>NC_142435.1:9773035-10408214 GCF_059453495.1 Arachis ipaensis | reverse complement strand
TGAAAGATGCACCTACTCATGTAATGAACCTAGCCTTGATGGATATCTTGGCTCCTTTGAATTGATAGTTCTTCTATTCCCAGTAAAAAAAAGACTCAAGATATTCTAAATTTTTATTCGTGGTTCAAAATGGTTTATGAATTTTTATTTATTTATTTCGTGATTTACCAGATATCACAATAATGACAATATAGTTTGTCTAAGTGTTGGAACGTTTTTTATTACTTGCCATTTTGCATGTCATCATTGAATATGAAATATAAATAAATTAGTTCTTAGATTAATCTTTTTTTATACAAATTTAAAATTATCAATCTTTTTTTCAATTCGTTAGAGAATTAATTTTTGTAACTAATAATCAGCTAACAAACTAGTGATTAACTGCCCATACAAATGTTGAGCTATAATTATAAGATGAAAAATGGTTAGTTACCCTTTTTTTCACTTTTATAAATGTATTTTAAGGTATAAAATTGAACATGTTATGGATCCTACTCTCGGGTCCCATATTTGGAATGGTCGATCCCAAACCTGGTCATCCGGTATTGGCTTGCTTCCCTTCTCTAGGAGTCCCGAATTGGTCTTCTAGATCCTCTAACCAACATTCAAAAATACCTCCCTTATCCTAACCAAATAAGATAAGATAAGATAACTTTTCCTACCTATATAAAAAAAGACCCCAAACCTCCCACAGGTATGTCATTCATTCCACACACCTTATATCTCTCAGATCCATTCTTACTTGAGCGTCGGAGTGTTTTTTCAGGTACCACCCCGGCACCCCCCATTGCTCCAGTCAGATAATCCGGCAACCGCCTCGACTCGCAAGTCCCCAATCCATCTCACAACCTGTACCAAAAACTTCTCGTACATTGCCGCCGTCTGTGGAGACTGCAACGTCGTGACGACATGGCAGATAACCCCAAGGAGCAACCCCCAAGCTCTCACAACTCACGCACACAAAATCCAACTCCCGAACGTCAAGAGACCACCCCTTCCACTCACCGAAAAGTAACAAGCGCCATTCGTCAAACGACCCCACCCCAGCAGCAACCAAGGGAAGACAACCATCCACCCTACAAAACTCGAGCACCCGACGGCTTGGGCGAAAAGGCAACCCAAATCATCCAAGAGCTATGCCTCAGGGTACAAAGTCTTGAGGACAGGGTCACGACCAAGGAGCGGTATCACGCGGAACACGGAAGCCGTGCGATCTCCAGAACCTGATCTCACCGTGAAACCTGAAACAGGTCGCCCAAACGGCAACATAGCAAATGACACGACTGCAGCTAGGGGTGGCAAGCGGGGAAGCCCGCCCCGCCCCGCCAGAAGCCCGTCCTTAGGCGGGCTGGCCCGCCCCGTCCCGCCTAGTGAGGCAGTCCCAAAATCCCAGCCCGCTCCGCCTAACGGCGGGCCGGCGGGCCAAGCCTGCCAAATATCCTCTTTTTTTTTTTACTTTTAACTATTAAATAATATATATAAGGCATAAAAAATCTCTTCTGTTTTTGACTTTTAACTATTATAATTTCTAAAAGTATAAACAAATTATAATTTTTATATTCACAAACATTAAAGTCTTTGTAATTATAAATATCTAATAAACATAATTATAAACCAAGTTTTCATCCAAAATATAATTATAAATATTGTTCCCAAAGCAAAATAAACATAATCCAAAACATAATTATAAATATTGTCTCTAAAACAAAATAAACATAATCCAAAACACTCAATTTTCATCTTCATTCTCTTGTAAATTGGGTTGGGAGAAGTTGGGTTTTGGTAAAAAAAATTGTAAAAATACTCCCTTGCTAAAAAATACTAATCCTGGCGGGGAAGCCCGCCCCGCCCCGCCAAAGCCCGCGGTTTAAGCGGTGCGGGTTAAGCGGACTTTTGCTATTTGACGGTCCCAATTTTTCAGCCCAACCCACTTTTTTTGGCTGGTTACGCGGGTCGACCCGGTGGATTTAGGCCCATTTGCCACCCCTAACTGCAGCATATCCCGAGAGCCGAAGGAAGCCAAACAGGCTCGAAGCGAGCACGTGATAATGGGAGCCACCCCATTCACTAATAGAATCCTAAGATCCAAACTTCTGAAGGGTTTTGACAAGCCCACAGACATGAAATACGATGGAACTAAGGACCCCCAAGAACACCTAACGGCCTTTGAGGCCAGGATGAACCTAGAAGGAGCTGCCGATGCAGAGCCTTCCCACTAACTTTGGCAGGGCCTGCGATCAAATGGTTCAACGCCCTCCTAAACGACTCCATAACCAGCTTCCACGATATTTCAAGAAAGTTCATGGCACAGTCACCACCGGAATCTCCAAACATCCCATCAGCCTACTTGGAGTCACCCAAAAACAAGACGAATCCACAAGAAAATACCTTGATAGGTTCAATGATGAGTGCCTAATGATCGATAGGCTCACGGACTCGGTCGCAAGCCTCTGTCTGACTAATGGTCTCATGAACGAAGACTTCCGAAAATACCTCACCACCAAGCCGATCTGGACCATGCACGAGATCCAAAGCATCGCAAGGGAGTACATAAACGACGAAGAGATAAGCCAAGTCGTAGTCGCCAACAAACGGTAGCACGGCAACACGACACCTAGTCACAATGCTCCGCCGAGAGAAACTCAGAAAGAACACCCCAAGCCAGCAACCACTAACGGACCACCCAGGATCGGAAAATTCTCTAACTACACCACCTGCCAGCCCCTATTACCGAAATCTACCACCAAATAGCTGAGCAGGGCATCCTTCCGAAGGCTTGACAACTGAAAGAGCGGACGGGTGGCAACAGGAACCTATACTACGACTACCACCGAGGATACGACCATAAAACCCAAGATTGTTTCGACTTAAAGGACACCCTTGAACAAGCCATCCGAGATGGCAAACTCCTCGAGTTCGCCAAATTCATTAGGGAACCAAGACAAGTGGAAAAGGACAGATCACCAGAACACATAAGACGCAATCCTAGGACGCAACGACAAACACCTCAGGAGAATCCAAAAACGGATCCCACTATAATCGTAAACGTCATCAATGGAAAGGACGCTCCAGAGAAATAAAAATCAGCACTAAAAAAGGACCTCAAAATCTTGGTTGTTGGAAACCAAGCTCCAACCCCCCAGTCACAGAGACGATCACGTTCTCCCCCGAGGATTGCCAACACAGCACCTCGACGGAAGACACGCCGTTCGTCATCTCCACAAAAGTGGGGACAGGACTCGTAAAGAGGATACTAGTCGATACCGGAGCGAACTCCAATATCCTCTTCAGAGGAGCCTTCGACAAACTCGAACTCTGGAACGAAGATATGCAAACCCACCGCAACGGGGTAACCGGGCTCGGGGATAACTTCCTTAAATTGGACGGTTCCATAGTGCTCCCACTCACCATCAAAATCGGAAGCCAAAGAAAGACCATCATTTCTGAGTTCGTAGTCCTCAAGGACTCCACCGCCTACAACATCATCCTCAGGAGAAAAACCATCAATGACCTCTCCGCCGTCATCTTCACCAAATTCCTACTCATGAAGTTCCAAGCCGACGACGACACTATCGGAACAAACCACGGAGACCGGAAAATCACAGTAGAATGCGACAATAAAAGCTTAGCCCTCCGCAAAAGGTCCCGAGATATGGCGGGCTTCTTCCTTGCCGACCTCGACGCCCGTTAGGACTGCCAACCCCGACCAGAACCGGAAGGAGACATGGAAAAACTATAGATAGGGTAAACCAAGGAAGAGTACACGTTCATCAACAGGAACTTAGCCTACGTCCTAAAGGAAGACCTAATAGATTCCTGAAATTGAACATGGACTTATTCGCGTTCACCCCGGCTGACATGCCGAGCATAGACCATGACCTGATGTGCCACCGCTTAGCCATAGACCCGAAGGCCAAGCCCGTGACCCAAAGAAAAAGGAAGATGTCCCCCGACCGAGCAACCGATGTCAAGAAACAAGTAAAATTCCTGCTCGAAGCGGGGTTCATATGAGAACTACCCTACACGACCTGGTTAGCCAACATCGTGTTAGTCAAGAAAGCAAACGAAAAGTGGCGAATGTGCGTCAATTATACGGACTTGAACAAAGCTTGTCCCAAAGACGCCTTTCCCCTTCCAAACATTGACAGACTCGTCGACACCACGTCAGGGCACGAATACCTTAGTTTCATGGATGCCTATTCGGGGTATAACCAAATACCCATGCACCACACCGACGAAGAGAAAACGGCCTTCGTAACTCCCGACGGCACATACTGTTACACGGTCATGCCATTTGGGCTAAAAAATGTGGGAGGCACCTACCAGAGACTCGTCAACAAAATATTCCAGGACCTATCCGGGACTAAACTAGAAGTCTATATCGACGATATGCTAGCCAAAACTCAGTCGGGCGAGCAACTCATCAACAATCTTGAGCTAGTAATGAATACCCTAAGGAAATATCGAATGCGCCTCAATCCTACAAAGTGTGCATTCGAAATGGAAGCCGGAAAATTCCTAGGATTTATGATCACCCAGCGCGGGGTGAAGCAAATCCCAAAAAATGTAGAGCCATCCTCAAAATGAACAGCCTAGGAAACCTCAAAGACATCCAAAAATTGATTGGCCGACTGGCTGCTCTTTCCCGATTCCTCGGAGCATCGGCCCAAAGGGCCATCCCCCTTCTTCAAACTCATGAAAAAGGGGATCACCTTCAAGTGGGAGACAGAGTGCGAAGAGGCTTTTCAGTACTTTAAAAAGGTACTAGCGGAACCCCCCATCCTCGCCAAACTTAAAGCAGGGAAAACTCTGTACCTTTACCTGCCCATAATACAAAAAACGCTAGCCGCAACACTAGTTCGAAAAGATGAACACGGGACACAGAAACCCATTTATTTCCTAAGAAAAGTCCTCCAAAACGCGGAGGTATGCTACTCTCGACTCGAAAATTTTGCCTTCGCACTACTTACGACCTCATGATGTCTTCAACAATACTTCCAGGCTCACCCTATTACGGTCGGAATAGACCAAGCGGTCAGACAAGTGCTGCAAAAGCCAGACCTAGCTGGAAGGATGCTTGCATGGTCCGTCGAACTATCCCAATTCTAGATAGATTTTGAATCTCGAAACGCCGTCAAAGCACAGGCCATGGCGAATTTTATCGCGGAAATGACCACGGGAAGCAAACTCACAGAAGTATGGATGCTACACGTGGACGGCTCGTCTAACACCAACTCGGGAGGGGCCGTAGTGATACTAGAGAATGAAAACGGAATCGTCGTCGAACAATCTATTCGATACAAATTTCTGATATCAAACAATCAAGCCGAATATGAAGCCCTCCTGGCCGGGCTAATGTTAGCCAAGAAAGTCGGGGAAATGACACTAGAAATTTGTAGTGACTCCCAGCTAGTTAGCTCCCAAATCAACGGGGATTACCAAACACGGGATCCCCTGCTACAATAATACCCAGCCAAGGTAAAAGAATTGACGAACGAATTCGAGCAAGTAACCATCCAACACATTTCTAGGGAACAAAACGCGAGAGCGGACTTACTCTCGAAACTGGCCAGCACCAAACCAAGCCAAGGGAACTGGTCATTGATCCAGGAAACCATCAAAACACCATACATCTCAGCCGCGACCACCGTTGGCCTCCCGATCTCGAGCCAAAGCTCATGGACATTCCCAATCCTTTGGTGACTTCTAAACGAAACGTTACCCGAGGACCCAAGAGAAGCAAAGCGGTTGAAACGGGAAGCCGCAAATTACACCACAATAGCGAGACAACTCTATAAGCACGGACTCTCTCAACCGCTCCTCAAATGCGTAGAACCCGGTGACACGGACTACGTACAACGCGAAATCCACGAAGAATGTTGTGGCCACCACATAAGAGGCAAAACTCTGCCCCAGAAATTCATCCGAGTGGGATACTTTTGGCCTTCCATCATCAGAGATTCTCTACAATTAGTCAAGAATTGTGGCAAATGCCAGATACATTCCAACTTGCATCAAGCCCTGCCACACCAGCTCAGCACCATAACAGCATAGTGACCCTTCGGGAAATGGGGTATCGACCTCGTCGGCCCTTTTTCCATGGCTCCCGGACAACTCCGATATCTCATCATGGCCATCGACTACTACACCAAGTGGATCGAAGCCGAACCCTTGGTCTCTATCATGGCGGCCCAATGTCAAAAATTCTTCTGGAGACATGTCATAACTGGATTCGGGATTTCCGAGATCGTAATCTCGGATAACGGGACCCAGTTCACGGACATGCGATTCAGAGAGTTCCTAGAAGGACTCCACATATCTCATCGGTTTAGCTCGGTAGAGCACCCACAAACAAATGGGCAAGTTGAATCGGCCAACAAAATAGTAGTGAAGGGCCTTAAGAAATGGCTTGATGAAGCCAAAGGACTCTGGGCTGACGAACTTGGCTCGGTTCTCTGGTCATACTAAACCATCCCTCAAACCTCAATAAGGGAAACCCCGTTCCGGCTAACTTACGGCCTAGAAACTGTCATTCTGGTAGAAGTTAGTGACCCCAGGCTGAAAAGAACCGTCGGAGGTAACGACGAGGAAGCAAAACGAGACCTCACGGACAACGTCAGAAGCATAGCCCACCTACGGGAACTGGCCTTAAAACAAAGAATCAGCCTAAGGTACAACCGCAACCTAATCCAATGGGACTTCGGACCAGACGACCTCATCTTGCGACGAAACAACATCGGTCCCCCTACTCCCGGGGAAGGGAAGCTCGCTCAAGGTCCATACCGAATAAAAGCGGTCATCGGGAAGGGAGCCTACAAACTCGAATGACTCAAGGGAGATGAAGTACCGAGAAGCTGGAATGCCGCTAACCTACTACGATACTACACCTAGGCAACGGCTAGCACGGAGGATCTCGCATCTTAAGATAAAACTCCTTATTCGTTTATATTTTTCTTACCTTATTTATAATCATTTTCGGGTACTCTTTTCCGCCCACCTCAGAGGGTTTTAACGAGGCCCAATATCTTAATAAACATTCCACTTTTTTATTTAATCTTTACCTTTTCTTTCATTACTGTCTTCTCAAATGGCACACATCACGCGACTACCACTGGGGACCGATCACCGCCGACCTAACAAACACGGATATCCACGAAAAATACAACTAAACTGACCCAACAAGGGTCCACGACAAACGATCCGCGAGTAAGACCCCAAGTCATGAAACGACTTGAAACAAACGGTCCAGACGACCCACGCGTCAACAAGTAAAAAACAACGGCTTGAAACATAAACAGCCTAGACGGCCAAATCATAAAATAGAGTCATCAAAATGACTTAAAAGTAATAAAAGGTCCAAATACCTAAGTTACAAACACGGCCGAAAAGGCCACAAAACTAGAAACAAAGTCTGATGAAGTAAAGATCACGGCTAAACCGGAAGCAGCCTAAAATAAAAATTACAAGTAGTCTACTCTATATCAACGATCTGGCCATCTCGGAAAGTCTTAAACGCCCCATCATGGACACATCCACATCCGGCACAAGGACTAAAGTCTGAGCCTTCATCGTCTCCTCGGTAGCAGATATCGCATTCTTCACGTTTGCCAATAGCTCAACCCCACCGCCTCAGCTTTCAAAGCATCCACCTCAGCTTTCAGGGTACCCACCTCGGCAAGAAGAACAGCATCATGAGACTCGGCATCCGAAGCCCGTCTTTGCTTCCCCCCAGGTGGGACAAAAGAGATGTCTCAACCTCGGATAGACGGAGTAGCTCGGCCCCGACATCCTCGGCTTCCTTTACAGCCTTCAACTTAGCCGTCTCTGCCGCCTCCAGCTAATCCTTCATCTTGCCTATCTTAGATTGGGAATGACAAAACTTTTTGTCCAGAAGACCCACCTGAGCCATCACAGGCTCGGCCTTCCGAACTATCAAGACAGAACGGAGAATGGCCCGATACATCGACTTAGCCTGAAAAGCGACGTCGCAGTCAAGAAAAAACTCCTCGGTGCCAAACATGAGATGCTGATCAATGAACGCCAGAGCGTTGAAACTTCGGTCCATCACGGAGGGTACCATACCCTCCTCCTCCAAGTTCTCGCTGCTGACCTCCTCTGGCCTCTTCCGCTTTTGAGATGCGTCGGCAGCCGAAACCATGAGCACCTCTTCATCACCACCCGCAACCCCCACCTCTGGACCAGAAGAACCTAGACCCCCACCTCTAGCCAAGGTCGGCTCTTGAGAGATGGTCCTCAATCTTCGGTAGGTCGGGATGAAGGAGTGGAAAGAGAAGCATCTGAAGCCTCCTCCCGACCCATGGCGGCCTTCAACCTTGCTAAAGTACTCAAACCACCAGCCATTTCAACTAAAAGAACAAATAAGAAAAAGATACATAAGTCCAAAAATTGGGAAGACGTGAAAAGATAAAAGAAAGACAAAAACACATCGATAAAAGACCAACGCGCCGTCGGATCTCCCATGACATCCCGAGGATTCTGAGGACGCTGCCCAAAGATATGCCAAAGGATGTAGCAATATCTTTATCCTCCGGGGACAACCCCTTGTGGGTAACCCGCATCAGATACGACGGTCCGGCTCCAAAATTCCAATACGTCGGAAACCGATGCTCCCCCTCCAAAGTTAACCAAAAGGGATGATGCCCCGAGAATACTCCCTTTTGAACTCGTGAAAAGAATCTTCATATAAACCGAAAATACGCTGGTTAGGCTGAGCCCTAAATGACATATACTCATTCTTATGCTTTCCCTATTTGGTCGGCAGGGTGCCCAGGAAGAGGAAAAGGAAGACATTAACCAAAACCGGAAGCTCTAGATACTCACACACGAGCTCGAAGGAGCGAATGGTTGTCCAGCTATTCGGATGCAGTTGAAAGGGTGCCACAAAATACTGGCTCAATAGCGCTTGAACAAAAGGCGAAAATGGAATCTGCACGACAAGCCGAGTAAACATCGACTCATACACCCACATCCAATCCGGGACGGTCGGCGAATCAAGGTTTAGATAACAAACCCTCTCGTCGACCCCGGAGAGAGCGAGCTCGTACCAATGCTCGGCATCACCGCCCCCACAAACAGCCCCCTGGTCGTGGAGCTGCTGGAGATCTGCCTCCGTCATCCGAGATGATGTTCCCCAAACATCGGAAGTGACCCAATAATATAGAGAGGGAACGCCCCCAGCCGGAACCATCGGAGCACCCACACCCTCAGCTCTCTGCCGAGACATACCTAAAATAGGAGGGGGCACCACCGTCAGCCTACCAAAACCACGCGGAAAAAAATGGTGGAGAAAATGAAAAATTACTACTATCTACCACAAACTACGCCTACAAAACAGTGGTGCTCATCCCCTCCAAAATAAACCCACTACTTCTATCTGAAACTCAACACTAAAGAACAAAGCAAAAAGAGCAAAACACAATCCCAAAACATGAAAGCCAAGCAAAAAAAATAAATAAACAGTGAAAGCATAAGTGAGGAGCACCACCCTGATACAACTAAATGCGAGTCGAAAGCAAAACGCAAAACCAACACGCAAATGGCAGAGAAAATCGAAGACACCAAGAACAGAAGGCGAAGCGGTTTGTTGACAACAAAGGAGGATGAAAAGAAATGAACTCAAAGAGAGGGAAATGAAAAAAAATGAAGTAGTTACTGAAACGTTTTCGAAAACAAAGGTCAATATGAAAAGACCGAAACGTCTCCTCACATTTAATGCCATTATGATGCATTGAAACACACAAATTGCCCTTCGAAAAGAACAACGGGCACATGACAAGATACCCAAAAACAGACCCAACCCAGCGTAATCAGGAAACCTGCGTGGGTTGTGAGATCAGGAGCCTCTCTGACACGATGCCGAGATCGCTTGCTCACAAACTTGGTTCTTAAACCGACCACCAGGGACCAAGCATCTTCCTACCAACCCAAAAATCTTAATAAAGCGATAGACGACAGATAGATGACCTTCAGCGACGAAGACCGACTTTGCTTGCTCTTCCGCTATGGAGGCAACTGTTACGGACCCGACTCTCGGATCCCATATTCGGAATGGCCCCAAACTCGGTCACCCAGTATCGGCCCGCTACCTTCCTCTAAGAGGCCCGAACCGCCCCTCTAGATCCTCTAACCAACATTCAAAATAAAATATCTCTCTTATCTTAACCAAATAAGATAAGATAAAATAAGATAAGATAACTTCTCCTAGCTATATAAAAAAGGAGTCCAAGGCTCCCTCAGATATGTCATTCATTCTACACACCTTATACCTCTTAAATCCATTCTGACTTGAACGTCGGAATGTCTTTGCAGGTATCACCCCCATTGCTCCAATCAGATAATCCAGCAACCGCCTCAACTTGCAAGTCCTCGATCCATCTCACAACCCGCACCAAAAACTTCTCATATAGAACACAAATAAAAATAGTTTTGTAATAATTTAATATTAATAAATTTTATACAAACATGGCATTACAATAAAAATTATACTATTGATATGGTCTGTAATTTATAAGTTTTTAATCTAATAATATATATTATAATAAATTATTTTAATATAAATTATTTAGTAGTATCACATTTACTTAAGTTATACCGATATAATTTAATAACAAAAATGTTATGTTGACATAAAAAATTAACTACTATATATTATGTATAAATATATGTATTATTTAAGTTATTTTTAATATATTTTATGTTAATAATTAATTTAGTAGTTGATTATTGATATACACATAACATACTAATTAAATACTTTATTGAATAATATTATATGACTAATAAATATTATTTTTCTTGACCAGCAATAATATACACTCATGTTTATAAGGATTTTGCATAGAAGAAGTATATAATTGCACTTATATTTATCAGAGTTTGCACACATGAATCAATATAATTTATACTTATATTTTTTTAGTATTTACACACATGAATAAATAAAATTTATTTGTTAAAAATAATTTAGTATTTGTATTGACCAAATAATAGTAAAAAATACTAAAATTTGATGGTCTCTAAGAGTTTTTCTACTATATATATATATATATATATATATATATATATATATATATATATATATATATATAAAGTATTTATTTTTTACCGAATTTTTATTACAAATCTTTTCCATAAACTAAAAGTTTTATAGTTAAAACTTTGAAGTAGCAGTGAGAACTATTAATACGTTGGTCAGTCCAGATTGTAGTCCCGGTTGTAAGTCCTAACTAAGGCAGTGAATCCGTTGGTTAACGAGGGTGGTCCCGTAACTCACAAAGTTCTAACCCTAAAATGGCTAGTTTGTTGAGAATGATGAGTAGTTTAAATCTAGGAAAAAATAATTCTTTAGTAATAAAAACAGATAATGATAAAGCATCCACCTCTGGAACTAAAAATGAATTAGAAATAGCTAAGTTAGAAGAAAGTTTTCATAATTGGAATATACCTATAATTGATAAAAAATAAAGTATATAAAAAGAGAAACTTTTGGGAAGGAAGAAATTATGAAATTCATATGTTAGAATATTGTAAATCAAGAACAAGTAGTAATAAGATTATTACCATCTTAGAAGAAGATAAGTTGAAAGAACATAATAGCAAAGGATACAACTTTATCCATATAGAATTAATACAAGTAGCCATAAAACCTAATTTTAGAATAGGAATTAATCTACCTATATTATTAACCTTAAGAGATACCAGATTCTAAAATTTTAGTGATTCATTAATAGGAATATTAGAAAGCAACTGTCACGATGGACCAGTTTTTTTCAATTGTTACCCAAATTATGCTATGAATTTAAAAAATGAATATACATGGCAAGCCTTAAAATTGCAAGTAAGATCTGATGAGACAATTATAAATGAGAAATAGGATCCATTCGAAATAATCTATAGAATATATTATAAATTACTAAGGTTAATCATGACTTTAAAGCATTAAAATAATCCTCAAAAGAAGAAACGATAATTATGCATGCAAATCTAAAAAGATCTAATATACAAACCCCTAGAAGGTTGAGACATGAAGAATTAAAAAATAGAATGCCTGAAGAATGAGTAATACCTGATGGTATTGAAGAACCACAAATACAAAACACTAGAATAAGAGAACTAATAAGAGAAGGACCAGATATTAGAATTAGGATGAATAGATCCCAATCATTAAGAATTCCTGATAGTGTCGAAACTATTAGCCATAGGAACTCTATAGATAATTCGTCAATAGGAAATATGGATAATATTATAGGGATTAATAATACAAGACCTCATATAGTTACCGCTGTATATAAATCACCTTCAGAATTCGACCAAATGGAATCACAAGTTTTATCAGTAATTATTAAGGAAGAACCATTTGAGATTGATAAAGAATGGATAAGAATGCTGATTATAATAAACCATTAAGAGATTGGTATTTTACCAACCATTCAAAAAATGAAGTTATTAAACTAAAAGAACTATTCTATGATTTTATGAAAGAAAATAGAATTAGTTTATACTTCTTTGATTGGTACTTTAATTATTACTCTAAAAATAATAAAAAATTATGTCCTTTAACAAAACCAACTGTTGTATAGAAAACAAGTTCAGGATCAATAATAGAATCTGAATATCCTCCTAAAGAAACTATCAAAATACCAGTTGAAAAAGATCTAAAAGTTGAAACAACACCCTATAAAGATAGCAATGTAGAAGAAAATATAGAAAAAAGAGATATTAAGAAATTACATCAACAATTAAACTTTATTAATACCATGTTAGATATAATGAAAAATCAATTAGAAAGAATAGAAAATATGAAAAAAATCATTAAGGTAGAAAAACCCATAAAAAAACCTATATATAAGCTACAAAATTTAGATAATATCAGTTTAAAATCTAAAGTAGAAGCAGAAGTTTAAGAACTGAAAGAAAAATTTAGAAGTATTAGTCTAGGAAAAATGATAATTAATACATTACAAAAAGAAGAAGAATTAGAAATAAATAAAATATCTCATAAAAGAGATTATCCTAAAATAAAAAATTATTATTCTAGACCCTCACCAGTAGATGTAGACCTAGAAGAAAGAACACAATTAGTGCAAAATAGCTTCACAGGATCAGACTTAGTAGAATGGAACATAGATGGATTAAGTGAACAAACCATCTTAGATCAAATGTGTAATATGACTATGGTTGCAACTGCCTATAAAATGAGAAAAGCCTCCTATAAAGAAGCAGCAATTATGATAACTCGAGGATTTACAGGACAATTAAAAGATTGGTGGAATAAATTTTTCAGTATCCAAGAAAAAGAATTAATTATTAATAGTATTAACAAGAAGATCAGTCACCAGGTACTACATCCACATTAATATATACCATTACTAAGAACTTTGTAGGAGATCCAAGTACTTTTAAAGATAGAATAGGAACCAAATTAATGAATTTAAGATGTCCAACCATGTCTGATTATAGATGGTATAAAGATGTCTTTATGTCAAAAGTTATGATAAGAGATGATGCACATGCACCTTTCTGGAAAGAAAGATTCGTAGCAGCTTTACCTAAGTTATTCTCTGAAAAAGTATTACAAAAACTACAAACATAGTTTGGGACCCAGATTCCCTATAACTCATTAACCTTTGGACAATTGCATAATATAATAGTACAAATAGGTATAAAAGTATGTACAGATACCAAGATACAACAGAAAATAAAATAAGAAAGTATCACGGAAAATAGAAAACTTGGCACGTTCTATTATCAATATGGAATAACTCCAGAAAAAGCACCCAGTGGACAGTATAAAATTAAAAAGAAAAAATTCTATAAAAAACCTAAACATAATATAGACAAACCTCTTTATTATGAACAGAAACATTATAGAAAAGCCTATAAAAATCCTAAAGGAAAACCTAAATCTTCTAATAAGAAAAAACAAGTAACATGTTGGAAATGTAAAAAACAAGGACATTACGCTAATAAATGTACAACAGAACAAAAGATAAATAAAATAGAAAATAAAGAGATTAAACACGCTCTGACAGCCATATTAATCAACTCAGAATCAGAAGAAGAGTCAATTTATGAAGACTCTTCTGAGACTGAAGATTATTTTATACAACAATTAGACCTCATGTCAGAAGAAAAAGGTTCAGAAGAAAATAGTGAAAAAGAAGAACAGAATAATTGTTTAGGAATAGGATTATGTAACTGTAGAAATTGTGAAAAAACTGTAAATGTTTTGACTAGAGAATAAACTTCTACACTAGTAAAAATAATAGATAAGTTAGAGGATACTCTATTAAGAGATGAGTTCATAAAACAATTAGCTGAGTTAGTTAAAAAAGAAGAAGAAAGTAAACAAGAAATAAGACCAATAGAAATAAAAAAAAATCTATAACCGTTTTAAAAATCCACAAGAAGAAGTCTCTCTTAATTCTCTTAAAGAAGAGATAAAAAAGTTAAAAAGAGAAGTTTCAGAATTAAAACAATAGAATATCAATATGGACTATAGATTACTAAAAATAGAAGAAGAAAATATAATAAAAATCCAAGAATAAACGTTACAAAATAGTACTAACAAAATAGAAGACATTAGCAACATAATAATTCCCGAGAATTATATTAACCTGGGTACAGAAAATTACATAAATATACCAACTTTATTAGTAAGCCAAAAGTGGTTCACTACGATAACCTTAATAGTAGGAGAAGAAAAATTTGATTTCATAGCTATGGTAGATTCGAGAGCTGATGTCAATTGTATACAAGAAGGATTAATACCTACAAAATATTATGAAAAAACTACAGAAAGAGTTCTAATGGCAGAAAATGATAGAATAACTATAGACTATAAATTATCTAAAGCAAAAATTTATAAAAATCGAGTATGTTTTGCCACTATATTCTTTTTGGCAAGAAACATATCTCATCAAGTCATATTAAGAAATCCTTTTACTTTATTATTATATCCTTTTAATGTCGATATCGATGGAATAACTTGCACACGAATCCCCAATCATCCTGTTTATTTTGAATTTCTCACTAAACCAAAGCAACATGAGCTCAATATATTACAACACTTATCTACACAAGTTAATGTTATGGAAGAAAAAATAAAACCAATTAACTATTTAAACCAAGAAAAAATGTTACAACACTTACCAATCCAAATTAATATTATAGAAAGAAAAACAAGACAAATTAATTATTTAAATCAAGAAGTTATATACAAAAGAATAGAAGAACAATTACAAACTCCTGAAATACAAAACAAAATAAAAGAAATTGAAAAAAAAATTAAAAAGGAATTTATGTAGCCTAAACCCAAAGCTTTTCAGCATAGGAAATTACATGAGATATCTTTACCATATGAAGATGGATTTAATGAAAAAAATATACCAACAAAGACAAAATCAATACATATGAATAAAGAGTATCTAGAATATTGTAAAAAAGAAATACAAAAATATATGGATAAGGGACTAATAATAAGACCTTCGAAATCACCTTGGAGCTGTACAGGCTTTTATGTGATGAAAACATCTGAAATAGAAAGAAGTGCTCCAAGGTTAGTTATTAATTATAAGCCTCTAAACAAGGTATTAAATGGATTAGGTATCTCCTACCAAATAAAAGTGATTTAATTAAAAGATTAAATAAAGCAAATATCTTTTCAAAATTTGATTTAAAATCAGGATGTTATCAGATTGCAGTAAAATAGGAAGATAGATATAAAACATCTTTTATAGTACCTTTTGGACATTATGAATGGAATGTAATGCCCCAAGGATTAAAAAATACTCCAAGCGAATTCCAAGAAATAATGAATAATATATTTTACCCACATATAAAATTTACTATAGTATATCCTGATGACGTATTAGTATACTCAAAAGGAATAAAACAACATATATATCATCTAGAAAAATTTATGAATATTATAAAAGAGTAAGGATTAGTTTTATCAGAAAAGAAAATGAAAATTTTTATAACTAAAGTAAGGTTTTTAGGGTATGAGATTTATCAAGGAACTATAGTACCTATTAAAAGAGCCATTGAATTTGCAGATAAATTTTCAAATGAAATAACTGACAAAAAACTACAAAAATTTTTGGGATGTTTAAATTATGTAGCAAAATTCTTACCTGAAATCAGAGTCACATGCGAACCTCTTTATAAGAGATTACGAAAAAATTCACCTCCGTGGACAAAAGAAATGACTGCTATAATAATAAGAGATAAAGAATGCAATAAAAGAAATACCTTATATAAGTATACTAGATCCATCAACTAAATTAATTGTAGAAACAGATGCATCAGAATTAGGATATGGAGGAATTCTTAAACAAATACCTCCTAATAGTTCAAAAGAACAAATAGTAAAATATCATTCAGGGATTTGGAACCAGGCTCAAAAGAATTATCCAACAGTAAAAAAAAATACTTGTCATAGTATTATGTGTTTCCAAATTTCAAGAAGATTTATTTAATAAAACATTTTTAATAAGAACTGATTGTAAAGCAGCCCCAAGTGTTTTAAAAAATGATGTAAAAAATCTGGTTTCAAAACAAATATTTGCAAGTCGCAAGCTATTCTATCATGTTTCGATTTTATTATTGAACATATAAAAGGAGAACTAAATTCACTTCCTGACTTTCTTACCAGAGAATTTTTGCAGGAAAAGAATGGATCAAAAACCAGCTTCCAGTGAAGATTATGGTCAACCTTTTGACCAAATAAAAGAAACAAAATTACCTGTTACTCCTGTATCAGCAAAACCATTATCATTAAGACCTATGACTATGTCACAGGTTGTAAAAGCATCATTATCACCATCACCTTCTAAGAGCTCTTTAATTACTACTAATAATAAATTCAAATTATTGCAACCATTAGATCTCTATAACACTCAACTCTTGAAAGAACAGTTTCCTTATTATAAAAAATCCAATCCTATTAAAATATTAACCATTAAAAAAGAGTGGTTCAAAAAAGATAGAAAAATCCTATACAAGACTATTTTCCCAAATACTTTCCATTACATTCCTATTAACCCACAGAAAACCCAAAAATTCTATGAATTCATATTAGTAGACATCGGATCTATTGAATTGACATATTATAGAGATTCCAATACCAAACAGCCCGCTTATTTAAAAATAAAAATCATGAAAATATTATCTCTACAAGAGTGGGAATTACCCCCATATCAGTCTAAAAGCTTCTCTTTGAAATTTGAACCTCAGAGCTATACCTATTATGATTACCAAGAAGCACGGAACCATAATTCCTATCACCAAGTCCCCATTCTTGGTTCATATGGTTCAGAAAGGGAATATCATTACAATTTTTCAAATGGTTCCAATCATGGTTCCAGAATTTTGGACCAATAAAAACCTTCTTCCCAAAAGAAGCCAGCATGGCGTATGAATATTTTAAAAGCAAGTCATCATTTCTACAAGAGTATAAATTCATTTCATTTATAGCAGCTATGGGAATAAGCTGGATTATGACTTGGGAATATGATTCAGCAACATATGAAGAATGTTCAAGCATACAATATTTGGTAAGAATAATAAAAATAAAGTAGTGGAACAAATATGATATAAATCTGCTAAAAAAAGAGCTATTGATCAATGGTTAACAACATCACAAAAGCGTCCAGCAATAACAGCCTCAAGTACCACCAATGAACAAATAACTTATAAAAAAGAGACCCAATTCTTAGCGCAGAAGCAACAAATTATGGCAGCCCTAGCAGCGACAACCTCAGAGGAAGATATCCAAAGCTCTCTACAAGCAATACAAACAGTACCTCTTGGAGAAGACAAAGAGGTACAGTCCAGTCCAGCTCATTATTATCAAGACTCTCAAGATCCATTTGAAATGTAGTAAGAACTATATATGAAATCAATGTAAAAGTTCAATCATAAAGAAAAATGATCTCAGTAAAAAAATATAAAAAAATTGTAAAAGTAAAAAAGTAAAAAGTAAACAGTAAATGTCGGCAAACAGTAAAAGCAAACAGTACTGTCGACAAATAGTACCCAAATAGTAATCATTTTGGGTCTATAAATACCAAAGGCCTCATTCATTCAGTATCATCAAATACTTGAAAGCTCAAGAAACCTCTCTACTCTTATATCTTCTTACTTCATATATTCTCCAAATATTTGTAATCATCATCAAGCTTGTATCAACTTTGCAAGCAATAATAAGTACAAGTTCATCCCTGTAAGCTTACTATCTTATGCTTTCTTTTTCTATGATTTCTTTATTCTTTTAGTTATTATTTCTATTTTTATAACATGAAAGAATTTTAAAAAGACTAATTTCTTTAAAGCTTGTTAGAAGAAAAATGAAAATAAGAGTAATGGCAATAAGAATGAAAGTAAGAGAATTAATAACTGAATCTTCAGAACTAACAGAAGAAATAAAGAAGATAAATAAGAAAATAATCAGAACAAAAAAGTTGCTACAATAGAATAAAACCATAAAATCAATAAAAACCATTAAGAAAAGCATTAAGAATAAACGTATTCATCATGTTAGAAAGATGCATTATCTTCATGTACAAAGTATGATACGTTTTTATGATATACAATCACGGATACAAGCCCTAAACGCCGAAATGATACAAGGTGATTGTCAACCTTTACAACAAGATCCTTCTTTACAATTACAAGCCCAACCTTTACAAGTGGTATCGTGTATATATATATATATCAAAATTCAAAAATATTATGTGTACATACAAAATTAATCACCAAATTATAATTTAAATTTTTAATATATATTTTATATTAGAGTAAAGTATTATTTTTGTCCCCAATGTTTGGGGTAAGTCCTATTTGTGTCCGTAACGTTTAAATCGTCCTATTTGTATCCCTAACATTTATAAAAATGATTCAATGTTATCTTGCTGTCAATTATACTAATAGATCAGATTATATTTTTTAATTATTTTCATTTAGATGTATTCATTTTCAATTAAGTCTCACTTGGATATGTTCGATTTTAATATTGTACCCAAAATTTGTATTTAGGTTTAATTATGTTCCTAAAAAGGTAAATTATGTAAATGTTGCAGGGATTAATTTCAACTTTTAATGAGTTATTATTCGGAGTTGATCATTGATTCTAACACAAACATTTGTACTATAACTTTAAGAAGATATTTTTAGAACTCCAACTAAAGCTCATGATGTGCAGGATAACATTGAATCACTTTTACAAACGTTGGAAATACAAATAGGACGATTTAAACGTTAGGAATACAAATAGGACTTACCCTAAACATTTGTGACAAAAATGATATTTTATTATTTTATATTATAATGTATATAATATATTGTACTAATAGCTGAGATTGGTCTATACATAATATAGGAAAACTTTTAAGTATACTAAGGTACAGTTTGGGTAAATAACTTAAATAAGTTCTTTTAAAAAAAGAGCTTAAAGCATAAGGACTTTTATTAATAGTAGCTTATAAATAAGTTATTTTGTGTTTGGATTTTTAGTTATAAAAGTACTTATTTTAAAGTTGTAGCGTTTGGATAAATAACTCAAAAATATTTTTTTTTTACAAAAGAGAATGAATATTAAAATAACTATGATAACAAATACTTTTCAATATTGAATATTGATTTTACATAACCTAATCACTGATATTATGTATGATATGGTAGGTGAAAATAAAAAATAAATATAAAATGTGTGTCAATGTATATTTTGTTGCTGTGTTTTATTTTTTTTACTCCTATTAGAACTCCCTTCTCCTTTATTGAGGTCAAGAACTTGCTATAATTAACTATGAAAATAATAGCAAGCTATAAAATCACATGTGAAAAAAATAAAATTAAAACTAAAATTTCATACCAGAGTTAAATACAAATTTAATAATAAAAAATAGAATGATAAAATGATAAAAAAATATTTAGAAGAAATATATGCAGTAAGTTGTTCAGATGCAATATTGTCTGAAAATGGTGGTGGAGGATCAATACTTCCATCAGATGAATCATTACGTAAAAAATAGGAGGTTTGAAACATTGCGTGAGAATGATGGTGAAATAATGGTGGAAGGCCAGTGCTTCTAGCAGACCTTGTGTGAAAATGGTGGTGATGAAGGGTCAATATTTTTCACAGAGTCAAGAAGAAAAGTAGATTTTTTTCTTTTGAAATTAATTTTTTTTAAGGAAGTGATAGAATGAATGACTTATCGAGAATGTATATATTTTTACTTCTTTGAAAAAAGCTGTAAATTAACTTTTCGGGAAGCTAAAAGCTTTTTTTTAAATGGTGCCAAACACGTAGATTTTGACTTCTCATAATCTAAAAATAAAAAAAAAATTGCTTCTGCTACTTCCTAAACGGGCTCTAATACACATGTGTTTCATTGAATTTTAGCCATTGATCTTAGTTATATATATTATATATTTTTTTATAATTAAAATTAATGGTTAAAAATAACTGAACAGTGTAGCAATAGACTTGAAAATTTTTTCATAATATGATTGGTGGAAATTGGATATTAAAAAAATAATTACCAAAAATAACAATGAAATACTTACTTAAGAAATAAGCAAATAATTAAGAGGAAAATTAATTAAAAAGAAAATGAAGAGAGAGAAAGAGGAGAGAGATTCACGTGGATTCGAAGAAAGAGACGGCCCGTGAATCCGGATATCCATATACCTACCCCAGCCCCGGGCCCGGCCCCTTTTTGCAATTTCCGATTTCTCATTTTGCCCCCATCAACTTATATAAATTCCCAAAATTTGAGCCTCAAGTTTTTCACTTTGTCACGTCACTTTGTCTGAGACTAGAGAAAAAAAAAAGTAAAAGAAAAAAAAAAAAGAAAAGAAAAGAAAAGAAGAAGAACAACACTCGCTCCTCGTTCGCGTTGATCTCTGATTCAGTCTTCGCCATGGCGGAGCGTCCTTCCTTCGGATTGGGTCCTCGATTGGGTTAGTTTCTGATTGCTATTTCCTTTTTTTGGTTAATTTTTCAATGTTTCTAATTGTTCGTGGAATTGCTTGGATCCTGTAATATTTTTTTTGGATTGATTGATTGAAGCTTTGCCAAATTTCAATTCGTAGTTCCGGTATTCCTGTTCACCTTTGTTGAATTGGTTCGTCTTGTTGTAGCTGAGTGTCAGTCACTGAAAATGGTTTTCGCTATTTGGACCTAAGGTTAGGTCGTGGATTTGAGAAAGCTGAGCTGAAATTGGTTCGGGGTTTAAAACATTTTTAGAAATAAACATTTTGGATTGTTATCATATTGAGATTTTTGTGACTCTTTTAGTTCAATTGGGCTTTTTAGGTGAAGCTTCATTGATTGCGTTTAGGCAACTCTACATAGCTATGAACGATATGGAGTTTGATAGGTGTTGGTTCAATGGTTTCCCAGAATAGAATATATATGTTCCTTTGTTGAATAAAGCTACCATTATCCTGAAAATAATAATAAATTGATTATCCTATATTGCCCCAGACCCAAATAAAACCAAACCAGTATTGCTAAATTTCTAATGATTCCAATTCATTAAGATTGCTTGAATAATTGTATTTGTGTATTTTTTTATGACTTATGAGACATACAAAAATCACATATTTGACTGACTGCCATGATATCAATGTATAGACTTTCAGCAACTACAATTTGAAGCCCAGCATCGCTGGTTGAGACCTGCAGAAATTTGTGAAATTCTTCGTAACTATCGGATGTTTCAAATCACGTCAGAACCTCATAACAGGCCACCAAGTAAGATTGTTGCATGCTTACTAATAAATTAATTGGCTCATGGCTCCTAATGAAATTTAGTAGTTCTGATACGCATATGGGGTTGAATGAATTGCAGAAGACTTATTTATCTAACATGGATTGTTTATTGCAACTGGGCATTTACAAAGTTGTTAGCAAATTCGGCATTTACAATGTTATTAACACTTAGCAGGAGTTACTAATGACCTTGTATAGTAGGTGCATTGTTGTGGTTGGACATCGCTTATAGTCCTCATGTTATTCATGTAGTTGAATTAGTTCCTACTGTAAAGACATTTTTAGTTGCTCACTATCTGAAGTTAAAGTCTTCTATCCAAAAAATATATCTGAAGTTAAGGTATTCATGTTCTAATGTTCTAATAGATCCTGTAAATTTCAGTTCAATGATTATGGCACTTCAGGAAATTTGGTAAATAATTTTCCCCTCAAGTATGGTAGCAAAAGAGCATATGTATGCATGTTGCATAACTTTGTTAGTTCACATGGTATTTGGAACTATTAATAGTGTTTTGTTGTTTAGCATAAAATTTTGCTTCGTTTAGGGTTTATGATTTCAGTTCATCTCTTGGTTCATAGTTTTTGCTAAATGATCCTGAAGACGTTACTTCATGATTTGCATTTAATTATTGCAGGTGGTTCACTATTTCTATTTGATCGAAAGGTTTTGAGATACTTCAGAAAGGATGGGCATAATTGGAGAAAGAAAAAAGATGGAAAAACCGTGAAAGAAGCTCATGAAAAATTGAAGGTAAGCTTTAAAGTTGCTTGAGTTTGGAGTTTGTGTATAATCAAGTCTTTATAGCCTCAAATAATTATATGATGCCGGGGTTGTGGCATTTTTCAATCAAATTTAGGTGGGAAGTGTTGACGTGTTGCATTGCTACTATGCCCATGGTGAAGAAAATGAAAATTTTCAGAGACGAAGCTATTGGATGCTTGAACCGTGAGTATGAAAATTGCTGTCATATTTCACATTTATTTATTTATTATTATTATTTGCATTGCATGCTTTTAAGTACTGCATTAGATATTTCAAAGCAGTTGTAGTTGTTGCCCCTAATTTGGTGGGTGCACTTACTTTCTCTACTTATCGTTGCTTCAAGGAGTTGCTAGCTTAGAATATACTAATTGGGCAGCTTTGTTGCATGCATAGTTTTTCCTATTGTCAGAAGTTCGTGATATTTTTCTGTTTTTGTATATTAACTATTTCACTGCATCTTAGCTTATTTTTAAGTTTTCAATATACATATACTGAGCTAATTTATGTTTCTTATATATTTAATTTAATATCATAAATTTTCTTTGTTAATTTTTTATTTTTTAGTTTATTTATTTATTTATTTATTTACTCAGGGATATGACGCACATAGTATTTGTACATTATTTGGAAGTTAAGGTACTTCCTCACTCCCCTCCCTCCCCCCTCCATTTTCTGCTGTTACTTTTCCTTTTTATGTGTCAGTTATTGCGTGTATTATCAACCTTATTTCTATTTTATTTTCAGCTTTTGCACTGTATGTTGATGACCTATTGCTGGAATGCTGGGTCTTTGACTTGGCTGAAAACTTATCTAGATAACATTTTTAATTTTTATGTTACATAATATAATTATATAATTAAATGCTTGAAGGGAGAAAGAAGGGTATAGCTGCAATTCGTACAAATAGCTGAGCTCTCATAAACTATGAATGAGGACATTTTGACTGAATTTTTTTTCCCCTTAATATTATTATGAGTAGCTAGTGCTGTTTCTAGTGTTGTTAAATTAAGTAAATCGAGATTGAATTTTTCTTTACTCTGAAATTATAGCTGTCATATTATTCTTGAAACATATACAAAGCATTTTAAGCTGTTCGGTATAGAAGGGTCCTTGCTTTGTAGTTCTGGTTATTTATTTATTTGCACGTTTGGCAAATTATATCGATGTGTTTTTTGGGTTCCTTATTTCTCAGGGTAACAAGACAAATACTGGAGGAAATATAGATAGTTATGATGTTTCGTCTGACTCCCAAAGGACCCCTTCTCCATCATCTGGCTTACCAACAAATTATAGCAACTTGCCTTCACTGAGTACAGATTCCATGAGTCCAGCTAGCAGTTTGGCATCTTTACGTGAAGATGCTGATTCTGGTAACTATGGCTAAATTACTGTGCTAAGTCTTCAAAATTAAATATTATGGTTTACTATTAAATCCATATGTTTGCATAAGATTATGTACTTTAGCCCATATAGTCTCTGTTAAATGGTTTGATGATGTTTTTCCCCCCAGAGGAGATTCACCAAGCAAGCTCCAGATTACACACACTAAATGAGTCACAACATATGCGGAATGGTCACCCGACAGACAAAGTTGATACTGGTTCGAACATTTTGTTATACATCCCTTGTACCTCTTTTATTTTAGTTGTTACCCTTTTTCCTTTTTTCCCCCCTGTTAGGAACTCTCAACTCAAGCTTTTCTGAGATTTTGACTTTATGTTAATTTCTATATATTTTCAGGTGATCGAGGACAGTCTTCAATTTCTGGAGATTATATCCCAGTTGTTCCGGCGGAAAGATTTGGAGGAAGTGATACTACTTATATTGATGGTCAGAAAGCACATAGCATGGCATCCTGGGACACTGTGTTGAAGCAATGCAATGCAGAATTGCAGAGTGATCCTTCGTTTGTACCATTTTCTTCCATACCATCGAGTTTGATAGGAAACACTGTAGAACAAGAACGTAATGACTTTGGTGACCTCTTAGGGAGCAAAAGTAGCCTCACTGAGGAGGCAGGGAGCTCGCAATCTATCCAATCAAATTGGCAGGTACTTTTTGTTACTGCTTGCTATATTAGCCAGTAGTATCTAAGACTTATTTTTTCATATGAGAAACTCATGATCTATGAGTGAGAGACTCAGTCTGGTGGCATTGGTACTTGAACTGCAGTCTGCGTTAATTTTAATTCAACTTAGTAATGAATATGATGAAATGCGTTGTGTTTTTAACTGTTTGATGTGGAGTTACATGTGCTGCACTAAATGGTATTGAATTGTGTTTGAAGCTGATAAAAGGCTAAAATACACCATGTCCTCTCTTTCTTCTCCCTCTAAAGTCGACCCTTCTCAAGATGTAACTGTATACAACCTTCTGCTAGGATGGGTATTATATTAAAGTAACCTTGTTTTATTAACATGTGGTCAGTTGAGTTCAAGTGTCTATTATATTAAAGTTTCAAACCAATTTATGAGATTTGGCAAAGATATGTAACTACTTACCTTTTGTTATTTTACTCGATCCAGATTCCTTTTGAAGAAAGTTCAGGACGCTTGCCAAACTTAACCCAATCATTGAGTTTGGAATTTGGATCTGATTATATATCTGGTTTAGTTGGGAATGAAACTCTTAATGCAAGTTCTGAAATTGATCCTCACCTGTTTAACTTTCATGGTGAGCCGAAAGAGCAGCATGTGCAACAACACTATCCAGAACGGCATGCAGATGGACAATCTCAGTATGCACTTCAATCCAATTCTCTGAATAAAGTTCTTGGTGAAGAAAGTCTCCACCATGCTTTCACAGCAAAGCGCACATTATTGGATGGAGACGAGAGCCTGAAAAAGGTTGATAGCTTCTCTAGGTGGATTACTAAAACCCTTGGAGAGGTGGATGATTTGAATATGCAGTCTTCAGCTGGTATTTCATGGGGTACAGATGAATCTGGGCATGTGATAGATGATTCCTCATTGAGCCCGTCCCTTTCTCAGGATCAGCTGTTTAGCATAAATGAATTTTCCCCCAAATGGGCTTATGCTGAAGTGGAAACTGAGGTACTCGTCTCATGGATAGCACTTTGAATAATAAAGAAATAAATCAACATATGACAATAAAATAAAGAGAAAATAACAACATTGGTGACAGATTCCTATGCATTTTTTAAAAAAAAAATTATCAGCAACCATTTCCTAGTATTTCAGTGTGCATTCTAACAGACCCCTTTCCCCTTTAGTATGTCTTGTATGACCGTTGTTTGTAACATGAAATGAGAAAGAACCAGATTTCATTTGACAGACATTTTATATCCTATTTTAAACCATGCAGGTGGTAATTGTTGGAGCTTTTTTGAAGTATCAACCGGAGGTGTCAACCTCTAACTGGTCCTGTATGTTTGGGGAAGTGGAGGTCCCTGCTGAGGTTTTAACTAATGGAATTCTGTGTTGCCAGGCTCCACCTCATAAGGTTGGACGGGTTCCTTTCTATGTAACATGTTCGAATAGATTAGCTTGCAGTGAAGTGCGTGAATTCGACTATAGAGAAGGCTTTTCTGGAAATGTAGAATTTGCAGATTTTTATAATGATTCAACTGAAAGGCTGCTGCATTTGCGATTGGAAGAGTTTCTGTCCTCAAAACCAGTGTGCCCATCTAAACAAACCTTTGAGAATGATATGGAGAAAAGAGATGTAATTTTAAAGCTTATTTTCTTAAGAGAGGAAGAGGAATTCTCGAGTAAGGAAGAGCAACATCTAGAATCTGATACATCCTCACAGAAGGTGAAGGCGCATCTGTTTCACAGGCAGATTAAAGAGAAGCTGTACTCATGGCTTCTGCACAAAGTAACTGAAAGTGATAAAGGTCCTAATGTGTTAGATAAGGATGGACAGGGTGTTTTACATTTAGCAGCTGCTCTTGGGTATGATTGGGCTATACAACCAATTTTAACTGCTGGAGGTGGTATCAATTTCCGTGATGTGAATGGATGGACAGCCCTACATTGGGCTGCATCCTGTGGCAGGTAATGGTCCTTGAGATATTTTATTTCTCTTTGTTGTGCTGAGTTGATTGAGAATAAGTTTTTTCTACTGATCTGATTGAGGCTTCCTGCTTTCGATTGTACTCTGATCCTTTTTTTAGGGGAAAAAAATGCTTCTGACCTGTTCAAATTAGGATTTGTTTAAAAAATTATGTCCTGCAAAGGTTTAAGTTGCAGCATTTTACATGACCTAAATTCTTGTAAATATTTGAATTATTTTGGTTAAGACTATGAAACGTTTTTCCTTATGCATGTTAAATCAACTCACTTGGAGTTGCCTCTATAACCATAGCTTTTGGTGTGTGTAAGGGAGATAATATAAGCCTCTCCATAATGTGTTCAGCTTTAAGCATTATATATTATTTTCACCCAAATGCTGTTATTCTTCATAACTCTATTGGTTCCCAATGTTATCCTGTGTCCTTTTTTCAGAGAGCGGACGGTGGTTGTCCTTGTCACCATGGGTGCAAATTCTGGAGCATTGACAGATCCATCTCCAGCATTTCCAACCGGAAGAACAGCTTCAGAGCTAGCCTCTACCAATGGGCACAAAGGAATCTCCGGTTTCCTTGGTGAATCTTTATTAACTAGTCATCTTGAATCCCTCACAATGGATGATCAATATAAAGGTGGCAGGCAAGAGATTTCAGTAACAAAAGTAGTGCAGACAGTTTCAGAACGAACTGCTACCCCTGTGTTATATGGGGATGATATGCCAGATGATCCCTGCCTTAAGGATTCCCTTACTGCTGTTCGTAATGCTACACAAGCTGCAGATCGTATACATCAGGTATTCAGAATGCAGTCTTTTCAGAGGAAGCAGTTGAATCAACTAGCAGATGATGAGTTTGGCTTGTCAGACCCGCGAGCTCTTTCCCTTCTAGCATCTAAGGCAAGCAAATCTGGACAAGGAGATCGTTTAGCCAATGCTGCTGCAACACAGATACAGAAGAAGTTTCGTGGTTGGAAGAAGAGAAAAGAATTCTTGATCATTCGTCAAAGAATTGTTAAAATCCAGGTTCATTCATCCGCTCTCTTTACTTTAGTTTTTCATTTATTAGGGTAAATTACACAGACCTTCATTGAGGTTAGTTGAAACATTGATGTCTGCGCCATTTGTTACCTTCTCCTTTATTTTTTTAATTAAAAAAGGAGTGATTGGGTAATTGTTAGATCATTGAATCATTCTGCTACTTGGGAAATTCATCCTTGCAGCGCCTGGTAGTACTAATAGTGAGATTTGAATTATTCTTTTGTGTGAAGGCCCATGTAAGAGGTCACCAGGTTAGGAAGAGTCTAAAAAGCATAATCTGGTCTGTGGGAATCCTTGAGAAAGTGATATTACGGTGGAGACGCAAGGGCAGTGGCTTGCGCGGATTCAAACCCGATGCCCTTAATAAGGCCCCCATTCAACAGAGTGATCCGCCGAAAGAAGATGATTATGATTTCCTCAAGGAAGGAAGAAAACAAAGTGAGGAGAAGTTCCAAAAGGCCCTTTCAAGGGTCAAGTCCATGGTTCAATATCCAGAGGCACGTGCTCAATACCGGCGCCTGCTAAATGTTGTTGACGACTTCCGTCAAACCAAGGTACGTATAATGTTCTGCTGTCATGTACATGCGACGTCTAAATTTATTGATAAAGAAATATTTGTGCGACTTTGTTTTTAGGTGACTATTCTCATGAAATTGTCATCCTGTAAAGATGATAGTTGAGAAAGTTTGATTAAATTGTCATCTAACAGTTTTTAATTATCATTTTTACATAGAAAAGAGTTCATGTGAGTAGTCACCTTGTTTTTAGTCTATGTACTCATCACCTTATCACAATAGAACTCTTGATCAAATTGAGTCAATTTTATGGTGAGTAGAGTGATGAGTACAGGAAAATAATTTATTCTATTACTAATTTCGGGAGGCTATTGGCATAATGAATGAATGATCAATAATGTGCTCATGTCATATCTTGCAGGCATGTAATATGGATTTAGTAAATTCTGAAGAGACAGTTGATGGTGTGGAGAATTTGATTGATATTGATATGCTCTTAGATGATGACAATTTTATTCCCATAGCATTTGATTGATTGATTGATTCTCTGCCGTGGTGGCTGCTGCTCCTCCTTTCATCCCCACTGTAAATACATGGCCAGTTGGCTTTATTTGGCATTGGGGTTGTCCTAACATCGTCTTGGTGTATATATTCCTGATCAGAAATGACTTGATTTCAATGCTGAATATAAATAGATAATCATAGCTAGCATGCATTTTGGTTGTAATCTAATAAGACATGGTTTGTTTTTCTTTTATGGTTTTATTTATATGACAGGATCAGAATGTTTCCTATTATAAATTAGTTCAGGTTTATAACATAAAGTGGTGTTAGCTTGCCGATGTATAAAATGGAATTTGTACACAAAGTGTACTGTGTTGAGAGGAATTATAACCGTGTGCTAAATGCTAATTATGATTTATTTTTATATTATATTATGTTGTGTTATATGGTTTCTCTTCTTCACAGAGGACACGTGGCAGAACCCCACCTTGCACACGTAGTTGACTGTATTTACGCGTGGCATGTCGGCTGTGATGATGATTCCAAATTGCCAACATAAACAATGGAATTAGAATTTCTTCATTATCTTCATCTTTCTCTCTTCTGTAATTATCAATGGATTTGACTTTGCTTTCTGATAGCTCCTTCCACCGATCACTGTACAGATACATATATAGATAGATACATGCATCATGCATGGGGAGTTGACCCATCCGTGTTTGCATTATATTGTTGCACACATGCACCATATTTTTGTGCTTTGGCTGCTCTCTGTTGAACTTAGTTGTGTTCATTACGTTTCTTTTTTATTAACATTGGTCTATCAATCTTCAAATGTATATATAATACTGCATGGTTTCAGGGAAAAAAAGTGTATGGGCGTATTGAGATGTCCAATATCTTTCTAAAACTAATATTCGGTGCAACGTGCTGGTCGGTGCCTTTTTTATTTAGATTGATGCACATATATTGTAAAGATGGAATTTTATATTCATTGGTTGAATACCTTTTGTGTCTGAGCTTTGGATTTTTATATCATGTTTCCTACAAATTCATATATTCATTTACATACGAATAGGTGATAAAATCTTAATAATAATCAATTTAACCACTACAATATTAAGTAGAATACAAGTAATCTTTGTGAATAGATAAATATAAAAGGTTACGTCTTTTACTGGATCTTTTTCAACATCTCTTACAAGCACAGAAGAAAATAAAACCAATAAAATGAGAGCATTAAGGATAAATAATTTTGGTTTTAATTTTAAGGTGAATAACTCTGTCTATATTATATAATTGGTTTTAAACCCGGATAAAGAAAAATGGTTATATTACATCTTCGATAACTAATATAAAAGTTTAGTCGAATATTACATAATTGATTCTAAACTTGGATAAAGAAGAAGGGTTATATTATATTTTTGAGAACTAATATAAAAACTTGGTCAAAATTTTCCGAAGTGGAGCAAAAATATTATTTCGCTAAAACTAGGAAGGAAGTTTAAGGTGAATAAATTTGCATAAAATTGGGTTTAGGGTTTGTGGTTGTGGGGGGACCTAGGGTTAGTGGTGCTGGGCCACAGTGGTGATGACTATCAAATAGGTTTGATATTGTAATTTGACCACTCAGCTTTTTACTGCAACGTGCACTTTGTGTTTATGGGGTGGACCTGTGGTAGAAATTCAGAACAAAAAACAACAAAATATTTTAGAGTGAGAGAGGAACAGGGTACTAGTATCTGACTTTCTGATAAAATTGTCAGCATAGTACCGCTAACAATTTAACTGCACCTATAGATTAAGCCCCACAAGATTCCTTCCCCTCAAAGTTGCAAACTTTCTGTATTCTTAACTCTCCTATATGGCATTTAATTCTTGTTTGAAAAAAAATAATACATAAAAGATTAATCCATGACACTCTTTTGTCGTCAATTGCAGATTGCATGATTCTATCCCCAGAAATGACAAGAGAGTTAATGTCCTGTCTGAAAATTCTAACCTGCAGGGTTGACTTATTTAATTTTGATCCTTTTTTCCTTTCTTAATTAATAATTAATTAATTATCACTCCTACAAACCCAATAAAATACATAATCTAATAGAGAGATACGTATTTCCTTTTTTAACCAGTAATTTTAAATTAGAGTTTTAAAATAACTAAACTCTTATATATATATATATATATATATATATATATTAAATAAAAGTATAAATTATTTTATCAATTATATTAAGTGTCTACGTAAATAAATTGTGACTGATTTGACGATTAATTTTTTATGTAGACATAATATTTTTATTATTTTATACTATTAGTAAATTGCATTCATTATATAATAATTGTAAAAAATAATCATTTTTATTAATGTAATAATATACAATTAAATATATAAAATTATTTTATATTATGTTAAAATTAAATTTAATTATAATACTAAATAAACTTTTTTTTGACAAAATATATAAATAGTTTCAAAAGCAGTCTAAAGACTTAATATAGTTAACAAAGAAATCCCAACATTTTTTTAAGATTGGAATTAAAATTTTTTCAAAGTCCTTTGTTCCCTTTATCTTTATTATTCAAATACTGCTGTAAAATAATAATTATGTTACGTGTATCTTAAAAAATAATAATTAAATTAATTATTTTGTGTAAAATATATATTAAAAATATATTATTTATAATTTAGCGACTAATTATTAGTGAACACCTAAATTTTTTGAAAGAAAAAACCATACAGTAACGTACAGAAAGGAGAATTTTTTATTAGTTACTTTGAATAAGCAAGGTTTTTAAAAACAATTAGAGGGTATTGTAAATGAATTATTTTCCCCTATCCTTTTGGGACAAGAGCTCTTGGAGGAAGTGAAGAGAATTATAGTTAGAAAAATTTGCTGACTTTTTGAGGTCTCCCAAGGCAGCCCCCCCACCCTGAGAAGGGTGAGTGACCCAAAGAAAATGGCAGAGATTTTGAGTGTTTATGCGAACTATGAAACCTCAAAAACAGCTGTAATAATGAAAGCCAAATTGTGTCAGCAGCAATAAAAACAAAAAAACTGCAAAGTCAATAAGGGCAAGCTCTTCCTTTTATAACAAGAGTTTTCTTTTTTCTTTTTCTTTTTATTCTTTTGCAGTCATTGCACATTAGACTTTCTCCCTAAAACCAGAACGGTTACAATATACAACACACCCCATCACCTTATTCTATTCAATTCTATTCTCTCCCATTAATAATAAGCGCTCTCTCTATTAAGAGGGGCTCTTTTGGTATAAGCTTCTTTGTGTTCTGTTCTGTTCTGTGTTATTGCTCTGTCTCTTTCTCTTCTTCTCCTTAAGTGGACGGCATAATCCGTGACCACCCACTTCCTATATAGATCCTCCATCTCATTCCCTAGTGCCAAAGCTCAGTTCTTTGGATTGGTTAGTGAATTTCTCTCCCACTTCTTCATCTGGGGTGTTCAAAAGTTTTTCCATTTTTATTTTTTTATTTTTTTAATATTTTGGTCTCTAGGAGGTTTATTTTTGGGTTTTTAGAATTGCTTGCTTGGGTGATCGGCAATTTCTGGTGATAATTAACTGCGCTTGGGGATTTTATAAAATTTGTTTAATTTATTAATTTATTTTCCCTGACGTCAAGTTTTCATGGAATTTTTCTGTTTTAAAGATTAGTAGAAGAGGTAGATGTTGAAAACTAACCGAAGGTGAGGTGAGGCAGCTGAATTACATGGATAATCTCTGTTGCTTCAATTCTGTCTCTCAGGTGAGAATTCCTGCTTTCCTTATTGTTGTTATTTTTTTTATAAATATATTCTCTTCTCTTTGAAATGATCATGCATATTCAATTCCTTAGGCTGTGTTTGGTAAAGGGTATAGAAGGAATAGAGAAGACGAAAAAATTGTGTGTCTTCCTTCTTTCTTTCTATATCCTTTTTTTTTTGTAGAGAGAAAATTCGGCAAATTTTGCATAACAACAGAGACATTTTGCATATTTTTATCTCTGTTCTCCAAATGTGTCTTCATATTTTTGTCTGTGTTTTCCTTTGAAGAGCTATGGTATAGTTAGGTGGGGATTAAGTTCTGGTGGTGCAGTGAATGAGGCCTTAGAACTGTCCCAAATTTTATAATTATAGTTAGGTGGAGCGTTTGATAATCTGTTTTTTGCTTCTTTGAGAAGTAGATCGAAAGCTGCCTTTGTGTTTTGTCTATAAAGTACTAAAATTTTTAAAAGCCTATTGAAATGCACTCAATATTTTGGAGAATGCCAGTGATGTTTCATTGCAGGCAGTTTATTAGGATATCACTATATCAGGTTCTGAGTCTTTGTAACTAGATTGATTTTGAGTTTCTCAAGGAGGGAAAGGAGCCAAGAGCTGTCCTAGTACCGACTATATCGACTATCTTCGCCATATCTTAGGTTGTGTCCGGCTTAACGGATTGCTCTCGCATAAAGGACAATATTTTTGGAGGGTGGATTTTATAGGACTTGACATGTTAGCTGCATACTTGAACAATGTAGGACTTAAAAGTGGAGTACTAACAACTTTTTTTTATGCTGTGTTAAACTGTGAAACATTTGATCATTTTTGGTTTTGTGCCTTTTTTCTTGTTCTAATTTTGTGATTATCTTTCAAACCTCTTTATGTTTAGGTGGTTGGAGGTCGTTCTTCATGTAGCTCCGGCAAGGGTAGGAGCTCTCAGTATGCAGTCAAGTATGGCTTCAGTCTAGTTAAAGGGAAAGCGAATCACCCAATGGAGGACTATCACGTGGCGAAATTTGTCCAGTCGAGAGGGCAAGAGCTAGGACTTTTCGCTATCTATGACGGACACTTGGGAGACACTGTTCCAGCATATCTACAAAAGCATCTGCTTTCTAATATCTTGAAGGAAGTAAGTTGTTCAACCAATTTCTAGAACTGAACATTGGGATGTTCAGAGAAAAGTTCTCCCTTCTTTTCTGGTATATGTTGCATATTTCGTGAAGACTATTTCTTTAAGCTATGATTGATTGTTACAGGCAGACTTCTGGAATGATCCAAGCAGTTCCATCATTAAGGCCTACGAGACAACGGATCAGGCCATTCTTTCTCACAATCCTGATCTGGGACGGGGCGGATCAACTGCAGTGACTGCAATTCTCATAAATAATCAGCAATTGTGGATAGCGAATGTTGGAGATTCACGAGCAGTTCTGTCACGGGGAGGGCAGGCCATACAGATGACGGTAGATCATGAGCCCAATACCGAAAGGGGCATAATCGAGAACAAAGGCGGATTTGTCTCAAACATGCCAGGTTCTTAAGCAAACCTTAATGAGCCTTGCCTATTTGATATTGCCTACATTTTTACATGCTAAATTGAAACCTCAAGAATGTGTTATGCTTGAGAAGATTATATATGCATCATGAGCCTCATTTGCATTTTCAAAGAGGATCAACATCATAATTTGTTTATAAGAAGTAAAAGTAATTTGCTAAGATCAGGCTGAACTATGCAAAAATGAGAGTTAACCTTCCTCTGTTGATCAAAGATTCATGGATGTATCTATTGAAACCAATTGTGTCTCTTTGTGATCCATAAATCTTGAAAATCAAATTACCACCTCTGCTTGACTGATTTTCGATACATGCATGACTTACAAATACAATCTGCACATTTATTAGAAAAGTGAAGGATAGGTTCAACCAAATACAAAAAATTGAAAGACCATCCATTCTGTTCAGATTTAAAGAGTAGTAAAGAGTATTTTCTGTCATCCCCATGTTAATCCAAAATGTGTTGGAATCAGAATGCCTTACATGCATATGTGGCCAATATCCTCAGAAATCTAAAGTTTACCAAAAATAAATTGTGTATTCTGTAATCATTTCTTTGCATGTGGATGTTATATATCAGGAGATGTTGCAAGAGTGAACGGGCAGCTTGCAGTTTCTCGGGCATTCGGAGACAGAAACCTCAAATCGCACTTGCGATCTGATCCTGATGTACAACATTGTGACATTGAACAAGATACTGAGCTTTTGATTCTGGCTAGTGATGGTCTTTGGAAGGTTATCCATCAATCTCTTCTTTATGGCGAGTATTTTCCTTAAAACATTTAATTTTGAACTCGAATTTCTCATTTGTTCTTGCAGGTAATGGCAAACCAAGAAGCAGTGGATATTGCGAAAAAGATCAAAGATCCTCAAAAGGCAGCGAAACAGCTAGCTGCGGAGGCATTGAACAGAGACAGTAAAGATGACATTTCATGCATTGTAGTTCGTTTCAAGTGATTCAGGGTTCTCCTCCATCCATTACATTCAATCTTTGATGACTCACCAATATAGGGATGCAAAGTCCATGCTCCTTCTTCTTCTGGAAATTTCTGCAACCATAGGTTCCCCCATCCCCAGAATTATCTGTAAAATTGATGTTCTTGACATTAGGTGGTTCTATTTTAGCATTTCTTGATTTCTTCAGTGTAGATTAATACCATCATTTTTCTCTGTATTTTGCTTTGTGACATGGAGTAGTGTGACATTTGAGATGGGTATATGGTTAGTTTTTCTAATGATCAAAAGTTAGGCACTCTAAGTTCCTGTGATTCAGAGTGGTAACTAGTACAATTCTTTTTTAAGAGAGTTTCTTAGTATTCAAATTCCTGACTTTATAAGTAAAATTTGTTTCAATTTAACTTTTGGGTGGATATATCCTATAATCCTATCTTCGGTTGATTATTTTAAGCTTTTTTTTCTCCCCTCAATTTCATTAGTTAACTCTGCCACTATTACTAATTGTAAATGAGGTTTGAGTATACCAGAAGTGGAGCTTCTTCTATTAGGCTTGCCTCTAAGTATCAAACTAAGCTAAAATTGGTTTCAAATTACCTATAGTATATATGGACTATTTTCATGAAAATATCTTCGTATCAAAATAATAGTAGAAAATTATCAGATCATTTGATGAAATTACTTAACAAAAAATGTTATATATATATATATATATATATATATATATATATATATATATATATATATATATAATGATCGTGTAATTTATCTATAATATTATTTTATACTTTAATTTTTATTTAATATACATATAGTATGATTATTGCTTAATATAACATATTTTAACTTTTTTACATAAAAAAAAATCTTCAATTATCCAAAATCTATACTTCTATACTTCTACAGTTCTATGTTCTTTTACTATCTTTATGACCTGAACTTCAGATTTTTTTTAACTGTAAGAAATGAAAAGTTGTGAGTTGTGACTCAAAATCTGAACCGTTGACTGCGCTATGCTGATGTCATGTCTTCTACCACCTTCCGCGCTTCCTCAACCGCCAACCACCACCTTCTATTCTCTCTGTTTTCTGCATCATGTCCAAAGCCCTCAATCTTCTAAAGCGCAATGCTTCCAACCCCAAACTCTGGCTTCTCCTCGGCCTTGGCCTCACCACCGCCGTCCTTCTTGTCACCGAGACTCGCCGTAGACGGCGGAGGCGGAGGATTCCCATCTCCCCCGATAAGGAGTTGTACGGTGCCTTTATGCAGCGTTTTGAGCTTCTTCCTTTCCCTGGCGCGCGCAACCAAATGCTATGTGGCCTAACCTTTGCAGTGAAGGACATGTTCGTAATTTTCTTTTGTATATTCCTTGCTTCCATTCGCGTTTCCTATCTGCTTCGTTGAATTGAATGATTCTTCAGATTTCATGTGAAGGGGAACGTGACGGGGTTTGGGAACCCTGATTGGAAGAAGACGCACCCTCAAGCTGAGATTACCGCCCTTGTTGTCACCGCTCTGCTCAGCAACGGTGCCACTTGTGTTGGCAACACTCTTATGGACGAATTCTCTTTCGGGTTTGCGCTTCTCCTCTCGATTTCTCATTCACTTTTCAGGACAACTTATTCAATTATCACTTTCTTTTGCAGGATTTCCGGTCAGAACCACCATTATGGAACCCCCATCAATCCTCGCACGCCGTCTTGCATTCCCGGAGGTTCTTCCAGTGGCTCTGCCGTGGCCGTTGCTGCCGGCCTAGTTGACTTTGCTATTGGTGAGTGTGTTTTTGTCGTTGCTATTTTGCATAAAGTAGAAACTCCGGTGCTATTAACTTCATGTTGATAGCTAAAGTTAGATGATAATTTAGTCAAACCTGTCAAATCATTCAATGACTCTTAGAACTGCATCTGAGTTTCCACCATAATAGGTTTGTGTTGCACATTTTTAACGCGGGAAATAATCATACATTTAACAAATCTAACATATAGTTGAAGTTTGGATAGAAATAAATTTTTGGGGGCAAGCATTAAATATACTCTAGGATTATGCAAGTATGTGAGAATGAAAATGATGCAATAAGTTAATTATTTAGAGATTAGTTCAAACATTATAATGTATATTCAAATGAAATATGTAATGAGATTTATTTCCTGTGTTAAATACGATTCATTATTCTTGTGTTTAACTGTATTTCATTTGACTTATTGTTTAAGTATCCATTTTCTACAAGACAATAGGGTTGTAACTTGTAACGGATAACATTTTAGGGTTTCTAAAATTGACATTCTGAATGAGCATAATTAGTAAACTTTACACACAGCTGCTGTATTTGTTTCTGTAGGTACTGATACTACAGGATGTGTCAGAATTCCAGCAGCATTTTGTGGCATTCTTGGGTTTCGACCATCTCATGGAGCTGTAACAACCATTGGAGTTCTTCCAAATGCACAAAGTCTAGATACTATTGGTATGTTGCATGATTAAGTCTTTGGTTGTTATACTTTTGAATGTATCTGATTTTATCATAGATTATAAGGTTTTATTTCTTGGAGTCAGAACTATGTGCATGTCAATACACAACTGAGTATGATATTACAAAACTATGGTTAATTGTTTGATATCTTACATACATATGTTCAAGATCCTGATCAACAATTGCAGTTTTTCTGATTGTTTATTTCTTTATTGTCTAATTACATTTCAGGATGGTTTGCTCGAGATCCATCTGTCCTATCTCTTGTTGGACGTGTTTTACTTCAATCCAATTCAGTAGAGACCAAAAGGATAAGGCAGATTTCGTTTGCTGATGATCTTTTTCAGTTATCTAAAGTTCATAATCTGAAGACAGTATCTGTTATCGGCAAAGCTATTGAGACTTTGACTGGTTGTAAGTATCTGGACATTTGAGGACTGATCTGTGTGTGTTCATATTTAATAAAATCTCTTTCGGTTGATTCGTGGTTTAAAAAAGGAAAGAAAATTTTTGTTGTTCAAAGAAGAGAAAGTTCAAGCATATGGTGCATGATGAAGCATTGGATCACAAAGAAATTTTTCCCTTCTGTTTTGCAGATCCGTCTCCAAGACATATGAATATTTGCCAGTATATTGCTTCTAAAGTTCCCAATCTAAAGGGTTTCTGTGAGCAATTAGCTCATCAACAAGATGGAACATCAATTTTGAAAGCTCTCTCTACAGTAATGTTATCATTACAAGGGTATGTCCTTCATTTTTATCATTTGACTTAGATTAGATTATGTTACACTTTATGATTTTATCCTTTTTGTTAAAAAGCATATTGCATTATATATTTTTGTTGATGGCCTAATATATTATTTTATAATCCTGGACTTGCACCTTATTTCCAGATATGAATTCAAAACCAATCATGAAGAATGGATTAAACATGCAAAACCCAGGTTAGGGTGTTATGCATCTGATCGTGTTACTGCGGCCATCAAAACTACAAATGATAATATAAAAGCCTTGTACAGAGTAAGGACAGAGATGCGAGCTGCTTTTCAGTGTCTTCTAAAGGTAGTGTAATATCTATAGTAGGTTCCTAAACTGTTAAAAGATCGACATGGAATTTGATTATATTTTGAAGATGATGAATACCTCTATGCTATTCCCTTACCTCCTCAGTGTTTTATTTTTGTCATATAGGATGATGGAATACTAGTTATTCCCACTGTTGCAGACAACCCATTAAAGCTTAATACAGAGAAAGAGATTTCTTCCGAGTTCCATGAAAGAGCTTTTGCATTATCCAGCATTGCTAGCATCTCTGGTTGTTGTCAGGTAAATTTCTCTCACATATTTTTCCTCAGTTCATATGCATTCTTCTGAGACTTGGGTTAATTTTATATTTGGTTTTGCATTATTTACAGGTTGCAATTCCATTAGGACATCATAATGATTGTTGTGTCTCCGTGTCATTCATGTCATCACATGGAACTGATAAATTTCTACTTGATACTGTCTGTGACATGTATAAAACTCTTCAAGAGCAAGTTAGTGTCGCTTACTCTCCTTTGCCACCACCAGATACTAATGGTAATTTTGAAATTTATGACCTTTTGGAGAACGTTTAGTTCTTTCTTAAATTTTTGCGGTCAGAATCTCATGCAACATTTCTTTTGTAAATATCATCACTATCATTATTACTTAATAAAATCCACAAGGCTTGATTAGAACAGAATTTGGATTTGAATCTTATGCTATTCTTAGTCTAGCCAAGCAGGAGCTTAGCTACGCTTGAAAGAGAGACGGGGAGACAAAGACTAAGAGACTAAATTAAGTCTTTATATTATATTTGATATAAATTGAATTATGTCTTAGTATCTTATTTGGTTCAAGATAAATATGGATATAAAATGAAAATATTTATTAAAATATCCTTAATTATTAAAAAAATATTAAAGTTTCAGTCACCGTTTTCATAAATTCTAGTCTCTTGGGTAGCATTTGTTGAGGTACTGGGACGGAGACCGAGAAACTGGAATTCAGTATACAATAATGTTTGTTCCATTTTTGGCTGATTTGGAATTGGTTCTATATACTTTTCCTTATAGTATTATGTTTGTTAGTCTAGAGACTGGTACTAAAATTTCAGTATTTCAATACCTCCAAAAAGTAGAGACACAAGGGACTGAAATTTTTTGGAATAGCCACTGAAACTTGAATAATATTTTATACCTAAAATACCTCCATTTCAATTAATTAATTCCAACTTTATCCTTAGGAAAAGTCTAGGGGGCCAGCAACTTTTGTGTTTTTTGGCCAGCACTTAACCATCAAAACAAAAGTGAGTGATTTTCCACCATTAGATGTAATCTCACACCATTAAAAACACTATTGATGGCCAATTGATAGTTACAAAACACCAAAATTGCTGGCCCCTAGCATTCCTCTTGTGCAAATTAAATTAAAGTTTCAGTTTCTGTCTCGCACTTTACACCACTCAGTCTTTGTCTCTCAGTCTTAGTCTCTCAGTCTTAGTTTTTCAGTCTCTGTCTTTCTTTCAAACGCTACCTTGTATCTTTATTTTCTAGAGATATTGTAGGGATTGAAATTTTATATCCTAGAATTGAAATTTTAGTTCCATTCTCTAGCCATTAAATACAATACTGAGTTTTAAATTTTCAGTTTTAATTTTAATTTCTAAAAATAAACACTATCTTATTGATGGTTTTGGGATTCAAGGGTCATATTATATCTTTTATATAAAAAAAGAAAAACAAAAATTTAAACTTTATATTTTAGAATTTTTGAGATGCAATATATTGCTGAGTTTGTGTTTCACGATATGCAATGATTATGAATGTTTAATACGTTATATAATATTTTGTCTGTATATATAAAAGTAGTTGTCAAACTTTTTAATTTAACTTGTATCTCACTCTCATTCTAAAAAAAAAAAGAAAAGAAAAATATATATTAGATTTAACTAGTAGCTGGGAGAACAAGTCTGATAATGTTCAATTCCTTGTTACTCGGAAAGACTATCAAAGACGGGAAAAAAAAAAAAAACCAAAGCAGCAAGGCTGTTTAAAAAAAAAAAAGTTGCTTAGCACTTACAAACATCTAAGATAAATTTATAATATTTTTATTATGATATCTAAATTATTTAACTTACGTTTAAAAATAAAAATGAAAAATTTAAAATTTATTAAATATTATTTATTAAAGTCATATGTCCAGACATGGAATTTTTAAAATCAGTGTAATTAGATATTCTTTAAAAATTATCTATTATTTAGCCTTTAAATATAAAAGTTTGTAAAATAAGACATTACGTGAAGAAATACAATTCTGAAACGAAGTGCACAAAATATGAATTCCCAAGTCTCAATTAAAGTTGAAGAAGAAAGAATATACGACTCTATACAACATGTTTTCCATGATTAGAGTGTCACTACACGAAGCAGATTCAGAGTCCTGCCAGAGCATCAAAACCCTATTATTGTTGCCTTCTAAAACTGACACTTAGGCAAACCGACCTCAGTTTGCCAGAACCTACTAGAACCATTTTCTTTTTTTTTTTTTTTTGGGTACAATAACTTGTTTTTAATTTACAGTAATAAGAATATTAAAAAAAATAAAAAAATAGTCAAAATTTATTTTATTTAATATTTATTTATTACAAAATATATTAAATAAAACAAAAAATTAATAATTTTTTATTAATATTTTTTGTTATCAAATATTTCTGTATCATAATATGTTAATCATTATACGCTGATGAATTGGGTTGAGAATTATATCCCACTCTGCTAAACTGAACTAATTTTAGACAACGAATACATCATCTACTCTAGTATTAAAAATTAGATAACCTAATTTTTTGTATAAAGTGGTTCATGTATTAATCTTATTTAATTAGAAAAGCTGAAGTATTATTGAACTTGAATTAGAATAGATTGCCGAAAAGGAAGGAAGACAAAAACAGAAAAACCAGAGAAAATGAAATAAGCTATGTTTTAGGAGCTGCATGTAACATGTAACAGTGCTCGTAAATTTGCCACCCTCAGTTTTTGGCATTACCAATTCTCTACATTCTGTTGACTATTGTCTCGCTTTCTCCGCACAACCGTCTTCAATCTCATTCTCAACTTTGATTGTAATTCCAATGAACCTTGTCACCATTGACAACCACAAAACCGCCACAATTACTCAAACATCATCATCATCATCATCATCCAGCTTCTCTCCTTCAACACTGTACCCATTTCAAATCCTCCGTAAACATTCACATTGGTCATAAAAAGTTTCAATCTTATTTCCGATTGTGATTGGTAATCATCCCATGTTTCCCAGGCTTTCAAAATGCTTCAGCTTCACCGCTTCCAGAGACTGGTTGTACCGCCAGTCGTTCTCCGTGGCGGGCCTCCGCGCCGTGGTATCAGACTTGGGCGACGGAACCGTCATGCATTGCTGGGTGCCGAAGATCCATGACACAAGCAAACCCAGCCTGGTCCTGATCCACGGTTTTGGCGCGAACGCAATGTGGCAATACGGCGACCACCTTCGGAACTTCGTGGCACACTTCAACGTTTACGTGCCTGACCTTCTCTTCTTCGGCGATTCCTTCACGTCACGACCTGAGAGGACGGAGTCCTTTCAGGCCGTGTGCTTGAGGAAGCTGATGGAGTTTCATGGTGTCCACAGGATGAGCTTGGTTGGGATCAGCTATGGTGGCTTTGTGGCGTATAGTTTGGCTGCACAGTTCCCTGAGAAAGTGGAGAAGTTGGCGCTTTGTTGCACGGGTGTTTGCTTGGAGGAGATTGACATGAAAAATGGGTTGTTTAAGGTTTCTGATTTGGATGAAGCTGCAAGCATTTTGATGCCTCAGACTCCCGAGAAGCTCAGGGAGTTGATGCGGCTATCTTTTGTTAGGCCTGCTAGGGGCGTCCCTACTTGGTTCCTTGCAGATTTCATTCAGGTATCCCTCTTTAATTTCTTTGCATAATCAAATCAAAGATAGAGACATATGATTTATTTAATTGATGCTTTATTTGGAAACAAGCTAAGCAGGTGATGTGTACACGTTGCATTGATGAGAAGAGAGAATTACTTGAGGCAATACTCAAAGGTCGAAAACTTTCTAATCTTCCCAAGATCCAACAGGTATTTATCCAATTCACCTATTCTTTGAATTTTTTGAACATTTACATGATTCTCTGGTATTGGATGGAGCAGAACACGCTAATCATATGGGGGGAGCAAGATCAGATATTCCCTCTTGAGTTAGGACACAGATTACAAAGGTGAGATAGATTTCTCAACCCAGCACATACAAGTTCGAAGCATCATCTTAAACAACAATGGACTTGTCTTTGATTTGGAGCAGGCATATAGGGGAAAGTGCTCATATTGTGGTGATCAAGAATGCAGGGCATGCAGTGAACCTAGAGAAGTCTAAAGAGTTTGCCAGGCACTTGAAATCTTTCCTCGTTGGTCCCAAGGCATGTTCGTCCTCCCCCTCACTTAGTTTTAGTTTTAGATGGACAAATCCAGAAGGACATTCTTGATCTCAGTAAGTCATGCAACTTTCTTCTTTTTTAGCAAGGGAATCATGATCATCAAGATTGCTTGGTTAGACTGGAATAGGATCCTTACAATTATTCTCATTCTCATTTTAGAGGATCTATATTCGTATTATGTTTGGATAAAAATAAAGTCTAAGAAAGAGAGATGTAATTAATACCAATATGATTGCTAGTAATAGTGTTAGCTAATGTTCTGTAATCATTTTTTGTAAATTTGTAGTGTTTGCTTTTGGTGATTAATTAGTGAAACACAGCATCATTTTCTACTATGTTACCTCGCATGGAGACAACTGATCATATTCACAAACAAGTTATTGAAATTTCAATCCGCAATACTACATAGCCACAAATATTATTATTTTGAGTCAACAGCAATAACTTGTACCCACATTTACATAAATTTGTATACATAAAACACATAAGTTTATATTTATATTTATTGGAGTTTACACACATGAATTAATATAATTTTTGTACTCATAGTTATTAGAACAAAAATATTTAGTAACAAAAAAGAATTAACCAAAAACAGTCCGAATTTGCTAATAAATATTAAATAAAGCAAGTTTTAGATTTTTTTTAGTATTATTGATTTATTGAATTAGAATTTGCACACATAAATAAATAAAATTTATCAAAAATATTTGGTAATAAAAAAAATTAATAAAAAATAGTCAAAATTTATCTTAATTAATATTCATTAATTTGTCTATCTATACTTTTTCTTACAAAAATTAATGAATGAATGTTAAATAAAATAAGTTCTGACTGTTTTTTTTTTTTTTGTCATTCTTATTTATTGAAAATAATTTGGCATTTATGTAAGAAAATTTTCTGAATATCAGCAGCTTATGTATTTATGGAAGAAAAGTTTTAAAATTTTGTATTAATAAGTCAATTCATTTTTCTTCTGGTGCTGGTCAATTCCGCTCTACTTTGTGGCTTATAATTTTCAAAGTTGATACAGAATTAATGCAAAATTGGGATCAATCCGAATTACCGGGTCAAATTCAATATAGCATTATGGCATATTTCCTAACATGCACGACATTGCATTTGGCCATGTCACTGTCACTTTGTCACTTGTTAATTGTGATTAGATAAAAGTAAATTGTCTTGTACCAGAGACGTTCAGTATCAATCATATGTAGAAATAAAACAAAATAAGGGAGAGAAGAGACAAAATAAGTTAACAAGATGTCCTTTCTTTTCATATTCAATTTCTATATATTATCAAATATTCAATAGAAAGATATATTAAACAAGTAGTGATTAAAAAAGTAATTAATAATAAAAATGATTCTTTTTCCTTTAAAACTAGTACATTAAGAGTGAACTGCTACGACTTCTTCTGTCCATTTTTAAAAATAATAATGCAACCCCTCAAAATAAAAACGATCCATTTTAGTTCCTATTTTTTAATTCCGTCACACAATGCAGTTCTTATGTGTTATTTTCTGACGAGGTTTGACGAAAAATACTGAGTTATCACGTTTAAAGCATAACCTGTCACATGAGCTTACAGGGGTTAAGACAAGTTAAAATGGACAGGGGTTAAGTTGTCCAACTCCTTCACTCTAAAAATGACGTCGTTTGCACGGAAAGTAACGCTTTAGTTGCTTCTCAAACGTGTTTCCATAAAATCTTATCACAAGCCTTCACATTTACAAGAAAACCCTAGTAGAAAAGGTTCCTCACTTCTCGAGACCACTGTGGATGCTGGATTGGTGGAGAGAAGCACTGACGTTGCTGCTTACAAGGGTGCTGACAATGTCATAGTTGACGGCGGGTTGGTGGTGTTGTTGACGGAGCTGGACGGAATCTTCTGAGGACGCTTCACACAGTTCAGGTTAGTGACTTTTTAGAAAGTGTTTGTCCCTTGTGCTTTGTGTGGTCTAACGTTCTGGTTCTGATTCTGACAACACACCATTGTTGTCTGCAACCCTCTGTGGTCCTGTTTATAGAAAAGTTTAAATAGGAATAAATTTTGTGCATTTTCGTAAAAGTTAAATAAGAGTTAAATCTTAAAGTGGTCCCTGAACTTGCACTCGAGTCTCAAAGTAGTCCCTAAATTTGCATTGGCCCCAATCATTTCCCTGAATTTAGCAAAGGTGACTCACGGTCGTCCCTGAAGCATTTTCTGGTGACAGAAAGATGACTTGGATCGACAGAGGCCACACTGGACGCCAGGCTGGACATTCAAAACGATGCCGTTTTTTATTTGGCGCCCAAATTGCATAGAAACACCGTCGTTTGGTGTGCTTAGAGGGGATTTAACATGTAGTGACTATTTCTCTCTCAATCCAACACAATCTCTTCTTCTTCTCCTTATTTTCTTCAATGGCGCCACTTTGAGAGGGATTTTCTCTTGCGTTCTCTCTCAAGGAAAGCAAGCACACTCTAATTATCTCATCTGTATCGCATACGTAGTGATCTCAGGAAAAGCATCTTGGTTGTTAGAGATAACCAAAATAGAAATGATAAACAAAATAGCTACTGTCTACTCCTCTGTTTTTCTTGATCATGGCTTTTTTCGACATTGTTAAGTCTATATATATTCATTCGTTCTCCCCTTTTGTAATGTGTTTTTTTTTTGGAAAATTTTTGTTAGGATTTTCTTCGCATGTTGTTGTTTCATTTATATTGTTTGTTTTCGTCTGTGATGATGGTAGCTATGGTTGTAATGTGCTGAAAATAGTAGTATGTATGTAGTTTATGTGTTTTCATGGTGGGTTAGGGATTGGGGTTATTGTGCCTTCCTAGTTGATGGCAATTTTGATGATCATGTGTTACCTGCAGATGGCTCTCATTACTATTGTGTGTCACCATGGAGGATCCTTTGTGACGAGTGAAAACAGTGTCGTCTCATACCAGGGAACATATTTCAGAGATTCCGAAACTTGACCTAGATCGGCTAGATGTGTTTTTCATCAGGAATTACTACAAATAGCTTGGGTATGATAAGGTGGAACACTGTTGGTGGCTGGTTCCAAACAGACCCTTAGAGACTGGTCTAAGGAAACTAAATTCTGATGGTGAGCTCCTGGAGATGTGCTTTCATGCTGAAAGAAACTACGAAGAGGTGCACGTGTACTATGAGCATGGGGTATCTGTTCAACATATTTGGAAGAACCACCATCCAAAAAGGACATGGAGGTGGTGGTTGAAGTACCTACTGAATCAGTTTTACTGAGAACAGGACCAACCTCCAGGGCCATTCCTCCTCACCCAGTTCCAAACCCATGTATCAACCAACCTAAGACTACTGAAATTTTAAAACCCACCCAGCAGCCAACATCTACCATTTCAAACCCAATTTCTATGGCTACTACCCCTGCTCCACCCAACCAAGATATGAACCATATTCAAGTACCACCTCCAACCACCAATCGAACCCAAATTCCCAAATGTACTCCAACACCAGTGCCTAAGTTAAAGCCTAGTAAAATTTTTCAACCCAAATTGCCATCAAAGAATGGGACAGAGAAAAAAGGTGTTGCATTGAAAAAAAAACAAAAAGAAAGGTGTTGCAAGAACAACATTGAATAGGAGATATATAACTAGGCATTAGCTAAAGGTCATGTGACAAGACATACAACTAAAGAGAAAGGAAAGCAGGTTGAGACGGTTGTGTTATCAGAATCTGAATCTTCGGACAGTTATGAAAGTACAGAGGATAGTGCTTATAAGCCCGGGGCTGAAGAGAGTTCCAGTGATGAGGAGGTTACCAATACAATACTGACGACTGGGGCGTAAGTCGGCCAATTAAGAATTCAATATAGGATATACGTTGCGAGTATAGCTCTCAACCAGCAAAAATTCGCCTCATCAATTTAAAAAGGTTGTCACAAAATTAGAATAAAAATACTGGGGGTATGAGTCCCAGGTCGTCTCCCAACGAGCTGCTAAAAAGGGTGCTAATTTATTAATCAGGAGTTTTCCAAGAGATTTTGAGTTTGGACAATGAGCACAAGCATATAATTGTAAATTAAAGCAATGAGAATTAAAAGAGATTTATATTATTCAAAATAAAAAGCCTTGACTGGGGGAATGATTAATTGGAAGTTCTATCCTTGTTGGAATTCTTTCAAGTGTAGTATAAAGAGGTTGTTATTTTCACTTAGTTAACCCTTACTAAATAAAGGAAAGTCAAGTAATTAAGCTAACTCTTATTTGCAAATCCTAGTCCTCTCCCTTAGGAAGGTCTAGCGTTAGTAAATACAGAATTAGCCAACAACTTCCAATTTAACTAACCACTTGAGCATTCCAACTCAAGTGTCTCCTCCTAATCAACCCACATGCCAAGTTGGGAGTCTACTCCATCAACATGGATACCATCTTCGTTATTGGGAGTTTGGAATAGAAAAGAGACATAATAATTTAAATAAAATAGGGATTGAAAATTAATTAAAAATAAAAGTAATCATTTGCATTAATAAATCCAAGATAATCCAATTGTAACTCTAAATAAGAATTAAGAATATGGAATAAATAAATAGGGAATAAGAAAACAAACTAGAATAGTATCTTCAACGGAGGTGATGACTCTTCAATATCCAAAAGCAAAAGCATAAAACTATAGAACTATGAATGTAAAGAAAACCTAGAGGAGGAGTAAATTCTCTCTAGATTCAGATCTAAAAACTAAAAACTATGCTAATGAGAATATGTGTTGAGTCTCTGCACGTTCCCTGGATCTAGTCTGTGTTTCTGGGCCGAAAACTGGGTCAAAACTCGGCTCGAAATCGCCTCCAGCATTTTCTGTTATTTCTGCAGATCGCGCATGTCACGCGTACGCGTTAGTCACGCGTGCGCGTCATTTGGCGAATTTCCTTGTCACGCGTATGCGTCAGTCACGCGCACGCGTCATCTTGCAGAACTCCAATCCACGCGTTCGCGTCAGGCACGCGCACGCGTCGCTGCAAATTTCTTCATATCGCGCGCTCGCGTGATCCATGCGCGCACGTCGATGCTCGCTGGTTATCTCCTTAGTTTCTTGTGTTCATTCCATTTTTGCAAGCTTCCTTTCCATTTTCTAAGTCATTCCTGCCCTATGAAGCCTGAAACACTTAACACACGGATCACGGCATCGAATTGTATAAAGGAGAATTAAAATACACAAATTAAAGATCTCTAGGAAGCAAGTTTTCAACCATAGAACAAAACTAGGAAGGGATTGTAAAATCATGCAAATTATATGAATAAGTGGGTAAAGACTTGATAAAACCACTCAAATGAGCACAAGATAAACCATAAAATAGTGGTTTATCAACCTCCCCACACTTAAACATTAGCATGTCCTCATGCTTAGCTTAAGGAGATAAAATAAATGAGTAAGGAAAAGTAAGACTCATGCAATGCAATGCAACCTATGTATATGAATGCAACTATATGCTAATATGGTTCTGTCTACTTGGTTAAAAGTAAATAAGTTCTTCAAGACAAAAAAAATAACTAAAATTCCACTAATTAAAATCATACAATAAAAACAAGTAAACTTGTAAGAAGACAGCTCATGAAAGCAGGGAACATAGAATCAAGCATTGAACCCTCACTGATAGTATGTGCACTCTAATCACTCAAGTGTATAGGGTAATCACTCTACTCTTCCCTAGTCATGCTTTCTAAACTTTGTTCTTCACCTAACCAATCAACAAGTATTTAATGTACTAATGCAAACATCATGAGGTCTTTTCAAGGTTGTAATGGGGCTAAGGTAAAGGTGAGGGTATATATATATATATATATATATATATATATATATATATATATATATATATATATATATATATATATATGGCTAAGTGAGCTATAAATTGAATCTTTGATTAACTTAAGCTCTTACCTATACATACACTCTTTACACATTTAAAATCATGTCTAGCTATCCAAAATTCTCACTTTTGCATATTTAACATACTCATGCATCAATTTTTTTTTTAATTTTCATCACATATGCATTGATTTTTTATTAACTTTACCTTGGGATAATTTTGTCCCCTTATTTATTTATTTAATCATTGAATGTTTTTGGATTTTTTTTGGAAATAAACACAACTTATCAATGCACATGGATTTTTAATTTTTCTAGTTTCACATGAGTAGGTATCCAAATTTTCAATATTTGTTCAAAGTAAAAACATAACAGATTCCCTTATTAACCCATGTTCCCACAGTTTTTCCATACTTGATTGACACACAATTTCTATCTTAAGCTAACCAAAGATTCAATTGGGGTATTTAATTATTTTTTCGCTTAAGGCTAGTGATGTGGTAAAATATAGAACAAATGTGATTAAAAGGCTCAAAGTGGCTAACAAAGGTGAATGGAAGGGTAGGCTATTTGGGATAAGTGAGCTAATAATCAAATAATGGCCTCAATCATATGCATGCATATAAACACATTAAACATTGGACATATAGAATGGAACAAAATATATATTACAATCATAGAGAAGAAAAATACGCAAGAATAAAATATTATGGTTAAATAATGTAACCATGTAATTAAGCTCAAATCTCACAGGTTGTGTGTTCTAGCTTTAAACTATGTTCCAATTTACAATCTTCAAACAAGTTTTAACACAACTTTTTATTTAAATTAGTGAAAATTTTCAAAGATAGGGTCTTAAAAAGAAACTTATTATTTTTCAACCAAATAGAACATGCATGCAAACACCTATTACTATGCAATTAATCCTATCCTAAACAAAAAAAAAATAATTTATTGGTGTTAAGAAAGAGAAATTACCTCCGGAAGTCAGGTACTGACCGGCCTCCCCACACTTAAAGCTTGGCACCGTCCTCGGTGCCATCAGTCAGGAACAAAGGGGGGCTGGTAGTAGCATCTCCACAATCGGGACCGTCATGGCTCCCTGTGCTGGTAAATGAAGTGGAGTCCGGGGTGTCTGGGTTTTCTTCAGGTGGGTGGTTACCAACAAGCAGCTCCTTAAGGTATGTAAATCGACGCTTGTTACGACGCTCTCTTCGCTTTCCTTGCCGGTCAAGCCGGTCCAACTTCTCAAGTATCTAATGGAGCAGTTGGTTTGTTGAAGGTGCTTGTGATGTGGAAGGAGAAGGAATATCTCCAGCCGGTTCTGCAGGCCGGCTAATAGTGGCTGCTGGAGGTCTGATATACTTCCCGTTAGGGACGTACTGATCATCCCGTGGGATCATGGCCTTGGTGTCCCCAGCTCTGTAGGAGACTCTGGCTGCTGAGACTAGATCTGAAATCAAGGCGGAAAAAGGTAGATTGCCCGTAATCTGTACGTGTCCCATAGCATGCCAAAGGTGTCTTGGTAAATTGAGAGGCTGGTCAGTAAGGATACACCAGAGTAGAACAACCATGTCTGCAGTGAAGGAGGACTCGTGAGTGCTCGGACTTTCGGGGCCCACTTGGTGTGTGCTTGGGCTGAGCATTGAAGCTTTTACGTGCATAGGCTGTTCTTGGAGTTAAACGCCAGCTTGGGTGCCAGTTTGGGCGTTTAACTCCAATTTTGGTGCCAGTTCTGGCGTTTTACGCCAGAAAGTTTTAGGCTGGCTTTATATGCCAGTTTGGGCCATCAAATCTCGAGCAAAGTATGAACTATTATATATTGCTGGAAAGCCCAAGATGTCTACTTTCCAAGGCAATTGAGAGCGCGCCAATTGGTCTTCTGTAGCTCTAGAAAATTCACTTCGAGTGCAGGAGGGTTAGAATCCAACAGCATCTGCAGTTATTTTTCAGCCTCTGAATCAGATTTTTGCTCAGGTCCCTCAATTTCATCCAGAAAATACCTGAAATCATAGAAAAATACACAAACTCATAGTAAAGTCCAGAAATATGATTTTTGAATAAAACTAATAAAAATATAATAAAAAGTAATTAAATCATACTAAAAACTACCTAAAAATAATGCCAAAAAGGGTATAAATTATCCGCTCATCACAACACCAAACTTAAATTGTTCCTTGTCCCCAAGCAATTAAAAACAAAATAGGATAAAAAGAAGAGAAAATACAATAAATTCCAAAATTATCAATGAAGATTAGTTTTAATTAGATGAGCGAGGCTAGTAGCTTTTTGCTTCTGAACAGTTTTGGCATCTCACTTTATCCTTTGAAGTTCAGAATGATTGGCATCTATAGGAACTCAGAATTCAGATAGTGTTATTGATTCTCCTATTTCAGTATGTTGATTCTTGAACACATCTACTTTATGAGTCTTGGCCATGACCCTAAGCATTTTGTTTTCCAGTATTACCACCGGATACATAAATGCCACAGACACATAACTGAGTGAACTTTTTCAGATTGTGACTCAGCTTTGCTCCCCAGTTAGAGGTGCCCAGAGCTCTTAAGCACACTCTTTTTGCTTTGGACCACGACTTTAACCGCTCAATCTCAAGCTTTTCACTTGACACCTTCACGCCACAAGCACATGGTTAGGGACAGCTTGGTTTAGCCGCTTAGGCCAGAATTTTATTCCTTTGGGCCCTCCTATCCATTAATGCTCAAAGCCTTATATCCTTTTTACCCTTGCCTTTTGGTTTAAATGGGCTATTGGCTTTTTCTGCTTGCTTTTTCTTTTTCTTTCTTTTTTTTTCTTTATTATTTTTTTTGCCATTTTTTTTGCAAGCTTTGTGTTCACTGCTTTTTCTTGCTTCAAGAATCAATTTTATGATTTTTCAGATTATCAATAACATTTCTCCTTTTTCATTATTCTTTCAAAAGCCAACAATTTTAACATTCATAAACAACAATATCAAAAATATGCACTGTTTAAGCATTCATTCAGAAAACAAAAAGTATTGCCACCACATCAAAATAATTAAACTAATTTCAAGATAGAATTCGAAACCCATGTACTTCTTTTTCTTTTGCAATTAAAAACATTTTTCATTTAAGAAAGGTGAAGGATTCATAGGACATTCATAGCTTTAAGACATAGACACTAAACACTAATGATCATGTAATAAATACACAAACATAGATAAAACATAAAGTATAGAAATCGAAAAACAGAAAAATAAGAACAAGGAAATTAAAGAACGGGTCCACCTTAGTGATGGCAGCTAGTTCTTCCTCTTGAAGATCTTATGGAGTGCTTGAGCTCCTTTATATCTCTTCCTTGCCTTTGTTTCTCCTCTCTCATGGCCTTTTGGTCCTCTCTAATTTCATGGAGGATGATGGAATGCTCTTGGTGCTCCATCCTTAGTTGCCCCATGTTGGAACTCAATTCTCCTAAGGAGGTGTTGATTTTCTCCCATTAATTGTGTGGAGGAAAGTGCATCTCTTGAGGCATCTCAAGGATTTTTTGATGAGGAATTTCCTCATACTCTTGTTGAGATCCATGAGTGGGCTCTCTTGTTTGCTCCATCCTCTTTCTAGTGATGGGCTTTTGAGATGAATTTCTCCATCTCCCATGACTCGGAGTTGGAAGCAATTGCCTTCCCTTTTCTCTTTCTAGAGGTTTCTCCGGCCTTAGGTGCCATTAATGGTTATGAAAAAAACAAAAAGTAGAGCTTTTTCCACACCAAACTTAGAATGTTTGCTCGTCCTCGAGCAAAAAGAAGGAAGAAATAAGGAGAAGGAGAAGAAATAGAGGAGATGGAGGGGAGGAGTAGGTTCGGCCAAGGGGGTTGAGGTGTGTAAGACGTATGAAATGGAAGGTGGTAAGGAGAGGTATTTATAGGGTAAGGGAGAGAGGGAATTCAGTTATGAAGGGGTGGGTTTGGAAGGGAAATTGTTTGAATTTGAATGGTGAGGTAGGTGGGGTTTTATGATGGATGGATGTGAGTGGTGAAGAGATTATGGAGAAGAGGGTAAGATTTGATAGGTGAAGGGTATTTGGGAAAGAGTTATTGATGGGATTGGTCAAGGGTATTTGGGAAAGAGTGATATGGAAAGGTGTGAAGAGGAGAGAAGAAGAGGTGGGGTAGGTGGGGATCCTGTGGGGTCCACAGATCCTGAAGTGTCAAGGAATTCTGCTCCCTGCACCATTCTGGAGTGTAAATGCCCTCTATGTGCCAATTCTGGCGTTTAACGCCAGCTCTGCTACCTTTCCTTGCGTTAAACGCCAGTCTATTGCCCCTTTCTGGCATTTAACGCCAGCCAGACACCAGACATCCTTTTCTGGCATTAAACACCCAGAATGCTGCCAGGCTGAGCGTTAAACGCCCATTCTGCTATCCTTACTGGCGTTTAGGCGTTTAAACGCCAGTAAGCCTGTCCTCCAGGGTATGTTATTTTTTATGCTGTTTTTGATTCCGATTTAATTCTGTAGTTATTTTTATGACTTCACATGATCATCAACCTAAAGAAAACATAAAATAACAATGGAAAACAAATAAATATAATTAAATAACATTAGGTTGCCTCCCAATAAGCGCTTCTTTAATGTCAATAGCTTGACAGTGAGCTCTTAGAGAGCTTCACAAAGACTCAGAGCTTAATGGTGGGCCTCCCAATACCAAACTTAGAAGTTGAGTGTGGGGGATCTATTTGACTCTGTATTGAGAGAAGCTTTTCATGCTTCCTCTCCATGGTTACAGAAGAAGATCCTTGAGCCTTAAACACAAGGTAGTCCTCATTCAATTGAAGGACCAACTCTCCTCTGTCCACATCAATCACAACTATTGCTGTGGCTAGGAAGGGTCTTCCAACGATAATGGATTCATCTTCAACTAAGACATCCTCTACAAGTCCATAAGCCTGTTTCCTTGATTTATCTGCCAATTCTAGTGAGAATTTAGCAGCTTGTACCTCAAAGATCTCTAGTTTCTCCATTACAGAGAGTGGCATGATGTTTATACCTGACCCCAGGTCACACAGAGCCTTCTTAAAGGTCATGGTGCCTATGGTACAAGGGATTAAGAACTTTCTGGGATCTGGTTTCTTCTGAGGTAATTTCAGTTGAACCAGACATTTAGTTCATTGATGAGCAATGGAGGTTCATCCTCCCAAGTCTCATTACCAAATAACTTGGCATTCAGCTTCATGATTGCTCCTAGATACTGAGCAACTTGCTCTTGAACAATATCTTCATCCTCTTCAGAGAAAGAATACTCATCAGAGCTCTTGAATGGAAATAGTAAGTTCAGTTGAATCTCTATGGTCTCTGTATGAGCCTCAGATTCCTTTGGTTCCTCATTAGGAAACTCCTTAGTGGCCAGTGGACGTCCATTGAGGTCTTCCTCACTGGAAATCACTGCCCTTCCTCCTCTACAGGTTCGGCCATGTTGGACTTATTGATGGCCTTGCACTCTCTCTTTGGATTCTCTTTTGTATTGCTTGGGAGAGTACTAGGAGAGATTTCAGTAACTCTTCTACTCAACTGACCCACTTGTACCTCCAAATTTCTAATGGAGGACCTTGTTTCAGTCATGAAACTGAGAGTGATCTTAGATAGATCAGAGACTATGGTTGCTAAGTCAGAGAGGCTCTGCTTAAAATTCTCTGTCTGTTGCTCAGAAGATGATGGAAAGGGCTTGCTATTGCCAAACCTATTTCTCCCACCATTATTATTATTGAAGCCTTGATTAGGCTTCTGCTGATCCTTCCATGAGAGATTAGGATGATTCCTCCATGAAGGATTATAGGTGTTTCCATAGGATTCTCCCATGTAATTCACCTCTTTCATTGCAGGATTCTCAGGGTCATAAGCTTCTCCTTCAGGGGAGGCTTCTTTAGTACTGCCTGATGTAGCTTGCATTTCAGTCAGACTCTAAGAAATTATATTGACTTGCTGAGTCAGTATTTTGTTCTGAGCCAATATGGCATTCAGAGTATCAATATCAAGAACTCCTTTCTTCTGAGCCATCCCATTATTCACAGGATTTCTTTCAGAAGTGTACATAAACTGGTTATTTGCAACCATTTCAATGAGTTCCTGGGCTTCTGCAGACGTTTTCTTCAGATGAAGAGATCCACCAGCAGAGTGGTCCAATGACATCTTGGACAATTCAGACAGACCATCATAGAATATACATAGGATGCTCCATTCTGAAAGCATGTTAGAAGGACACCTTCTGATCAATTGCTTGTATCTTTTCCAAACTTCATAGAAGGATTCACCTTCCTTCTGTCTGAAGGTTTGGACTTCCACTCTAAGCTTGCTCAACTTTTGAGGTAGAAAGAATTTGGCAAAGAAAGCATTGACCAACTTTACCCAAGAGTTCAGGCTTTCTTTAGGTTGTGAGTCCAACCATGTCCTAGCTCTGTCTCTTACAGCAAAAGAGAAAATCATAAGTCTGTAGACCTCATGATTAACCCCATTGGTCTTAACAGTGTCATAAATTTACAAGAATTCAGCTAAGAATTGATGAGGATCTTCCAATGGAAGTCCATGAAACTTGCAATTCTGCTGCATTAGAGAAACTAATTGAGGCTTAAGCTCAAAGTTGTTTGCTCCAATTGCAGGAATTGAGATGCTTCTTCCATAGAAGTCGGAAGTTGGTGCAGTAAAGTCACCAAGCACCTTCCTTGCATCTCCACCATTGTTTTTATTTTCGGCTGCCATGTCTTCTTCTTTTTCGAAAATTTCTGTCAGGTCTTCTCCAGAGTGTTGTGCTTTAGCTTCTCTTAACTTCCTCTTCAGAGTCCTTTCAGGTTCAGGATCAGCTTCAACAAGAATGTTCTTATCCTTGTTCCTGCTCATATGAAAAAGAAGAGAATAGAAAAGAAGAGGAATCCTCTGTGTCACAGTATAGAGATTTCTTTATGTAAGTAGAAGAATAGAAGAATGAGATAGAGATAGAATGAGAAGAATTCGAACACAGAGAGAGGGGGAGGATTCGAATTATAAGAAGAAGAGAAGTGTTAGTAAATAAATAAAATAAATAGAAAGAGATGAGAGAGAGAGTATTCGATTATTAATTAAAAAGAAAAGAAAAATATTTTTGTTTTTATTTTAATTATTAGTGAGAAATCGAAAGTATTAAAAGAAATAAAATAAAATTAGAATTTAAAACAATTAATTAATTAAAAAGAATTTTGAAAAAGTGGTGAGAGATTTTTCGAAAATTAGAGAGAGAGAAAGGTAGTTAGGTGGTTTTGAAAAAGATAAAAAATAGTAAACTTTTTAAAATTAAAACAAACAAATCAAGTGGTTAATTGAAAAAGATTTGAAAAGATAAGAAGTTAGAAAAAGATTTTGAAATTAAATTTTGAAAAGAAAATTAAAAAGATTTGATTTTTGAAATTAAAGTTAAGTACTTGACTAACAAGAAACTAAAAGATATGATTCTAGAATTTAAAGATTGATCCTTTCTTAATAGTCAAATAACAACTTGAAAATTTTTTACTCAAAACATTAAATGTTAGCAATAATTTCGAAAATATGAAATAAAAATAAGAAAAAAATTTTGAAAATTAATTTTGGAGAATTTTCGAAAAACATGAAAGAGAAATGAAAAAGATTTGATTTTGAAAAAGATTTGAAAAGATAGAATTTTTAAATTGAAATTTTGACTTGACTAACAAGAAACAATTAAAATTTAAAACTTTTGACTAAATCAACCAAAACTTTCAAAATTTATGAGTAAAATAAGAAAAAGATATTATTTTTTATTTTTGAATTTTTTGAAGAAAGAGAAAAACAACAAAAAGACACAAGGCATAAGAATTTAAGATCAAAATAAATAATGCATGCAAGAACACTTTGAATGTCAAGATGAACACCAAGAACACTTTGAAGATCAAGATGAACATCAAAAGTATGTTTTTGAAAATTTTTAAGAAAAGAAAGACATGCAAGACACCAAACTTAGAAATTTTTAATGTTTAGACACTAATAATTTGAAAATGCATATGAAAAACAACAAAAAATATCAAACAAGAAAAATTAAAGATCAAACAAGAAAAATATCAAGAACAACTTGAAGATCAAAGAAGAACACATGATGAATTTTCGAAAATTCAAGAAAAATTAAAAATATGCAATTGACACCAAACTTAAAATTTGACACAAGACTCAAACAAGAGACACAAATTTTTTTTTTGGTTTTATGATTTTATTAATTTTTTTGTATATTTTTCGAAAATAAATTTTGAAAATGAAAAAGAAAAATTTTTTTGAATGATTTAAAAAAAAAACTTTTTGAAAAGAAAATAAAGGTTACCTAATCTAAGCAACAAGATGAACCGTTAGTTGTCCAAACTCGAACAATCCCCGGCAACGGCGCCAAAATCTTGGTGTGGAAAATCGTGATTCACACTTTTCACAACTCCGCACAACTAACCAGCAAGTGCACTGGGTCGTCCAAGTAATACCTTACGTGAGTAAGGGTCGATCCCACGGAGATTGTCGGCTTGAAGCAAGCTATGGTCATCCTTGTAAATCTCAGTCAGGCAGATTCAAATGGTTATGAGTATTGATAATTAAAAGATAAATAAACATAAAATAAAATAAAGTTACATATGTAATTCATTGGTGGAAATTTTAGATAAGCGTCTGGAGATGCTTTGTTGCTTCTGAACCTCTGCTTTTCTATTGCCTTCTTCCAATCATGCGTGCTCCCTTCCATGGCAAGCTGTATGATCCTCTCGAATGAAAAATACCAGGTACGATCTCTACACGACTAATCATCTGTCGGTTCCCACTAGCGTCGGAATAGGTGTAACACCCTCACTATCAGAAGTCACGCTTCCGGCTGCGCTACTCTGATAGCAAGAAGTATTACGACTACTACACATACTAAATACTAAAATAGGAGCCTGTGACTCGTCACTGTATCGCTGATTTCTTTGAAAACCAGAAATAAATACTTTATCTTAAGAAAAATACAAGTAGGCATAGATTCATATACAAGACTCCTTACATAATAACTCAATATATTATATATATAAAACATACAATTCCTATCCCTCTTACAAACTTGTAATAACAAAGACGAGGGAAGAAAATAATCTAATTAATACAACAACATATAAACCAAACGCAGTATAATTCTTCTTAATGCTTCTTCATCCGGTTCCTGAAAAGGTAAAGCTGTAGGAGGGTGAGAACCTAACCACATGGTCTTACCACGGAGTTTCAAAGTTGTTTAAGAAGATATTTAATAAGAAAACTGTTTTCAAGCTCAGTGATTATCATTGCCTTATGAATCTTTTAAAAACCAATAGATAATCGTTCAAACCTTTTCAAAGAAACAATGTTTAATCTTTCAGAAATCCAAAACCTTTCCTTTCTTATAAGAAAATCTCAATAAGAAACCAACCACGCAATCAAACAACACAATCATTAATTCAGCACCAAAGTTCAATCTCAAATGTAGCACGCCAGGACAAACACAGGCAAGGCAGACAAGGAAAGCACAAGTAGGCAGCAGTTACAGCAAATAGTTCAAGTAGCAGTTACGAACAGTTGAGCATTTAGGCAAACCAAAACAAGTTCAAACTCAAGCAAAGCATACAAATGCATATGATGCATGCCTGTCCTATGGCTGATGAGGCTCATCTGTCGGTTATCCAGCCAACCCGACAAGTCTGAATTGTACTTAGACTGTCCACCGACGTGCATCCCCAAGAGTCTATGCATAGCTTTTTCTCAAATAATCAATATTACTCAATGTGGGTAACATTCCCGGGAATTTATATAGTGCCCGGTCACACACTTATGTCGTAGGGCCAACAGAGTATCGAGTTTTCAACCTGGTACACGTGATGGCAAGCTACGGTACTTAATCCAGGGAACCTCGTATCTCAGATATTTCAAATTCATAAGCCATGTGAATAATTCAAAGTTCACATCTCAACATTCTCAACATCATAATCATTCATCAATCCAAATCTCATTTCCAAGTTCATTTCAAAGCCATATTTCAAAGAAAATCTTCATCATCCTCTTTTTCATTCTGTTCGTTAACAATCTCAATTCCAAAACAAAATTCTTTCTTTGATAGAAAAATCAATCTTAAAACGTATAATGCTTAAAAACAAATCTTTTTAATTAATTACTTTAAATAAAACTTTCATTTTTATAAAATTTCGGCAGCATCTCCTCTAAAACTCGGACACTGCCACCCTTTTCGGATCCCATCCAAATATTTCTCAAATCTTTTCTCAACCATTTCCAAATCTCAAATATTTTCCAGAATTGAACCAGTTCCAATGTCAAATTATTTTCAAATCAACCAATTCTAACAATAAAACTCTTTTTAAAATCGAATCAGCTCAAATATTAAATCATTCATAAAATCAAACCAACTCACAATCAAACCGCTCCCAGAATCAATTTATTTTCATATCTCAAATTATTTCCAAAATCGTTTCATTTATATTACTAAGTAAACTCTAAAACCAAGAAAATCCACCTTTCTTAATAATCAAGTAAATGACATTTCAAACCAGTTTTTATCCACAACCACACACCACTCACGCAATCAAGCACCCAATAATTCAGTCCAACAAACCATCACATCCATAAGACAAATATAATCACAGAAGTAAATCTCTTTGCATCAATATCTATTTATCACAACTCCGTAATATAAAATAGATTTTAAGAAAACCCCTACCTCAAAGTCGAAACTCGCAAAACCAAAATGCGTCAAAAACCCCTTTTCCTCGACCAGCAACAGCAGTAGCCGTAATCTCAGCTTTATCCACTATCCGTAGCAGCAACCACAACTATAAGCGTGACACACAACAACCGAAACTGGAACCTACTTTACCAACATCTTAAAATCTTTATCAAATTCATAACAGAGTAGACATACACTAGTGGTGAAGGTTTTGAAAAAGATATGCTTACTTAACAAAAGAGAAACATGGAGACGAAGCAATGGCAGCAACTCCAAACTCTCCCCACAGCGGCTCCGGTGATGGTGGAAAACCTCAGTGGCAGCTACAATAACATCGCAGTGATAACCATATCCCTAGAAATTGAAAGGATGGGAATCGAAAGCAAGAATACTATTTACCAACGGCAATGGCGGCAGCTAAGAACTCCGACAATGGCTGCGGCAGCTCAAAAGTGGCTATGTCGGTTCAGCAGCAGCGGTGACTCCCTTTTCTCTCTTCCATCTGCGTTTCTGTTTCCCTCTCCTTGCATCGGATCCTCGTGGTGGCCTGACAACTTCAGAACAGCGATGGCAGTGGGTGACCCAGCGGTGGCAGAAGATCCCAGCCCCAACCGCGACACCGTTCCTCTCCTCCACATGCAACAGCTTCGATCTCCCTTTTGCACGCAACATGATGGCTCTTCTCCTCCTCTGGTTCGTGCGATGGCGGTAGTGGGGTTTCGGGCGGCAGAGGCAGCGTGGAGCTCCGGTGACTTGGACCTCCGTGAAGGTGACGGTGGAACAGAACGCGGCGACGACGATACCGCTGACGGCGGCGGAGATCCGATGAATCTGGCGGCGGCGTGTTTCTTCCACGCCTACGAGCACAACGGTGGCGATGAAGAGGATTGGTGACGGTGATGCTGGCGGCGCTGACTTCCCTCGGCGATGATGAAGACGGCATGGACAGCTGTGACGGCACGATACCCCTCACGGCGCCTTCCTCACTCGCGCTCCTCTGCTCCGGCGATGTGCTAACGGCGGGACGGTGGTGGCACAGATAGTTTCTCCCTTCCACCGGCACCCCTCTCCCTCTCAGATCTCCTTCTCCTTTTCTTTCTTTTTGTTTTTATCTATTCTTTTCTCTTTGTTTTTTCTGAAGCAGTGGGTGAAGCAATGGGTTTAGGTTAGGTTAGGTTTGGGGAAAGGAAGGTGGTGGGGTAGAGGATTAGGATTAGGATAGTTTAGGAAATTTTAATAAAATTAGGGGTATAGAGTGTTAATTAAATATAATTTAAACCTTTAAGATTATTTTTTAAAATATTATTTAATTATCAAAACCTGATTTAATTAGCTTTGATAAAATAATTTCTGAAAATAAAATTTCTAATGAACAAATAAATTGAAACTAACTCATAATAAGATTTATTTAAAAATTCTGGGTCTTACAATAGGACCCTTGTCCTTTTGCATACTGTCACTGCGCCCAACATTCGCAGATTTGAAGCTCGTCACAGTCATCCCTTTCCAGATCCTACTCAGAATACCACAGATAAGGTTTAGACTTTCCGGATCTCAGGAATGCTGCCAATAATTCTAGCCTATACCACGAAGATACTAATCTCACGAACTCGGTCCGTGTATTAGATATCCAAGAGATACGCACTCAAGCTGTCGCCCAATGACTACGTTGAGCTCAGATAGAACGGAAGTGGTTGTCAGGCACGCGTTCATAGAATTGAGAATAATGATGAGTGTCACGGATCATATCATTCTCCATATTGAAGTACGAGAGAGTATCTTAGAATAGAATCAAACGTGATTGAATAGAAAACAGTAGTAATTGCATTAATTCATGAAGAACAGCAGAGCTCCATACCTTAATCTATGAGGTGTAGAAACTCCACCGTAGAAAATACATAAGTGAAAAAGGTCTAGGCGTAGCCGTGAGACCAACAATGGCATCCAAAGTATGATATATGATCCGAATACAATAGTAAAAAGTGCTATTTATACTAAACTAGTAACTTAGGTTTACAGAAAATGAGTAACTAAGTGCAGATAGTGCAGAAATCCACTTTCGGGGCCCACTTGGTGTGTGCTTGGGTTGAGCATTGAAGCTTTTACGTGCATAGGCTGTTCTTGGAGTTAAACGCCAGCTTGGGTGCCAGTTTGAGCGTTTAACTTCAATTCTGGTGCCAGTTCTGGCGTTTTACGCCATAAAGTTTTAAGCTGGCTTTGCACGCCAGTTTGGGCCATCAAATCTCGGGCAAAGGATGGACTATTATATATTGCTGGAAATTCCAAGATGTCTACTTTCCAACGCAATTGAGAGCGCGCCAATTGGGCTTATATAGCTCCAGAAAATCCACTTCGAGTGCAGGAGGGTCAGAATCTAACAACATCTGCAGTCCTTTTTTAGCCTCTGAATCAGATTTTTGCTCAGGTCCCTCAATTTCAGCCAAAAAATACATAAAATCACAGAAAAATACACAAACTTATAGTAAAGTCTAGAAATGTGATTTTTGAATAAAAACTAATAAAAATATAAAAAATAATTAAATCATACTAAAAACTACCTAAAAACAATGCCAAAATGGTATAAATTAGCCGCTCATCATAGCCTGGCACTCCAGTCCTTCCTATGAGGCTTTACTATGCTCCAGAATACGCTTTATTTCTCTATTAGATACTTATGCTTGCCCATTGGTTTGGGGATGATATGCTGTTACTACTTTGTGAACAATCCCATGCTTCTTCAATAATCCTGCTAATCTCCTGTTACAAAAGTGAGTGCCTTTATCACTCACGATTGCTCGTGGTGATCCAAAGTGACAGATAATATGGTTTCTAACAAAGAAAACAACAGTATTAGCATCATTAGTACGGGTAGGAATTGTTTTCACCCATTTGGAAATAGTCCCATGAAGACAATACCCCAAACATCAAAATTTCATAGAATAGCATAATCTGTTGAGGCATCTCATCTCTTTTAGATATATTACCAAACATTTGGCATGGGGAACAAGATTTACAAAAAGCAGCAGCATCTTTAAAAAGAGTAGGCCACCAAAATCCACAGTCTAAGATTTTTCTAACTGTTCTTTGAGGGCCAAAATGTCCTCCACTCTCAGAAGAGTGGCAGGCCTCTAAAATGGACTGAAATTCTGATTGGGGCACACACCTTCTAATTACCTGGTCAGCACCACACCTCCATAAATATGGGTCATCCCATATATAATATTTGGACTCGCTTTTCAGCTTGTCTCTTTGATGCTTAGTAAAATTGGGAGGGAAAGTATGGCTAACTAGATAATTAGCTACAGGTGCATACCAAGGAACTACTTCAGATACTGCATGCAAGCTATCAAATGAAAAAGCATCATTGATAGGAGTGGAGTCATCCTTAATGTGCTCAAGGCGACTCAAGTGGTCTGCCACTAAATTCTGGTTACCACTCCTATCCTTAATTTCTAAATCAAATTCTTGCAGCAACAGTATCCAACGTATCAACCTTAGTTTGGACTCTTTTTTACCTAATAAATATTTTAGAGCTGCATGGTCCGAGTACACTACTACCTTAGTACCAAGTAAATAGGCTCAGAATTTATCCAGAGCAAAAACAATAGCAAGAAGCTCTTTTTCAGTAGTAGTGTAATTAGACTGAGCAGCGTCTAAGGTCTTAGACGCATAAGCAATTACGAAAGGATCCTAACCTTCGCTCTGAGCCAGCGCCGCTCCTACTGCATGGTTGGAGGCATCACACATAATCTCAAAAGGCTGGCTCCAGCCTGGTCCTCTCACAATCAAAGCTTGAGTCAGGGCGATCTTCAGCTTATCAAATGCTTGCATGCAATCCTCACTGAACTCGAACTCAATATCTTTCTACAGCAGTATGGATAAATGTAATGCTACCTTACTGAAGTCCTTAATGAATCTCCTGTAGAAACCTACATGGCCAAGGAATGAACGGACTTCCCTCACAGAGGAGGGGTAAAGTAAACTAGAAATGACATCTACCTTTGCTGGATCTACAGAAATACCAGTATTATACACAACATGTCCTAGAATAATCCCTTGTTTTACCATAAAGTGACATTTTTCAAAATTCAATACAAGGTTTGAACTAACACACCTGTCTAATAATCTAGCTAAACTATCCAAGCAAAGGTTAAATGAATCACCATAAACGCCAAAATCATCCATAAATACTTCCATACAGTTCTCAATAAGATCTGAAAAGATACTCATCATGCATCTTTGGAAAGTAGCAGGTGCATTACATAAGCCAAAAGGCATCCTTTTTTATGCATACGTTCCAAAAGGACATGTAAAAGTAGTCTTCTCCTGATCTTCAGGAGTTATATGAATTTGAAAATAGCCTGTATAACCATCTAAAAAGCAGTAATGGGATTTACCTGATAGGCTCAATCAAGCATCTGATCAATAAATGGCAAGGGGTAATGATCCTTGCGAGTAGCTTGGTTGAGACGCCTGTATTCAATGCAAACTCTCCATGAATTCTGCACTCTAGTTATCAAGAGCTCTCCATGCTCATTCTTTACTGTTGTGACTCCAGACTTCTTGGGCACCACTTGTATTGGACTGATCCATTCACTGTCTGGGATGGGGTAAATGATATCTGCTTCAAGCAGCCTGGTCACTTCTTTCTTAACAACTTCTAAGATAGTGGGATTCAATCTTCTTTGGAGTTGACGGGCAGGCTTTGATTCCTCTTTTAAGAATATTCTGTGCTCACAAACTTGAGGGCTGATGCCTACTATATCCGCCAAGCTCCACCCAATTGCTTTCTTATGTTTTCTCAGCACACTAAGCAGTTGCTCCTTCTGTTGGGAAGTGAGTTCCCTTGCAATGATAACTGAAAACTTCTGATTATCCTCAAGGTAAGCATACTTGAGGTGTGGAGGAAGGGGTTTCAATTCCAATTTCTGCTCATGGCTAGGTTCTGGATCATCCGGGGCTAGTGGTAATGGCAAAGTGTCCTCATTGTGTTCAGAGGGTGTCCCCACACTTGGACCTTGCTCCATGTGCTTCTCTTCTACTTCTTCTTGGTGAACTTCAGCTACAGTTTCATCAATATTGTCGCACTAGAAGATAGAGTGATCTTTCGGAGGGTGCTTCATAGCTTTATTTAAACTGAAACTCACTGCTCTGCCATCTATCTCAAAGGAGTAAGTTCCTGAGAATGCATCCAGCTTGAACTTTGAAGTCTTCAGGAATGGTCTTCCAAGCAGGATTGATGATGGTCTTCCTGAGTCATTAGGGGGCATTTCCAGGATATAGAAGTCAATGGAAAATGTGAGCCCCTTAATGCTCACTAATACATCTTCAGCAATTCCAACTACTGTAATAATGCTTTTATCTGCTAACACAAAACGAGCTGCCGACCTTTTTAAGGGAGGGAGCCTCAAAGCATCATATAGACAATGGCATTATACTAACACACGCTCCTAAATCACACATGCAGTCAGAAAATATCACACCTCCAATGGTACAGTTAACCATGCATGGACCTGGATCACTACATTTTTCAGGTATACCTCCCATTAAAGCAGATATAGAACCACCTAAAGGAATAGTTTCTAATTCATTAATTTTATTTTTATGTATGTATAAATATTTCAGAAACTTTGCATATTTAGGTACCTGCTAAATAACATAAAAAAGGGGAACAATTACCTTAACCTTTTTGAAAATTTCTACCATTTTGGGATCTAGTTCCATCTGCTTTCTGGACTTCCTTGCAAGGTGTGGAAATGGAATAGGAATGGCGCCACTTGCATCTTCTGCTTCCTTTGGTGCTCCATTCCTTGGCTGAGCTGCTTCTTCTTCAACCATGTCTTGTACTTCCTCTTCCTCTTCAGCATCTTCCACTTCTACCATATCCTCAAATGGGGTGTGTTCTTGTGGGTTTGGCTCCTCCTGATTTCTCTCTTGCAGTGTGGTTCCGGACCTCAAAGTGATGGCATTGATGCTACCCTTGGGGTTAGGTAAGGGTTGAGAAGGAATTCCATTGGAGCATGAAGGTTGGTTGGTGGGAGTAGGTAATGAATCTATCCGGGAGACGAGAGCTTGTAAAGTGGCGTTCAAACCATTTAAAGTAGAGTTCAGTGTAGTCTGCATGTCTTGTTGTCCTTGTGCAAGAGAACGAAGCATCTCGTCATTTGATGAGGAAGGAGGATAAGTGATCTGAGGGGCCTGTTGTTGGTTGTGCTGGGATCCTTGTGACTGTCTTAGGTGAGGAGCTCTGTAAGGCTGGTTCTGATTTTGTTGTCTGTTGTTGTTATTCCACCTCTGATTTCCATTGTTGTCTCTGCCTCCTCTGTTATAGTTGTCCCTCCAGCCATGGTTGGAATTATCTCTCCATCCCTGGTTGGAGTTGTCCTGCCACCCTTGGTTGTAGTTCCCACCTTGGTTGTAGTTGCCGCCTTGTTGATTGTATCCTTGATTCGGGCGGTCATAGAAGTTATGAGTAGCTGCCACAGTGTTGTCTTCTTGTTGGAGCTGCGGACACTCATCAGTATAATGACTATAATCAGCACAGATACCGTATACTCTTTGGGGGACCAATTGTTGGCTTTGTTGTGGTGGGGGAGGCTGAGCTTGTTACTAATTCAATTGTATCTGCTTCAGTAGGTTGGTCATTTCACATATAGCTTATGTGACGGCAGTAGTCTCACTGCTAGAGGAAACCTCTGTAACAGTCTTTGAGTGGCTGCTCCTGTGCCTGTGATTCCGAGTGAACTCAGCTAAGTCGCTGATCAGTTGTCATGCTTCATCTGCGGTCTTGTACTTTTTCAGAGATCCATTACTAGCACCATCGAGTGTAGTTTTATCCCGAGGCTTCATGCCTTGAGTGAAGTAGCTGATCAACACTAGCCTGTCAATCATGTGATGGGGGCATGCGTCCAGAAGGTTCTTAAAGCGCTCCCAGTACTCATAGAGAGTCTCTGATTTACCTTGAACAATGCAGGAGATCTCTTTCCTCAATCTATCTGTGACTTCAGCTGGAAAGTATTTTTCCAAGAATTCTCTCCTGAGCGTATCCTAGTTGGTAACAGTTGTTTCAGGTTGCGACTAGTACCACTCCCTCGCCTTTTCCTCAAGAGAAAACGGGAAGGCGGTTAACAGAATAGAAGTTTCATTTGCACCATGACGCCTAACAGTAGAACAGGCTATCTGGAAATCCCTAAGGTGCTTGATAGGCTCCTGAGCAGGTAAACCATGAAACTTGGGCATCAAGTTGATTAGTGCAGTCTTCAGTTCAAAATCTTCAGCCAGATTTGGATGACGCACTTGATACGGTTGCAGTGTAAAATCTGGGGCTCTAGCTTCCTGGAGAGTAATCTTCCTAGGTGCTGTCATTCTATCTGCACGTGAATCAACTGAATCAGTAGTAAAGGAGCTTGTTTTGCTCTCAGATGGCAGTTCAGATTCACCCTCAGATGAGACTACAATCACTTCACCACCCTCAAAGGCTAACCGACGCCGAGCTCGCCTAATACGTGAAATAGTTCTTTCAATTTCAGGATCAAATGCGGCTAAGCTCGGATTAGGCAGTGAACGCGTCATTCAATGAGAGAAACATATAGCTCATGGTAACAAAATAAAAATAAAATATGCAAATAAAATAAAAATATGTACACTAATTAATAATTTAGCACGCTATTGCAACTCCCCGGCAACAACGCCAAAAATTGACGAGTGGGGCGTAAGTCGGCCAATTAATAATTCAATATAGGAGATACGTTGCGAGTATAACTCTCAACCAGCAAAAATCTGCCTCATCAATTTAAAAAGGTTGTCATAAAATTAGAATAAAAATTCTAGGGTTATGAGTCCCAGGTCGTCTCCCAACGAGCTACTAAAAAGGGTGCTAATTTATTAATCAGGAGTTTTCCAAGAGATTTTGAGTTTGGGCAATGAGCACAAGCATATAATTGTAAATTAAAGTAATGAGAATTAAAAGAGATTTATATTATTCAAAATAAAAAGCCTTGACTGGGGGAATGATTAATTGGAAGTTCTATCCTTGTTGGAATTCTCTCAAGTGCAGTATAAAGAGGTTGTTATTTTCACTTAGTTAACCCTTACTAAATAAAAGAAAGTCAAGTAATTAAGCTAACTCTTATTCACAAATCCTAGTCATCTCCCTTAGGAAGGTCTAGCGTTAGTAAATATAAAATTAGCCAACAACTTCCAATGTAACTAACCACTTGAGCATTCCAACTCAAGTGTCTCCTCCTAATCAACTCCCATGCCAAGTTGGGAGTCTACTCCATCAACATGGATACCATCTTCGTTATTGGGAGTTTGGAATAGAAAAGAGACATAATAATTTAAATAAAATAGAGATTGAAAATTAATTAAAAATAAAAGTAATCATTTGCATTAATAAATCCAAGATAATCCAATTGTAACTCTAAACAAGAATTAAGAATATGGAATAAATAAATAGGGAATAAGAAAACAAACTAGAATAGTATCTTCAACGGAGGTGATGACTCTTCAATATCCAAAAGCAAAAGCATAAAACTATAGAACTATGAATGTAAAGAAAACCTAGAGGAGGAGTAAATTCTCTCTAGATTCAGATCTAAAAACTAAAAACTATGCTAATGAGAATGTGTGTTGAGTCTCTGCACGTTTTCTGGCTCTAGTCTGTGTTTCTGTGCCAAAAACTGGGTCAAAACTCAGTCCGAATTGCCCCCAGCGTTTTCTGTTATTTCTGCAGATCACGCATGTCACGCGTATGCGTCAGTCACGCGTGCGCGTCATTTGGCGAATTTCCTTGTTACGCATACGCGTCAGTCACGCGCACGTGTCGTCTTGCAGAACTCCAATCCACGCGTTCGCGTCAGGCACGCGCACGCGTCGCTGCAAATTTCTTCATATCGCGCGCTCGCGTGAGCCATGCACACGCGTTGATGCTCGCTGATTATCTCCTTAGTTTCTTGTGTTCCTTCCATTTTTGCAAGCTTCCCCTCCATTTTCTAAGTCATTCCTACCCTATGAAGCCTGGAACACTTAACACACGGATCACGGCATCGAATGGTATAAAGGAGAATTAAAATACACAAATTAAAGATCTGTAGGAAGCAAGTTTTCAACCATAGAACAAAACTATGAAGGGATTGTAAAATCATGAAAATCATATGAATAAGTGGGTAAAGACTTGATGAAACCACTCAAATGAGCATAAGATAAAACCATAAAATAGTGGTTTATCAAAACTAATAGCTAAAAGGAAAGAGGTTAACAAGAAACATGTGAAGAATGTTAAACTTAGTAAATTGAGGAAGGAGATACTCCAACCTAATGATGGTTTGGTGCCTGAGGATGATTCGGGTGAATATGATGAGTTATTTTTTAGACCCATGGCAGACCCTAGTCTTAATGTTGGTGTTTATGATGCTCATGATGAATATCAAGATTATTCAGATGGGAGAGACTCTTAGCATTCGGAAGAAATGAAGACACCTCCTAACTCAGAGGATGAACTCGGTGAAGTTGATGATGATGAAGCATTCCCTGTTTTCTGAGAAGGTACAAGATTTGAAGAACTCTACCTAGAGATAGGGATGAAATTCAACACAAAGCTGGATTTTAAGGAGGTTGTGAGGGAGTACTGCATACAGGAAGGTAGAAGAGTTTGGTTCAAGAAAAATGATAACTTAAGGTGCTGGGCTTTATGTAAAGGTGAGGAATGTCCTTGGGTTATTTATGCCTCTAAGGATAATGAGGGTGTTTGCTGGCAAGTTAAAATATTTAATGATGATCATACCTGCCCAAGGGAGACAAAGAATAGATTAGCTAACAGAGAGTGGTTGGCAAGCAAGTTGGTAAAAAAGCTTAAAAATTTTCCAAATCTGAAGCACTCTGAAGCTTTAACATACTTCAAAATCAAATGTGACTTGGACTTGAACAAGTCTTCTTTGACAAGAGCTCTTGGAGATGCAAGGCACATTGTGTATGGTGATGCTGCTGCACAATACGGGATTGTCAGAGACTGTGGTAAGACTCTGCTGAAGTGCAACCCTGGATCAACTGTGCGCATCTCAACAATTCCTCATCCCAACTCTGAAGAAGAGTCCACTTTTGACAAGATGTATATTTGTCTGGATGGATGCAAGAAGGGATTTATTACGGGCTATAGACCTCTAATAGGACTTGATGGAGCATTTCTGAAAACAAGATTTGGTGGACAAATCTTGGCAGCCATTGGACAAATGTTTCAAATGCTCCTCTACTACTCACTGTTCCAATTTCAAATACTCCACCACCAACAACTGCTCGTATCGATCCAATGGTTGGTGCATCTGCAGCTACAACTTTAAGGTTGCGTAACGTCCTGCAATTTGTTCCAACCCTGAGCTTCAATCCACCAAGAAAATCCAAGAAATGAACATTTAGATGTTTTCTGTTGAGACATTTTGGTTTTAAATATTGAACATTGTAATTTTCGAGTTCCATGTTTCAGGGTGTATGTCTTTTGGTTTGAGTTAAATACTCTATGTTATTTTTTTATAGTGTCTAGTTTGACACAGACAAATTTAGAAATAATTAACATAAGCTGCATATTATCCTCGAATGTTTAAAATCTTATTGTTGTTCCTTAACTTCATATTTCTTCATTTCTAAATTACAATTAGCACAACAATGACAAAATAGAATTGAACATTGTGTTATCATTTCTATTCATTTGTTTATAGGGTACAACAATCACAACCATCATGTTTACACTTTTTTGTTACACAGTAACCAAATGCCCTTCACTACTTTTATACTACACAAATAGCAATCACATTTACTAACATAACAATAATCAACAACACACAAAATTCCAGTTTTAGAGCTCTAACTTCAGACTCCAACACCTTCCAATCTTCCAAGCAAATTTCATTCTTCACTCCTCTATTTCAAATCCCAGATTATCTCTGTCATTTACTTCTTCTTCTTCCGAAACTTTGTCAGCCCACATAAAGAGACCACACCATCTCTTGTCAACACTTTGCAACCACATTTCACGCCCATGAAGAAGAAATATTACAAATTGAATGATCAATGACAAGAGCTGTATACATTAACACAAATCACTTACATTGTAGTTAGGACAACCATAAAATGTTCTCCCTAGATTCGCCTCTGTTCCTGACCATTTGAGGATGGGTTGGCTACCACACCCACACCTATCTAGAAGTCATTTGGGATTACTTTGAGACTCAAGTGCAAGTTCAGGAACCACTTTGAGATTTAACTCGTTAAATAATGCAGTCATCGTTAACTGTTTGTTTAAACATTTTTATTGTTAGGATATGTTATTAAAATTTGAATAAATATAATTGCAAATGCCTGAATATATGGTCATTCTTGTGTTTTATTATGGAGGAAGATTTGTCAAAGACTTTAAGAGAGTTCTCTGCTATTTGGATAGTAAAGTAAAGAAGTTTTTTTCTTTAAAGAATTGAGTTACCGAAAGTATAAGCAAATGTTCTAACTTGATATGGGAGCACTTAATATAAAATATGAACTTCGTGTAATTAAAAGAGATATGAAGATTAATCAGATAAAGAAAGATAAGTTGAGATACAAGAAAATTGATAAGCTGTACATCTATTTTAAATACGACGTGGACATGCCTAAAGTAGTTAAAGAAAGTGTGGCTAAAGAGACTATTATATTGGATTCTTCATCATTATCATCGGAGATGGATATGAAATAACAAAAAATGAGTCTTACAAACTTTCTCATATTGAGAGACAAGAGACAGATTGAGAGGAGTGTTATTGTATGTGTAGTTAACAACATGTCCTTTCTTTTCAGATTCAATTTCTATATATTATCAAATATTCAATACAAAGATATATTAAACAAGTAGTGATTAAAAAAGTAATCAATAATAAAAAATATTTTTTTTTCCTTCAAAGCTAGTACATTAATATAATTAATAAATGAATCACAAGAGAAACCTATCCAAGGACTATGGCAATACAGCAATGGAATTCTCAAAACAAATTCAGAAAAATAACATTCTCATGCAAAAGAGGATGACAATGAGCCAACATCTAATTTTTAAATTTTGAATTTTGAAATGGAGAGTGGAGAGAGCGGGGGAGAGTCTTCGAGGGTGGCACATAGCGAGGCAGCCGGCCATGCCGGCGAGAGCAATAAGGGGGAGAGTGGAGGTGGGCATGCATCAGGTGAAAAGGAGGGAATTAAAGGAGACAATAACAAGATTCAAGGTCAGCGGATATCGTTCAGAGATAAAGTTGTGGGTGCCTCAACAAGGAGAGCTTTGGAGGTTGCTGATTCTCTTGATGGGGATAAGATGGCTACAGTAGTTGGTAAGCAAGGCGATTCGGAGATACCAACTGTGACGTTCACTGAAGAAGCAAAGGAGATATTGGCAGAGCCCTACAAAGATGCCATCGTAATCAAAGTTCTTGGAAAAAACTTTAGCTATACGGCGATCACGCACAGGCTTAAAGGAGTCTGGAGAACCAAAGGAGGATATGAGGTACTAGATGTCGGTTTTGGCTATTTCTTAGTTAAATTTGATCTCTTGGAGGATAGAGAAAAAGTTCTCCTTGGAGGACCGTGGATGATTACTGGTAGTTATGTTGCGGTTAAACCTTGGAGTTCTTCATTCAGACCTTGTGAAAACACTTTTGGATCTACCATGGTTTGGATAAGAATCACAGGTTTAAACATTAACTATTATCAAGAGAAAGCCATGAAAATGATTGCGTCAGCTGTTGGTAAACCGATCCGCATCGATTTAGCCACCAAATCTGCAGAAAGGGGAAAGTATGCAAGAGCATGTGTGCAAATTAACTTGGGACTTCCAGTCATAAAAAAGATTCAAGTTGATGGTCATATGTATGACATAGAATATGAGCACTTGAATTTAATTTGTGAAAAATGTAGCTGCTTTGGGCATGTAACAAGAGAATGTGCGAAAGAGAACAACAATGACATTGGGAAGGACACCATGGTGAAGGAGAAAAATTTGCCGTCACTGTTTTCGGTGGATAACAATGAGAAAACGGCAGAAGGTAGTCAAATCCCAGTAAAAAATCAAAATTCAACTTTTGAATTTGGAATTAATGCCAAATCAATTCCAATTATGGAGAAGCTTGGAGCAGTGGGTCTTGTGCATGATAATTTACAAGAATCACGCATGGATAGGGATACTCAAGCAAAAGAGGATGAATGGGTTACAGTTAGTAGAAAAGGCAAGGAAAAAGTGGGTAAAGGCCCCAATGTAGTGCCAAAAAAAGCCAATGTAGCAATATGCTCCAATTTGGTGAGTAAGAAATTTTCTTTTGGGTCTAATAAAATGCATGCTGGATCCTCATCAAATGCAAAGGTGAAGTCTTTATCAAATGCAAAGGTGGAGCCTAAGGAAAAGAAAGATCCTCCATCCACGCTTGGCTCTTTGGGAACAACTCAGGTGGCTTTCAAGGATCAGAGTACTCCTTTTTTTAAAGCAGGGCACAAAAGGCAGCGTCCTATTTCGCTTCAAAACTCACCTATTGAAGCATTGTCAACGGATTCTCGAGTACAAAAAGAGCTTGATAAAGCTAGTGCAACAACAAACTTGGAGAACCAACCTCAACAGAAGAATGATGGTTCTGCGACGCAAGTCCACCAGAAGACAATTGGAGACAGGGGTCCATCAACGTGAGGTAGAATGATTATAAATTCCAATTATTTAATTTATTTTTATGGATTGTGACCATTTAAATATTATTAGTTGGAATGTAAGGGGAGCGTCAAATAAGATGTCTCGGGTGCACTGTAAGGAGTTAGTACGAAAATTTCAACCAACTTTTTTTATTTTGGTGGAAACTCATATTGGGTTTGAAACTATGAAAGAATTTTGGGGGAGATTAGGCTATTATCCTGTAGGGATTGTAGATGCTGTTGGACATAAGGGAGGAATTTGGTTCCTCTCTGCTAATTTAAAATTTTCTTGTAAAATTCTTTGGGCTATGAATCAATGTGTAACTTTGGAAATTGATGGTGGTGGGCGAAGATGGATTTGCAGTGCGGTTTATGGCAGCCCTCAAGCCACTAATAGAGTAGAATTATGGAGTCATCTGCTTGATATTGGTTTGTGCATTCAGGACCCATGGGTGGTGGTTGGGGATTTTAATGATATTTTGAGTGTTCATGAGGTGAAGGGGGGTAATTACTATTCGACTCGCAGTAGTGTCTTTGCAAGTACTCTAGATTCTTGTGGTCTTTTTGATCTGACAACCTCTGGAAGACGGTTTACTTGGTTCCGTAAAATTCAAGGAAACAGAGAAATTGCAAAGAGATTAGATAGAGCTTGCTGTACTGCAGAATGGCGTCTTCTTTTTCCAGAAGCTTTTGTTGAAGTTCTCAGCCGTTCCCACTCTGATCATTGTCCCCTACTTATCCGATGTCAAGGAGTTCCTATCAAGAAAGGAAACCGGCCTTTTAGATTCCAAGCGGCATGGGCAACGCATCCTGATTACAAGGCCATTGTTCAGAAATCTTGGAATAGTACAGACTTTGGCATCCATAGGAAGTTGTTGGGGGTTCAAGAAGCTTCGTTGGAATTCAACTCTACGATCTTCGGCAATATTTTTATTAAAAAGAGGGAATTGGAGGCTTATTTGAATTGTATTCAACAAAAAATGGAGGCTGACGATGATCCGATTTTGAAGCACAAAGAGGAAGAATTGAGAGCTGAGTATAATCTAGTTTTGGCCCAGGAAGAATTGCTTTGGTACCAGAAGTCAAGAGATCAATGGGTTCGGTATGGTGATAGAAATACTAGCTTTTTCCATATGCAAACCATCATTAGAAGAAAATCTAACAAGGTTCATGGGTTGCTGGTCAGTGATGGGTCCTGGTCTAATGATCCGGAAGTTTTGCAAAGAGAGGTCGTTCATTTTTTCAAAAATATTTTTTGCTCTACTGAGCCTGTTGAGGTTAATTGCATGGGAGAAATTCCTATGCCATCTCTTAGCCAGGATGCTTGTGATAATTTGTCTAAACCAGTAACAATGTTGGAGGTTAAAGAAGCTCTGGATAATATGAGCTCGTTCAAAGCTCCTGGGCCGGATGGTTTTCAAGTTTTTTTCTTCAAGGAATATTGGGATGTGGTGGGTCATGAGGTGTGGCGTACTGTTCAGAAAGCATTCTTAGGGGAGACTTTAAGCCATTCTTTGTTGGAAACTTTGATTGTTCTTATCCCTAAATGCGACCCTCCAACTAGATTGAAGGATTTTCGGCCAATAAGCCTTTGTAATGTAATTTATAAGCTAGTGACTAAAGTGCTGGTTAATAGATTACGACCTTTTTTGGATGAGATTGTTAGCCCAACTCAGGGAGGGTTTATACATGGTAGAGGAGCGCCTGATAATATTATTGTGGCCCAAGAAGTTCTTCACTTTCTTAAGCGGACAAAGTCTAGAAAAGGAGCTATGGCTTTTAAGATTGATTTAGAAAAGGCTTATGATAGAGTTGATTGGAATTTTCTTGAGCACACTCTTGAATCTTTTGGCTTTCCTTCTCTAATTATTCGGCTTGTAATGAATTGTGTTCAGGCTTCAAATCTTTCCATCCTTTGGAATGGGAATAGATTAGACAGCTTCCAACCTCGCAGAGGGCTCAGGCAAGGAGATCCAATTTCTCCTTATTTATTTGTTTTGTGCATGGAGAGATTGGCGTGCTTCATTTCCAAACAAGTTGACGAGGGTATTTGGGATGGTGTGGCTGTTTCTAGAGGAGGACCTAGAGTTTCTCACTTGATGTTTGCAGATGACCTCCTCCTTTTTTGTAAAGCGAAGAAAAATCAAGTTCAGAATGTTGTGCACACCTTGGAGTTGTTCTGCAAAGCTTCAGGTATGAAGGTTAACATTGAAAAATCTAAAGCTATTTGTTCTAGAAATATCTCTAATAGAAGGAAGGAAATGTTGTCTGGTGTTTCTCATATTCCTTTTACTAGTGACTTAGGCAAATACTTGGGGGTGAACCTTAACCATCCTCGAGCTACTAGGTCTATTTTTTCGGACTCTTTAGAGAAGATCAAGAATAGGCTGGCTAGTTGGAAAGGTCGGCTCCTTAACAGAGCAGGCAGGCTTTGCTTAATTAAATCTGTTGCTTCTTCTCTTCCTATTTATCAGATGCAAGTGACTCTTTTTCCTACTTCGATTTGTCAAAAGATTGATTCTGTGCTTAGACAATTCTTGTGGAAGGGAAAGGTGGGGGAGCGATGCTTAAATTATGTCAAGTGGAGCAAAGTTGTCACTCCAAGAAAATATGGAGGCTTGGGAATTAGAGATACCCAGTGTGTAAATTTTGCTTTATTAGGAAAGCTTGTTTGGCAATTACTGCATAATAATGATAAGCTTTGGGTAAGAATTATGTTGGCAAAATATTTATCTGGGAGGTCTTGCTTTTCATCCAGTTTTTCTAATAATGTTTCAAGCACTTGGCGAGCGATTTATAAGACAATAGAAAAGCTTCGTGATGGTTTTGATTGGTGTACAGGCAGGATGTCCCAATCCTTTTGGTATCATGCTTGGCGACCATGTGGAACACTAGCTCCTTTGGTTCCTTTTGTGCACATCTCTGATTCTCACTTGAAGCTAGAAGATGTCTGGTACCATGGACATTGGCGGTGGGATATTCTTTGCACAATGATTCCGGAAGAAGTTAAACTTGATTTGATGCTCTTTGATCCTATCAAGCAGGCAGGAGATAAAACAGGTTGGTTTTGGACAAACTCAAATACTCTCACCTACTCGACTAAAAGCGGGTATGAATGGCTATTGAAGAAGAAATTTGGCTGGAACGATAATGAAAATTGGCTTTGGCTTTGGCGCTTGAGAATACCGGAGAAGATAAAGTGTCTGCTCTGGCTTTGTCTCAACAACGGAGTTCCCACAGCTAGTTACCGGTTTCAAAGAGGTCTTGCTACTTCTGATTTTTGTCAGCGATGTTATCTTGCTCTAGAGGATATTAACCACTGCTTTAGGACTTGCCAAAAAGCTCGTCAGATTTGGATTAGCTTAAATTTGGGAATGACTGCTGAGGACTCTAGTTTGGATTTTGTATCTTGGATTCGTTCTAACCTCAACAAAAATGAGTTTCTCTTTGCAGCGGCCTTTTGGTGGATTTGGAGGGATAGGAACAATGACATCTTCCATCAAGATGATCCATGGAGTAAGGAGAAAATTGTTCACTTAGTTCAACATGCTGCTCGCGATTTCTCTAAGGTTGTTACCAACCAAAAACATATTATTCCTTCCTCTTTGCAATATAACTGGGAACCACCTCCAATGAATGTCTGTAAAGTGAACTGCGATGCAAGCGTTTTTGAAAATGGGCAATTAGCGGGCTTTGGATGTATTATTAGAGACAGCATGGGAATTTGGATGAAAGGTTGTTCTGCCAGTATACCTCTTTCTAGTGTTCTCTCTTGTGAACTTCATGCTATTTGGAGAGGGCTTGTTATGGCTTGGGATTGCGAGTGTAAAGAGGTCATATGTGAAACTGATAATCTTGATGCATTTCTTCTTGTTTCGCGAGGCACAACCAGCATGATTACGAATGACTCTGATCTGCTTGGCAAAATCAAAGAGATGCTTCAGCGCAATTGGACAGCTACTTTAGTGCTCATCCAGCGTACAGCAAACAGAGCGGCTGATTTAATGGCTAAGACTGCTGCTTTAAACAAGCAGGTGTACCTAGAGTGGTTACAACCCCCTAATAATTTAGACATTATTATTAGAGAGGAGTGTTACTCTTTCTCTTAGGTGTTTTTTCTTTGTGTTATGTTCAGTCACCAAAAAAAAGAGGATGACAATCTTACTCAGAAGTCTCTGAAAACATTATCCGCAAGCATCAAGAGAATAGTAACCGGTAAACTTGAATGTAATCCATCTGATAAAGGACTTATTTAGATGTCATTTAATTTGGTAAAATTTTTTAAAGAGGTATTTATATTTTTTATAAGCACAAATTTTTTATTTTATAATTGATAAATAAGTAAAAACTATGTGTTTGTACTGATAATTTTTAAAAAATAAAAATACTTTTAAAATTATCTAAAGTGGAATTTTTTAAAAATAATTTATAATTATTAAAATAAAAAAATTTAATATAATTTTATACATTAATTAATATTTAAAATTAATTCTTACATTAATATTTATTATAATATTTTTAAATTTTTAATATTTAAAAACTATTACCAAACCAAGCATTATTGTTATTTGTGTTTATTAAAATTATTTTTAATTTAATTTATCAAATATAGATGTTACAACATTTAAAAAATTATTTTTAAAAATTAATTTTTATAAAATATATTTAAAAATTAAAAACTTTACCAAATCAATCTTTAGTGTGTTTGGCAAAAATATTGTAGTAAAAATAAAAAAATTTAAAAAAATTTTATAAGCTATAATTTATATTTAAAAAATCTTTTTATTTAAAATATTTTAACATTATAAATAAATAAATAATTTTATAAAAAATATTTAAATATAATTTTTTTATTTTTCTAAAAATTTTATAAAAAAAATTATTTAAAAACTATTTTTTGTAAAAAATTACCCAATCAGTCCAAAGTTCCTTACATGTTATTGATAGCCCATTAGCCCGTCCTAGCAAATTGGATAATCCGTCTAGGTAAATTAGCAACGAAGCAGATGATAATGGAATGATAAATATGACATTAGTAAATGACATTTATCCCTTTTTTTAATAAATAGTTTTTTATTTGAACTTTAAAAAATAACATATATATATATATATATATATATATAAATTAACTTTTAAATAAAGCTTTTTAATTTAATCTAATATATTGTTATTGTAAAAAAAATTATATTACTATAAATAAATTTAATTATTAATTTATTATAAATTTAGTTATTTTAATAATTATTTATTTAATTAAAATAATATATAAATCAATAGATATACATATAAACAAATAAATAATATTTATTTGATAAAAATAACCATATTTTATATTCATTTCTCCTAATCTTAAAATAAAAAAAAAAACAAATATGATTAGATTGTATAGAAAATAATAAAATATTAGTGAAAAAAATTAATCCCTTTTTATTTAAAAATAGAAAAAATGACAAATAGGTTCCTGGCTTTTTAATTCGAAGATAAATTCGTCTCTCAAGATTGAAAAATACAAAATCATCCTTTACCTTAGAAAATGCGTGACATTTAGATGCTTTCGTGCAATTGCTTAACCAAAACGTAACGGAATGAACTGATGTGTCATCCATATGTCTGTTATGGTGCTTACGTAGTCTGTTGTAAAAAAGTTTGAGGACGGATAAGTCCCAAGACTTCAAAACAATGTCATTTTGTGATGAGTCCTCCTTGCTTGATCTTTTCATTTTTTCCTTATCTAAAGCATTTATGAAGCCTCCTTGTCGCTGAAGTTTTATTCATAAATGAAAAAAAATGATAAACTTCCATATCTCAAATTCTTTATTGACGAACAACTTGAATCAATGGGATCTTTTTTTCATATCTCAATTCCCATTAAAAAAAAAAGTAAATTTTCAAAAATAAAAAAGATTCAAGAACCAAATTAAATCAAATAGAACCTACCCCACCACCAAAATCACCAGATACAACAAAGCACGTTCATGTGACTGTAAGTCCCAATATGAGCAAGAGCATTTTTAATCCTCTCATGCCTTTGAAGTTCATGAACATAATATGACATACTTTTTTCATTTTCATAGGTTTCCACCAAGACTGCAGGATGCACAAGTGGATAGACAGGCTTAGAAAAAGAGACATCCTTCCATTTATGACTCAAATAAGCAGCTTTCCTTGCAAGGTCAACTTGAGACAACATAAAACTACAAACTGTTGAACACTTTCATCCAATCTTAACCAATTGAGAGCAAGAATAAACTTTAAAGATTTTGTCATCAAATTGATAATTGCAAAATCTCTTCTAATAGATTATCCCACACTAGGTAAGTGAAAATTAAAAGAGAAAGATATATGAGAATGAATAAGCTACGAGAGAAGCTGGACCTAAGGAGGAGAGATAGAACATGTTAAAAAAGAGGATCTGAAAATGAATGTGGGTGGCAGCAGCGGTGGAGACGAGGAAGCAGAAGGTACATAATTGAATGGGAATGTGATGAAGGAAGAAGATTCATTCATTCATTCAACAAGACTCAAGTTGGGTCCTTCCCCTTGCCGCGATTCTTAGTCGGCAACTAACACATAAATGAATAAATAAAGTAGAACCACCTAAACCTGCTTCTTCCATATATGCTTCGTTTTCTGCCGATGTGATCATTGGCCACGCAACCACCCTTTGCCGCCACCGCTAGCAAGAAATTTCTTGTGCACTACCGTTGTTGACATCGTCGGAACACACGTTCACCTTGTTCTCTGGTGAGCCGCCACTGTTTTTTACTTTTCCGTTGACGGCCTCCACTACTCTCTTCTTCTTTTTCAACAACATTCCCTCCCGTGGCTTTTCGACTAACAGCACCGTTGACGAGACGACAACGACCTCCCTGTCTTGTTGGTGGCGGTGGATGGAGATTCCAATCTAGGACTTCTCGAAATGGGGGCGACACTGTCGGTCCCTGTCTTGTGTCTTTAACTTCTTAGTTTATCTAGGAACAAAATCTCAATGGTAAAGAAAATGCTCTAGATAAAAGGAAAAATGAAGAAGCCAAACGAGGAGAACTCATCATAAAACGATATTGTTTTGAAGTCTAAGAACTTATTTGTTCTCGAACCTTTTTACAACAGATTACGTAAGTACCCTAACGAATACATAGATGACACATCAACTTACTCAGTTATGTTTTGATTAGACAATTGCACGAAAAGATCTAAATATCATGTATTTTCTAAGGTGAGGAATAATTTTATATTTTTCAATCCTAAAAAATAAATTTGTCTTCAAATTAAAAAATATGGTCCTATTTGTCTTTTTTTTTCAAAATAAATAAATAAATAAATAAAAGTAAAAGCATATTGCACGGTCCATATGATCGCTCCATCCATGTCCAAACTTAACCTGTAATAATCACGACAGATTATTTGATTACATTTATAGAAATAAAAAATTTCCTATAAGGTATTAAAAGAGATATTTCCATTATGTGAACAATGAATAATAATATATAATACGTGTTAAAAAAAGGATGAAGCTCAAACCACACGGTTTCGCAACATTAAAAGCAGGGATCACAAAATAGGTTAAAATGAAGAGAATGATAGCATAGGCCTTGTGCCTGTTGGTTGCAATTCCAAATTCCAAATGAAGATGGGAAGCAGCAACAACAATAAGAAGATGGATTCCTCAGAAGAAACGTTTCCACTTCCACCCCTCCTAATTCGTAACCTAATTGTCTCATTCGTAAACAACGCCGACAAGTCTCTCATACACTACGCCCAAAAATACAAGCTCCTCGAAACGCTGCGTTTTATCATCGTAGGCTTCTACCTTTTCTTCATTCGTTTCGTCCCTTCATTCTTCATCAACTTACTCTACCCTCCACATCAACAACGCAAATACGACGTCGTTTCACTCAACGGCCTTACCAACCCCGATAACAAGAAGCTCCTCGCCTACGACCCCGTCCACAGCAACCAGCTTGCGTGCGATTCACGCGCCCCGGGAAACGACACTCCAATCGGCCGCGCTCTCTCTCAGCTTCTCATCAGCGTCAATGATATTCCCGTCAGTTCCAGAAAGTACGAGGTTGTTCGCTCCCTTGCGGATAGGATCATCGACGATAACCACTCCGACGGAGCCCCCTCGCTGCGTGAGGTTAACCGCGTCGTGCTTTCGGCAGCGTTTGAGAGGGCGCTCAGGCAGTTGGAGGCGGCGGTGGCCGAGCTAGGGGACGGTTACGACGACGGGGATTTTCACCGCATGAGGAAGGTTCTCAAGGCGGTGAAGACGGTGGGCATGAGGGTTGCGGGAGCAGGAGCCGCAGCGGGAAGCGGAGAGACGGGGAATTTGGTTGGGATTCCCGTGGAGAAGCTGGCGGCGGAGGTTTTGTGGATGGGTCAGAAGCTGGCGGCGTATGGATTCCCTGAGGAAGCTGTGTGGCGGTGGGCGGCGGCGCGTAATTTGGGTTGGCTGGCGCTGACGGCGGACTCGCGTTTGCAGTGTTCTCTGGTCAAACTGACAGGTATTTTCTTCTATTTCTTTCGCTTTTCCTAATTAGATTTTTCTTCTCACCATCAAATATCAACCACTAAATAAATTAATTAAGAACGAAAATAAAATACATTCAATTATTTTTCTTACGTGGAAAAAGAATATTTAGAGGAATATCTCAATATAAGTTTTTAAGAAAAATTTGTAATAATAGCATATTTTAGTCTTTAATAAATGTTAATCACTACAATTTATACTCTAATAGTAGAATTTGATTAAAGTATTTAATTAAACATTTTTTAGGACTATTCTGAGTGTTACTCAAATAATTATGACTCGGTTTCAGAAAATATAGTATATAGATGGAAACTCAAGTCGACTTCACGTGAATTTGACCCGTTAAATGATTACTGATTTGACTAAATTTTTATCCGACGGCTCTCAGATGACTCTCATATATCAACTTCACACTTCACGGGAAGTCGACTTCACCTGAATTTTTGGCATATCAAAATAGGTTAGGAACAATATTGGAGTCCAAAAAAGCATGGAACAGAGAAGTAGCAAGACAATGGGCGTGAATCGTGTGTGAATGCATAATAGCCTTTAGGAGACGTATCTAGTTTTCTTCTGAACAGGGCAACATATCCAATTCCAACTTGTTATTCTAGCAATGCCACGTGTATTGTTCTCATCTTCAAAAATTAATCTGCATATTGGCGTACGTAATTTCGTTTTTGCCTCACAACTAGTCGCATTGTTAATATATTATATGACAATCTAGTATTATTCAAGGAGAAAAACCTATAATACCTTAAAAATTGTTTTGTAAGCATAATAGTAAGTTAAGCAAGACAATATAGAAATGATTCACTTAACTAAGATGACTCAACATTAGTGCATAAAGTCTCCGTTTTGATAAGTTTTCTTGTAACTATATGTCATTGGAATTTCAACCATAGTGGCCACAAATGGCATCTAGTTGGCTTTTTTCCTCGAGGGGAATGTCCATATGTGGTTTTTATGCTCTCACAAAAATGTAGATAAGAAGATGATGTTAATAATTTTATGAACGTATACATATAATTGATTTGGGGGTTGAATTTGCATGGTTGCAGCATTCTTGTTCAAGGAAGCCAAAGACATGGGGCAAGACGAAATAGATGAAGGCAAAGTGAAGGTATACATGCAAGTGAAGTTCAGGTTGCTACAGTCATGGCTGCCACTGTTGTGTAGAGCCAGCAATGGAACTGATGCCCCAGTTCTAAGTGTTAGTGAGAGGACAGAGTTGGAGAGCGTGTTGGAGTACATCATAGAGAGATTAGAAGCAGATCAGCAAGAGCAGATTCTCTCTCTTTGGCTGCACTATTTCACACATTCTCCATCTTCTGATTGGCCAAACCTCCAAAATTGCTTTGCTCGTTGGTGCAATGCATCTCGCAAGCAGTTGCTCCTTAATTGAAAATTTGCAACTGGAGATTGAATTTTTTGGGCTACACTATCTACTATTAATGTACATTACTAGCCTGTAGGTTTCTGAGGTTCAATCACCAGGTCTTCTATTTTATTCTATTTATTGTTGCACACACCTCTAATGTAAAAAGGAAGCATACAATTCTCTTATCGTTATCATTTTTTTTTTTCATTTTTGATGTAAAAAGAACTCTATTATTATTTTTTGAGGGATTAAAACGTCCATAAATTTCAAACTACAGATTTATTACATCACGCAATTATTATGCTAATAAAGGAACAGAATCTGATCAAACATTAGCTAAGCTTGAGATGCATATCCTATCGTCTTTGATAACGTTAGTAAGTACATAAATCAGAGAGGGATAAGCATGTATACGAAGAGAGTTCATTGTTAAAAATAAAGGGGTTTGTCTACATGTGTTGCTGCCACAATGGAATAGTATGTGCTTGTATGCTATCTAACGACCCTTTTATGAGTCTTATATTACTGCTACATTAAAACCGGCTTATAATAAACGTCAAATTTGTCAGATGACGACAATTGTGGCTCCTGCAACAACAAAGCATCTTGCAATTAGAAGCAGCTTCGTGATTCAAATTACACTACACATATGTTATTATCAGCATAAAGAGTAGTAGAGTTACAATACTTACATGAGCATATTGCAGGGGAGTGTCGATGCCATTGTGTCGACCAATAAGACCAAATTGCCCCTTACTAGCTTCACGGATTGTAGAGCGCATGGCGTTGAGCAAGGCAGCATAAGTCAAGTGAGGAGGCTCCTCTTGCATGGCTCTGATGAAACTGTAGGTGAAGACACCGCTGCTTTCCATGCCGCTAAACGCCGACGTTTCGGCAGCTTTTCCGTCGTCACCACAAGCTGAGATGCAAACTGCTAGTCCTCCCTTTGTGCCTCTGTAACCACCTCTCCGCCTTTTCTTATTCGTCCATACATAATTTCCTTTTCTGTTTAAATTCAAATCGTTAGCGAAATAATAATAGAAACAAATACCTACCTAACTAACTTAACTGACCGGTTGGTTGTGCAAATAAATGGGAGATCAAGAACGGTGCCGCTAAAGCTTGCATCAACGATGGCATGGAGTTTGGCACCATGAGGCAAAGGCCTAACAATTGTGGCGTTGATCTGGTCGTCGATTATGTTTCCCTCTCTGTCGTAATCGAGAGGGCATATGGCTTCATCATAGCCGTCGATCTCATCGCCGCTACGGTCCACTTCCCTGGCTCCGTGGCCAGAGAAATAGAAGACCAGTGAATCCCCTGCCTGGGAACCTTCCACCAACCACTTCATCGCCTGTACGATGTTCCGTTTTGTTGGGATTCGCATCGGATCCTTCTCTTCTCTGTCATCTGCATATGTATCCATGCACGCACCAAGTTATGCATACCGTATTAACATATAATCACCATCAAATATAATAAAGAGTTAGAAACTCAATATGCAGTTAATTTCGTTTGAAATTGATAGCTAAGAGTCGTTAGATGACAATTTAGTCAAATCTGTTAAATCATCTAAAAATTCTCAACTATCAACTTTACCTGAAGTTTACTGCACCTTAATCTATTAGGAGATAAAGATACCGGTGAGCATGCGAATGGAATGAATAGGGAAATCCAAATTGTGAATGAGGAAGTACTTGATGGAGTTGACATCGTTCAAAGAACCGTTAATCCTGTTAGAGCGTTTGGCATAACTGATTCCAATTAAGAGAGCCCTCTTGTTGCCATAGGGAGAAAAAGGAGGTGGCGGTGGCCTAATAAGTGAGTTTTGATGAGATATTGGTACTGCTGCATGGTTAGGGTGATGATTTACATATATAATGGCTGGTGCGTTATTCACCCAATACTGTGGTCGGTTTGGATTGTTATTATTAGCGCTTTTGCAATCACAACACAGTGTGGCAGAATTAAGAGCTCCTAATGGAACTAACATAGGAACTTGCTTCCCACACCCAATGCATTTCCCTATCGCCAGTCGTTTAGTACTTTCCATTATAATGTTGACTACATAAACCTCAATGCAACTACTTAAGAAGAAACTGGAAAACAAGTTCAATCTCTTTTAGTCATATATTATATTATGCTTTTGGAACATGTCTAGAATCGGATTCTATATCACTTTCTTTTATTTCTAGTGGACCTGGAACTTACTCATCATCAACCCCGGCCCCCGGCTATATACATATACTTATCACTATTCACTACCATGTTTGGATAAAGTTTCAAGAGAGAATCTAATCAAGTCTACATTGCCGGTGCATCAAGATAGATAGGTATCAATCAAAGAATAATATATTGGTGTTTGCTACGGTATGATGATAAATTTATGAGAACAACTACGGAACCAAAAGTATATCAGCCAAAATGTGTTTGGGTTCCATAAAAAATCGGGTTTTAGTTTGTGTTCCGTGATCTCAGGGGCGATTTTCAAACATATTATTCAAAAAGTGATTTTAATTAAACGATTTTGTTTACTTTTTGGCCGGTTACATTTTGGTTCCATATACTTTTCCTAAATTTATACGTACCGATACAATAAAAATAAAGACAAATAACAAAATGCCATGTGGATTATATTATCTACATCAGCATTTATTTTTTTTAAAAAAATATATATCATATCCATATTTTTATTAAAATATCCTTATAATTTAGAAAAAATAAAAAATGTTTTTTTATTTAATTTTACAAAAAGACCCAAATACCCCTTTTTTTTATGTTAGAACAAAATTTATCTCCTAAAATTAATCAAATCTTAAAATTGAGCTAATTTATATTTATAAATTTTAAACAATTTAAAAAATAAAACAACATCTGCTATCAATTTCGTGGATACTATTCCATAAACCATAATTTCTACACATCTGAAAAACAAAAATTCAAAAGAACTGTTCTTCATCTTGCCTGGGTTTTCTTACATCTTTCTCAAAGAACGTCTCTCTCTCTCTCTCACACACTAGCCCACTACAGTCTCTCAGTCTCACTCGAGCCTCATCTCAGTCACACTCGCCGGCGTCTCCATGTGTCGCGGCCTTCCCTGGGCTCCTCGTTGCTGGCGACAGGAGCAACTCGTCGGATCGTCGTCGCTCGTCGTCTTCTGGTTTCGGACCTCGCCGTCGCCGTGGACCGTAGTCCGTTGGTGAGTCCCTACATCGTCGCTTCCCCTATTCTGTCTTTTCCAGATTTCCCTTCTCCTTGTATTTTGAGATGATGTTGAATTGCTAATCAATTAATTTACTTTGTTTCTGATCTAAATGTTGCTGTAAATCATGAATGATGTAGGATTTTCTGAATTTGGTGCTAATAACATGAGCTAACTTTTGGGTTGATGAAAATCATCACTGAGTTAAATTTGGAGCTAAATTTTTTGTTAATGAAAATTATCAATGAGTTGAATTTGTTGCTTTAATAATAAATTTGATTCTTAGTATTGATTGATTTTATTCTTACATAGGCAGTATTGGTCAAACTCCAAATTTGTCTGGGAAAGATATAGATGTTGACTTTGAGATCACTCCATGGACTAGATTTACTTGTTCGGTTATGTTTTGCTGTATGTTTCTATTCTGTTTTATCTTTTCATGTGCAATTGTGCGTGCATTAGTTAATCTTTTTGCTGACTAGTATTCTAAGATTAGCTTTTAACAAATTAAGGTAGATAGCGCTAATGAGCCCTTATTTAATTGAGTGCTCTTAGGCCAGTAAAATTATTGTAATAATTCTCTTAAAATTGTTCATTTTATAATAATTGAATCAAAGAAGTTGTACCAACTTGATCTTGAAGAAGAAACGAATTATCTTTTGGGAAAGAGGAAGAAGAAGAAGAAGCCCTTTCCCAGTAGAGCCTCCACGGCACCTGCCAAATTTTCTGATGCTTTCACAGAATCCAATTGTAATACCGTATCTAATGCGTTTGTTTGTTGTGTTTCAGGTATTTTTAGGAATTCTTTGCACAAGAGGCGCACCACTGGTGGAAAGAAGAAGGTTTGAGGTTTGGAGGAAGAAGAGAAAGTCTGCTTTCACTCTCTTTTTCAATTCTCTGTGTTTTTCTTAATTTTTTTTCCGAAGTGCCTTAGTTTCTCTTAGTTTCAAAACCAAATCCCCCCAAATTTCTAGTTTTTCTTAGTTTCAAAACCAAATCCCCCCAAATTTCAACCCTCGTCTGAATTTCAACCCAAATCCTTGGTCCATGTTCAATACCAAGATGATGGCACAGAACTTTGTAGTTGATTTGAATAAGCCCTTTGTTGATCGATGATTCTAATATTTACTTGGATCACTAATTTCACGTTATTGCTTTTGGATCATATTTGCAGCTGTAGTAATTTTTGGAGACTGATTTTGAATATTTTTTGACGTTATTGCTTGAGATCCTATGTGTGTGGACATGCAGATGGCCTTCTATTTCTGTTGTGGTCAATGAGACTAAAGGCTATAACAAACAAATTAATAAAATTGTGTCATTGCACATATATAAGAAATCATTGAAATTTTCCAAGCGCATATGATCTATTTTGGTTGCAGAGTTGGATGATGTCAGAATTTCTTCTTCTTCCTCTTTCCCAAAAGATAATTCGTTTCTTCTTCAAGATCAAGTTGGTACAACTTCTTTGATTCAATTATTATAAAATGAACAATTTTAAGAGAATTATTACAATAATTTTACTGGCAAGTATTCTAAGAGCACTCAATTAAATAAGGGCTCATTAGCGCTATCTACTTTAATTTGTTAAAAGCTAATCTTAGAATACTAGTCAGCAAAAAGATTAACTAATGCATGCACAATTGCACATGAAAAGATAAAATAGAATAGAAACATACAGCAAAACATAACCGAACAAGTAAATCTAGTCCATGGAGTGATCTCAAAGTCAACATCTATATCTTTCCCAGACAAATTTGGAGTTTGACCAATACTGCCTATGTAAGAATCAAATCAATCAATACTAAGAATCAAATTTATTATTAAAGCAACAAATTCAACTCATTGATAATTTTCATTAACAAAAAATTTAGCTCCAAATTTAACTCAGTGATGATTTTCATCAACCCAAAAGTTAGCTCATGTTGTTAGCACCAAATTCAGAAAATCCTACATCATTCATGATTTACAGCAACATTTAGATCAGAAACAAAGTAAATTAATTGATTAGCAATTCAACATCATCTCAAAATACAAGGAGAAGGGAAATCTGGAAAAGACAGAATAGGGGAAGCGACGATGCAGGGACTCACCAACGGACTACGGTCCACGGCGACGGCGAGGTCCGAAACCAGAAGACAACGAGCGACGACGATCCGACGAGTTGCTCCTGTCGCCAGCAACGAGGAGCTCAGGGAAGGCCGCGACACATGGAGACGCCGGCGAGTGTGACTGAGATGAGGCTCGAGTGAGACTGAGAGAGACTGTAGTGGGCTAGTGTGAGAGAGAGAGAGAGAGACGTTCTTTGAGAAAGATGTAAGAAAACCCAAACAAAATGAAGAACAGTTCTTTTGAATTTTTGTTTTTCAGATGTGTAGAAATTATGGTTTATGGAATAGTATCCACGAAATTGATAGCAGATGTTGTTTTATTTTTTAAATTGTTTAAAATTTATAAATATAAATTAGCTCAATTTTAAGATTTGATTAATTTTAGGAGATAAATTTTGTTCTAACATAAAAAAAAGGGGTATTTGGATCTTTTTGTAAAATTAAATAAAAAAATATTTTTTATTTTTTCTAAATTATAAGGATATTTTAGTAAAAATATGGATATGATATATATTTTTTTTTTTAAAAATAAATGCTGATGTAATCTACATGATGTTTTGTTATTTGTTTTTATTTTTATTGTATCGGTACGTATAAATTTATCATCGTACCGTAACAAACACCTAATATATTTATAAAAACGCTACATACTATATATCCTGATGAAGATAATTTCATATTTGCATAGGAGGATCTATATTGTTTTATTATTTATTACTTGGTAAGAACCAAAAAGTTTGAGGATACTCAAAGAGAATGAGAGAAGGAGAAAGCGGGAGCGAGCGGTTGAGGGTGAAACACGGTGAGGAAGATGGCCATGCCATCGGAAGAGATAAGGGGGAGAGCGTGGGTGGGTGTGTATCCGGTGTTAAGGAGGGTTCTTCTCGAGAGGGGTTAGGAAAGCCATCCAAGGTCTCTTTTAGAGATAAAGTCATTGGTGCAGAAAAGTCTAAGGCCTTTGCATTAGTAGGGTCTTTATCTGGGGATGGTATCGCGACGGTGACAGGTAAGCAGGGTGATTCTCGTCCACCAAGTGTCAGTTTTACCAAGGAGGCAAAGAGCTGTCTAGCTAAACCTTATAAGGAAGCCATCGTGATCAAGGTGTTGGATAAGTATTATGGCTACACAGCTCTCATGCATAAGCTCCGAATAGTATGGCGCATCAAAGGAGGGTTTGATTTGTTGGATGTGGGATTTGGATATTTTTTGGTTAAATTTGATATTGCTGGGGATCGTGAGAAAGTCATTCTTGGTGGCCCGTGGTTGATAGACGGTCACTATGTTGCAGTAAAGCCATGGGATGTGGATTTTAGGCCATGCGAAAAATCCTTTGGATCAACGCTGGTATGGATTCGAGTCTCGGGACTTCCAATTTGGTGCTACCAGGAACAAGCAATGCTGCGAATTGCTTCTGCAATTGGGATTCCGGTGAAAGTAGATTTGGCTACTAAGCTCGCAGAAAGAGGAAAATATGCCCGAGCTTGTGTTCAAATTAATCTTGAGTTGCCTGTAATCAAACATATTATAGTGGAGGGTGTGACTTATGAAGTGGAGTACGAGAGTTTACAGTTGATTTGTGCTACTTGTGCACGGTATGGGCATGATAAATCGTTGTGCATGGAGAAGGAGTCCTTGGAAGGAAACATAAATTCCTTTGGTGATGGAAAAAATAATGAAGCCCCAACACTAGTGCCACACAACAATCATGAGATTCAAAAAGAGGCTGAATCAGAAGCTCGTGATTTGGGTGAGAAATTAGGAGTTGTTAAAGGGAAGGATGTGGTTACGGAATCATTGGCTCCTCACGTGCCTGATGGTCTTGTTAATGAGGCATGCATGGATGATGGAGAGGGCTGGCAACAAGTGCTGCGTAAGAAAAAATTTACAATGGGCCAGTCATCAGGTTTGAAGGACCAAGATGGAAAGCAGCACAAGTTTGGTTCGAGAAGGGTTCCAAGGCCCAATTTGCATGGTGATGGAGGCAAATCAACTGGCATTAGGATGGGGAAGCAAGAAAAACATGAAATTGCGCCATCTCCATCGCGCAGAACTCCTGCACGTCGTGGAATTTCTCTACGGAAGCGTCCTCGGCCTTCCTCCTTGCAGAACTCGCCAGTTGATAAAAATGGTGGCACAACGGAGGAAACCTTAGTAGATGGAAGCATGGCAAGCGCAGTGTCAGGGGGTCCAAAGGTGGCAATTATTGAGGATCAGAGTGTGCCAGTACCGCAGGACAAACCACCTATTGAGGTTGGTGATTCTGTTTAGAGTTTATGTTCTTATTTATTCTGTCCCTATTATTTATGGATAGTTTAAATATGATTGTTTGGAATATTAGGGGTGCTTCTAATAAGTTAGCCCGGGTGCATTGTAAGGAACTTGTTAGGAAATTTAGACCTGTTTTCTTTATTGTGGTTGAAACTCACTCCCCTTTTCAGCATTTAAAATTATTTTGGGAAAGGTTGGGGTATCACTCTGTTGGTATAGTAGAGGCACAGGGGCATAAGGGAGGTATTTGGTTTCTATCCTCTATGAAGGGTGTCTGTTGTAAGTTCATTGATGCTTTTGATCAGGGTGTTACTGTTGAGGTTCACTTTGATAATTTAATTTGGAGGTGTAGTGGTATTTATGGCAGTCCTCAATTTAATAAAAGGGTTCTCCTTTGGGATTATCTTGTTGCACAATCCATGGTTTTTCAAGGACCTTGGATTGTTCTTGGTGATTTTAATGAAGTCAAATTTTCTCATGAATCTAAGGGCTGTCAATTTTCTCATCAAAGAGCAGACATGTTTGCTACTTCATTAGGGGATAGTGGTTTGTTTGATCTGAAGACTATCGGGAGGCAGTTTTCTTGGTACAGGAGGGTGAAAAATTATGTTGACGTGGCAAAAAAACTTGATCGAGTCTGTATAAATAGTAGTTGGTTATCTATCTTTCCAGAGGCTTATGCAGAAGTTTTAAATAGGCTTCAGTCTGATCATTGCCCTATTCTGGTGCGTTGTAAAGGTCGTCCTCAGCCTAAAGGGAATCGACCTTTCCGATTTGTTGCTGCTTGGGCTACTCATCCTAGGTATAAAGATATTGTGAACCAGTCATGGTGGTCTGGTAATAGAGGAATTCATGGCAAGCTTTCAGAAGTACAGAAGAATTCACTAGAGTTTAACTCGAAGGTATTTGGTAACATTTTTGTTAAGAAATGTGAATTAGAGCAGCAGATTAATTATTTACAAAAGCGTTTGGAAGTGGTGGATAGTATTTATTTGCGTCAGAAAGAGCAACAGTTGCTTGATGATTATAATAATACTCTAGTGCAAGAAGAGCTCCTATGGTTCCAAAAGTCCAGAGAGCAGTGGGTAAGGTTCGGGGATAGGAATACAAGATTCTTTCATATTCAAACTCTTGCGCGAAGGAAGCATAATAAGATTCATGGCCTTTTTCTCAAGGATGGAGTGTGGGAAACTGATCCAGAAGTTCTGAGTCAAGAAGCAGAGTCTTTCTATAAAAGCTTATTCTGTCATTTGGATGATGTTGATTTGGGTTGCCTTGGTGATGTGCCTCTTCCTTCTCTGAATGAGGAAGCTTGCAATAATCTTACGGCACCAGTTACTATGGAGGAAGTCAAAACAGCTGTTTTTCACATGAACTCTTTTAAAGCTCCAGGTCCAGATGGGTTTCAAGCTTTCTTCTTCAAAGAATATTGGGAGATCATTGGTCTTGATGTTTGGAAGATGGTTAAGCAGGCATTCTCCGGTGTTACGCTTGATCCGAGAATGTTGGAGACTTTACTGGTTCTCATTCCAAAGGTTGAATCACCGGTATCTATGAAAGATTTCAGGCCGATTAGTCTCTGCAATGTAGTTTACAAGATCATCACGAAGGTCCTTGTTAATAGGCTTCGTCCTCATCTTGCGGAGATTGTTGGCCCGCTTCAAGGAGGATTTATTCCGGGACGAGGAAATCCTGACAACATCATTATTGCTCAAGAAGTCCTCCACTTTATGAAGAAGACTAAATCAAAGAAAGGCACACTGGCCTTTAAGATTGATCTGGAGAAAGCTTATGACAGAGTTGACTGGAGGTTTTTAGCTCATACCCTTAAGAGCTTTGGTTTTCCTATTCCTACACTTAATTTGATTATGAATTGTGTCACTGCTTCTTCCTTATCTATTCTTTGGAATGGGAGTCGTCTGAATGGCTTTACTCCTAGCCGAGGTCTTAGACAAGGAGACCCTATGTCACCCTATCTTTTTGTGTTGTGTATGGAGCGACTGGCATGCTTTATTAGTCATCAGGTTGATTTGGGCTTGTGGGAGCCGGTTGCTATTTCTAGAGGGGGACCAAGAATATCCCATTTAATGTTTGCGGATGACTTGCTTCTATTCTGTAAAGCTACAAAGAGACAAGTGCAAAATGTGATGTTGGTTTTAGAGACTTTTTGCAAAGCATCTGGGATGAAGATTAATGTGGAGAAGTCTAAAGCGCTTTGCTCCAAGAATGTCTCTGCAACAAGGAAAGAGGTTTTCACTGGGGTATCCTCTATCAGATTTGTCCAGGATTTGGGCAAGTATCTTGGAGTTACCCTTAGCCATTCTAGAGTGACTCGTTCAGCTTTCAATGGTGTCCTGGATAAGATTCGGAGTAGGCTAGCAAGCTGGAAAGGGAGTTTACTCAATCGGGCTGGTAGACTCTGCTTGGTTAATTCTGTTGCCGCTGCTATTCCCACGTACCAGATGCAGGTCTTTATTTTTCCGAAAGGAATCATTAGTAAATTGGAGTCTATGATGAGGAATTTTCTTTGGAAAGGACAAGTTGATGGAAGAGGATTGAATCTTGTTAGTTGGAAGGTACTGGTTACTCCAAAAAAATATGGAGGTTTGGGGATTAGAGATCCTTATTGTGTAAATATTGCTCTTCTTGGGAAGCTAGTTTGGACTTTTTTCCAGCAGCCAAACAAGCTATGGGTCCAATTATTGGATGCCAAATACCGATCATCTCTATATGACTGTTTTAGTTATCATAAGAACAAGGACTCTCCCATTTGGAGGTGTCTTTGCAAGGCTTGGAAAGTGTTGAAGGATGGGTTTGCTTGGTGTATTGGAGATTTGAACCAGAATTTTTGGTTTTTTAGCTGGAGGAGAGAAGGACGGTTATCTAATGAGATTGATTATGTCCACATTTCTGATTCGAATCTCCGGATACAGGATATTTGGTCGGTTGGTAGGTGGCATTTGGATACTCTTTATTCTCCTTTATCTCAAAATCTGAAAGATAATATTCTCTCTTACAATCCAGATGAACAAGCAGGTCCGGAAGTGGGTTGGTATTGGAGTGGGTCTGCTGCCAAAGTCTATGACTCACGCAATGGTTACTTGTGGTTGTGTAAGCAGCTGTTTGGTTGGGAGGAGAGGGAGAATTGGCTTTGGCTTTGGCGTCAGCTTGTTCCGGAAAAGCATAAGTTTTTGGCTTGGTTGTGTCTTAAGGAGGCTCTTCCTACTGCAAGTTTTCGCTTTAGAAGAGGGATGTCGTCATCGGATAGGTGTCCAAGATGTCTTTCTAGCCAGGAATCGGTTATACATTGTATTCGGGATTGTCCAAAAGCTCAGCTTGTCTGGCAAAGGTTGGATATTCCTTGTCATCCTTTAGATTTGAAGAACTGGTTCTTGTATCATAGCAGAGAGCACCCGTTCAAGTTCTTTTCGGGACTTTGGTGGATATGGCGAGCAAGGAATAACGACATCTTTAATCCCCATGAAACTTGGCCTCCGGAAAAAGTCATTTGTTTGGCATTAACTTCAGAAAAGGAGCTTAGAAATATTTTTGAATTACAACGTATGTCCCTTCCCTCTACTCTAAATGGTTTTTGGAATCCCCCATCCATTGGTACTTTTAAGATTAATTGTGATGCTAGTTATTTTGGTTCGGGTGATAGTGTTGGTTTTGCTTGTGTTATTAGAGATTGTAATGGGAGCTGGCAAAGGGGGTGTTTGGGAATGATTGAGAGTAATAGTATTCTTCAAGGAGAATTGTTTGCTATTTGGAGAGGATATCTCTTAGCTTGGGATGTGGGTCAACGAGATGTTATTTGTGAGACGGATTGTGTGGAAGCATTTAATCTTGTTACTCAAGATGGTTTTGGGTTTATTGATCCACTGGTGCTCAAAATAAGAGATATCATGCATTGGAATTGGCGTGTTGACTTTCGTTTGATTATGAGAGATGCAAACATGGTGGCAGATACTATGGCAAAGATGGCGATGAAGTTACAACTTTCGCATGTGGAGCTTCTTTCACCTTGGAAGGAGTTTAAGAATAGTCTTAAACGGGACTGTCCCTCTATTTAAGCAGTTCCTTGTTTTGTTTCTTTTGTTTTTCTTTGTTTAATTTATTTCAGTCACCAAAAATTATTTATTACTTGGTTGTAAAGGGAAGTTGGGGAAAGAGAGAGGTTAGGCGTGGTTTGGTAGTAAATGGCCAATGGTTTCGTGCGGTCGTGCCTCAATTGCCCCTGATGGGGATCCATCTGATTCCAGCGTGTTAATTACGTATATGACTAGGAAAAATTCGTACAGCAAAATCAATTATCGATATTAAATTTATATCAAAATATAAAATATACAATAAAAATTTTAAATTATATATATATCTTCAAAACTAAAGCTGAAAATTTCTTATAAAAGAAAAAAAAAAAACTATATATATAATCACGCCAATCACGTGCCATAGGAATATTTATATGATAAGGTTCAATAATGCGTAATATATATGCTACAATGTTCTTCAGTACCAATTAATCAGACGCTTTAAAAAAGAAGTACTAGGGGCCAACTGAATTTGTGATATTTAGCTATTAATTAGTCATTATCAATATTTTTAATGGTGTGAGATAAGATCTAATGATATAAAATTAATTATTTTTTTTTATGGTTAAGTACTGACCAAATTTCAACAAAAATACTGATCTTTTAGACTTTCTCCTTTAAAAATACATCTTTTTAACTTTTAACGTGCCTTTGTATTAAGAGGTACTGAGGTAGCCTGATTATGGATCAATACTTTTTAAAATGAAAAATTTTATAAAATAGTAAAATACTTAATTATTTTTAAATTAAAATAATAAAGATATATATATTATAAAAATTATAAAATTAATAGTGATTAATTTTTTATTTTATTATTTTACTAATTTCATCATTTTAAAAGATCTAAATTCCATGATTATATGTGCTTGTTTGAGCGCTATTATTTTGATAAAAAAATATTTTTTTTAATGAAAAAAGATTTTTTTTAGTGTGTTTGACAAATTTTTAGTAATAAAAGTAAAAGCACTAGAAAAATAAAAAAAAAAACATCTTTTTTGAAAAGTTGTAATTTATATTTTTTTAAAAGATTTTTTTCTTAAAAAAAAAACGTTTTTCATGTAATAAATAAACAAAAAAGTACTTTTATATTGTTATATCCAAACATACTTGATAGATAAAAAGATCTTTTTGTATGAATATCCAAATATAAAATTACTTTTACTTTTCTATAAGATCTTTTAAAAAAAGAAAACTAAAAAAAAGATCTTTTTTAGAAGTTTATACAAATAAGCCCTATGGTAGCGTTTGGTAGAGAGACAGAGACGGAAAGACTGAGACTGAGAGACAAAGACTAAGGCTGCGCTTGTTTATAGAGACAGGACACTGAGACAGGGACATTGAGACACAAAATCGTGTTTGGCAGAGGAGACATGGACAGAGACAATGTGTCCAGAGACACTGAATTAGTGTATTTTGTGTCCATTCTGACAGGAAGGACACGGAGATACTAACAAGGGACACAACTTATTTTTTATTTTTTCTTTCATTATTATTGTTAATTTTTTCATAATTATATTTTTTATTGTTATATTTTTCATCTCAAATTTTTTGAATGAAAAAAAAATGAGAATAAATTGAATTTTCATAATTTGTTCTAGTTTATCACCAAACAGAATACAAGAACACAATTTTGTGTCTCTGTCCATCAGTGTCTTGTGCTGTCCTGTTCTCATGTCTTGTCCTCTCCTGTTCTTAAAAACAAACGCAGCCTAAGAGATAGAGATTGAAATAAATCTCAGTATTCTGTTTGGTGCAAAGTAGGAGACAAAAATTGAAACAAGAATGAAGCTCTAATTTAATTTGTACAAAGGGTAAAATTGGAATTAATTAATTGAAATGAGAATATTTTAGGTATAAAATGTTATCAAAGTTTCAGTCTTCATCTCTAAAAATTTTAGTCCCTTGTGTCCCTACTTTTTGGAGGTACTGAAATACCGAAATTTTAGAGACAGAAACAGAAATTTTAGTACCAGTCTCTAAACCAACAAACATGATACTGAGTCTCAGTCTTTCAGTCTCTGTCTCAATACCTCAAAATAAACGCTACCTATATGTCTAGAGACAGGTACTTATTGAACAACTTGCAGTAAATAGTGTCCATGGTGTTAGAATATGAAATCTTTGACAAGTTCATCACCTGATACTAGATTTCTAGTTAATTAGTTGTGTATCTTCTGATGCGATTATTATCTACACTTGTGTAACTTCATAGGTTTATGGTATAACGTTATGTTATGAGATTTGTTAAAGTCGGTTCCTTGTTATTATGACTTCTCTGATAGTTATAAGCGTTTCACACATTTTGTCAATAAATCTGGCTATTTTTGACTGAAAAATGTTAGGAATGTTGTCATGGCAGAAATTATTTTTTTTTTATAGAAGTTACATTGGTGTATTAGCTAAATATTAAGAATGTAGGTGTTTGGCTGGGTAACGGGATTCAGTTTTAACACGCTGTGGGAACGTGGTGACAGGACCCAGAGGTGTGGATGGAAACATGCATGGGGGCGTGGTGAGGTAACTTGGAGTGACGGGTGGCATAGTCTTGACAACCTGCGAATCTTGACAGTGCAGCAGGGCCTGCGTGTCGTGTTGCCTCTGAATCTTAGTCAGCAAGATCTTCGCTCCTTTTCGAAGATTCTGGAACAACAAGGGGGCATGTTGCAGGTGGTTTGCATGCAGGGGATATCCCCTCACTCCGGTAATAGCAACGTTCAAAGAAACTCTATAAATTGAGTTTCTGGACAACATTTGTCATGCATGAATGCTTCACAATTTTACCCTGAGAGGAGAAGTTGAGAGGTTGAAGAAGAGTGTTAGAGTTAAGTTTTTTGGTGGTGTTGTTGAATGCTTCACAATTTTACCGTGAGAAGAGAAAAAGTTGAGAGGCCGAAAAAGAGTGTTAGAGTTAGGGTTGTTTGAAGAAAAAAATTACTAATTTGTAGTGATTAAAAATGATACGTAATTATACGACACCTTATTTGGACCATCCAGTTTATGTAAGTTCATAAATTTTATTATTTTATGTATTTAAATTAATTTTTTTAACTTTTTGTTATTGTTAGTATTATATAAAAATATAATATTATTATATTAGTATTATTTTTTTAATAATATTTACAAATAATATTTTTAGTTGTCTATTATAATTATATATTTTGTTTTATATAAATATAAATATTATTTAATTTTTTTCGAATATAAATAACATTTATATTCGTTTATTTTTTAATATAAATATTATTATTGATATTTATGTATTTTTGAAAATAAATATTATGTGTACTAATTATATTTATGTATAATATTTAAATAAGTAAATATTTTTTATGGATGAATAGAAATAATAATATTTTATATTGATGTAAATTATAATTATAATTATTTATTTTTAATAATTTTTATTTATTTAAACTAATATTTAGTGAATAAATATGTTTTTGTTGAACCAGCCAAACAGGAATTTGATGGTTTGTAAACTGGATCCGTTGCTGACGTGGAATCCGATGGTCGAAAATTACTTACGATTCTACCACGTTTCTAGGATTGGATTGATAAGAGGATTTTACCTCTTATTAGCTGTTTTGGTGGAAAGGTGGAGGCCATAAACTCATTCGTTTGTATTGCCGGTCGGTGAGGTTACTGTGATATTGGAAGATGTCGCTCATATATTTGGCTTACCCATTGATGGAGAGCCTGTGAGCAGATAGACAGATAGTAGTAGCGACTTCCTACAGAGCCAGAGCATTGTAATATTCGGTCGCGAACCGGCTGTCAGTAGTTCTTCGAAATCTTATATAAAGTTGGGTTGTGTTCAGACTATTAAAGACGCAGAGCCATTGGACACCGAGGAGTCTATTAAGAGATATGTCAGATGCCAGAATTTTCGTTGTTGGGTTCGATCCTACTCACGGATAAGTCGACCGCATATGCCCACATGAAGTATCTACCATTGCTACGCAATTTCGAGCGAATCCATACTTATAGTTGGGGTCAACATGTCTCGCGCATCTTTACAGAGCACTATGTTGTGCATAACGGTATGATACTAAGGAGATTGATGACCCTCTCAATTTGTTTTTTGTTTGGGCATGGGAGCGACTGCCGTGTATTGCGCCCGTACCCAGACAGTCCCTTCCACCGGCTGAGATACCAGTTGACATGAGGTAAGAGTTTCTATTTTAGTCCTGCATTATATTGAGAATGCATATTTGATTGACGGGAGATGTTTTTTAATTTTTTTGATGAACCATGTTTCAGGTGGAGTCATTCATATCGGAGCAAAGCTTAGTTATCGAAGACCGTAGAGGTATTTAGGCAGGAGATAGACAACATGGACGAAGTAAATATTTATGGTTCGTATAATTATCGTATCCAAACATTAATATTAGAGTTTTAATATTCTAATATTATCTGGCAGTTTATATGGCGGCCGTACGAAGAATTGATCATACCCGACGAGTTACATGAACACCTTGAGGTGTGTGACATCATTGCTCCATTATTGTTGTTCGAGTGTGTCGAATGGCACCCTGGGAACCGAATGATGCGTCAGTTTGGGTATGCACAACCCCTCCCCCGGTAGTAGTAAGAGAAATTCCACTGAGAGAGCATTGCATCACTCTTTACTGAGTGCAGCTTTATGACTGGACAGCTTTACATGGGGATGGATAGAGGAATGGGGCAACCGCCGTAACACTCGGTTGCGGGATCTGCACCCCCTTCCGACTTTGGACTTTAGACCGTTGGTGGAGTACCGAGATTGGTACGTGGGTTCGTACGGACATCTGCTGAGATTGTCAGAGCACGTTCCTCAGCATCCATACCAGCCACCAGTCCACAGCCACCAGCACCATAGCCAGCACCTTAGGGACCACCTTAGTATGCAGTGTTTGAGCCGTTTCTTTATTGTATACCACAGCCACCAGACCACAGTCATGGTAGCCATGACAGTCACCACAGCCAGTACAACCACTATAGTAAGTCCAGCGACCATGGCGAGGCCAGTCATCACAGTCGGCATAGCCAGCATAGCGGGCACAGTCAGCACAGTCGACACTCTTAGTAGGGTCAGTCTAGTCGGCACTCTCAGCACAGCCAGTAGTGTCAGTCCAGCCGGCACTCTCAGCACAGCCAGCAGGATCAATCCAGCCGGCACTCTCATAACTTCTGATTGTAGTCGACTCTTCTAGAGATAGTGTAACTTCTGATTACTGCGACGACAGACTTTCTAGAACTATACTCCATTCCTATCATGAACTCTCCATCCTCAGGATCAGCAACACCTATAAAAAGCAGAAATCATCATTCATTTTAATCCATCCGAAATATAAATTTACAAAAATATATTATTCACTCATCACGTACCTATGTTTGGATATTCCGGAAATTTCGGTGCATTCATGGCGTCAAGATCCAAATTACACATAAAAGGTGGGACGTTCATCGATTGGCTGACTGCGGGGTGAACCACTTAGGGATGTCAACGGGACAGGACGGGGGCGAGGGATGCCTCCCTGGTCCCCATCCCCGCCCTCAGATTTGCTCCTCATCCCCGTCCCCATTTCCCGCCGTGGGGAATATTGCTCTCCATCACCATTCTCCACACTATTCCCCGCGGGGACCACATTCTCCATCTACATAATAGTTCTAACTAATTATTAATTTCCATATGAATAGAGTTGCAAGTATCTATCTTATACAAAAACTGCAAGATTTTATACAAAAAGTCTAAATGACACGATGGTGACTTCTTTCGAAATGACGCAATGGGGAATGCAACAACGAGACTACAAAAAAAGCAATATTTGTAACAAAAAAATTGTTACAAAAATTGAAATTTTGAAACAAAAAGATTTTGTAACAAAAAAAGGGGGCCGTTGCAGTATGTCCCGTTACAAAAAGTTTTTGTAATAAAAAACAGAACTGTTACAATTCAAAGTGATATTTTGTAACAAATTTTTCTGATACAAAAAACCAGAAGTCGTTACAAAAGTGGTAACAAATTTTGATATTCAAGCTATTTTTGGTGACAATCTATTTTTTCCTATCATAAAATTTTGTTACAAAATGTAACTTGATTTTGTAACATTTTTTTTTTAGTTACAAAAGTAAAATAATTATTTTGTAACAATTTTTTTAGAGTAAAGTATCGATTTTGTCCCCAACGTTTGGGGTAAGTCCTATTTGTGTCCCTAACGTTTAACTCGTCCTATTTGTATCCTTTACGTTTATAAAAGTGATTCAATGTTATCCTACTATGAATTATACTAACAAATCAGATTATATTTTTCAATTATTCTCACTTGGATGTATTCATTCTCAATCAGGTCTCACTTGGATGTGTTTGATTTTAATATTATATCCACTATTTGTGTTTAGATTCAATTATGTCCCTAAAAAAGTGAATTATGTAAATATTGTAGGAATTAGTTTCAACATTTGATGAGCTAGTTTTCGGAGTAGATCATCGATTTTATCCCAGACATTTGTATTCTAACTTCAAGAAGAGATTTTTAAAACTCAAACTAAAGCACTCATGATGTGTAATTGATGGCAGGATAACATTGAATCACTTTTACAAATGTTAGGGATACAAATAGGACGATTTAAACGTTAGGGACACAAATAGGATTTACCCCAAACGTTGGGAACAAAAAAGATACTTTACTCATTTTTTTAATTAACTAATATATTAACTATTTTACTAAACAAGTCTACATTTATATAATATGTAAAACATACATAATTCAAACATGCCTTATTTATCTAACATTGTTTTAAAACAAAATAACATTAGTGAGTACATTGATTAGTTCTACAAGTTAGATGTCTTGCACAAGTTCAACCAAAAGTTAAAAGTTCTAACATAGATTAGTGTCTCTATGAATCAAAATATTCTTGAGCCCTCAAGGTAGCATGTGGTCACCATTTCAGCACTCTTGTAAATAAGAAAAACCGAAACAAAAAGTTAGGTGCATAGTCAAAAGTTCCTTAAGTTCAAAAAGTTTCTAAATTTTCAAAACAAGCAAGTTTGTATTTACTTCTCAACAATTCAAAATGCCACAACAAGTGATACACATGTATGTGTAGAGCACATAATTAAGTAAATATCAATTACAAGTAAGTGGCATAAATTAAAACAATTTGGTATTGACTAAGTTAGAAACATAAAGAAACATGTAAGTCAAAGAACATTCAAACACCAAATTCCAATGAAGCATAAAAGTCACAAGGTTGAGACAAGACTTGAAAAATTCATGCCCTATATAACTTAAGGTAAGTTAGGCATGAATAAAATAAATCAAATTAGCCACATTGGTAGAAAGAAATCTTCAACCTTGTGAGAGCATGCAAAAGAGACTCTTTTTTTAAAAGAATTTTAAGTTCGTGGTCAATTTGAAAATTCACTTAAACTATTCAATGCATAGGAGTAATTTAGTATGAAAAAAATGGCAAAGAATGTTAAAGGCATGACCACAACTTGCAAAGAAATCAGAAATTATGTAGCAAACAAGGGTCTATTTTGACACAGAAATTCGTCAAATAGAACTTGTTTGCTCAAACAACACAATGCAGTTTAATTGATCAATCAAATAGGACAACAACCAAATAGTAAATAACAAAACTCGAAACTTCTAGCTTCCAACAACCAAAACAGTGAAGCACTTAGCCGGATAATCAATCAATTGAGCTTAGCAACAGTTGAAAACTAAAAGCAATTAAATATCAACTCAATCAATTAATTGAATCAAAGATGAATATTGAAAATAGATTAAGATAAATTCTGGCGGCATTTCAGCAGTAAATTTACCTATTTCACAATTTCAATCAATCAATTCAAATTTCATATGAATTCTTTGACAGTTAAAAACACAAAAAATCATAATGAATTCATAAGAAGCAAGTAAATAAGCAAATTCCAGCAAGAAAACATGAGGAAACAATTAAAATCAATCCAACCAGCAAGAAGCAGAGCAGCACTCAGCAGAACAGCAACCAATGGCCCATCATACAGCACCCAAAACAGTAAAATGAACAAAGGTAATGGATTCAGGCAACATTTTATTCATTGAAGTCAATAACCATTACACTTGCAAGCAGTAGGGACACAGCAGTTTATCCATTAATTCAACAAAAAATCAATCAAACCAAACTAAACGATTTCAGCAATAGATTTATCAATAAAACCAATCTCGGTTTAGCAACCATCATCTATTCCAACACAAACAACAATAACTCAGCAGCATTTTCTTTCTCATTGAATTTAAGAATCATTTAACAAGCAAACAATGAGGGGGGAAAATCAACAACAACCAACAGCAAGTATAGAGCAGCAATAACAACTTAATGTGAGAAATTATTCAACAACAAATGCACACACAATGCAATCACTATAAACACAAGTAACTATTCGAAAGGTATTTATGTCATTTCCAACAACATATTACACCAATTGAAACTATGATAACATTAAATGAATTCAACGACTGAAGCCATAAACAATTAACTTTAGAATCAGAAGTTCAGATCTTAACACCATAATCAAATTATTTACCCCAAAAACAGGCACTATTGAGAAGGATTTGCAGCTGTGTTTGACACAATCACATCTATATTTCCACACTTATGTAATGTTCAACAGCATATTCAACAGCATTTAAACAAATTTTAATAAAGGATAATGCACTCGATAAAAATGAATAGAAAAGGGTGCCCTGTGCGATTTTTTGAATCAAATTCTTTCTCTGTTGATCGTTGGAGACATGGCAAACAAGGGCCAAAACTTCAATTCCTTTAGCCCTAAGTTTCTCTGCAGCCTCTTCAACATTTTGCTGAAGAAACAAGGAAATTGAGTAACGAATATAATTAATTGGAGGCAAAGAGGAAGAGAAAGGGAAAAGGACCTGCTTGCGAGAAGATATGACGATGGAAGCACCTTCCAAGCCCAGCCTTTCAGCTATGGCGAAGCCGGTTCCAGAGGGCAGAGGCGATATGGAGCACTGGGGGGTTCAACCAGCAGCAGCGGTGGCTCCCCGTCTTCCCTTCTGTTCTCATTCCCTCACCCTCAGACCAGATCGGCGGTGACTGGGCTCATCAATGATGGCGGCAACGAAGGGAATCGGCGACAACGAAGATGGCCTGGACAACGGCAGCGACGCGACGCTTCTCCTCACGACGGCTTCCTCCTCGCGCGGTTCTGACAGCAGCTCGTGGACAGACCGAACGGCGGCAGCAACAGTACGGCCTTCTCCTCCTTCTCCTTCCTCGACTTGAACCTCTCTCTTCTCTGCGCGACACGACGGCGCGGCGGCAGTGACGTCCGTCGGCGCCGTCCTCACTCTCCCCTCCCCTTCTTCCTGTGAATCCCTCTCCTCTCTACCCTTTCTGTTTCTTGAGTTCGGTGCTGTTGTGTGTGAATGTTTCAAGCTTGATGAGTTTGCTGAAGGCGTTTAGGTTTGGGAGATGAGTGAGGGTAGATTAGGGTTTTGAGTAAAAATAGGTCTAGGGGTAGTTTTGTAATTTCAAATAAAAGTGGGGATAATATAGTAATTAAGAATAAATTTTACTCCAACAATAATAATGTATAAAAATACTATTTGTTCATCAATTTAACAAATTACTTTCAATAAAATATTCAAATCCAAAAATTAGAAATAAATAATTAATTTTTCTATTTTCCAAAGCAGTAATATTAATATTTTAAATATTAATTATTTAGTCCAAATCATATAAAATTCTTATTATTTTATAATTATCAACTTTATAATTTAAATATAGAAAATAATCCAATAATTATAAAATTGGATAATAATTCTAATTTATTTTAAATTCAATTAATCAAAACTTGCTCTAATTATCTTTAATAATATAATTTCTGAAATTAAGACTATAAATAACTATATGATTTGAGACTTGATCATAATAAGATTTTTCAAAAGTTCTGGGTCTTACAGATATGGTGGTGGTGATGGGGGCGGAGATGGAGGCAGCGACGGCTGCGAGCTTTAGGGTTGAAGCTAGCCTCTTGCACATTTTCACGAGATCTTTTCTCTCACACTGCAACAGCTGAGAGCTTTAAGATTTGTTTGGAGGGGGTTGAGAATTTTAATTATGTGTAATAGTGGGGTATTTTTAAAATTATGCAGGGAAGTTTTATAATTTGCCACAAATAAAATATTTTGTGTAAGTTTTTAAATATTTCCACTAGAAAATCTCCACTAATTATTAAAAAATTTGTAGTGTAAAAATCTAATTATTAATAAAAATTATATATTAATTATTTAGAAGAATATAAAATAATATTTATAATTTTTAAAAATTAATAAATACATACATTATATAAAAATTTTCATTTTTGAAATAAATTAGAATTATTTTGAAAAAAATATATACACAATTTTTTTACTCTTAAAGTGTTTAACATTTTGAAAAAAAATGTTATAAAATATGCTTATATTTTGTGACAAATAATTAACTTGTTACAAATAATATTGAATTTTGTGACAAATAAATTTTTTGTTACAAAACAACTGGAGTTTTTGAAACAAAAAGTGATTTTGTTACAAAACAATTGGAGTTTTTGAAACAAAAAAAAAATGTTACAAAATATTTTGAATTTTTACAACTTATTTTTTTTTGTTACAAAATATTACAATATTTTGTAACAAAATACTATATCGTCACAAAAACTAACATAATTTGTAACAATAAAAAATTATTATTACAAAATATTATTTTTTTGTAACAATTTTAAATTTGATACAAATTTTTTGTTATAAATGTTCCATTTTCTTGTAGCGAGCCAAAGGACAAAGCAGTGGACGAGGTGGAAACGCGGCAACGGCAGTGGACGAGGTGGGAGACGCGGCAATAGAGAGGAGAATGGATACGACGGCAGAGTTACGAAAAGGAACGCCGCAAATAGAAATTACGACACGGTAAGGGTGATGGCACGGTGAGGTGTGACGATGCGGTGAGAAGGGTGGCGAGGGGGTGGTTACAGAGGGGTTGGATGGAGTATGGACAACGTTAGGGATCTCTGAATTGAAAAAGGGTTATGCAAATAAAGATTAGGAGTTTTGAGTTTCTATATATATATGTGTGTGTGAGAAATGACTAAAAAATATATATGAGAAATAAACTATTAAGGATAATTCAGGAAATTCATAAATTTCGAGGAATAGCGGGGACGGGGCGAGGATCCCCGCTCGGGTCCCCGCGCCTGCTTCGGGGGAATTTTGTCCCCCATCCCCATCCCCGCGGAAAAAATTCCCCACAATCGGATCTCCATTCGGGGCAGTCCCCGCAGGGATTCTCACGTCTCGAGGAGTTTTGCCATCCCTAGAACCACTACATTTTCCGCTGTTGCTTCGACTCCCACATCACCATCCTTGTTTTCATCGCCAGCTTCATAAGTGGCTTCGAAGTAGGGATGGCAAAACTCTCCGAGACGTGGGGATCCTTGTGGGGACTACCCCGAATGGAGATCCGATTGTGGGGAATTTTCCCCGCGGGGATGGGGATGAGGGACAAAATTCCCCCGAAGCAGGCGCGGGGACCCGAGCGGGGATCCTCGCCCCGTCCCTGCTATTCCCCGAAATTTATGAATTTCCTGAATTATCCTTAATAGTTTATTTCTCATATATGTTTTTTAGTCATTTCTCACACACACATGTATATAGAAACTGAAAACTCCTAATCTTTATTTGCATAACCCTTCTTCAATTCAGAGATCCCTAACGTTGTCCATACTCCATCCAACCCCTCTGTAACCACCCCCTTGCCACCCTTCTCACCGCATCGTCACACCTCACCGTGCCACCACCCTTACCGTGTCGTAATTTCTATTTGAGGCGTTCCTTTTCGTAACTCTGTCGTCGTATCCATTCTCCTCTCTATTGCCACATCTCCCACCTCGTCCACTGCTGTTGCCGCGTTTCCCACCTCGTCCACTGCTTTGTCCTTTGGCTCGCTACAAGAAAATGGAAATTTGTAACAAAAAATTTGTATCAAATTTAAAATTGTTACAAAAAAATAATATTTTGTAATAATAATTTTTTATTGTTACAAAAGAATAATATTTTGTAACAACATTACAAGTTGTTACAAAACATGATAATATTTTGTAACAGCCTGTTTTATTTTGTTATAAATTATGTTAGTTTTTGTAACGATATAGTGTTTTGTTACAAAATATTGTAATATTTTGTAACAAAAAAAATAAGTTGTAAAAATTCAAAATATTTTGTAACAATTTTTTTTGTTTCAAAAACTCCAATTGTTTTGTAACAAAATAACTTTTGTTTCAAAAACTCCAGTTGTTTTGTAACAAAAAGTTAATTTGTCACAAAATTTAATATTGTTTGTAATAAGTTAATTATTTATCACAAAATATAAGCATATTTTATAACATTTTTTTTCAAAATGTTAAACACTTTAAGAGTAAAAAAAATTGTGTATATATTTTTTTCAAAATAATTCTATTTTATTTTAAAAAATTAAAATTTTTTATATAATGTATGTATTCATTAATTTTTAAAAATTATAAATATTATTTTATATTCTTCTAAATAATTAATATATAATTTTTATTAATAATTAGATTTTTACACTACAAATTTTTAATAATTAGTGGAGATTTTTTAGTAAAAATTTTTAAAAACTTACACAAAATATTTTATTTATGGCAAATTATAAAACTTACCTGCATAATTTTAAAAATTCCCTCACTATTACACATAATTAAAATTGTCAACCCCCTCCAAACAAATTCTAAAGCTCTCAGCTGTTGCAGTGTGAGAGAAAAGATCTCGTGGGAATATGCAAGAGACTAGCTTCAACCCTAAAACTCGTAGCCGTCGCTGCCTCCATCGCCGCCGCCATCACCACCACCATATCTGTAAGACCCGGAACTTTTGAAAAATCTTATTATGATCAAGTCTCAAATCATATAGTTATTTATAGTCTTAATTTCAGAAATTATTTTCTTAAAGATAATTAGAGCAAGTTTTGATTAATTGAATTTAAAATAAATTAGAATTATTATCCAATTTTACAATTATTGGATTATTTTCTATATTTAAATTATAAATTTGATAATTATGAAATAATAAGAATTTTATATGATTTGGACTAAATAATTAATATTTAAAATATTAATATTGCTGCTTTGGAAAATAGAAAAATTAATTATTTATTTTTAATTTTTGGATTTGAATATTTTATTGAAAGTAATTTGTTAAATTGATGAACAAATAGTATTTTTATACATTATTATTGTTGGAGTAAAGTTTATTCTTAATTACTATATTATCCCCACTTTTATTTGAAATTACAAAACTACCCCTGACCTATTTTTACTCCAAACCCTAATCCACCCTCACTCATCTCCCAAACTTAAACGCCCTCAACAAACTCATCAAGCTTGAAACATTCACACACAATAGCACCGAACTCAAGAAACAGAAAGGGTAGAGAGGAGAGGGATTCACAGGAAGAAGGGGAAGGGAGAGTGAGGACGGCGCCGGCGGGCGTCACTGCCGCCGCGCCGTCGTGTCGCGCAGAGAAGAGAGAGGTTCAAGCCAAGGAAGGAGAAGGAGGAGAAGGCCGCGCTGTTGCCGCCATCCCTGTGCCGCCGCCGTTCGGTCCGTCCACGAGCTGCTGTCAGAATCGCGCGAGGAGGAAGCCGTCGTGAGGAGAAGCGTCGCGTCACTGCCGCGGTCCGGGCCGTCTTCGTCATCGCCGATTCCCTTCGTTGACGCCGTCGTTGATGAACCCAGTCGCCGCCGATATGGTCTGAGGGTGAGGGAATGCGAACAGAGGGGAAGACGAGGAGCCACCGCCGCTGCTGGCTGAACCCCCCAGTGCTCCATATCGCCTCTGCCGTCTGGAACCGGCTTCGCCATAGCTGAAAGGCTGGGCTTGAAAGGTGCTTCCGTCGTCATCTCTTCTCGAAAGCAGGTCCTTTTCCCTTTCTCTTCCTCTTTGTCTCCAATTAATTATATTCATTACTCAATTTTCTTGTTTATACAGCAAAATGTTGAAGAGGCTGCAGAGAAACTTAGGGCTAAAGGAACTGAAGTTTTGGCCCTTATTTGCCATGTCTCCAACGATCAACAGAGAAAGGATTTGATTCAAAAAACCGCACAGGTCACCCTTTTTTATTCATTTTTATCGAATGCATTATCCTTTATTAAAATTTGTTTGAATGCTGTTGAATATGCTGTTGAACATTACATAAGTGTGGAAATATAGATGTGATTGTGTCAAACGCAGCTGCAAATCCTTCTCAATAGTGCCTGTTTTTAGGGTAAATAATTTAATTATGGTGTTAAGATCTGAACTTCTGATTCTAAAGTTAATTGTTTATGGCTTCAGTCCTTGAATTCATTTAATGTTATTATAGTTTCAATTGATGTAATATGTTGTTGGAAATGACATAAATACCTTTCGAATAGTTACTTGTGTTTATAGTGATTGCATTATGTGTGCATTTGTTGTTGAATAATTTCTCACATTAATTTGTTATTACTGCTCTATACTTGCTGTTGGTTGTTGTTGATTTTCTCCCCTCATTGTTTGCTTGTTAAATGATTCTTAAATTCAATGAGAAAGGAAATGTTGCTGAGTTATTGTTGTTTGTGTTGGAATAGATGATGGTTGCTGAATCGAGATTGGTTTTATTGATAAATCTGTTGCTGAAATCGTTTAGTTTGGCTTGATTGATTTTTTGTTGAATTAATGGATAAACTGCTGTGCCCCTGCTGCTTGCAAGTGTAATGGTTATTGACTTCAATGAATAGAATGTTGCCTGAATCCATTACCTTTGTTCATTTTAATGTTTTGGGTACTGTATGATGGGCCATTGATTGCTGTTCTGCTGAGTGCTGCTCTGCTTCTTGCTGGTTGGATTGGTTTTAATTGTTTCCTCATGTTTTCTTGCTGGAATTTGCTTATTTACTTGCTTCTTATGAATTCATTATGATTTTTTGTATTTTTAACTGTCAAAGAATTCATATGAAATTTGAATTGATTGATTGAAATTGGGAAATAGGTAAATTTACTGCTGAAATGCTGCCAAAATTTATTTTAATCTATTTTCAATATTCATCTTTGATTCAATTAATTGATTGAGTTGATATTTAATTGTTTTTAGTTTTCAACTGTTGCTAAGCTCAATTGATTGATTATCCGGCTAAGTGCTTCACTGTTTTGGTTGTTGGAAGCTAGAAGTTTCGAGTTTTGTTATTTACTATTTGGTTGTTGTCCTATTTGGTTGATCAATTAAACTGCATTGTGTTGTTTGAGCAAACAAGTTCTATTTGACGAATTTCTGTGTCAAAATAGACCCTTGTTTGCTACATAATTTCTGATTTCTTTGCAAGTTGTGGTCATGCCTTTAACATTTTTTTCATACTAAATTACTCCTATGCATTGAATAGTTTAAGTGAATTTTCAAATTGACCACGAACTTAAAATTCTTTTTAAAAAAGAGCCTCTTTTGCATGCTCTCACAAGGTTGAAGATTTCTTTCTACTAATGTGGCTAATTTGATTTATTTTATTCATGCCTAACTTACCTTAAGTTATATAGGGCATGAATTTTTCAAGTCTTGTCTCAACCTTATGGCTTTTATGCTTCATTGGAATTTGGTGTTTGAATGTTCTTTGGCTTACATGTTTCTTTATGTTTTTAACTTAGTCAACACCAAATTGTTTTAATTTATTCCATTTACTTGTGATTGATATTTACTTAGTTATGTGCTCTATACATACATGTGTATCACTTATTTTGGCATTTTGAATTGTTGAGAAGTAAATACAAACTTGCTTGTTTTAAAAATTTGGAAACTTTTTGAACTTAAGGAACTTTTGACTATGCACCTAACTTTTTGTTTCGGTTTTTCTTATTTATAAGAGTGCTGAAATGGTGACCATATGCTACCTTGAGGGCTTAAGAATATTTTGATTCATAGAGACACTAATCTACGTTAGAACTTTTAACTTTTGGTTGAACTTGTGCAAGACATATAACTTGTAGAACTAATCAATATACTCACTAATGTTATTTTGTTTTAAAACAATGTTAGATAAATAAGGCATGTTTGAATTATGTATGTTTTTACATATTATATAAATGTAGACTTGCTTAGTAAAATAGTTAATATATTAGTTAATTAAAAAAATAATTTAGTAAATTATGCATGCAATTTGTATTAAAAAAATTATTACAAAATAATTATTTTACTTTTGTAACTAAAGAAAAAAATGTTACAAAATCAAGTTACGTTTTGTAACAAAATTTTATGATAGGAAAAAATAGATTGTCACCAAAAATAGCTTGAATATCAAAATTTGTTACCACTTTTGTAACGACTTCTGGTTTTTTTGTATTAGAAAAATTTGTTACGAAATATCACTTTGAATTGTAACAGTTTCATTTTTTGTTACAAAAACTTTTTGTAACGGGACATACTGCAACGGCCCCCTTTTTTTGTTACAAAATCTTTTTGTTTCAAAATTTCGATTTTTTGTAACAATTTTTTTTGTTACAACTATTACTTTTTCTTGTAGTCTCGTCGTTGCGTCCCCCCATTGTGTCATTTCGAAAGAAGTCACCATCGTGTCATTTAGACTTTTTGTATAAAATCTTGCAGTTTTTGTATAAGATAGATACTTGCAACTCTATTCATATGAAAATTAATAATTAGTTAGAACTATTATGTAGATAGGGAATGGGGTCCCCGCGGAGAATGGAGCCCTGTGGGGAATGGGGATGGAGAGCAATATTCCCCCACAGCAGGGAATGGAGACAGGGATGGAGAGCAAATCTGAGGGCGGGGATGGGGAGCAGGGAGGCATCCCCCGCCGCCGCCCTGCCCCGTTGACATCCCTACTTCGAAGTCCTCTTCGATGTCACTGTTCATTCCTTCGTACACTGTAGCTCTATCATCCTCTATATCTAAATCATTTTGAATCTCATCTGTCTCTACGTCTTCAAACTCAACATACAGCTCAATCTGTGGCTGTCGCATTTGAGTCTGCCGGTGAATTTGGAATATATTCTGCATACTCTCTTCATCAATGATCGGCATGATATCAAACTGTATTAGACCACCAAAAATTATAATCGGATTCCGGTACAATATACTGCTCACTCTCATCAATATACTGTTCTCCATGCTTTGACAGAGACCGTTTTGAAGCTCGATGAACATCATGGTGCATGGAACCACAAACGAAAATGGATTCTGACACACAAACCTCACTCCTTCATGAGTATTTCGTATAATCTCGCCATTGCGATACACTATCACGTTTGCGGTACCCTCCATTACACTAGCAACACACTCAAAGAACACTCTTCCTCGCAATGAAAATGGTACCTGACTTTGCCTTATATAGATGAAGCACTCAGCACACCCACCCCCGTGTTGCATCACCAACCAACCAGCCTTCGACACGTATAACACGCCCTCCCCCCGTGCTGACTCAGCACGCCCCCATGTGTTGCAGACTCATGCAACCAGACTTCACGCCCACCCATATGCTAACTCAGCACGCCCCCTCATGTGTTGCAGTCTCGTGCAACCAGACTTCATCAAGTGGTATTCACGTCCACCCATGTGCTGACTCAGCACGCTCCCCATGTGTTGCAGTCTGCATGCAACACGTCCCCCGCATGTTGAAAGTGCATTCTGATACCCACCAATCTGTAAATACACACTGCACCCATTTTAAACTCAAACACTAAATTTAAACTCATAACCAAATTATTTTGCTTTTACAATTTTACATATATTTTGAACGAAAAAATAATATTATCAAATAAGTTTTTAAAATTGTAATAATAGAATTAATTATGTATAATATTACAACTTTCCATTGGTCTAAAAAATACAATATTTCAAATTTTTAGGAATTTATATGGCATCTTTTTTTCTTAGGATTTATATTTTAATTATAAATTTTTTTTAACAACTTAATACTATTTTTTCTTAAGACCCTATAAATCCGTAGTAAATTTTTTTAACTACTTGTCTTATTACTCTTGTGTCAATTCTCAACTACTTAGCGTTAAGTTTCAAATAAAAGTATGATTATGTAAGTTTCACTTAAATTAATCTATTATAAATTATTAATTTTACAATTAAAATGTCTCACATGTTATTTTTTATTACATTTGAAATTAATTTTTTTTCTCAAAATTAAAAAGTTCTCCCTTTTTTTTTTACCAAAGATAGGATACTCGAACCCGCAACCTCTTAAATGAGTATGGAGAGATTATGTCATTTGAGCTATAATTCATTGGCAAGATTCTCCCTTCTTTCCTTTTCCTTTTTCTATCTCTCTTATTCCTTCACCCACTCTATCGTTCGTAAATATCATTATCAATGAGTAATTATAAATTTGACCATCAAAATATATATTATGACGTTTTTTAATTACATTTAAATTAAATTAAAATATTAAAATTGAAATTAAAATATAACTATATTATATCTTATATATTACTAACTAATTTAATAAACAAAATGTGTTATATGACACTTTTTTATTAAAATTAAAAAAAATATTTTCCTCCACAATTAATAAACTCTCTTTTTACAGTCTTTTATCTACCTCTTTCTTTTTTCCTATTTCTCTCTACTCTTTCTACTCTATATATAATTTATAATTTATATTTTATATTAATAATTTGATAAACCAAAATGTGTCATTAGATATTTTTTATTACAATTAAAATAAAATTCTTCTTTCCAAAATTAACAAACTTCCTCTCTTATTCTTCTTATTTATCTTTCTCTTGCTTTTCTCTTATTCTCTATTTTCTCTATATTTCTGTTCTACAAAAAATAAAATTAATAAGATAATATAATTCAAATTAAAAATATTATTATTATATGTATATTTTATTTAGTTTTAAATTTTTACTACTTAGCTTTTTAATCTATATTTTCACTTCTCTTCTTTTAAATATTTATTACATATAATTTAAAAAGAATACTAATATTGTGATTAAAAGTTAGAATCAAGATTTAATTATTTTTAAAAAAATAATTTTTAAGTTAATTTTATAACTATCAATATAAATTTTTTTATGCTAATATCTAATTATATTTTTATATACATACAGAGAAAAAATATTATTTTTAAATAGCAAATATAAAAATTAATTATTTCTATTTATACAACAGACTTAACACTTAATCAAATGTAAAAATATACATATTAAATTCTTTTAAATTTTAGATAATGAATCTTAAAATTAATTATTAATAAAAAATCAAACTCTTTTACATAAAAATAATAACTTAAAATCTCATTATTTGATTTTTTTTTATCTATACGAAGACTCTGGTCTTCTTAACCGATGGAAACTTTTGTCCTTTACGATAAATTTTTGTAAAAATAATTTGATTTTATAAATTTTTTGTGCCATAATCTATAATGTCATGACAAAACTGACATAATTTAAAAGATCTATATTTTCGTAATGTTGTTACAGATAAAAATACTAATTTATCCGTAAAAAGGAAAAAAAAATACATAAGCCTCATTAATTAAAAAAAAAAGATTCCTAACATTTTAATTCGAAAAAATATAAGTCTCTTATCATTAAAAATATAAAAATATCCTTAATTTTTTAAAATATAAGATATTTAAGTCTTTTTGTCCAAAATATATAAGAATAAATCGATTCTCCAAAAAAAACTTAAATATCTCGTGTTTTAAAAAATAAAAAATATTTTATATTTTTAATTAATCGAACACTTATTTGTATAAAGAATCAGAAGCTATTTAACGTTTACTCTAATATAAATGTTGATACTTTGTTCCTATGCTCCCAAGGAATTGGATTAGCAAGTTATTGAGGATTAGAGAAGCCACATAGTTGAAGAGTACAATATCCTTATTAATGAGTATACACGTGGAGTGAGGCAACGGTTATTACGGTTATAGTATAGTTGCCCTGTTTCTGTTTGAAGGCATAAGTAACAAGTAACAAGTAACAAAGCAGCCACCTTCACATTAAAATAGGCTTCGAATAAATATCAAACTTTTCAGATGACGATATCTGTGGCTCCTGCATAGGATCAAGATTCAAGTTGTTAACTACAAGAGAAAGGCATAAATAAATAGGTAGATGAGAGTTGATTATATTACATGAGCATATTGCAGGCGAGATTCCATGGCGGCATAATCTTGGTAGTTAGGACCAAACTGTCCTTCCTTAGCGTCACGGATGGTGGAGCGCATAGCATTCAGCAAGCGGCCATAAGTGAGTTTAGCTTCATCTTGCATGGCTTGAATGAAACTGTAAGTCAACGCTCCACTACTTTCCATGCCGCTAAATGCCTAATCAACTTCTCTTTTAGTTTTTAACGGTAATTAAAAAGTGAACAACTGTTAAAACTCACATGCAGATATCTTCGCATAAAGTTACTAGTCGAGAATCATTAGATAGTTTAATATGTTTGACTAAATTGTTATCTAACAATCTCTAAACTATCAACTTTATGTAAAGACAAAAACAACTGCATGTGACTATTTATCTTGTTTATTACATACTAACCGATGTATCTGCCGCACTTCCATCATCATCACAAGCCGAAATGCAAACAGCTACTCCTCCATTTGTGCCTTTGTATGCACCTCTCCGGCTTCTGTGATCTTCCCATCCATAATAACCTTTTCTGTTTAAATAATACAAATTAATCTCAACTTTCTGTTTTTTTTTTTTTTTTTTTTTTTTTATGCTGATGTAAAAGTGTAACTTACTAACTAACCGGTTCATCCTGCACATGAAGGGTAAATCAAGAACAGTGCCGCTAAAGCATGTATCAACAAGGGCGTGGAGCTTGGCGCCACGTGGCAGAGGGCGGACGATTGTTGCATTGATCTCATCATCAATTATCTTGCCCTCATGCTCATAATCAACAGGGCAGATTGCTTCATCATACCCATCAACCTCATCCATGTTACGGTCCACTACCCTCGATCCGTGTCCGGAGTAGTAGAACACCAATGAGTCCCCTGCCCGGCAGCCTTCCACCAACCACCTCATCGCCATTCTCATGTTGTGCATTGTTGGAATTCTTAGAGGGTTTCTCTCTTCTGGATCATCTGCACAACAGCACATGAATAATTATATCTCTAACAATAAATAAGCTTACTAAGTTCAAATCACCCTTCTTGTAAGTGTTTAGTAAATTAAGCTTGATCCCTAAAAAGCTAGGCTCAATTGTTAATAAGCCGATTTCACATCCAACCATATATCATGCTTATTGGATTTAGGCCTTATTTATATTGCCTAGTTTGAACTATAATCATCAAACCAGAGGACATAACATAAAACATGTAAAAATCATAACAAATTAACAAGATCAGCAGCAGCCTTTTAAGATATGAAACATTTGACATGTCTAAAGTGCATTTATCTAGTTTACAACAGTGGCATGCTATTATTGTAGTAGGTACCTGTGAGCATGCGAATGGAATCAGTAGGGAAACCCAACTTGTCAATGAGAAAGTACTTCATGCAGTGAGCATCATTCACAGCGCCTTTGATCCTGTTATTTTGCTTAGCATAGCTAATACCAAACAACACAGCTCTCTTGTTACCATATGCAGAAGCAGGAGAAGGCGGCAGCGGGTAAGGCCTCGAAAATCCAGGAGCAAAATTGATGAAGGAAGGAGTGCTGTTGAGTAAAGGGTAGTTGGGTTGGACTTGTGGATAGCCTTGGCAGCCAGAACACAGAATGTAAACATTATAGGCTTGCATTGGCACCACCACAGGCCTTCCACACTGCATGCATCTTGCTCTTCTACTTGCCATCGAGATGATAATGATTTTGAGATTTGCACAATGTTAAGAACTTGACAAGAAAGAAGACATACAATATGACCTCAAATTGGATGTGACATTGTTAAATTAAATGCAGTGTGGTGCTATATGTATTGCATTGTATTCCTTTTATGGGATGAGACATATCTAGAATCAGATTCTACTTTCAATTTTTTTTTAATCTCTAGTGGACTACGAATATATCAACACACCAACATATTAATAAATCCATAAAATGAAATCTATGGATATAATTTCAAGAATCAAGTCTAATTGCTTGTGTGGACTTTCCTTTGCACAACGATAAGTAAATGCGTAGGATATATATATTCCTTTTTGACCAAAGTCTCTGTGACAATGGACGGTCCAAAATGAAAATTCGATTTTGGGATTCAATGTATTTGCTCCACAGGAAAAAAGGAGCCTAATTTCACAGTCTAACATGAAGTGGTAACCAAATGACTGGAAGCTCTTGGTTGTTTATTTATGTTGATTCTATCATGTTCTCAATGAAGGCGATCATTGGAATTTTGGCTTAGCATCAACTTAAGTAATATATACAAGTTTAACATATCATCTTTTGGTTTACCCAGATTGTTAGTGAAATCTATAATAGATTAATAGTTAATGATATTTGAGTATCAATGCTTGGTACTTAGTTCCCCCAAGTTTGGAGTACGAGACTCTCGTAGCTTGGTTCCTCTGTTTAGAATGAGATATTATTGATCCACATTCATGGATAATTTAACAAGTGATTTCCTCAACAAATAGGAAGTTACAAGAATCATTAAAGAGGGATAAAACATTAATCTAAAATAATAAAATGTTAATATACAATAGTCATAATAACAAAATAAAAAGTTACATTAGTCACTAGTTATCTTTTGGTTTTTATATTTTGAAAGTATCTGCTTTTATTTCATACTTTAAAAATATTAAATAATTTTTTTTTCAATGTCACCATGATCTATATATATATATAATCATTCAGCTATTCGTCTCCTATTTGATTATATACACATCTACATAATTTTTAAACGGATATATATATATATATATATATATATATATATATATATATATAGAGGATGGTAGCATGAATTTTAATGGTTAAGGGTGGTCAATTGTTAACCCACCAGTAAATGTATGACACCTGACAAATGAAGTTATGAATCATACAATACTTAATTAACGCTAAATATGTACAACTTGTGGTAAGTCATCCATTGTTATGTGAGAGCAAAATTGGAAAGTGACACCAAAAGATAAGTGATGATGGTTGGCCGGCCGCTGTTCCTATGGCGATCACACATCTCTATCTACGACAATGGTCAGTCGTTGCACCTCTTATTGACACGCGTTCTGCGCAGAGTCCCATCGTAATTGTTCTTCTCATTACAAAAAAAATGTTGAGTACTGTTGAATTTACTATTAGATTTATTCTGTCCGATGGTAATTATCGTCGGCAACCGACTACCAGCTCAAAAAATCAATTGGTTCCTAGCGAATTTTTTCGACGATAATGTTGGCGCCAAAACATGTTGTTTTGCACCATGTTATCGTTGGATTATTTCTACGATAATTCCGACAGTAATGTCAATTTTTTTTTGAATTTGAAATAAATAGTTAATTTTAATTTTAAATTTAAATTTTTTCACACGATTAGTTGATAATTCATAAATAATACAATGTGCAAATTAAATAAAAATCAAGTACACCAAATGAAGTGCAGCTACAACAAAGAAATTTTAAATTTAAGTAAACAAGATAGATGATATAAACTACCTAAAAAGGTTTAAAATAGAAACAATGAAACTAATTACCGCTCATTTCTCAAACCAGCGTTGCCTGGTCTCAGCGGGGATCTTCGTGTAGCTGGGCCAGGACTGGTCGTAGATCAACTTGATGACATCTCCTGAGTACACGCGTTCGAGTTCGACAAAAATCTAACAACAACCCACAAATAAGAATCAACCCTAATCATTAAATCTAGAAAACAGGAATGAGGAATCATAATTATGAAAACTAGAAAATAATAATCAGCAATCCAAATCAACCTAAATCTACAAAACAGAAATCAGGTTTCAGGAACTTTCAGCAATAACAGAAATCATAATCATGAAAACTAAAAAACAATAAATAACAATTAACACTTAAATTAACTAAACTAGAAACAACTCAGGCACTTTCAGCGATAACTATAAATAAAAAATACATGAGCATTGAACGTGTTACTTATCCTATGTCGTTATCTGGCCAAATGCGCAACCGTGTGGTGAAAAGAAGACAGAAGGTAGTTGACTTGCTTACTTGTTAGAGTAAGGAAGAAAGAAGGCTTACAGGCAGGGACTTAGAAGAGGGCTTCTTCCTTATTAGCTAGCTTCGCCGGACTGACTTCAGGTTATAAAGGAAGGGTTATGACTACCTTGAACTCACTCATTTGGGCGCAACTTTTACATTTATTTTGGGGAACAAAAGACTCCCCCATGATCTGCTCACCATACATAACTTTTCACTATAGAACCTATAGGCAGCCAAGAGTCATACCAGAGAGACCTGAAGTCTTCTTCCAGCGCTTCATAGTCTTTATCGTACATTAGTAGGGCTGCTCATCAAAAAGGTTTCCCAAGTCGTGTTGCAACCAGATGACTCCATCTCTCTCTTGTATTGTGTCTTGAATCCTCAGAATCGATGTCTGATGGTCTTCATCTCCGCTGGAATATTAACTTAACGTTTTTTTTTTTTTTTTTTGCTTCCTCCCTGGTACTGTATGGGCAGGTGATAGAGGGGAAACATCTGCCACCTCACTTCTGTGACTGGACTCCGAGGCCGCGACATTTGTTGCTCGAGTTGGCGTCACCATGGATGCAAGCTGCTGAGCGATCGGAGGCGGCGATGGACAGAGGCACGTAGTTGGGGTTAAGGACCATGATGAATGCCTGCTCCGCTAAACCCGTAACCTGTGGCGTCACCGGCGTGGTCGGAGTAGAGGGAGAGGATCCAGAAGTTCCGGGGGTACCCGAAGAAATCTTCTCTCTACCCCAATGTTAGACAAAATATAATTTTTATAGGAAAATTATAAAAAGAAATAATTAGTTGTTTGGTAATATTCCTATATATAATATTTATATCTATTTTAAATTAAGTTAGATCATTTGATAGTTGGTTATTTATTTAAATTTTGAAATTAACAGCAAGCAAGAAGTGCGGGAACAGCTACAAGAAATTCAAATTTCCTGCAAGTGGTGTACAAAGAGTAACTGCCCATTGAGATTAGGCTAGTCTATAAATAGAGCTTTAGGAACACGTTATAATGAGTTCAGTTCTTCTTGGAAAACACTTAGAGACCCAAAACGCTCTCAGCCCCTTGGCATCACAGAGTAAAATTGGGAATCTTAAGTAATTCCTCTAAACTCAAACACTTGTACTTTGCTTTTTTCCAGTTTTTATTAATAAAATTTCTTTACTTTTACGTCTTTTTCTCTGTTACGTTCATGTTTCTTCCTTTATCTTCTTTTTAATTTCCTATTTCTTTTAATTTCTGCATTTTACTTTGCCTCCGACACCTTGTATGTTTTCCTTTTTATCTTTAATCTTACTTTCGAAACTACAATTGAGACTTTGAGACACCCATAAAAGGAGTCGTTTCCGCTCCTTGAATTAAGATTGTGAAACAAAACTCGAAAATTGTTGATTTATTTGTTGTTAACAATGGAACAAAAATTTGAGTAAAACACCCAACTACGTCTATGACCACGACCAGCAACTTGATCCGCAGCATCTCTGCCTGTCGACATGTCTGCAAATAACAATCATCAACGCACAATTAACACAGTTAGACAATTTCAAACACTTCAACAATTCAAGACCTAATGTATTTAATTTAACCTAACTTAATCAACCCAAATCTATTAAGATTAGAAAACTAACACTGAACTGATTCAAAATTGAAAGTGAAATTTTAATCAAACTTAAACTAAATAGAACTAAAATTAAACAATTATCAAACAATCTCAACAACAATTTTTTAGCAAAACAGTCATCAACGCAGCAATTAACACAATTAGATAATTCCAAACACTTCAACAATTCAAGACCTAATGTATTGAATCTAATTTAACTTAATCAACCTAAATCCATTAAGATTAGAAAACTAATCCTAAACTAACTTTGAAACTGATTGAAAATTGAAATTGAAATTCTAACCAAACCTAAATTAAATTAAACTAAAAACAATTAGCAAACAATCTCAGCAACAATTTCTCAACAAAATAGTCATTAACGCAGGAAATAATAAAATTAATGAATTCCAAACACTTCAACAATTCAAAACGTAATGTATTGAATCTAATCTAAATTAATCAAACTAAATTATAAACTCTAAACAAATTCAAATTACAAATCCAAAAATCACAATAGCATGCTTAATTATCTATGAACCAAGAGAAATCTTAATAAAAAAATTTCTAATTTTACTCTAAATCAACCTAACAACAAAAAGTAGTTTAACTAAACCAAATTACTAACGAAAAATTAAAATCTAATTAAACCATAATAAATTTAAAATAGAGAAGATTAAATTGGAAATTAACAAAATCTCAAAACCAACCTCAGAGTAAGAAGAGTGGAGCAACGGTGGAAGTTGCGGCGGTGAAATGGCTCACTGGAGTGCGCCTCGGTGGGGAGAGTGACGAACGTTGCGGTGGTGGAGGCTTGGATTGCAGTGGAGGTTCTGCTTCCCCAAATCCACGTTGAGCGCAGCCGGCAGCAGAAGTTTTGGCTCGCTGAGAACAGTGGAGCGGCGGCGGAGGCAACGGGAGGCGGCAGAGAACCAGCAGCGAAGGTGGAGACAATAATGAGAGAGAGGGTGGTGATGAAAAAAGAGAAGGGAAAATTCAAAATGGGAGAGACAAAAGTTCGCGCTATCATCTAGAGCACGGTCACCGTCGATTCCGCATGTCCAAAATGCAATGTTTTACTAAATAATATTATCATTGGATTTATCCGCCAGTAAATTTGACAGTAGTGGGAGTACCATAATTTTTTTTCCGTCAAATATTATTGTCAGAACATCAATTTCAACAATAATATTTGACAGTTACGAGTTTATAGCCAAATCTTACGGTAAATTCGACGACAAACTCACCATTAACGATCGACGCTAAATTCAACTATACTCAACGTTTTACTTATAGTATCTCCAATTCTCCTCACCGAATCCCAACGATTCACTTCTTGCCCTCACTGACGCGCTGCACGCACACGCTCCGTGTAGAGCCCCACCGGCCACGACAAACGCTCTTTTCCTCGCTGAATTCCAACGATTCACTGCTTGCGGCGGCTTGCAGAACCCACCCTTCTAATAGTAGACACCCGTCACAGCTCGAACCCTAGTTCTTCATTCCCTCAACACAGAACTAAGCTTTCAACACATGGTTTGGAGATCTTTCAATTTTTTTCAAAGGCCGTTACCAAATTTTCCACCCAATTGCATTATGAAATTTTTGCACTTTACTTAATCTAATTTTGTGTACCAAATGATTTACGGCTCTTCATTAGTCGAGTTACATGTCATTAGCATAGTCAAACACTATTTCCATAGATTCAAAGGTCACACATGTCGTTCCTACATGAAACATTTTAGCCACCATAGCTACGGACAACACTTAGCCACCACAGACCGTACTATATATATAAGGGTTTTGCTTAAATTACAACTGCATTAGAAACTTCATCATAAAAAACTTGCTAGCTTATTGGTTAGCTAACACAGTGAGGCAACGGTTATTTCGGTTATGGTAATAATATAGTAGTTGCCCTGTTTCTTTTGTCACAGTAAAATGGGCTTTGAATAGATTTCAAACATGTGAGATGACGATAATTGTGGCTCCTGCATGCATGCATAAGGCATTTCAAAATTAGGATCAAGTTTCATGTTGTTATACTTATGAACAAGCTAAGAGGAAAATTACATGAGCATAGTGCAGGCGAGAGTCCATTCTGCCATAGCCATACTCTTCAGCTTGATGACCAAAATGTCCTTCCTTAGCATTGCGGATTGTGGACCTCATGGCATTCAGCAAGCGCCCATAAGTCATTTTAGCTTCACCTTGCATGGCTTGAATGAAATTGTAAGTCAAAGCTCCTGCACTTTCCATGCCGCTAAATGCCTAATCAACCAAAACATAATCCTCAGGCTTTTTGTTTTGTTAGAAATATAGTCATTCATGTTCCTTTTCTTATCAGCTTAATTTTGGAAAGAATTCGTTTTATAATTTGGTATCAGACTCATAAAAAAAAAATTACAGTTTTTGAAAAAAAAGTGGTTTCATGACTAACCGATGTATCTGCCGCACTTCCATCATCATCACAAGCTGAAATGCAAACAGCTACTCCTCCATTTGTGCCTTTGAATGCACCTCTCCGGGTTCTGTGATCTTCCCATCCATAATAACCTTTTCTGTTTAAATAATACAAATTAATCAACTTTTTTTTTTTTTGCTGATGTAAAAGTGTAACTAACTAACTAACCGGTTCATTCTGCACATGAAGGGTAAATCAAGAACAGTGCCGCTAAAGCATGTATCAACAAGGGCGTGGAGCTTGGCGCCACGTGGCAGAGGGCGGACGATGGTTGCGTTGATCTCATCATCAATTATCTTGCCCTCATGCTCATAATCAACAGGGCAGATTGCTTCGTCGTAGCCATCAAGCTCATCCATGTCATGGTCCACTTCTCTGGATCCGTGACCGGAGTAGTAGAACAGCAATGAATCCCCTGGCCGGCAACCTTCTACCAACCACCTCATCGCCATTCTCATGTTGTGCTTTGTTGGGATCCTTAGTGGGTTTCTCTCCTCCGGATCATCTCCACATGCACAACATTTCTTAGTATTATAAACATAGAAGCCACCAAATAAACGAGATCATTCCTTAATAACTACTTAAGTTAAACTTACTCAAGCTTCAACTTTAAAATTAGGCTCAATTGTTAATTGAGGAATTCTCAAGTCCCTACAGAAATTGTGCCCAAGTGGCCAAAATGTGAGTTGGTTAAAGTGGGACCCACCCCTTTCTATTTGATTTCAGCAAGTGAAATATAGGCCTTATTTCATTGCCTAATTTGAACTATAATCATCAAACCATAGGACATAACAATGAAACATGTAAATTATAACAAACTAACAAGAATAACAGCTTTTTAAGATATGAAACATTTGACATGTCTAAGGTGCATTTATCTAGTCTATAATATATATATATAAAATTGAGAAAGTCTAGGAGGCAGCAGTTTTATTGAAATTTGGGTAGCGCTTAACCATAAAAAAAATAAGTAATTCTACATCATTAGATGTCATCTCATTCCATTAAAAATATTGATGATGGCTAATTAATGGCTACACATCACAAATTCTGCTGCCCCTAACACTCCTCATATATAATTAGGTACCTGTGAGCAAGCGAATGGAATCGGTAGGGAAACCCAACTTGTCAATGAGAAAGTACTTCATGCAGTGAGCATCATTCACAGCACCTTTGATCTTGTTAACTCGCTTACCATAGCTAATACCAAACAACACAGCCCTCTTCTTACCATATGGAGAAGCAGGAGGTGGCGGTGGCCGGGGCGGGCAAGGCCTCGGAAAGCCAGGAGCCAAATCGATGTAGGGAGAAGTTCTATTTGGTAAAGGGTAGTTAGGTTGTGGTTGTGAATAGTCTTGGCAGCCATAACACAGAACGGAAACATAATAGGCTTGCACTGGCACCAACACAGGCCTTCCACATTGCATGCATCTTTCTCTTCTACATGCCAACATGATGATGATTTTGAGCTTTGAACAATGTTAAGAACTTGAGAAGGAAAACATTATTAAATTAAATTCAGTTTGTTGTTGTATATATTGTATTGTAATATTCTATTCCTTTCGGTTGGGATGAGACATATCTAGAATCAGATTCTGCTTGCCATTTTTTTCTCCAGTGGAATGCGAATGTATCAACACATCAATATGAATATAATTTGAAGAGAGAATCAAGTCTAATTGCTTGCGTGGACTTTCCTTTGCACAATGATAAGTAAATACATAGGATATATCTTTTCCTGTTTGATCAAAGTCTTTGTGACAATGGATGGCCCAAAATGAAAAATCCATTGGGAGGGTTCAATGGATTTGCACCACAGGAAAAGAAGCCTACTTTCAAATTGTGCTGTTTGAGCAGAATAATCCATGCACACTTATTAAGTTTTCATTTTATAATGATGACTAAGAAGGGAAACATTGCTACAGCCCAATTCACCAGTTTAATTTCAAATAGCATTCATATTAGAACAAGGAATTCTTTGTGTAGAGAGAGATACATCATTACCAACCCTGTACATGGACTTAGAGAACTTTTCTGGGACGTAACGATTATCATAGTCTTTTCATGAAGTTCTAACAAATTGACTACAAGCTCTCTCACATTGTAGTGGACCGTACATGCTTTGAAGAGTAGTTTTGTCTCTTCATTCATAGTTGAAGGAAAACCGTGGTTCATTTCACAAACACACATTGTTAGTTCGTTCCTTTCCCTATACCTTGTATTTGATCAACGAAGAATCGAGTAGCTTCAGTTTCAACCCAGAAAACGTGCTACTAATAATGCATCCCACGTGTCTATGACTATGCTTCTGTTTATTATTCTCGCAATAAATAATCAAGAAACGGATTCCATAGTCTTCTTTTTTAATAGCTGCCCAAAAGACGTAAATTCTACATTAGTTTTTCCTCCTACGGTATTATACAATTATGGTTGGTTTCATTACCTCAGTGATGTTTCACCGGGTGTAATTATCGGATACACCTAGTGATTAGCTATGTTAGGAAGTTCAAATTCACAGGCCTTAGTACTGTACTAAACATAACATAGACTGCAGCAGAAAATATTACAAGTTTACGACAGAGTATCATCAGTTCCCGAGTATATATATAGAGATATATACAGGACCATGTGTGATTACAAACAGGGATAAATTGATCATTGCCACAATTAACGATACCATCGGCACCAAATGTTGAAAAGTTTCTTCTGGGTCATCTTCTACTGATCTCTCATGGATCATAGCTTCCAAACTAAGAGGCTACTAGTTTGAAGTTAACAGGAAATTAAATACACTTCCCTACAACTGCAGCCATTACCGCAACTGTGAATCAGTAATTACCAGTCTAATATGGTTACCATTTGGTGATCAACTGTCCAACACATTAATTTGACCAGAGATTTTCGCCTTACAAGCTGGACACATGAATCCAACAGAATCAGGTTGTATTTCAGAATTAAGGGCATCATGGTTGAACTCTATTCCACACCAAACACACACAGTTGTAAGCTGCATAACTTCTTGTGATTCAACCTGAACTGAGGAGGGATATGTTGTTTCCATCACTGTTTTGTTTACCATATCAGTTTGCACATCAGGCAGTGAAAAGGAATCTTGAATACTTGTAGCATCATGCTCAGTAGTACTGATTTCATCCAATTCCTGGAACCGCTCCACATTTTTATACTCATGATCTTCAGTACAAGATTGTTTTCCTACCTGTCAAGAAGCAATGGAAACAATAATTTTCAAGGTTACACATCAGCACTACTGACTAGGGTGAGACATGTCATAGCAGGGGTGCACATGGTAGCTACTCCAAGACACACAAGGAGCTGGAAACATATGCTAGCTAGTAAAGGGCAAGAAGACATCATGCAAGCATATCTGCCCAATCAGTAAAGAATTTCTATTCCTGGGACATCCAAATGATCCAATAGAATCACAAACAATGGACTTGTTAATCAACCAGGAAAAAACAAAGGAAGTGTATTATTCCTTGTCCACTACAAAAGGCCTGCATGCTAAATCTCCAGAGGACTATGTACCATGTTTGGCCAAAAAAACCAATGGTTATGGATCCAGAAAAGCTATACTCAAAAGCTGTATATGAAATACAATGGTTCAATACAAAATAAACCTCAATAGAGAAAAACAGCTGGAGCTAACAATAATATCCCACATGCCATGCATGCATGTCATATGAAAGACCTCAAATCAATCACTTTCTAGGGTGACCTTGATCTAATAGGGTACTCCTTAGTTTTTCAACATATAAGATCCCCTACAGAAAAGGCATCCCACAGGTTATGCCTTATACCTTATCAGAGCTGAAAGCAGGAGAGCAATACAAAGATTGCATTTGGGATATAGGAGATTTAGAAACCCTAGAGTCGATCACATTTTCTTCAGAAGCTGGCATTAGCATCTCTTGAACATTGGTCCTAACAGGAACATCCTTGCAACCATCTGAACCAATTTCCAATTCATTCTTATTATTGTTATCTTCATTAAACTTAAACTTTTCTTTGATATTAGAGCAACAAAAATTTTCATTCTCCCCAGAATCTGATATTTTGTCCTTGCAAGATAAAATAAGCAAAGGGTCTTGAGAAGCTCCTCCCATATCAATCCCAGACTTATCAAACACTTCAACAGATGGATTACCATTTTTCTCATTTACACATAACAAACCCGTGTGATCTAGACAAGTAACCATCTTTGCATCAATAACTTGGCTATCATCATCAGTTTCCTCTTCTTCCACATCCATGTGTAACTCTGGACTATCCTGCTGATTTAAAACTTGAACAACATTTGTTCCATTTAAGCTATCTTCCATTTGCTGTTCTGACTCAAAGTTTATATCTTGATCCAAGCTACAAGCAGCAACTTTCGAAGCAGGCTCCATGTCACAATCCTCCATGATAGAGCTCTGAGCAATTTCAATAAGGGCATCCATCCTGGAGATTCTTGAAAGCAGCATGTCCTCCCTCACAGGAGACTTGTCTGTCCGTTGAACATTTTCCAGACCTGACGAATCTTCAGCCTGCCTCACATTACTCCTAACATGGATCCCCACATGAGAACTGTAGCGACGCCTTTCTGAAAACACCTTGTGACAGAACTGGCACTCAAACTTTCCATCTTTAATTATAACTCCATCTCCAAGAGAAGATCCAAGCCGATATCGTCTTGTTGTTCTCTGGTGAAATGACAATAAGTGCTGCAAGTATGAATCCTTCTCGTCAAAGGTCACATTGCATTTGTGACATTCAAATAGGTCATGTATTTCCACGTCTGCAAGATTTTCCAAACCCAACAAGGCCAATTCCATCCCACGTTCATTAGAAACAGAAAAACTAGGTACATCTGAGTTAGCTACAACAATCTGCCATTCACGTTGATCCTCATGGGCAACACCTGCAGACTGCATTATAATGGATAAATCACACGTCATAAAATCATAATAGATCAACAGCTGCAGCATGGATTACTTACGTGTTCAGTGATTGCTCTTTGTTCCTGCGGCAAATTCTCACTCCTATGACCGATTTGCAACGGTGCATCACTATGGCCAATAAGAGACTGCAAATAGGAAGCAACTTCTCTACAAGACATAAATTGCTGTCCACTAGGGCTGGAGAACATCACAGAAGAAAAAAATAGTAAACATAAGCCCTAGAAATTTAACAGTACTGAACATAGAAAATTTCTTAGCATCAACAAATCGCAAATTATGCATACCAAAGGACATAACTAATTTTCAATTTTATAGCAAAGAACAAAGTTAGGTGTGTCTTAACTCTTAACTATGTCAAGAATTTCGCAAGCTTATAACAGAAAATTCAAATTGCAAATGAAAATTAACATGTATGAAAAGGATTAACTTCATTGTATTGAACCTTATGTATCTGCGACAATAGATCCATGCGCGACCATCCTTTCTCTTCAACCCGAGAATAAGCTTCCAACCAAGCGGCAATGCGTCACCGAAATTGGCAGCGTCCACAATCCTCCTCTTCCTCCTCCTGCTTCCCCACTGTCCCTCTAAATCCCTCAGAAACCCTAACAGCTCCTCCTCTCCCTGCAGTCCGTCAGTCCGCCTCCTCAGCTCCTCCGCAAAAGGATCCTCCGCCTTCGCTAGATCCATCAGATTGATCACCACTCCGTTCTTGTTCACAATCTCCATCCCGCTGTAGGATTCCTCCAAGTTCACCTTCACCTTCGGCTTCCGCCCTCTCTTCCTTTTCCTCTCTCCGAATTTCACCATAGCGAGCTCTCCTCTCCCTTCGCCAGCACCACCTCCGTGGTAGGCGACCAGCGCGGAAGCGGATGAAGGCGGAGCGAACACGACTTGGTCGAATTTGGGATCTTCCCTGATAAACTGTTTCAGATAATCGATTATTACACGGTTCTCGGCATTTCCAAGGTCATCGGAAGGGAGAGAAGGTAGCTTAGCGGCGGGGAGGAGGCCGGCAACACGGCGTCGGCGGCCGGTGGGAGAGGACTCGGGGCGGCGAGGACGGGAGTATGTCTGGCGGCGAGATCCGGCGCTCTCGTTGAAGAGAGACGGATCGATTTTGGGAGTAACGAGGTGGCGACGAGTGGAGTGGAGATCGAAGGCGGAGAGGGAGGAGAGAGACAGGGCATGGAGCTCCGACTGTGAGAGAGTTGTAGTGTCTATCCGAGCCAGGGATTCTAAGTTGAGAAATTGCTGCTGCGGTGGCGGCGCCGGCAGCTGCGAGGTAGCTGCAGTGGCGGTGGCCATTTTACGGCACGGCGGCGATGAGATCCGCTTTTGTTTTGTTAGCTGAGCGAGGCTGAAGAGTGAAGATTTGACTTCGAACTTGGAAGTTTGACTAGCTGTAGCTGTCTTATTTAATTTTGGTTGGTCTTAAATTTTCATCCAAACCACGTTTAATGGATCATGTTAGAATTATGTTAACACAAGTATGGAAAAAGGATAGGAAGCTGTTCACGTATACCACCGTACTTTATTAGAATATTTTTGTTCCCATCGTTTCGACCATTAAGATTTATAATAAAATTATATAGAAGGATAAGATGAAAGTGAAAATTTTGTATGTGAAATATTTTGTCTAGAGAGCATGGTGAAGCTGCAACTAATTCTTTCTTTCACCCATAAAGTGAAAGATAAAATTACAGTCTAGTCCTATAACAATGTGCAGCTTCAACCAGCTTATATTGGGAAGAGCTAACGATTGTGATAGACTAGCATATGCCATGAATAAGTTCCTTTTGAACAAGCATTAATTTTACGATAAAATAATTATTATTTTAGTAATATTATTTAATAATTATTCAAAAAAATGTTATATATATACATGCTTTAATATTTAAACTTTATTAATGTTACGGCCTGGCCCAAAACTCACACGGGTCAACCCGACCCGAGTTCCCGCCGGCCCAATGGTGCACCCTCCGCCCGACCCGGACACGCGTCCCGTACGGCTTGCACACAGCCGTGGGACAACACCTTTGAGAATATGGGCCTGCCCACTGGAAGGGCCCACAACTGACATGTATATAAGGGGAGACTGGCTCTCCCCCCAAGGTACGTCACATTGACACATCATTCCCTCTCCGCCTGCACATATTCTGACAAGGGCGTCGGAGTGTCTTTGCAGGTGGCACCCCCCTTCTCCATCAGAAGTGCTCGGGACCTCGCCCACCCGGAACCAGGAAACCACAACCAGACGAGCTTCTCCACCATCCGAAGCGTTGACCTCAGGATCCTAACCCGAACCGTCCGGTACCCGATTTACCGAACATTGGCGCCGTCTGTGGGGAACGTTCATGGATTTCGTGCTGGTCCAGACCGGGACTGGTTCCGAGGTAGCGCCTCCCATACTCGGGGGAGGCGCCGTCGCGACGGAATCCCGGCAGCAGCAACGGTCCCCCCCGAGGGATGCGACGCAGACTCACGAGAGACGCCCCTTCGAGGGGACGGGTGACAACCACGCCAGGATAATGCAAGAACTACGCCACAGAATGCAGGACTTAGAGCGCAGGCTAGCAGAAAGAGAGCGCGACCGACGCTCCCCAGAGCGGAGCCCCACCCGTTCCCGTTCGAGAAGCCGCTCGAGGCGCACGCCGAGCCCCCAATGGGAGTCGGAGAGCACTGGGGAACGGATACGCCCCAGAAGAAGAAGTCGCGACCCCATTATCTACGCCCGACACGAAAGACGGCGCGCGTCGAACAGAGGCAACGAGGAAGCCCACCGCGAGAACAATGAGTCGAGAAGAACTGCCCGAGGACCCGTCATAATAGGAGCGACCCTTTTCCACCGCTCTGTACTCGAGGTCCGATTACCAAAACATTTCGACAAGCCGATAGACATGAAGTATGACGGAACACAAGACCCCCTGGAACACTTGACGGCCTTCGAGGCCAGGATGAACCTAGAAGGGGTGGGAGACGAGGTCAGATGTCGCGCTTTCCCGGTCACCTTAGCGGGCCCGGCAATACGGTGGTTTAACAACCTCCCGCAAGGCTCGGTGACCCAATTTACCGACATCAGCCGCGCCTTCTTGGCTCAGTTCACAACCAAGATTATCAAAGCCAAACACCCAATCAATTTGCTGGGGGTGACGCAGAGACCCGGAGAGCCGACCAGGAAGTACCTGGACCGTTTTAACGACGAGTGCTTGGAAATTGACGGTCTGACGGACTCAGTGGCAAGTTTGTGCTTAACGAACGGGCTGTCGAATGAGGATTTCAGGAAACACCTCACCACGAAGCCCGTCTGGACGATGCAAGAGATCCAGTGCGTGGCCAAAGAATACATTAATGACGAGGAAGTCAGCCGGGTCGTGGCTGCCAATAAACGGCAGCCCGCCTACAACCAACCCCGTCACTTCGAAACCAGAGAAAGACCAAAGGAACACGCCAAGGACGGCGGTCCGAGTAAACCATCCAAACCGTTCCCCCGAGTCGGGAAGTTCACCAACTACACCCCCCTCACGGCATCGATCACTGAAGTTTACCAACAGATAGCAGAAAAGGGGATACTGTCGAGGCCCCGACCGCTTAAGGACAGGACGGGAGGAAACAAGAACCTCTACTGCGAGTACCACAAGGGTTACGGGCACAAGACCCAAGACTGCTTTGACCTAAAGGATGCCCTCGAGCAAGCTATCAGGGACGGCAAACTCGCTGACTTCTCCCACCTCATAAGGGAACCAAGGAGACGCAACCGGGACAACGACAACGAGGACAGATCCCGACCAACAAGACGACGACAGGAGCCGGAGGGTGACGACCACGGTCTCACGGTGATAAACGTGGTGACGGCCAGGAATACCGCCCCGAGGTCGAAATCGGCGCAGAAGAAAGATGCCAAGGTCTTAGCGGTCTCCACCCCACCTGTTAGAGGTCTTAAGGGTCTCCCACCTATCTCTTTCGGCCCGGAGGACCAATGGTTTGACGAAGTGCCGGAAAGTCCGCCCATGGTCATCACGGCTAGGATCGGAACTGGCCTCATCAAACGAATCCTGATAGACACGGGGGCAGACTCAAACATCATGTTCCGAAACGTTTTCGATGCCCTGGGATTAAGAGATTCCGACCTAACAACCCACCAGCACGGTGTGGTAGGGTTAGGAGACCACTTCATCAAGCCAGACGGAATCATCACACTCCCGACCTCTGTGGGACAAGGGCAAAGACGAAGGACAATCATGGCAGACTTTGTAATATTACGAGATTCGACGGCCTATAACATCATCTTGGGGAGAAAGACCATTAACGACCTGGGGGCAGCCATCAGCACGAAACTACTGGTGATGAAGTTCATCACCGATGACGGATCCGTGGGATCCCTCCGGGGCGACTTGGAAACGGCGGTCGCTTGCGACCATGCCAGCCTTTCTCTCAGGAAAAAATCCAAGGAGGCGTCAGGGGTTTTCCTGGCCGACCTGGACGCCAGGGTAGACGACAAACCCAGACCAGAGCCAGAAGGAGATTTGGAAAAGTTCAGAGTCGGCGAGGAGCACGATAAGTTCACATTCATAAACAGAAACCTCCCACACGAAATAAAGGAGTCTTTGATGGAAATGATCAGGGCTAACGCCGACCTATTCGCCTGGACGCCTGCCGACATGCCAGGGATAGACCCCCAGCTCATGTCGCATCACCTGGCCGTAAAGGCAGGAGCCAAACCGGTGGCCCAGAGAAGGAGGAAAATGTCGCAGGAAAGGGCAGACAAGGTAGCCAAGCAAACGGCCAGCCTCTTAGAAGCGGGATTCATCCGGGAATTGGATTACTTGACTTGGTTGTCGAATGTGGTTCTGGTTAAAAAACACAACGGGAGGTGGAGAATGTGCGTAGACTACTCTGACCTCAACAAGGCTTGTCCCAAGGACTGCTACCCCCTACCTAATATTGATGCGCTTGTCGACGCGGCGGCAGGATACAGATACCTGAGCTTCATGGATGCCTACTCAGGGTACAACCAGATACCGATGCACCGACCCGACGAGGAAAAAACGGCGTTCATAACGCCAGGGGGCATCTATTATTACAAGGTAATGCCATTTGGCCTAAAAAACGCAGGAGCCACATACCAAAGGTTGATGAATAAGATATTCAGTGAACTCCTGGGCAAAACAGTGGAAGTCTATGTAGATGACATACTCGCAAAGACCGCCCGACCTGACGATCTCCTGAGTGACCTTAACGACGTTTTCTCGTCCCTACGACAACACGGCATGAGGCTTAATCCACTCAAATGCGCGTTCGCCATGGAGGCCGGAAAATTCCTAGGCTTCATGATCACTCAAAGAGGAGTGGAAGCCAATCCCGAAAAATGCCAAGCGGTCCTTCAAATGAAGAGTCCGAGTTGCATCAAAGACGTCCAGAGACTTGCTGGGAGATTAACAGCTTTGTCCCGTTTCCTCGGCGCATCGGCGGCAAGGGCCATACCTTTCTTCAACTTAATGAGAAAGGGAATGGCGTTCGAATGGACACCAGCGTGCGAAGAAGCGTTCAACCACTTCAAGCAAATCTTGGCGGCACCACCAGTCCTCGGGAAACCCAAAGCCGGAGAACCGCTCTACCTCTATCTATCAGTAACCGAGGAAGCGCTTGCCGCGGTCCTCGTTACAGAAGAAGCAAGGACGCAACAGCCTGTCTACTTCGTGAGCAGGGCACTCCAGGGACCAGAGCTGAGGTACAGTAAACTGGAAAGACTGGCGCTGGCGCTCCTAGTATCCTCCCGAAGGTTAAGACAATACTTCCAGAGTCACCGTATAGTTGTGAGGACAGATCAGGCGATTCGGCAAATACTGCAAAAACCTGATTTAGCTGGTAGGATGATGACCTGGGCCATCGAGCTCTCACAATATGACCTACAGTATGAGCCTCGACACGCAATCAAGGCCCAGGCAATGGCAGACTTCTTGGTGGAGGTAACGGGCGATCCTCCCGAGGAAACGGGCACACGGTGGAGGCTTCATGTGGACGGAGCCTCCAACCAAACGTCCGGAGGAGCAGGGGTTATCTTGGAAAGCCCAGCAGGGGTCATCTATGAGCAATCGACCAAGTTCGAGTTCCCAGTGTCGAACAACCAAGCAGAATATGAGGCTCTCCTAGGCGGACTAATGCTGGCTCGGGAAGTCGGGGCGACAAGGGTCGAAGTATGCAGCGACTCCCAAGTCGTCACATCGCAGATAAACGGAAGCTACCAAGCCCGGGACCCCCTCCTCCAAAAGTACTTGGAAAAGGTTAAGCAAATGACAAGCCAGTTCCAGGAGGTCATTATCCAGCACGTTCCGAGAGAAAAGAACACACGAGCAGACCTTTTGTCGAAGCTTGCGAGCACAAAGCCAGGATCGGGTAACCGGTCGCTCATCCAGGGCATGGTGAAGGAACCAACGGTCGCCCTCCACCTGACGGAGTCGAGCCCCTCATGGCTAGACCCCATTACCAACTTCTTGGAACTCGGCAAGTTGCCCGAGGATGAGAAGGCAGCCAAAGCTTTAAGAAGGGAGGCGGCCAGATACGCAATCATACAAGGACAACTATTCAAAAAGGGACTCAGCCAGCCCCTATTGAAGTGCTTACACCCTGACCAAACGGACTACGTGCTCAGAGAAGTCCACGAAGGGTGTTGCGGACACCACATCGGGGGCAAAGCCCTAGCAAGGAAGCTCATCCGAGCAGGATATTACTGGCCAACAATGATGAAGGACTCGAAGGAATTTGTCAGAAAATGCACGAAGTGTCAACAAAACGCCAACTTCCACAAAGCACCAGCCTCCGAGCTAAGCTCGCTAACGACTACACGACCTTTTGCACAATGGGGAGTCGACCTCTTGGGACCCTTCCCGGTCGGCCCAGGACAAGTCAAATATCTCATTGTAGCCATTGACTACTATACAAAATGGGTAGAGGCTGAACCGCTAGCCACGATATCGTCCTCCAACTGCCGGAAGTTCATGTGGAAGCAGGTGATAACCCGTTTCGGCATCCCGGAGGTCGTTATCTCGGACAATGGGACCCAGTTTACCGACAAGAAGTTCATGGAATTCCTCTCCGGCTTGGGAATAAAACAAAAGTTCTCCTCAATAGAACACCCTCAAACAAACGGGCAGGTAGAAGCCGCAAACAAAGTCATTCTTCTTGGTCTAAAGAAGCGCCTAGACAGTAAGAAGGGAAACTGGGCCGACGAACTCCCCTCCGTCTTATGGTCGTACAGGACAACCGAGCAAAGCGCCACGGGGGAAACCCCCTTTCGCCTAACGTACGGGGTCGACGCGGTAATACCAGTTGAAATCGGCGAACCAAGCCCCCGACTACTACTCGCGGTAGGGATGTCAATGGGGCAGGGCGGGGGCGGGGGATGCCTCCCTGCTCCCCATCCCCGCCCTCAGATTTGCTCCCCATCCCCGCCCCATTCCCTGCCGTGGGGGAATATTGCTCCCCATCCCCATTCCCCACGGGGCCCCATTCCCCGCGGGGACCCCATTCCCCATGTACATAATAGTTCTAACTAATTATTAATTTTCATATGAATAGAGCTGCAAGTATCTATCTTATACAAAAATTGCAAGATTTTATACAAAAAGTCTAAATGACACAATGGTGACTTCTTTCGAAATAACGCAATGGGGACGCAACGACGAGCCAAAGGACAAAGTAGTAGACGAGGTGGGAGACGTGGCAACAGAGAGGAGAATGGACACGATGGCAGAGTTACGAAAAGGAACGCCGCAAAAAGAAATTACGACGCGGTAAGGGTGATGGCACGGTGAGGTGTGACGATGCGGTGAGAAGGGTGACGAGGGGGTGGCTGCAGAGAGGTTGGATGAAGTATGGACTGCCTTAGGAATCTCTGAATTGAAGAAGAGTTATGCAAATAAAGATTAGGAGTTTTGGGTTTCTATATATATGTGTGTGTGAGAAAAGTCTAAAAAACATATATGAGAAATAAACTATTAAGGATAATTCAAGGAATTCATAAATTTCGGGGAATAGCGGGGACGGGGCGGGGATCCCCGCTCGGGTCCCCGCGCCTGCTTCGGGGGAATTTTGTCCCCCATCCCCATCCCCACGGGGAAAATTCCCCACAATCGGATCCCCATTCGGGGCAGTCCCCGCAGGGATCCCCGCGTCTCGGGGAATTTTGCCATCCCTAACTCGCGGGCATGAGCGAAGGGGTCGAGAAAGACCTGATCGAAGAAACAAGGGAGATCGCTCACCTAACAGAAACGGCGCTGAAGCAAAGAATAGCCCTGCGTTACAACGCAAGAGTCCTCAAACGAGACTTCGAAGAAAGGGACCTCGTCCTGCGACGCAACGATATCGGCGTCTCGACCCCAGGGGAAGGCAAGCTGGCGGCAAACTGGGAAGGTCCCTACAGGGTTAGGGAGGTACTCGGTAAGGGCGCTTACAAACTCGAAAAACTTGACGGCAAGGAAGTACCCAGAACATGGAACGCAGGTAACCTAAAGAGGTTCTACTCCTGATCCACCGGCTCACCGACCAGGGAGTCTAGCCAAATAGTTAATATTTGCCCTGTCCACATAGTTAATTCATCTTGTTTGCTTACTTTGTCAAATACTTGCCCAACTGACGAATAGTTTTCACTTGTTCAAATTTCTTAATTGTTAAAACTTTTTTACTCCACGTCTGTTTCTCACGACCAAAACTTAAAACGGCACCCCGGGACTGATCACCCCGGGAGCCAGACGGCTCATACGCCTTAACCAACTCGACGACTACGCGACCGAAACGGTCCGAATTACTGCCAAATGCGAAAACGGCAAGACGGGCACAAGAAATAAGCCCGGCCAGAGTAAACGGTAACACGGTAACGGCAACACGACAAAATAATGAGACTAGCAAGAATCATAACAATCAAACGACGATAACTCATAAAGCGTCAACATACGGAACGGACAAGTAAATTGTTCAAGACAAATAAAACGACAAAATGTCAACAGGGCGCTCAGCAAATGCGCTACAAAATATCCTAAGTTACGAAACTTCATTTCCTCGGCATATCAACAATTTTTCCGTCCTGGATAGTTTTGAAAACACCAATTGACGACGTCTCGAAATCAGGAGCAGCAATCTTCAGCTGAGCTTTCAGGGCGTCCTCGGTCATCAAGATGGCATTCTTCCCTTGTTCCTTGGCCACCTTAAGCTTCTTTTTAAGCTCAACGGCCTCTGCCTTAGCGGCCTTCGCCTCCGAGATAGCCTGCTCCCGTTCCCTCTCCAACGCGACAACCCGACCCTGAGCGGCGTTCAGTTGACCCTCCAATGTCATCTCACGCTCAAGAAGCCGGGCCACGGTCTCGTCGGACGCCTTCAACCTCTCCGCAACAAACGAGGACTTCTCTTCAGCAGCAGTAAGCTTCCCCCCCATTTCGGACAGTTGACCCTGGAGGAGTTCAACTTGAGCCTTAAAATCATTGTTCGCCTTAACAGAAGACTCAAGCTTCCTCCGAAGCGCCTCCATACCGGATAACTCAAACTCGGCCTTCCGAGCTATCACGGCCCCACGAAGCAAGGTGCGATACATCCACCTCGCCTGCCCAGACAGCTCGGTTGCATGAAAATGCTCTTCTGTCCCCGGTATCAGTTGGGAATCAATGAACTTAGAAGCATCAAAATTCCTCTCCATTACGGTAAGGACCCCTTCCGGGCTAGAAGACATCTTTCGCTTCTTAGGAGTGTGGATAAGCTCCACGTCACTATCCGGTTGAGGGGTGTGAGTCGCCTGCCCGTCAGCAGGTCCCTCCTCATGAAAAGGGGAAGCCTGACCCCCCGAGCCCTGCTTTCCCGACGCTTCGGTATCATGAGCAGGGGAAGCTTGGCCCGTCTTTTCCCCTGATTGGCCCTCCGACTTGCCGGCGTCCTTCTCTCCGGCATTCTCATCATCACTAGCATCAAAAAAGGTCTTCATCAGGTTCTCAAGACCAGTCACGGTAGCAGACATTTCCACTGCGATAAACAACAAGAACGTTAGCCGTCAAACCGACAAACATAAAAAGCAAGAAACATATGCAAACAAGAAAAGGAACTCACGAATATAGCTCCGGCCGGCCTCCCGTTCACCCATGAGAAGGTGGGGGTTCACGGGATTCTTTTCAAAGATAGCTAGAAGAACGTCCACTATCTGTTTATCTACAGCCGACAACCTCTTGTACGACACTTTCACAAAAGGATTCGACCCCGCGCCAAAGCTCCAGTAAGTCTGGATAAGGCGCTCCCCCTCTAACGACAACCAGAAGGGATGGCGACCCTTGACGGGACGAACCTTGAAATACTTATCTTTGAAACCATGGTAAGAATCCTCAAAAAGGCTAAAAATCTTCCTACCCTGGGCAGCACGGAAAGAAAGAAACCCTTTTCTTGCTTTCCCCTATTTGGAGGGGTTGGTAAGGTTGAAATAAAAGAGAAAAACGTCCACCGACGCCGGTAGCTCCAAGTACTCGCAGACCATCTCGAAGCAGCGGATCGAAGCCCAGCTGTTCGGATGAAGCTGAGACGGACAGACGGATATCCGGTTCAGCAGCGCCATTTGAAAATCGGAGAACGGTATCCGAACACCGACTTGTGTGAACATGGACTTGTAAAACCAAATCCAATCGGGGACGCGAGGAGAATGAAAATTGAGCTCATAAATACGCTCACGAGGAAGCGGGACAATGGCCTCGTAGTTGGCCTTCTCGTCAGTACCCCCACACAGGTAACCGGCTTGCCGGAACTCCGTCAATTCCTCCAAGTCCATCTGGTTGGGAGAACTCCTTATATCGTCTGTCACCCAAGCATACGGGTCGTAAGCCGCAGCGGATCCGGAAGACCGGGAGACAACGCGAGGCATACCTACAGCGGGGTACCACTCCGTTAGTCTATGAGGTCGGGAGCCCGAAAAAACTCAGAACCACGCCTTTTCAACTCAATCATGACCAGATACGGCTAAAAACTACGCCTACCTCACAAACCACCCAAAAAAGCCTATCCTGGAATGGTACCCCTTTCCTAACCCACCTATCCCAACACTGGAAAAACCTCTTGACAAAAATAAAACCAGCCATGCAGTAGATGCAAACAACAAATCACACAATAACAGAGCATAACCCAGATACCAGAAGAAAGAAACCAGAAGATTACCTGGAGCGATGAAGGAAATCTGGGCTGGAAGTTGAAGCAGGAAGGAGTTCACGCAGGAAGCTTTGGATGTTAGGGAGAGAAGAAGTTAGAAATGATAAGAGTGGGAGGTGGATAGGGAGAAAACTGTTTAAAAACCACCCCCAAAAAAGCGCGAAAGGAAGCAGGGGTAAGATAGTCTTTGCACACGGGTTTTTTCGAATCATTATGAGCATTAAATACCCAGCGCGGAGAACGAAACGGCAAACAGATACCACAGCAGATCAAGAGACACGCGCACAAGAGACGCGTCCCTCCCACGATCCGCCGACCCAATGACAACGCACGAAGGTAAACGTCACGCGCCACCCATGGCCCCCACGACCATCGCTGACGCGTCGGGGGCACTGTTACGGCCTGGCCCAAAACTCACACGGGTCAACCCGACCCGAGTTCCCGCCGGCCCAATGGTGCACCCTCCGCCCGACCCGGACACGCGTCCCGTACGGCTTGCACACAGCCGTGGGACAACACCTTTGAGAATATGGGCCTGCCCATTGGAAGGGCCCACAACTGACATGTATATAAGGGGAGACTGGCTCTCCCCCCAAGGTACGTCACATTGACACATCATTCCCTCTCCGCCTGCACATATTCTGACAAGGGCGTCGGAGTGTCTTTGCAGGTGACACCCCCCTTCTCCATCAGAAGTGCTCGGGACCTCGCCCACCCGGAACCAGAAAACCACAACCAGACGAGCTTCTCCACCATCCGAAGCGTTGACCTCAGGATCCTAACCCGAACCGTCCGGTACCCGATTTACCGAACAATTAATATTTACTCAACTTATTTTTATATATTACTTAATTATTATACAATCTATTCATAATATATACATACATATTTAATAATTTAGTAATTTGTTATATCTTTATATTTTAAAGTATTTTTTTATAAGTTTATTTTATAATATTCATTTTAATATGAACCTTTAGATTTATTATCTAATAATCTCAATGGATTATATCTACAAAAATATTAATATTTAAATTTTTTATCGAAACATTTTAGATACAACCATAAAAATATATATTTTTGTTATTATTGAAAATGATGGTGTATATAAATTATATAATAAAATATTTTCAGACAATAGTTCAAATGACATAATGTTTTTATAATTGAAAGTTCTAATTATTCTCATAATACTTAAAAAAATAATAAATTCAAATATATGTGTTTTTTAAAGAATACAAAAGATAAACAATTCAAAACTTATTTTATTTAAAAAATAGGAAGATAACTAAAAAGATGAGTTAGAATTTTTAATTATTTTTCTTTTAACACACTAGAATTAATAATATTTTATTAGAATAATTAAATTAATAATTAATTTTTAACAAAGTAATCTTTATTTAGTATTTTTAATAATTAATTTTTTAGTAATTAATTTTGGACTTAATTAATTATTTGTGTTGAGTACTTGAGTTAGTGCTTACCTGCTTATTAGCAATTTCATGTTAATTAAAAAAGTAGAGAAGTGAATTATACTTATTGAATTTTTTACATTATTAAATTACATGCAAATTATTATACCCTCAGAAAGTTTATGTATTTTAGGAAATAGGAATTGCATGTAAACCACTATGTCTTCCTAATAAGATTTATGTGTTATAGAAATTATTTTTTCTATATTTACCTCTATGCTTCAAGATTTATGTGTTGTTTCTATTGTATGTAAATTTTACTATTTTCTTTAGGTTAAAATTTTTTTACTAGTAAATTATGCTAATCTCTTGTATTTTATGTGTATTTTTTGAAATCAATAGAGTCTCCCACAATTTATATAGAATTAGTTTAAAACCAAAATGTAACTATTTTCAAAAAATTATAATTAGATAATTTTAAGAAAAATTTATTTTATATATATAAATTATTGACAACAATATATACCTCCTTATAAATTATTGTTTCCATGTAATTTTTAAACCTGTATTAATAATCATGAATAAACTATACAATTATACTATATACATATTTAAAATTAGTCACTAAATTAACTCTATTCAAAACATATATTAAAAATATATAAAATAATATATATATTTATACATAAATATATAATAACTAATTTTTTATATACATATAATATTTTTATAATATATATTAATGTGTTTTGCACTTATATTAAGTATTAATAATATTAATAATTATAAATTAGTAAATATATTATCTACATTAAGAGAAATACATAAAAGAAAAAAGATTAGGGAGTTTTCTTGCAAATGTTACTGACATTATTGTAAATATGATTTTTTTTTATTTTTTTACCAATCATTTTAATTTGTTCATCTTTTAAAATAAATTAATTGATATATTTATCAAATTATAAATTAATAGTTGACTTGAAGTATTAAAAATTAATATTCAAAGTCTGTATATGTTTTTACTTTTTACCTCTTTAGCATGTACTAGCGAATAAAAGTATTTCAACGAATAAGAATTATTTTTTTATGAGATTTCTTAAACAATATGATATATAATAAAAAAAATATTTTTTTTAAGTTATAAAATTAATAAAGTAAAAAATTAATCACTATTAAATTTATAATTTCTATAAAATATATCTTACTATTTTAATTTAAGAGTGATTAATTCTTTAGTTGGTCACTTTATCAATTTTTTCATTTTAAAAAGTTTTCATCCTAAAAAAATATTTTTACACCTAATCCATTCACTAAAAAAAATGATCCATTAATATCTTATGAAGCATGATAGTTGCTAACATTTTTATTATAAAAGAATTAGCTAAAATTAATTTTAAAATAAGATAAAAATAATGTTAACTACTAAAATTTTTTGTACAGTATTTTTCTTTAATTATCCAATGTATATATATATATATATAAACACCTATCAAACGGCTTTTCATCAAGCTCGCTTGCTTGTTTGGTATGTCCTTTCATGTCAACAATTACTGAGCGCCATTTCTAAAGTTAGCCAATCTTATCTTTTTCTTTCTTACTAAAGGGTTGTATTCGTCATTTAATAAGGGACTACAAGACAAAAATTTTATTAACAACTTGATCGTACAAGGAACATTAAAGTTCCAAAAAAATACATGGCATGCCTGATAATTTCCTAATAACGTAATTTCAGAAACTTTTATAGTACAATTAAGATTTTAGACTTTTTCGATGCAAGTGTCCAATCTCAGAAACCATTTTGGCATATAACTCTAATCTAGAAGGTTATTTAGTTGAAAATGCTATCTTATTTTTTCTTGGTGTCGTATATCCCATGATGTTTCAATTTTCTCTTTAATTTGCTATGCATCTTTTGAATGACATCATCAACAACAATGATATTGATATATATATATGAATAAATATGCAGGCTTATTGACAGGAATCTGAAAATAAATAAGCATGCAGGCATAGCTCTTCATCATCATCATTATCATCAACCTTACAAGAAAAGTTTCTTAGTCTTTAATTAGGAAAATGAATTCCATCATTGAAAGTAATAGAAAACCGCATGCAGTGCTAACACCTTATCCACTTCAAGGCCATATCAATGCAGTGTTCAAACTAGCAAAGCTTCTTCACCTAAGAGGCTTTCATATAACCTTTGTCCACACTGAATACAACTACAAACGCTTCCTCAAATCAATGGCTATGTCTCCCAACAACAACAACCACCTTATTCATTCCATTCCGCACTTTTGTTTTGAAACCATCCCTGATGGTCTTCCCCATCCTGATGATAATGGCAATAATCATAATCAAGATCTTCATGCTCTTTTGGACTCAGTCAGGAACAAATTCCTCGCCCCGTTTCGAAGCCTTCTTGCTAAACTTATAGAGTTGGCCTCAGCTGGTGCTGTCCCTCCAGTTACTTGTCTTGTTTCTGATGGAACCATGCCTTTTACTATACAAGCTGCTCAAGATCTTGGACTCCCTATCCTTCTCCTTTTTCCATCTGCTGCTTCTTCATTCTTGTCTGCTATGCACTTTCGCACTCTCATTCATAAAGGTCTCATACCACTCAAAGGTAAGTACCTTCACTACTATCCTTCATGTCCAATATTCATAATAGTTCATAAAATGTGAGTATGTGACACTGAACATACTCCTAAAGTCATGTAATTTATCTATGTGATATATATGCAGATGAGAGTTGTCTGACAAATGGATATTTGGAGACAAAAGTTGATTGGATTCCAGGAATGAAAAATTTTAGACTCAAGGACCTGCCTGACTTTATAAGGACAACAGATCCAAATGATCCCATGTTGCAATTTCTCATGGAATTGACAGATAAAGCTCACAATGCTAATGGTGTTGTTTTGAATACTTTTGATGAACTCGAGGGTGAGGTAGTCAATGCTCTCTCCTCTATGTTACCTGCTGTTTACACCATTGGCCCTTTCCCTTCATTTTCCTATCACAATCCAGAGGATCAACAACTGGAAATTTTGGGTTCTAATCTTTGGAAAGAAGATACTGTGTGTCTTGAATGGCTCGACTCCAAGGAGCCGAGATCTGTTATTTATGTGAATTTCGGCAGCATAACAGTTATTTCGCCCGAGAAACTATCAGAGTTTGCGTGGGGTTTGGCCAACAGCAAGAAGCCGTTCTTATGGATCATTAGGCCTGACCTTGTTATTGGTGGCTCGGTGGTTCTGTCCCCGGAGTTTGTTGATGAGACTCGAGGTAGAGGCCTAATAGCTAGTTGGTGCAACCAAGAGCAGGTGCTGAACCACCCTTCAGTTGGTGGATTCTTGACTCACTGTGGATGGAACTCGACCACTGAAAGCGTGTGTGCCGGAGTGCCAATGTTGTGTTGGCCGTTTTTCGCAGACCAACCAACAAACTGTAGAAATATATGTAATGAATGGGGCATTGGGATTGAAATTAATAACGATGTGAAGAGAAAGGATCTGGAGAATCTTGTCAATGAATTGATGGTGGGAGAGAAGGGAAAGAAGATGAGACAAAAGGTCACGGAGCTCAAGAAGAAGGCAGAGGAGGTGACTAGACCCGGTGGTTCTTCATACATGAACTTGGACAAAGTGATTAAGGAGGTCTTACTGAAAGAAAACTAGATTAAATTACTGCCATATTTTTTCTTTCTTAATAATGAAATGCAGTATTGTGATCATTCAATTTTATCTTTCTCCTGTTGAATATGCAGCCTTGTGTAGTAAAGAAATGGTGGCATCTGTTTGTGCTCCATGTAGTGGAATGTGAAGTCCTCATCAAGCTGTGTGATTTTTTAATGATTAAGATTAATTGTTTGCCGGCTAGTTTAGGAATTGATGATTAGTTTATGTTACTAATAACTACAAGTTGAATGCATAAGTTCCAGAGAGTAAAGACAATTTATTCCATTAAAAAATAATATATGCTTCTGCATTTTGAGTAAGAAGTCTTCAATTCATAAAATAATGATTAAAGAAGTGTTGTTAAACTTATTGATACTAGTTTTTCCTTTCTCCCTGTGATGCTAATGCATAATAACTACTAAGTAACTGTGAATATAGTTCTTTTGACTTTTTGTTCAATCTATCTTTTAGTAATATGAAAATGTTAAATGTCACTAAGATGAAGCATAATGAAAACCAAATTTAAACCCTTTAAAATACATGACCATATGATGTAACACAAAGTAATACCCCTGAACCTTTCTCTCTATTGATATCTCCACCCTGTACTTATTTGTCTATATACAAATTTCATTCTTTGTTTGCAAGATTGGCTAAATTGAGAACAAATTTAATAGAGGTAACAAGGTATTATGGTAGGGTATCCAATGTTTAAGCCAACCCTTAACTGAGCAAGCTAATTGAAGTGCTGCTTAATCAGAATCTGAGCACCTTCAACTAGCCTCTTCACAACTTCACCAGCAGGTAGAATTTCCTTGATGAGACCGACGCCTTGGCCGGCATACATAGCCATGCTCTCAATATCTCCTGTGGTTGTCATGTTTGGGACAGTACCTGCGAAACGGCGAATCTCTCTATCCTGTTGGATAGAAAACACAAAAGTTTCAAGTGGTCTGCAATAGCATACAAAGATCAAAGACAGACACAATGAAGATTTGAAACTTTACCATGCCATGGATTGTTGAATGGCCAATGAGTGGCTGGTTGGTTTCATTCTCATGGGATGGAAGTGATCTCCAATCCTTGTAGAAGGGTGTCTTGAGAACACGCTGCGGCGCGCCGGGCCACCTTGCCCTCCCAAATACATCTGTGTACTCGGTTTCATCCATTTCAATCAACTTCCTCTTGTATGTTGGATGAGCATAGCTTTCCTCAGTTGCCACAAACCTGCAAAATTGGTAGATTATGTTAATAGAGAACACTTTGACCAGGGTAAAAACTCGCGTGCAGATGTCTTCACTTAAAAGTTGATAGATAGAAACTGTTAGATACCAATTTAGTTAGCCACTATGCTACGTGTACACCAAAATCAGCTACCAAAGTCAGCCACTATATTTATACACAAATACATTGGTGGTGTAAGAATAGCATTTTTATTTAGCTAAATATATCAAATTATCTCACGGTTCTTGGCTATGAAATTCATCACATGAAAAATAAAAACATGTTGATACCTTGTCCCTAGACATACACCCTGAGCACCAAGAGCCAGAGCAGCAACATAACCTCGAGCATCGACGATTCCACCGGCTGCAATAACCGGAATGTTCCGATTACCAACAAGATCAACCACCGTTGGCACTAACGATATCAGACCATCCTAAACGAAATTCATCAAGTGAGTAACTGAATTTGGAATAGTACATAAGAAAAGTGAAGGCAGCATGGATAATGAATACCTGACCAATGACATGACCACCGGCTTCGCGTCCTTGAACAATGATTCCATCAACACCAGCATTGATTGCCTGTTTCGCACCTCTCAAATCCCCAACTTGCGGAACAATCTTGACACCAGCTGAATGAGCCATGGCAACTAAATCAGGGGTACAATCTCCCCAGTAGACCTGCAAGATTGCAACTTTCTCGTCCAAAATGACCTTCAGATTCTGTTGATGAGGAAAAGCAAGGACTACACCGATCCCGAAGGGTTTATCGGTTAAGGACCTGGTCTTGTTTATGAGGCCCCTCACATAATCAGGGCATTCCCAGTCGGGGGCCCGGAGAAGACCAAGACCGCCGGCATTGGCAACAGCAGCAACAAGCTCAGGGCCAGAGATATCAGGGCCTAATGGCGCCTGAACTATGCCATATTCAAAACCAAGTAACCCTCTCCAACCCATAACCAATCTTCATCATTTCTCTCATCACTTTCTTATTTTATATGGCCTCTCAAGATGTTAAAGGGCTAGTTTGGAAACTTCAAAAATAACTTTTTTTTTTTTTTGAGTTTTTGACTTATGAAAAATAATAGTATTAATGTCTAGATTTTTAAAATTAAATTACAATTTTTTTAAAAGTTATTTAAGAATTTTTAAAAAAGTTAAAAAAATAATTTCTTTATAATATTACTATTTTTTATCATATTTTTATAAAATAAATATTTTTAGAATTAAAAATTCAAAGACAAAATAACTTATTTATAAGCTACTTTTAATATAGTTGTTTATTATTTAAACTATTTTTTTAAAAGGAGTTTAATTAAACTATTTACCCAAACTGAACCTAAATCTAGGTTAAAATTAATTACTAAAATTAGTATAAAATACATATTAAAATATAAATATATATAAAAAATAAATTTAAATATATATATTTATACATAAATATATTAATAATTAATTTTAATATATAAATAATATTTTTTAATTTGCCTCTCACACTTAAAAAAAAATACATACAAAATAATGCTAAGTGTGAGAATATAAAATAATTAATAAAAATTTATTAAATTATTTATTTTAATATACTAATTAAATTTTATTTTTGGTTGCTTAGGTATTTTTTTTATTAAACAAATCAAGAATTAATTTATTATAAAAATAATTTTTATTTAAAAATTTATTGTTAATTATTAAATTATTACATATATAAAATTAGGTTTTAATTCTTAACACTTGTTTGACGGCTAACTCAAATTGGTTTAATTTAAATTTTTTAAAGATAATTTTATAACTTTAACATGCATTGGCAGAGGAGAAATCAAATAAGTAATAACTCTTGTTTGTGAATGTGGCTAAGCTGAACTCTTGAATAAATATGACAATATCATTTAGGTAATATGACCTCATTTCACTTTTTTTTTTGTGATGAGAAGTTGTAAGATACTTGAGTTTGTGCTCACATAATGGCAAAGTCCTGCACGGAATACCACCGGTCCTTTTGTTTATTATTCAAAACTATATTATAGTCCTAATCAGTATACTAGTTGAAATTGAACACTTCTCACTTTATATTATTATATTATTCTTTATTTTTTGAGATATTTAGAACGTTCTGTTTTTTTTTGGGCCACGAGGAACCATTTCAGAGTAGTCCTAAGTCCTAACACACATTTATTCTGGGCTCAGGTCCTTTTTAGGATGGGCTCATATTTCTTAAATGAAATTTAGCCCGTTATTAATTGAATCAGTGTCGGAAAAGTGTTTCACTCATGGCAAAAAAGAAACTATAATTTGGAACGATCCAAGAGAGAGAGTGTGTATCACCCCAAAAAAAAAAAAGGGAGTGAGTGTGTGTAAAAAGAAAAAAGGAGACACAGCCACTTTATTTTTGGTATTTAAATTTGTTTTATCCAATTTGATCTCCAATTTAATATTTATAACTCATGTTAGTTCATAATCTTGGTATACTAACTACTATTACATTAAACTCTTTAACATATACATTATTAAATATATTAGGTACTTTTAAATTAAAAATTAAAAACTTCTACTAATCATAAATTTAAAATATACTCTAAAAAGAAATATTAGGTAAACCAGAAAAAACAAACTTTAGGAAGCAGCAGAAAGATAGGAAAGGAGCTATAGCTAGCTGTGTCCCACTACAGTATATTGAAATTAGAGCAACTAATAAGCTAACCTAAAATTAAAATCAGAATGGTTCTTAAAGATAAGGATGTGGTATATATATATGTATTCTACTAATAGCACCTATATAGTATTAATAAGGGGTTGCTTTAATTATAGCTGGGTCTGGTGGTCGTTCATCCATCATAATCAACAATTTCAAAAACATTATTATTTGATTTCTTTAACTAATTTAATTAACCCCCCAAACCTAAACCATTCATGTACATCTTTTTATATCTTAGACCTAAGTCATGTATGTTACCTTAGTACAAAGCGATTAAGAAGAAAAAAAGAAGAATAATTTAAAAAAAAATATCATATTCATCCCTTTTTTTATTATAAAATTTTTACTAATATATAGATTAAGAGAACGCCAATAAGTACACTAATTATAGAATAATATCCTAATAAATTATATTAATTTTTTATTTTCTTTAATATTTTTCTAACTTTGCTTCTTAATTATGATATTCTAATATTCCCTTCAAGATGAGTAGTGGGATCACCAATATTCAACTTAGTTAGAACTTTAGCAAGCACTTGTCTTAAAACTGCTTTACTAAGAATTTCAGCCAATTGATCTTTTGATCTCACAAATGGAAGCTCAATAGTACCATTCTCAATTTTTTCTTTGATAAAGTATCGATCCACTTCAACATGTTTTATTCTATCATGTTGTACGGGATTCTCTGAAATGTCAATTGCGGCGTTGTTGTCACATTTTAACTGACTTGGCAATTGTGGTGGAAATCCAATCTCAGTCATCAATTTTCTTATCCACAATACTTCAGTTATGCCTTTAACAATCCCTCAAAATTTTGCTTCTGCACTTGAAATTGCTACAATTTTTTACTTCTTGCTTTTCCAAGTTACCAGGTTCCTTCCAACAAGTGTAAAGTAACCAGCTGTTGATCTTCTATAGTTTGGGTTGTCTGCCCAATCTGCATCAGTGTATGCCTCAACCTTCAAATGGCCATTCCTTTTGAATATGATTCCACTTCCTAGAGCTCCCTTCAAATATCGAACTATCCTCATAGCGGCTTCCATATGTTCTTCTTATGGCTTATGCATAAACGGACTTACTATTCCCACAGCATAAGCTATGTCAGGCCGAGTATGTGATAAGTTAATTAGTTTCCCAAGTCGATGGTACCTTTCCTTATCTGCTAGGGTGGCACCTTCTACTATCTTCAACTTGTGATTAACTTGCATGGGCGTATCTATTGGTTTGCAATCGACCATTCCTGTTTTTGCCAGAAGGTCCAAAATGTACTTTCTTTAGGAGATAAAGATTCATTTGCTGGATCGTAGAACCTTTATTTCTAAGAAATATTTTAGTCTTTCCAAATACTTTATTTCAAAGTCTGTAAATAGGTTCCTTCTCAATTTTGCAATTTCTTCAGCATCACTTCCCATTGTGATCATATTATCCACATAGATTATTAGGCAAGTGATTAAATCTCTCCGTTTTTTCAAAAAAATTGTATGATTAGAATTGCTTTGCTTGTACCCATACATTTTCATGGCCACTATGAATCCTCCAAACCAGGCATGTAGAGATTATTTAAGCCCATAACGAGCCTTCTTTAACCGAAAAACTTCATATTTTCTAAATTCCGTTAAGAAACCTGGAGAAGCATCCATGTACACTTCTTCTTTCAACTCTCCATGCAAGAAAGCGTTCTTGATGTCAAATTGATGGAGTGGCCAATCTTCATTTACTGCTATTGAAAACAACACCCTGATAGTGTTAATCTTTGCAACCGGTAAAAAAGTTTCAGTGTAGTCAATACCATAGGTCTCAGTATAACCTTTGGCCACCAACCTCGCCTTGTACCGTTCGATGGTGCCATCTGCCTTGTGTTTAATGGTAAAAATTCATTTGCACTCTACTAGCTTTTTTTTCTATCGGTAGGATACACTTCTCCCAAGTTCCGTTCTTCTCTAGAGCTTCCATTTCTGTATGCATGGCTTTTTGCCATTCAGCTTTCTCATTGGCTTCTCGGACAGTTCTTGGAATGTCTTCTGTTAAGAGTGTGGTGGAAAAAGCCATTGCAACATTTGCTATTCCTTCTCTAACCACCCTTATCGGGTATCTTGAGTTACGGGGAACATGTTCTGGTGAGTACCGATTAGGAGGCATTTCTCTATTTCTTCTTGGAGGAAGAATAAAGGTATTGGACTCTGATTCTTCATGTTCCAGTGTTATACTGTTATTGTTAGTGGCCTCATTAAAAATAGAGAGTAAATTACCAGATTGGCAATTATTTACCTCTTGTTTGACATTCTCAAAAGGACTTTCACTAGTTGTATGTACTGAGTTCTTTCCTACGTTCAGTGAAGCATGCTCGGTGGCTCCATCTACTTGCTCTGTTTGAACAGTTTATGTGTAACACCCTAATTACCCTAAGCCTTACCTCATGTCATAAAGCAAATGTTAATAAAAAGTTACGACAATTTTAAGGCTTGTACAATAATATATAGAAAGAAATAGTAATTCTAGAAGCCCGATGAAGGAATAAGCTCAAAAACAGAGTTATAAAAGCGCGAAATGTTCACACGAAGCTACAAACTTAAGGCACAAGATATAGATACAAGATAAGAAAGCATAAATAGATATATGAGTATAATAGTCATAAGGAACAAATCTCAGCCCGCGGAATTTAGGCCAACTAGTTATATATAGACATACAGAGTTTTGAAAGTAAAACCAGCATATACAATATACCTCTCCCAAAGTAAGCCTATAAGGCAAATATAAATACAAAAGTGAGAGTACTAAACAAAATATCTAAAAGACTCCAAAATATGATAAGGATCCTCCGTTCTGTCACCATCACGTAACTCACCGAGGTGGGTTATGACCTGCATCTGAAAAATAACAACAGAATATGATATGAGAACCGAGGGTTCTCAATATGGTAATAGTACCCAATAATGTAAGATATAAGACTCCGGGACGCCAGAGGCAATCCTAGAGCTTCATATCAATCATGAGATTCAACTTAAAGTATAACTAAATTTAAAACCATCACTTTAAAACCATAATGAAATAAGGGAATCTAACTTAGGGATTTTCTACTCTAACATTTAATCCGCTGTCCCACAGCCTTTGCAGCCTAAACTCCATGCGATCCCATCGCTACCGCCTTCCGAACCTCCTCAATCCCAATAAAAAACACAAGTAATAGCAATGCAAGTAAGACACAAGTATAATCATGTATATCAAGTAATTCAAGAAGCAATTAAGCATGTCATACAATTAGGCAAACAATGCAAGTCGGAAAAGCAAGCAAACATATAGAATATGCACATGATGAATACCTGACCTATTTGGCTGTGATATCACATTATCGGTTCAACTGCCAATCCGACACATTCCCATGGGAATGTCGCCTTTCGGTCATGAATAAAAGTGGGATCCCTCCACAGATATAGTGCCGGGCACACTACCCACGGATATAGTGTTGGGCATACTCTTGTGATCCGAAAGGATGCGAGCGGCATCCTCTGCCACATACCTCAATCTCAACGTAAGCGGGATTAACCACCGTCCTAACGCCGCCGCCGCGGCCTCGACAAGCGGGATTAACTACGTCCTTGCCAGACGCATAGCGTCTCAACAATCTCAGTATAAAATAGTGTATCAGTGGTTTTTCAGAAATCATTTTCAGTACTCAGTCCACTCCGAGTCCTAGACTCATCTCAACATCATTAATCCGAAATACACAAATTCATTCTTTCAATCGTCATTACAGTACTCCGCCATCTCACTCAACTAATCCATCCTCAATACTCCAGAAACCTAAGGATCCGTTTTCTAAAATTTTTACCAGAAAATATCTAATTGAACTCACTTATAGCACTCTCTGTGTTTAAAGCCTAAAAACAAGTTAAGAAAACCTAGATAAGCATTACGGAAGTTTACAAGCTTGCCGGAAAGGTAAAATGGTTAAAAACGAGGCTTTTATTGAAAAATAGGACAATGTACGTGTTCATACCCTGGGTCGAACTACCCGACCTGGGATGATTGGTGACAAAGCGACCGACCTCTTCAGGTCAGGCTACCCAACCTCTTCTCAAAAAGGTCGGCCAAATCAACAGGAGAGCCCAATAAAGGGCCCAAATAGAGGAACACGACCCAAATCCAAAGGCAATCCAAGCATATAGAGATAAAGGCGGTTCCATTGAAGATAAGCTGACCTCACCAGAAGATAAGATAAGATAAGATAACCAACTTATCTTATCTAGAAAGGTCACTCTACAACCACTATAAATACACTGGAGCACCCAGGTATAACTCATACTCTGATTCTACATAAAACCTGCTTAATACCCATGCTAACTTAAGCATCGGAGTCTCTTGCAGGTACCCCCCACCCTCTGGTGACCAAGCATCAGCAGTACAGCCAGTCCAACAAGTCGGACACAACAGCTCCGGCCGCCACCAGCCAGCCGGACACGTCATCTCCGACCAGTACAGAAGATCTCGTCCGAGATCGACCTCCAGTTTCAGGTATCCCTCGGAACATTGGCGCCGTTGCCGGAGAACCTGGAAGTCATCCCATAACCATGGCGGACGACCATGACAATGACCACGGTTCAGATCTAGAAGATAGAACGCCGCACAAAAACGCAGACACTACACTGAAAGATACCCCGAAATCCAACGGGGACAAAAACTCACCAAATCCAGGAGCAATAGAAGTGCTTCAAGATCGCTTAAAGCAACTTGAAAAAGAAACCCAACAACAACGAGAGATCGGAAAGGATCTACAAAGAGAGGTACGGCGACGTCAAGAATTGGAAGAAAAACTACAGCAATTAGAAGCCGATATCAAATCAAAAGCTCCTCGGACCACCCCAGACAAATACTCACGCAAAGAGCAAGACCCATTCACCAGGGAAATTATGAAAACCAAAATTCCAAAAGACTTCAAACTCCCGGATATGACTTTGTATGATGGCACCACAGATCCCAACCACCATCTCAGCAATTTCAGAAGCAGAATGTACCTCACCGACGCCTCAGATGCCATTCGCTGTAAAGCCTTTCCAACAACTCTCACGAAGACAGCGATCAGATGGTTCGACAACCTACCTCCAAAGTCCATCTCAAACTTTAACGACCTGGCCAAAAAATTCCTATCCAGATTCTCCATCCAGAAAGATAAGGCCAAGCACGCCCCCAGTTTACTAGGGATCAAGCAAGGAGATCGGGAGAGCCTCCGCAACTACATGGAAAGATTCAACAAAATATGCATGGACATACAAAGCTTACCAACAGAGGCTGCCATCATGGGACTCATCAATGGCCTACGAGAGGGACCTTTTAGCCAATCTATATCAAAGAAGTACCCTACCTCCCTAAACGAAGTACAGGAGCGAGCAGAAAAATACATCAACATTGAAGAAATGCTCGGTTGGGAGAAACCTCAAAATCTGGGGCCCCTTACCGAGATAAAGACAAGGAATCCAAAAGGAAAGAAGATCGACAAGGGGAGAAAATAAAAAAACACCATAATTACACTCCTCTCAGGGCATCCCTGGTCGACGTATACAAAGAAGTCTGTCATACAGAGAAAATCCCCCAGCGTGGCCACTCAAAGGCAAAAGGGGAAGAGGAAACCGGAATGAATACTGTGAATACCATCGAGTCCGAGGGCACTCCACCAACGAGTGCTTTGACTTAAAAAACATCATAGAAAAATTGGTGAGAGAAGGAAAATTAGATCGATTTCTGGCCACCCGAGATGAGGACCAAAGAAAGAGACGAAGGGACGAAGATGCCGGACGAACTGAATGATCACCTCAGACACCAGAAAGACACGTCCACATGATACACGGGAGATTCGAAGGAGGTGGGATCTCCAAATCATCTCGCAAAAGACATCTCAAAGAAGTATATCATGTCAAGGGAAAGGAGGAAGCACCCGACATCCCTGCAATAACATTCACTAAAGAGGACGCATCCGGCATCATCTCGGGACACGACGATCCCATGGTCATCACTATCATACTGGCAAACGCCAATCTACACTGGACATTAATAGACCAAGGGTGTTCTGCCGACATCTTATTCAAAACAGCCTTCGACAAACTTGGCTTAGAAGAAAAGGAACTTAGAGCATACCCAAACAGTCTGTTCGGACTAGGAGATACCCCGGTACAACCACTGGGATACGTATCGCTACACACAACCTTCGGGAAAGGGAATCAATCCAGGACCCTCAAAATAGACTACATTGTGGTCGACGTAAGTTCAGCCTACAATGCTCTAATAGGTCGGACAACTCTCAATCAACTCGACGCAATAGTCTCGACTCCACATCTATGCATGAAATTCCCAACTACAGAGGGGATAGCCGCGATAAAAGCAGATCAAAAGATGGTACGCCGCTGTTATAACAAAAGTCTAAACCTCAGAGGCAGAGGAGAAGAGTTTCATACAATTGAGCTTGGCGGAGTTCAGCGACGAGAAGAACTCCGTCCACAGCCAGCAGGCGAGATAGAGAAGGTTCAGATCGGAGACACCCCGGACAAAACAACTAACATCGGAATGATCCTAAGAGGAGACTCAAAAGAATTACTGATACAATTCTTACGAGATAATGTCGATCTCTTCGCATGGAAAGCCGTAGACATGCCAGGCATAGACCCCAAGCTAATGTGCCACAAGTTGGCAGTCTATCCAGGATCTCGGCCGGTGCAGCAGAGACGAAGAAAACTTGGGCCAGAACGATCCCAAGTTGTGGAAGAACAGGTGCAAGCACTACTAGAGGCAGGATTCATAAGAGAAGTCAAGTACCCACTATGGCTAGCCAACGTCGTCTTGGTGAGAAAATCAAATGGGAAGTGGCGAATGTGCACCGATTACACTGATCTCAACAAAGCCTGCCCAAAAAATCCTTACCCACTCCCAAGTATCGACGCTCTAGTAGATGCTTCCTCCAGATATAGATACCTCTCGTTTATGGACGCATACTCGGGATACAACCAAATTCCCATGTATCCACCAGATCAATAAAATACCTCATTTTTAACGCCGAAAGTAAATTACTGCTACATCGTGATGCCTTTCAGTCTCAAGAACGCAGGAGCTACTTATCAAAGGCTAATGAATAAAGTCTTCTCAGATCACATCGGAAAAATCATGGAAGTCTATGTGGACGACATGTTGATAAAATACAAAGCGAAGATACATTATTGTCCAACCTAGCTCAAGTGTTCGACACTATAAGGAAGCACGACATGCGACTCAATCCCGCAAAATGCACCTTTGCAGTAGAAGCAGGAAAATTCCTAGGTTTCATGCTCACACAAAGAGGAATTGAAGCAAACCCGGATAAATGTCAATCCATACTCAACATGAAGAGCCCCACCTGTGTCAAAGAAGTACAGCAACTCAAAAGGAGATTGGCCGCCCTATCCAGATTCTTAGCAGGGGCAGCGATAAGATCTCTCCCCTTCTATGCTACTTTAAGGAAGGGAAAGCAGTTCGAATGGACGACAGAATGTGAACAAGCCTTCCAAGACTTCAAAGAATTCTTAGGACGGCCGCCTATCTTATCTCGACCACGAGAAGGAGAACCGCTCATATTATATCTCGCAGTAGGAAGCCGGGCAATAGCCTCAGCACTAGTCAGAGAAGACGAAAAGGGGCAACAACCCGTCTACTTCATTATCAAAGCGCTACAGGGATCCGAGCTGAACTTCCAGAAAATAGAAAAATTTGCTTATACTCTCATCCTAACATCTCGACGACTTCGCCCGTACTTCCAGGCTCACACCATTAAGGTTCGAACTAACCAGCCCATAAAAGGAATACTACAGAAAACAGATTTAACAGGCAGAATTTTACAATGGGCAGTTGAGTTATCAGAGTTTGACCTCCAATATGAAGCTCGGACGGCCATCAAATCACAGTATCTGGCCGACTTTATCGCAGAATTCACAGATGCCCTGGAAAACCCCACAGAATGGAATCTCTATGTGGACGGTTCTTCAAATAAAACTGGAAGCGGTGCAGGTGTGATAATAGAAAGCAACCAAGGAACCCAGGTTGAGCTCTCCCTCAAGTTCGGGTTCCCGGCCTCAAACAACCAGGCGGAATACGAAGCGTTATTAGCTGGTTTGAAGCTGGCTAAAGAGGTTGGAGCTCAAAAACTCAACATTTACAGCGACTCACAAGTAGTCACCTCACAAATAACAGGGAGCTATCAAGCCAAAGATCCCACCATGAAAACATATTTGGACAAAACCAAGGGACAGCTCGGACAACTCGGGGAATATAAGATCTGCCACATACCCCGCAAACAAAATGCCCGAGCTGACGCACTCTCGAAACTAGCCAGCACCAAACCAGGGGGTAACAATAGAAGCCTCATCCAGGAAATGCTACAAAACCCGTCAATCTCAGAAGAGGAAAAAGTCCTAGCCATAACAAGTCAGGACTAAGGATGGATGACCCCCAAAATCAACTACCTCAAAGCAGGAACACTCCCCACAGAAGAAAATGAGGCAAAGAGATTAAAAAGGGAGGCACAGTACTACACCATCATAAACAACATCCTGTACAAAAGAGGGATCTCAATACCATTACTAAAATGCGTGCCGACCTCCAACACAAGGGAAGTGCTAGAAGAAGTACACGGCGGCATTTGTGGTAATCATCTCGGAGCACGATCTCTCGCCAAAAAAGTACTCCGGGGGGGATTTTATTGGCCAACTCTGCAGAAAGAAGCTACAGATTTGTAAAGACATGTCCACCATGTCAGAAACATGCCAACTTTCACATCGCCCCACCAGAAGAGCTCATCAGCGTGACTTCGCCTTGGCCGTTTGCAAAATGGGGACTCGATCTTCTCGGTCCCTTCCCCCAGGGGTCAGGACAAGTTAAATTTCTCATAGTACGGGTAGACTACTTCACAAAGTGAATCGAGGCAGAGCCCCTAGCCAACGCCACCGCCCAAAGAAGCCGGAAATTCTTATATAGAAATATTGTCACAAGGTTTGGGATTCCATATTCAATAACCACAGACAATGGCACTCAATTCACAGATGCAGGCTTCAGAAAACTAGTAGCCGACTTAAATATAAACCACCAGTACACCTCCGTTGAACACCCACAAGCCAATGGACAGGCCGAAGCCGCCAACAAAGTTATATTGGCTGGGTTAAAATGGAGATTACAAGATACAAAAGGAGCTTGGGCAGAAGAGCTTCCACAAGTCCTATGGGCGTATCGAACGACGCCACATTCCACCACGAAGGAATCCCCCTTCCGGTTAGCATATGGAATATAAGCAATGATCCTAGTGGAGATCGAGGAAGGATCGCCTAGAGTGGTTCATTACAATGAGGGAGCAAACTCCCAACTTCAGAGGGAAGAGCTCGACCTACTACCCAAAATCCAAGAAAGAGCTCGGATCAGGGAAGAAGCACTAAAGCGTCGAATGGCTTCCAGATATAATCAAAGGGTAGTGCCGAGAAGTTTCGCGGAGAATGATCTCATTCTAATCCGAAATGATATTGGAACAACTCGACCAGGAGAAGGAAAGTTGGCAACTAACTGGAAAGGACCCTACCGAGTTGTAGAAGTACTTGGGAAGGGCTACTACAGACTGTCCGGACTCGATGGACGAGAGCTTCCCAGATCATGGCACGCCTGCAACCTAAGAAGGTACTACAGTTAGAAAAAGTAAAAGACCTCATTATTGGATGCACTCTTTTTCCTAAAAAGGTTTTTTAACGAGGCACCAAGTTGAGACTCAGACACTATCTGACTTAAAGGGATGAAAAATTTCCACATGTATATATTTGCACTTTCCTTTGAATAAAATATATTTTAGATATTCTACAAGATTTCAAGACGCATTAATCTGAATCATTCATCGTCCGATTATAAAGCAACAGATTGGCAGAAAGTGAAAAACAATTTCACTGCACGATCACGATAAAGATAACCGTCCGATAAAGGTGAAAACGCAATTCACCCAAAAGACGATCTAAAGATAACAACCACTTTCTACAAATCGGCAAAGATGAACACAGAATAATGTAAGAAGTTATCGAAAGCAATCCGGAAAAGAACCTGACGAGGTCTTATGAATTGCTAAATAATAACTTAAAGACTGGCCGACGTTAAGAAGTCGGACCAAGTCAACTCAAGTTATAAGTAAACCCTGGAAAGAGGTCTGGCCAATCCTATTAAAGAGGATTACTTTAACTTAGAAGGGTCCGACATGACAAAGTCAGCCCAAAATGAAAAAGTTATAAAAGTAATCCCTGAAAGAGACCTGACAAAGGTCCAAGAAAGAGGATTACAAAAAAATAACTTAGAAGAGATCGACCTAACGAAGTCGGTCTCCTACAACAAAAAAGTTATAAAAGTAATCCCTGAAAGAGACCTGACAAAGGTCCAAGAAAGAGGATTACAAAAAATAACTTAGAAGAGATCGACCTAACAAAGTCGGTCTCCTACAACAAAAAGTTATAGAAGTAATCCCTGAAAGAGACCTGACAAAGGTCCAAGAAAGAGGATTACAAAAATAACTTAGAAGAGATCGACCTAACGAAGTCGGCCTCCTACAAAAACCAAGTTATAAAAGTAATCCCTGAAAGAGACCTGACAAAGGTCTAAGAAAGAGGATTACAGAAATAACTGGAAAGAGGACCAACGTAAAGAAATCGGTTATGAAGTGCTAAAAATACAAGCAAGAGCGAGAAAACCGAAAAAGCAAGTTGGACCCACAACCTCAAAGGATCCAAGCTACAAACAATAAAGTACAAAGCAATCCAAAGAGGTCGAGCCGCAAGGTTCCAACACTCTTAGAGAACAGAAGAGATACCAAGTCAAGCGCAAAAAGCATGATATAATCTACAAAGTTATAAAGCTTCAGAGGCCACCAAAATTTACCTCAAAAGGCTAGCAAGCTACTTTTGTTTTTCAAAGAAAAAGTTGCTAAGCAAGAAACTAGAAAATGTCAGCAATTAACAAAACAAAGTTTAAAAGCCCACAAGCTGGGCCAGCTGCATAAATATCCAGAGAGAGATCAGCAAACATCAGGAGCCTTCTTGGCAGCATCAGGACAAGGAGAAGGAGGGCGAGTCTAAATAGGCACAGCATCCACAGTTCCATCCTCCCGGTTCAGAATCTGGCAATCCAGATCGGCTACAACCGGAGGAGCTGAAGAAGTCGACACTTTGACAGAGGACACAGGGGGAGGTTCAACGTCATCATCCTCGTCATCAGGGACAATTTTGCCATCCCTGACAACGTTATCCAGGCTGAAGAGGGTAAGGTCGGCCTCGGGAGCAATAACCCGAACTTGTTCCTTCAGGTTCTCGTAAACATCAGTTACGCTGCCAATAAGATGACCTTGAAGCTCGGAGTAATCAGCTCGAGCATTCTCCAACTCCTCCTTTAGGCGCACAACCTTCCGATAAGATGTCACATAACTGTCCTTATGTCTCATAGCCGTATCCTCGGCCAGCCTCACCGAAGCCGCCAGAGAGAGGGAACTCGCCTTCTCATTCTCCAGATCCTTCTCCAACTTGGTTACCTTTACCTCAAGCTCTTCCTTCAGGCCCTTCATTCGGTCGAACTCCTGTTTAGCCTCTTCCATAAATTCCTTAGTGGCATGGAGAGGAAGATTCTGAGCAGTTCGGTACAGAGCAGCCCTCATATACGCCATCTTAACGCTGTTTCGGGTCATAAATTCCAAATGATGAAGGATGGACACATCGTCCATGGAAAGGGCACCATAGGGACCGATTTGCTGATCCACAAATTCAATTGCATTAAAGTCGGGAGCATCAAGGTTGAAAGGCTCAGCTGTTTTTTGTTTCTTATTGGGAGGAGCGCCAGAAGGAGCGCCAGAAGTTGGGTGAGAGTCAGCCAGACGAACTCGGGGAGTGGGGATCACCTTCCTCGCCCCAGGAGAACTCGGCATGGACGGCTTCACACGCACTTGGGAATATCCCTCCCCGGCCGCCTTGGCCGAGATGTTTTTAGCAGAGTCGCCTGCTGTGCTCTTTTAAAAGCCTTCATGGATCCATTATTCTTCATTGCCTCTGCAAATAAAACACAACAGTAAGAAATTAAGCTGCAAGTTGGAAAGGCATTTACGAGCAATATAAACAGATAATAAAGGGAAAATCAGGAACGCAAAATACCCAGCTCAGTTTGAAGAAGAGAGGGATTGGTTAAAAATTTCTTTGTATCAAGATGGGGAGGTTGACCCCAGTGTTCTTCCAAGACAGTCACGAAAGCCTGCTCAGCTTCATCCAACATTTTCCATGTGTATCTGGACACTCTCACATCTTTTTGCCATTCCAAAGGAAAGGCGGGCTCATCATTTTCATCCAGAAAAAAGGGCCGAGCTCCTTCAATAGCTCAGACCTTGAAAAAGTAGTTTTTAAAATCACGAAACGATTCGTCAAACATGGAAAAGACCTTCTTTCCCTGGGAAGATCGAAAGGAGACCCAAGCCGCCTTCTTTTTTACTACTCCAGGCTTCGTCAAGACAAATAGATAGAAAAAGAGAGATTGCGAGGCGGGAATACCAAATCCATGACACAACAATTGGAAAATTTTTATGAAACCCCATGAATTAGGGTGAAGTTGAGAGGGAGCAACATTACAGGACCATAACAGGTTGGTCTCAAATTCAGTGAAAGGAAGGGTGATACCCAGCTGACCAAAGAAGAAGTCATAAGCGTAGAAAAAAGGGCGATCTCTAACAACCCGAGTAGAGAAACAAACTCTCTCTTCAGAAGAGGGAGGGACAAGTTCATAATTCTTCTCATCACCAGCATTACTAAAGACCCTATGAAACTGCCTAAGCTGCGCACAAAACTCGGAATCAACCAAAGAGACACACATAAGAACCATTGAGTCCACCCAATCGGCCATGCCCTCGGGAACCTGGGAAGACATCTCTACAACGTTATTGCGAGAAGACATGAGACCAACTAATCCTACAATAAGAAAAGAAGACGGGATTACCAAAAACATCTCAGACGAGGGGCAAAACAACTCGACCAATATGATACAGGCGAACAAACAGAAAAGAAAAACCCCAAGACTCAAACCAAAGTCCTGGGGCATCCTTTGGAGGCAGTAACAAAGCAAGGTTTCAGGAAATTTCTACAGCTTACGTCCCGGCACTCATCAAACAAGAAAATAAGGTTTCAAATGAAACAAAGGAAGTAAAAACACAAAGTCATCTAAGTCACTACCTTTCTACAGTCTATCAGCAAAAAGCATTGTCAAACATAAAAAATGCCAAGCAGAAAATTATCAAAGACGCAACCTTTTTCAGAATCAAGCAAAAACCATCATCGAAGGCGCAAGCAGAAACGGCGACAACATGCAAAAGCCCTAAAAAAGATTCAAGCAACAAGAGAAGCAAAAAGATTCGCACAAAAAACGAAGAAATTCCAGAACACGCAACAATCAGGCACAGTAAAAGCAGAAAGATCCAAACTTTCTCTGAGCAAAAATCAAACTTTCTAAAAACAGACATATAAAGAAATAGAGGAAGAAAAATCGAACCTGGAGAATAGAAGAAAACCTCGAAAGAAAGCTGAAGAGCAGAAGCAACAAAGCCACCCCTCAAAGCGGAAAACTGCGAAGATGGAAGGAGAAATCTGGAAATCACCCCTCTTCCACAGAAAGTAGTAGCATAACAAACGTCGCGGGAAGAAACTACGAACTCCAGGCAAGAAACAGAAAATGAGTGAGTAAAGGGAGAAGTTACGAAGAAGAGCGAAGAAGAGAAACTGTTTTTGATTGAGAAATTCAAAATAAAAAGCCAAGAGAAAACGGGGCAATTAATACCAATTAATGAAGGTATTAAATCCTCTCACGTTCCCAAGAACAAAGCACTGATATAAAAGCGCGCGTTTTTTGAGAAAAACGTTCTACATTCAAAAGATTCTACAAAAGGAAGAAGTCGACAAAATGCTTGAGTTCGGCTTCGTCAGAGAAGGACCGAAGTCAAAGACTCGACCTCAACAAAAAGACCGAGCTCAAGCAGGGGCACTGTTCATACCCTGGGTCGAGCTACCCAACCTGGGATTATTGGCGACAAAGCGACCAACCTCTTCAGGTCAGGCTACCCGACCTCTTCTCAAAAAGGTCGGCCAAATCAACAGGAGAGCCCAATAAAGGGCCCAAATAGAGGAACACGACCCAAATCCAAAGGCAATCCAAGCCTATAGAGATAAAGGCGGTTCCATTGAAGATAAGCTGACCTCACCAGAAGATAAGATAAGATAAGATAACCAACTTATCTTATCTAGAAAGGTCACTCTACAACCACTATAAATACACTAGAGCACCCAGGTATAACTCATACTCTGATTCTACATAAAACCTGCTTAATACCCATGCTAACTTAAGCATCGGAGTCTCTTGCACGTACCCCACACCCTCCGGTGACCAAGGATCAGCAGTACAGCCAGTTCAACAAGTCGGACACAACAGCTCCGGCCGCCACCAGCCAGCCGGACACGTCATCTCCGACCAGTACAGAAGATCTCGTCTGAGATCGACCTCCAGTTTCAGGTAACCCTCGGAACAGTACGTATGCATAGGGTTGTGCGTATGCACTCCCAGAAGAGTTTTCTCAAAGTGTGCGTACGCATAGAGGTGTGCGTATGCACACAAAGTAAAATTTTTCATTTTGTGTGCACGCATGGATACGTGCGAACGCCCTCAACAGAATGTACTTCCCAACGTGTGCGTACACATGATGATGTGCGTACACACCCAACAGTAGTCATATCCCTATGTGTACGTGCGCACTAGAGTGTGCGTATGCACGTTTTCAAAAATTTACAGGGTGTGCGTGTGCACAAAGGTATGCGTGCACACAAGTGAAAACATGGCCCCTGTTCAGAGCACGCGCACAACAGTGTGTGTGGGCACACATACCAGAAATCACAAATTCTGCAACATCACAGAATTTTAGATTTTCGATACCAACTTCCAACGATCATATCTTTTTCTACAAAATTTTGATTTCTACAAAATCTATACTGTTTTAAAACTCTTTGAATTATCCTTAATTTGATACAAAATCAATCAATTCCAAAATTGTAGTTCAAGATATGATCTGCCAAAGTTGACCTAAAATTCATTTTTATCAAAAACCTCAAAACTCAAATTTCTCTAAAACTCTCAATTCAAAGCCAATTGCTCTACATCCAAACCAGTTCTAATTTATCTAAATTATATTCATATATATTTCAATTCACTCCACATCCTATGATACACATTTTCATCCTTTCCACACCCAATCATCATTCAATCTATAACTCTTTCAAACAATATACAACAACATCACACATCAACGATTTCTCATACATAAATTCATCACTTACCACCCCTCATTATCATAATAGTCATCCACCACCAATCATAGCTCAACATCAATAATTCATCATCATACAACATTAACTCAAAATCAACACCATTTATAAACAACAACCTCATTTCAACATTTATCACAATCAATTCAATCCTATCCTAAGGTTCACTAGCCTAAGTATCCAGAAATATACATATTACATATAAAAAATCAAAACTATACTTTGGCCGATTCTCAATATGCACAAAACACCAAGATGAGTCCAATTCAAGCCTCCAATCACCAATCAACTCCAACAAGCATCAACAATCAAATTTTTCCAATCTATGCACATTAATTTACCATAAATCAATACCTAGGGTTTCTAAATACACAAATTCACAAGGAATAAGAGCAAGCTTACCTTATCAACAGTTTTGAGAGCAAAACTCAATAGCAACCAAGTGCTAGAGTGTACCTAAACACCCAAAATCACAAAAATATCTCAAAAATCAAACCTAAAATTTCAAAATTCTTATAACAGCAGAATAGGGAGTGAAATTCGAAATATTACCTACACAAGTTAGATAGGACTAACGGACTCGGCAAAAGCTTCGGGTAGCCGCTGACAGCACGCGAATCGAAGTACCGTAGCTCAAGTTATGAGCAAAAAAATGAGGAAGTGAATAGTGTTCTTCCTCTCTTCTCTCTCAACTCATGCAGCTGTGATTTTTGAGTTATGAAGGGTGAAGTGATTAAAACGGCCTTTAATGAGAGTATTTATATGTTGAGTTTGGGTCCAACTTAGGTCTGGTCTAACCCGTTAGCGTTTTTGGCCCGTTTGGCCTAACTTTGGGCCAAACCTTTAAAATTAGCGCCCGGTTTAGAAGTCTAATTGTTTTCTTAAGCTTTTCTACTGTTTTCATTATTCTCGCACAGTACCAGACAAATTTAAGCCGGTACTGCCAGTTAATTTATCAGTACACGTTTTTACGTAATTTTTTGCAGAAAATTACATTTTCTAACTCAGAAAAATCTATTGAGTCCAAACATCATATTTAAATTTTCTAATTCACATTCTAAATTTTTTTTATCCTATTTTAGACAATTAATTTAATTTAATTAAGCTGTCAATTAGTCGCAATTCTTACATTCTGGGCAACAAAGGTTATTTAGTCAACTTGGTGGTTCATTATTGTTCTCCCCCTAAATGCCATGTTGGTGGCTGAAGTAAAACTTAGATTCTAAAAAATCACAATGAATGGTCACATGAACACAACGAGTGATTGAATTGTAGCACCTATACCCCTTTTGGTGTGTAGCATACCTAACGAAAACACATTTTTCTGCAGAAGGATCAAGTTTGGTTCTATTGACTTTAGGGGTATAGACAAAGACGGAACATCCAAATACTTGAGGTGGTAAGGTTAGAATAGGCGAGATTGCGGTCTGAGTAGGCAAGACTTGTAAGAGTGTTTTGCGGTAGAGAACTTGGGTAGGTAGGTGATTCAGTAAGTAGGCAGAGGTCGCTATAGCTTCAGACCAAAAAATTTTTGGAACTTGTGCATAAAAAAGCCTGGCTCGAGTCATCTCAAGTAATTTACGATTTCGCCGCTCAGTCACACCATTTTATTGGGGTGTATTTGGGTAGGAAGTTTGATGGATAAGGTCATTTTGCATAAAAAAATTACGCATTAATTAGTTTATAAATTTTTCACCATTATCTGAGCGAAGTATTTGGATTTTCGTGTTGAATTAAGTTTGAATCATTTAGAAGAAAGCAAAGAATTTATCAGGTACTTCATATTTGTGTTTTAAAAAATATACCCAAGTCATGCGAGAGAAATCGTCTACAAATAACACAATATTGAAAATTATTATGGGAAATAGGAGATGGGCCCCCACACATCAGAGTGTATTAGAGAAAAAATAGAATTGACTCTAGTGTTGGTGGGAGGAAAAGAAACTCTATGATTTTTTGCACGAATACAAGTTTCGCATTTGAGGGGTCTAGTGCTACTTGTAAAAAGACTAGGAAATAAAAATTTGAGGTACCCAAATGAAGAATTACCTAGTAACCGTGTTCTGTGAGCAAGCATGGCATGACCCTGGTGTGCTACTTCATCAACGTAGTAAAGGCCTTCTCGCTCAGTATCACGCCTAATGATCTCCTTCATAAGAATGTCCTGTAAAAGATAAAAGGTAGAGTATATCAGTACCACACAATTTAGTTCCTTTGTTACTTGACTAACAGATAATAATTTTGATGATAGTGCAACGACATAGAGGCAATTTTTTAATTTTAATTTTTTTGAAAAAGTAATAGAGCCTCTTCCTTTAATATCAATTAATTCTCCACTAGCTGTTTCAATATGGGCTTTTGAGAGTATAGTCAAGTTGTTGAAATCATGGAGGTCATGAGTCATAGTATCGGTAGCCCCATAATCGAAAATCCATTCATTTATTTTTTTTTAATTGGATTCTAATTTTGGGTCTCCCTTTTTTCCTCCTTTCCTTCTGGCACAGTTTCAGCCCTTACCGCCGCTACTACCTTGCCATTGCGACTTGCTTCCTCTCTTCTGGCTTCGCTGCCACTACTGCTGGTGACCTCTGGAATGCTCACAGCAGCGGCTCCTTTGCTCTGATTTTTCGGTGACTTGGAATTTTTTTCACCAATCTGGGTAATCAATTCACCAATCTGGTAGGTTTCAAGATCTGAAGTCGGGCTGCCTCCCTACGGATAGTGGTGTAGGCGAATTCGACTGAAGGAGATGTCTCTTGCTTCAATAAATTTCTTCTGATTGTTTCGAATTTTTCATCAATTCCAGTAAGCAACTGATACAACCTCTGTTCTTGTTTTAATTGGTTGAAAATCATAATATCTTTAGGGCATTTCATGGGATTTGGTTGTTTTCTGTCGATGGCCATCCATATTGCTTGCAATTTGTTCCAAAATTTTTCTTAGGTATCCTGCCATTGTTTCTGAGTGTTGGCTCGTTGATGTAGGTCATAGATCTGCATCGGATTGGTACTGCTTCCATAAGTGGTTGACAGACTGTCCCATAGTGCCTTTGCAGTTGGAAATTGAGACACGTTGTTCATTAGGTTTGCTTCGATATTCTGGATAATCCAGGTAAACACTGTTTGATCTGCTTGTTCCCGTTGATCATATGCTGGTTCTGTCTCTGCCGGTGCTGGAGGTATCCTTGTTAGGTGAGCCTTCTTTCCTCTTCCACCAATTGCTTTTTTCACCAGAGTTGCTTATAATGGATAATTATCTCCATTTAATTTAAAACCAATTGACAAATTGTCAGAATTAGTTTGTAATAATTACATTCCAAGACTATTGCGTAGCATATTCACAATTTGTAATGTCAATTCGTCAAAAATGGTTGATTTGGATTGATAGTGCTGCTGGTTTCTTCAGATACAGACATGTTGGGTTTTGGTAGTATTGCTGGGACGGTGATGATACTTTTGAGTTTCCAAAATCTAATTCTGCTCGGATACCATATTACGTCGCTACAAAGAATTTAGAAAAAAAAAAGGATAATTTAAAAAAATATCATATTCATTCTTTCTTTTGATTACAATATTTTTACCAATATATAAATCAAGAGTACATTACTACGTACGCTAATTATAGAATAATATCCTAATAAATTACATTAATTTTTTTTTATTCTCTTTAATATTTTCCTAATTTTGTTCCTAACGATGATGTTCTAATAAGTCAAACCTACGTATCATTTACAAGTATATCTAGGCAAAATTAGTAGTACATTTGAAAGAAGAAAAAATAGGTAAAACTAGAGTAGGAAATCAATTACTTACTTGTACACATACTTTTTAAAGAATAATAAATAAATAAATAAATAAATAATTAACTAGTTCTATTTGTTCAGTATGTTGGTGCTTGAAATTTTCTCCTTTAGATTTAGGGTAGAAAACAAAAGGTCAAGTCAATTTTTATTCTTAATAAATCAAACTTGTAATATATTTAACTGATCTAAATTTAGTTAATAATTTATTATAGGCTTTATTTTAAATATTGAACCTGACATAATCTGTAACCTAATAAAAAGTTTTATATATATAATTTTTTATCAAAATATTTTTTTTAATTTAAAAAATATATATTTATATATAATATACTAAATTCAATCTTTATAATAATATCTAAACTTTTAAAATATAAAAATATTTATCATAAAGTATAATAAATTTAAAACTTTTTAATAATATTTTAATTATAAAAAATTATTTTTATATTTATTTATATTTTAATTAGTCCAGACAATTCTAACAGGTCTAATAAATTATTTTGTGAGTCTAAATTTGACCTATTAACAGAATTAAACATTTAAATTAAGTTAGAGTTAAAATTATTTTATGACAAGCCAGAGACTATACCTTATCGTGTTTTTTCTTCACAAAAAAGTCATGGAAGAATGGAAAGATTTATGGCTTTTCCTGAAGAAAGGATTAAAAAGAAAAAAAGTGCCCCCTTTTGAAGACTTTGATTTAAATTATTTCTCATGAAAATGGCAAGAAGCCAAATTGGAAGTCAAATGGGTCCTAAATAATTCATTTGAGTTTGAAATTACCCTCAAATTTGTAAGGCCTGAAAGCTGTTTTGTGGAAAAACCAATATTGTTTTTGTTCATGATATCGATCTTCAAAATCACTATTTTATCTAATAATCAAAGTCATTAATCAGTACACTAAACAAAAAAGTCATTAATCAATTGGGAGTAGTATTTGGGTGCTGAAAGAATACTACATATATACAAATTAAAAAAATAATTGTGCATTTTTATATGTTAAAGTACATTTTACATTTTACCAGGTTTAGAAATATATAGATATATATGATTAGTCTTAAATAAATTAAATAATGTGATTAATTATGCTAATGTCTGCTTTTGAGCTGACAAAATATCTTGTAGCATCCATCAAGAGAGGCCGGTGGTGGTAGTAATTAAGACCTAAGAAAAGGGAATGCGTCAAAATCGGTGTTCAATCTTTTAATGATAAAGAATTATCAGTGTATATATATATAATTATATATATAATGAACTAGAAACTCTAATATAAGAAGCAAGCAATGCAAGTTTGATAAGTGTTTGCTTTGATTTGGGGTCTCCACCCTTTTAAAGTATGAATAATAATGTTTGCTTAACTAATTAAGATTATTGCTGTTGAGGGGTCATTAGTTAAATTAAAATTTTGGTATGACTAGGACAAGTATGACATTGGTCATGAACCATGTATCTCATAGCTAGAAAAAGAATATAATAATATGCACCGTACCTCCTCATATACAGGGGTGGCAATAGGGTGGGTGGGACAGATTTTTTTTTCTACTCGATTATGCTCTATCTTATAATAACTTGTATTGAATTCGTTTAGTTGTTATTTACGAATAATAAAAAGTTAAATTCTAATCCATTTTTGTATGTATTCGTTATCTCTATTCACTCTTATAATTATTAAAATTTAATAAATAAAATTTAAATTTAAATTTATATAATTATTATTACATACATAATATAAATTAAAATAAAAATTTAAATATGATTAATATTTTATATATATATATATATATATATATATATATATATATATAGCAGGTAAAAGTGAGTTTAACCTATATCCTGTATTTACCTCGCTCAAGAACCCACACTAGTACGGAAGCAAATAATTATCCATTCTGAGCAAGTAAAAATAGAATGAATACCTACAAATTTAAATAGTGTTGTCACCCTATTCATGTATATGTCATTTTAACATATATTATATCAATGTGGGGCAATTAAAACTTAAGTGGGATATGTTGAATGAATAAATACATATTTTGTAATTAAATTTTAATTCAGTTTTTAAAAGGTTAAGCTTTTTAAACTATTAGTTTCTTTTAATAAAAAAAAAAAACAGAATATTTATGAATCTAATTTCTTATAATAAATATATAAATTTTGTATATTTTTATTTTTTTCTATGCTTTTCTTTTGTTTTAAGAATAAATTATTATTTTTACTCACAAATATTTTGAATGTTAACAAATTTATCTACTAAAAATAAAAAATAATTTGATACCTATAAAAAATTTGTTTTTCGGCTGATAAAAATACCTAAATTTTAAAAGATTATTTAAATTTTTTTAAACTACCTACTTAACTTAACAAGGTATCCTATCTCTAATTCTTAACATTTTTTGCTACCAAAATTCATTTTTCATAAATACAAAATTATTTTCATTTTTTCGTGAATAAAACTAATTGTATTTGGTTTTGGTGTCCAACACAATCTCATTTTAATCACATTTTCTTTTTTTTGTCTCTCTCCCTTTTTTTCTCTCTCTTTCTCTCTCTCTATTTTATCTGAATACGAGTTGAGTATCCCATATATTAACACGGATGATGAATTAGAGCTCATCATGTAACATATTTGTAAACAAAATTATTTTCAATTTCAAATTGAATCCGTTCGAACAATAATAATCATGTTATATATATATATATATATATATATATATATATATATATATATATATATATATATTAAAAAATATATATCTAAAAACTGAAAAACGTAGTTTCTAATTGAGGCTAGACATATACAAGAGCAGCACCAAACACGTCCCAATGAAATGGTGGTGGGGCTACTTGAGTTGCTTGAATATCAGAATCATAAGTCGCCATCCCAATATTACTACTATCCATTTAGAAATGAATTAGTCAAAGATTTAGGCCATGCTTGGGGTTATGGCATCGCAATACTCATAATTTGAAAAGTTCCGTGGCCGAATTATATTGGTATCTAATATTTCAATAATATAGTTTCGCAATGTTATTATCGGCCATCAATGTATGGAATATATATGTCGCAATTGAAGGCTAAGATGAGTGTTACGAATTTTTTTTTCAAAAATTTAAATTATATAAATAATCATATTTCTAATATGATTCTTTAAGTAAAAATATCTTTTAGAATTTGTTTAAATTTTTATTAAGTTTAATTATTCTGTTGGTCCCTATAGTTTTGCGAAATTTTTAATTAGGCCTCTATACTTTTTTTCTTTTTAATTGGGTTCCTGCATCAATTTTTTTTTCAATTAGGTCCATTTTAGTAGTAATTGGCTTAATTGTATAAGGACTCAACAAAAAAAATTAGTGCAGAAACTCAAATAAAAGGAAAAAAAAGTATAGAGACTCAATTGAAAAAAAATTGGTGCAGGAACCCAATTAAAAGAAAAAAAAGTATAGGGACCTAATTGAAAATTTCGCAAAATTTTAAAGACCAACAGAGTAATTAAACCTTTTTATTATAATTTCTTTTATTTGTCTTATACTTTTTTTTAATAATAATAATTAAATTTTAAACTTTTTTATTATAGAAAATTTGATATTATATTATAAAATTATTTTTTTCAGAGACTTAAAATAATTGGTTAATAAATTAATTGGTTAATTATTATTTGTTATTAATTGGCAAGGTTGTTAGGCAGCATGCATATATTTATATGCATGCATCTTCATTTCGTTTAGTTAGATTGTGTTCATATGTGCTTTTCATAGCATATTATATATATGATGGATTCCCTACATCTACTAATTATGATTTGATATTTTGATTGTCTCTAGTCTCTACCATTATTTAAATGTCACGCTCACTGAACACACCAAATAATTTGGAATATATTACTATTATTATACTATGTATATACCCTACACAAGGTTGTATCTCTCTCCAACCAATATTCAGATTACAGAAATTGACCTTCTGAATTTTTTTAATTTAACTTTTGAACCGTTAGTGCTTGCTTAGTGACTGCTTGTGATTGGTTTAAATATTTTCAAGGATTCTCAACAATTTTTTATTTTTCTGGTTAAAAAGTACAGAACAACATAGAGCATTAGCCTTTAAGAAATATAGACAGTATTATTTGAGAAATGCTAAAAGATTATTAAAATTTATTATTTTTTATTATTATTTTTAATTATTAATTTAATTTTTTTAGTTTAGTAATTTAATAATATATTTTTATTTTTTATTATTAATGACTAATTAATGACAAAAAATAATAAATTTTGATAATTATCTAACATTTTTTTTAATTTTAAAAGAATGTAAGTCTATTGATCAAGTAGATTTTTTTCAGGTTTTGTAACAAAATATGATCGATAATATATTCTTCAGGTATTATTTGTTTTTTTTTTTTTGGGATTCGATCGGAAAAGTTAGTTTCATAGCGACTTTGTAAAAATAAAAAGAAAGAAAAAGAAAAATATGTTGATTAGTTATGTATGTGATACATCCAAATAAGTAATGACAATATGAAATAAACACATCTTCAAATAATAACTTTGCTTTATAATAAATTAATTAAGAAGTGAAGAAAATTAACTTTTAATTAATATTAATTTTTTTGTAATATTTTAATTCTCATTTTTGAAGGATTTAAAATTAAAATTTAGTATTTAGAATTTAGAATTATTTAAAATTTAAAATTTAGTGTAAAAAAAACACTTAATTGACAATTGAATAATATTGATTAATTGAATTGTTTCAGTGCATTGTTTAATGTTTTCACAAAATAATTCTACATCACGGGTATGCATATAATGGTTCATATTGGAAAACTGAATTCTTCAGTTGTTGTATATATGCTGACATTATCATCATGAATATTGAATAAGTGCATATTATTCGGACCAACTTGGATAGACAGCTATAGTCTATCCTTATAGATTATTAAAAACGTGAAAGGTTTAACTAATACGTAATATAATGGATACAACGTAAATTAAAGTTATTCCGGAATATTCATCCAAAATTAATTTATGTACTGGAATATTAGTTGATAAATCATAACTTCATAACATATATAGTCGTTAACCAAATTAATGGTGCGGGTCTACGTGAACTTCTCAATTTGATAAAAAAATATATATATATATATATATATATATATATATAATAATTAATAAATATTAAATAAAATAAATTCTGATTATTTTTTATTTTTTTAATATTATCGTTTATTTAATACATAGGTTAAATAACTTTAAATAATATAAACCTGTTTGTTTACATTATATGATTCTCAGATCGAAAATGTTTGATAACAAAAAAATTTAGCCAAAAAATAATCATAATTTACTTTATTTAACATTTATTAATTTAAAATATTAATTATTGTGACAATTAATGAATATAAGACAAATTCTGGCTGTTTTTTTTGTCTTCCTAACATTACTATTCTCAGATAAATATATATATAATCGATAATACTAGAAAAATAAAAAAAAATAGTCAAAATTTATCTTATTTAACATTCATTAATTATTACAATAATTAATAAATATTTAAATAAGATAAATTATAACTATTTTTTGTTAATTTTTTGTTGTTATCAAACATTTTTGATATACAATATTAAACTGAAAAAAAAAAGTGAGTCATTATAAGTAACATGTGTAATTTAGGTTCAGAAATCAGAGTGAACATTCTTGTTAGGTTATCGTAGCAGTTATGTGGATGGCGAATCAGTGGTTGAGCAGTATAATTAAGAGAAGAATTTTATTATTAATAACCAATAATTCAAAAACACCCTTTAAGAGAATTCGGTACTTTGGTGCATAGAGTTTGAAAAGTACACAATTTAATTAGTAGTTATAAGTTACAATCAACTTGGATTAATCGAATAGTGAATTCATTTAAATTTATGATAAATTAATTTTTAGATCATTGGATTGAAAATACTGTAGACAAAAAAAAAAAACTAATAGTTACATGAACATTATTTAAAAGTATTTTTTAAATAATATAAAAATAAAAAATAATTATCTTTTAGATAAATGAATTCATCTAAAAAAAGAAGGCTAAATAGTAATTCAGAATAGGTCTTTTTTTTTTAATTCAGGTTTGGCTTATGACTTCTTCTTGAATTGCTAGGATCCAAAGAACTTTGTTCAACGTTGAAAAACAACATCTATTTTTCCTAACAAGAGATGCTATGCTTGGTCCCCCCAAGTTGCATTTATTTATTTATTTACTTATTTATATGAACCATATAACAAGGGTCAAATGTCAACTGAGTCCACAGTCCATACCCTAAAGGAAGAAAAAATCTACCTCTAAATGAACCAAAATTCTAAGACAGCTATTAGTGCCACTTTCTACACTCTTTATTACAAAGTTTCTCCGCACGTTTTGTATGTGAAACCAATGCATTTTATTTTTTAAATTTTTTCACACTAAATATATCCAAAATACTTGAAAATTGTACGTAGAAATTTCAAAACTAAATACATATAAATAATTGTGCCTTGTTGGTGCCCATTATTGCATACACAGCTTTAGGTTTTTCGTTTTAACACTACAACACAACTGGCATTTTAAGGCGGTTCTGGAATCATATTGCGGTGGTTAAATTAAACGCAAAAAAATAGACCGGAAATAAATAGTTAGTGACGATTTTAGCTAACCGTTGAAATAACCACCACGTAATGAAAATAGTTTTGCAAAACCGCCGTTAAATGGCGATTCTAGCTTTTTTTTTTAATTATTTTATCTCTTTTAAAATATTATGTTTATTCAACTTTACTTTATTAGTTATCGATTAATTTAAAGAACTTCCAACTAAATAGAACACCCAAATAACATAACAAACCAAATTATATATATGCAAACATAACTTATATAAAGAGATTGCAATAAGTGCATGATTCAATATAAAGTAAAATTTTCTAATTTGAAGAAAATAAACATAAAGCACTAAACCAACTTAAATTCAATAGTATCTAATAACATTGATTGAAAGTCATTATTTTTGTTGCGAATCATGGTTGCCAGATGAAGTTGGTCTTGCGCGCGACGAGGTCGGTATACTGCCCAAATCATCCAGCACTGCAGCAACGTCAGCTGGCAAATTGCCTCCTTGTTGTTGGATTATATATCCCCAAACCTTCCCCGTCGACTGTCTCTTCGCCTGCTCTTCTTCTATCTTAGCAGTTAATTCTGCAATTCTCCTCTCATACTCTTCATTTTTCTCACCAGAACCCGACGGTTGTTCAATAGCGTTACCAAATACTTGGGTGGGACATGGTCCAGCACCTAAGGCACGAACTCATCTTGGGTGCTCCTTTCTAAGAACTTTTGCTAATGAATCATTTTGTGAAAGGTGCTTAGAGGATTCATACTGCCTCTCAATATTCGCAATTGCTTCCTACAAATATACAAGAAATTGGAAAGGCATGATTTAACAGTAGCACGATATATACAGTAATCTAAGTTTAAAATTTTCAGACGTTACTTACACTAACAGCACGCGCATCGGAATGGATATACGAGCCATTTTTTTCTTATGAGTGATGATAAACAACTCTCTTCTAGTAACGGGCCTCCCTTGTTCTTTTTCCTGTATCATTAATATCGATACAATTATGTAAATAACAACACCATATTCAGGAAGTTTAATCAAAATCTCAATGCAAATAATTACTTATTACCACTTCGTCTTTTTTTCTAGCCAATGTTTTAAAGCCTCCAGTATGTGTGTAAAGTTGCTTGCTCCAATTTAAAGCGTTTTGTTTACACTTTTTCTATGAACAAATAACAGAACAAATATAAATGAGAAAGGGATGTTGAATATAAAATGTAAAGGGTATAATATGTATACACAATGTATGCTTTTGTGGAAATAATAAAAAATACCGAGGCTTAGCTTTGTTTCTTCCTTCTGGCGATATTCAAGGAACCATTTGCATTCATTTTCTTCTATTCCTGACGGGCGATGCTTAAGATTTTCCTCAAAAGTCCTTATTTCTTTGTAACACTTATGATACAAGTTGTTTCTTGTATCCTTCCAATTTTTTCCTATCCTTTTTATAATTCCGCGCTTTATTTTTCCTCTGGCGTCGTCCTCATAGTGAAAGACTCGCTGCAATTAGTTGCCATTGTTATTAACCAAAACCAACTAACAAGCATAAGACTGGTAATTTGAAGAATAACCACAACCATTATAAGCTACTTTAAATTGAAATATTATAACACTCAACTCCAGTACAAGCAGTCGCAATTATGTATAAGATAGAAATGCTGAAATAAACATGTGAAAAATAAAATTTGAAAATATAACCAGCCATATAATTTACCCATGCAAAAACTCTTACCCCAAAAAAAATTGGATACTAAAATTGCTTAAAATGTTGAAACTAAAAGATGTACCTTAATCATGTCGTATGCATGTTCCTTCTTAGTTTTGTTCACGTACTTCCAACTCTCTTCATATATGGGGAATTGGTAATAGTCAGCACCCAAACTCCCTAAGAAACCACTGAATAGTCCAGTTGCCTGACTAATTGATTGCATCTCTTTGTTAAATGGGAGTATTATCTTTGTATTGGAAGGAAGTGCTATGGCCTCCTTCATGCTCAGCTTAGACTGTTTTCTCACCCCGTCCTCTAAGAAGTATATGAAAAAAAAATTACTATCTGATCATTGCACAAAAGAGAAATAGAGGTAAAGGACTTTCAAAATAACTATTTACAAAAACAGGAGGAAAATATTATATACCGATGATAGTAACATTCCAGTAATCTGTATCTTTGCATTTCTCGTCGTTGTTCTGACTTTCGGCTTCTTGGGCAGCAAACAAGTCGTCAGTGTGATCATCAAACGAAAGAACTTCATCCGTCTCCGGGTCGTAATCCTCATCCTCCGATTCATGATCATCCACTTCATCGTGATGCTAAGTCTCTGTGCGTTCTGTGAGAGTTTGAGGGTCATTAGCTGTACTTGAAGGTGCAAGTCTTTTATCGTTGCACGGTGCACGAAACGATTCATTGATACGGGAAGCTGGAGCTCTATTAGATGACGACAAAAATGGAGGAGCTCTATCACGTGGTTGCTCACGTGATATCTGAGGTCCTCTAGTCATGGATCCAACCTTAATGCAATATGAAATCATTTAACATTACATTGAACAACAAGATTTAATATTAAATATTAATTGAATTCATAAACTAGTATATTTTCGACGAAAAGTTTACAACATGGATCAATAATTTAACTGAAGGTTACATAATTTTCACATTAGGTTACGTAAAGAAATGTTAACCACGAACACTTACCGTAGTCTCCTCAGTTTTGGAATTAGTTTCGGCATTTTCTGGGGGTTCCCGTATAATGTTGTACCATGATTTTCGAGGCATTCTTACAAATCTTGACAAAAAACAATATTACTAGACAAATATAAAGATTATGAACAATTTAAAAAACCATTAACACAATGATTAATAGATAAATAATAATGTTACAAAGCAAAGCAAGCATAAAGTATTTGTTATAGATAGATATATAAGGTGCCAACATAGGTTAGTGACTACTTCATAACAAGGGAAATTCTGCTGGCTTTGGAAATAGACCTCTCAAAATCAAAATGAGCAATTAGATATAAGATAGCAAGAATCTTCAATTCAGAAAATGATGCTCTATGTTCACAAAATAATCCTTACACTTAGTCATTTTTAACGTATATATATAACAGTTTTCCAAATTAGATGCATGTGCGACAATTTTTGTGTTTGTGTTTTTTTTTTCAGAAAAGTAAGTGTAAAATTTTGCAGGCCTTATTCGGTGATAGCTTGTGTTGGATGATAAAACAGGATTTTGGCAGAAACACCTGCATGCTTGGCATTCATAAAACTTCTTTGTTAGGATAACGTGTAGTACTATTCTTTGTCAGGATAACATGTAGTACTATTCTTATTCCGTATAATCTTCCGCTCTGGCTTTGTATGAAATAGACATATTTTATTCTATCCACGTTTATTCCTGGGCCAAAAATGCCAGGCAACAACATAGATGTTTACTTGTAGCCTTTGGTAGATGAGTTGAAGAAATTATGAATGATGTTGAAACGTATGATGCCAAAGAGGGAAACACTTTCAAGATGTGTGCGGCACTAATGTGGACTATTAGCGACTTTCTAGGATTAGGAAACCTATCTGGTTAAAATACGCACAGTGGGTTAGCTTGTCCTACGTGTAACTTGGACGCTAAGCCTCATCGGCTGAAAGACAGTAAAAAATGGTATTTCATGGGCCATTGCCGCTTTTTGAATTAGGGATACAAATACAGACTAGACCGGAATAGATTTGACGGGCAAGTCGAAGGTAGAGATCCACCGAAGAAGTTATCCGGAATAGATGTATTGAGAAAACAGTCTAATGTGCACGTTTCATTTGGGAAGAGGTCAACTGTGACATCCAAAAAAAGACGTAATGGCCAGGATGCGGATGAAAATGACTCGCATTGAAAAAAGAATAGTGTTTTCTTTGATCTCCCATACTAAAAGGATCAGATGTTGCGTCATAACCTTGATGTAATTCATGTAGAGAAAAATGTCCATGACAATGTGGTGTTCACTATCTTAAACGATAACGAAAAATCAAAAGACAATCTTAAAGCTCGCAGAGATTTATAATGCATGGGCATAAGGCCTGAATTGTGACCGGGCGAAGGTGGTAAATATCCTTCTGATGTATTTGCGATGTCAAATTTACAGAGGGGTGTATTTTTGAAGACTCTGCAGAATGTGGTCTTTCCAGATGGTTACTCTAGTAATGTTGCTCGTTGTGTTGATTTGCGATAACGTAAGTTGTCTGGGTTTAAAAGTCATGACTGTCATATTCTGATGGAACAATTACTTTCAATTTTGGTAAAGAATTCCCTTCCGAGTCCCGTGTCCAATGTGATTGCAAATTTGTCATCATTTTTCCGAAAACTTTGTGGGAAAGTCATAAACCCTGTGCAGCTTGCTGACCTTCAGAATCATGTTGTGCAAACCCTGTGTCAGATGGAAATAATTTTCCCTCCATCCTTCTTTACTGCCATGGTTCACCTCACGGTGCATCTTGTTGATGAGGTAACTCTTGGTGGACTAGTACATTATCGGTGGATGTATCCAATAGAAAGGTTAGCTTGCTGATAAACCCCTTTAATACAATCAGTTGAGCTAATTGTGTATATAATAAGCGTTATGTTGTATTTATATAATAGGTATCTAGGACGTTTAAAGCAATATGTTCGTAATAGGGCACAATCAGATGGCTCAATTGTAGAAGGCTATTTATCTGAGAAAATCCTGACTTTCTGTTTTAGATATTTAGATAATATTGAGACTAGAATCAATCGACTAAGGCGAGTTGATGATCAACCCGTTGATGTTACCCATAATTCAGGGAAAACTATGTTCCCAACTATTGGAAAAGCATTAGGGGATATTTCGCATTTCGAACTCACTCCAATGGAAAAACATCAAGCACATCATCATGTGCTAGTCAATTGCGATGCCATGGTTCGATTTGTTGAGTAAGTATATACATATATTTTTAAAATACCAATATAACTCTTTTCTCCTAGTGACTAGTTAGACTAATTTTCTTTTCTCTCATAAAGTACATTTAGGGAAAAGACAAAGCGAAGCTTGCGGACTCAGACAAAGTTGCAAGCTAAGATAGACAGTGTTGTGCATACGAAATTTCCTTGGTGGTTCAAGCACGAGTTGATAGAATATTAACCTGACCGATATGTGTTTTTAGCCTAGAATTAGTGCTTTATGAAATCCGATTTTAATATAAAGTATGTTGCAATTATGTGGTTCCAGGTTTTAATGGAAATTACGATTCATTCGAAATAAATGAAGTTGCTTGCGTGCGGCCCCATGATTCAGGGAAGACGTTTTGGGACGTATAACGTTAACAGGTACAAGTTTAGAACTATCACAAAGGAAGACGGGCTGAAAACTCAAAATAGTGGAGTATATGTATCATCTAATACAAGAAGTTATGCAAGCATTCGTGATAATAGAGTGGTTGTTGGCAGTGTTTTGTATTACGAAAAAATTGTAGACATAATTGAATTGAATTATATGTAGCTGTCATTTCACAGTGGTATTATTCAAATGTGTTTGGCTGATACCACTACCAGTAGAGGCATCAAACAAGACCATTTGGGCCTTACCAGTGTTAATTTCTCTCGTCCGATACACACTGGTGATCGAGAAGAAGATGGACTGTACATATTGGCCTCAGAAGCTCAGCTTGTATACTATATGGATGATGAAGTAGCTAAGGAATGGAGTGTTGTGGTTCATATGAAACCACGAGATTTGTATGACATGGGAGAAGAGAAAGAAGAAGTTGAAGTTTGTTTTTTTCCACAGCTAGGGTTGAACATGTCAGCGGAAGGTGACATTGAAGATTTACACAAGGGAGGATGATATAGAAGACCCACAGAAAATGCTTTAGAGAATATCGATGATGTTGCGTAATGCTTATATGAAAATTTTTAACATAATTTGAAAAGGATCTTTGTGTCATGAACTAAGTTAAATAAACTCAACGTTGTACGTTGTTTTCTTTTGTTACAAAAAACTTTGTGTATTTTCGATTTGCAATTAAGTATTTATTGTATTGTGAATTTTCATGAGTAAAAGCAGATTTTTTGTTTATTTGAACAATTTTTTTTATGAAAAGTTAGTTTACATTAAATCTTTAATGTTGCGTCAGTTGTTGTTTTTCTTAGTGTTGCAATTTTGATAATCTTGATATCTATTATTCAATATCAATTCCAATAGAGTTACATTTTTTAAACATTAGTGAACATAACATGATGGTGGAACAGGACAAATGAAAACTGAGGATTTTTCATCATCCTCTGCAAGGACAACATTCGCTACAGAGTTTTTGTTTAAGAAATTTGTCCAAACTACCAACAAGGGAGATGGTAAATGTCAAAAATTTGCGTTCAGTTTTAAAAGTGTCTTAGCATATTGTCATCTGGTTTTTTCTAAATCAGTATTTAATGACTTGAGAGTTCTCAGTTTCTTTTATGTATACTTATTTTGTTGTATGCATGTTGATATTTTTAATATTAACTAAATATTCCGGAGAAATAGTTCCTGACAGTCTAGATGGAGAAGAGTCTGATTCAAAAGACAATTTAGATGATATCTCCTCTGTTACAATTGACTGATCCATGCAGTTTGATCTCAATAAGGTTCCGAAAGAAGACAATGAAAGTTTATAAGAGCAACAAAGAGAAGATGATATACATGTTAAGAAAATGTGCCTTGATCTGAACAAAAGGCCATGCTATGGAAATAAAACATAAAATCCTGTAAAACGTGAAGCCCATAGATTCTCGACAGAGTATTTTTCGCTAGGTCAATACGATGTTGAAGAGAAATTTTGATATTTTATTATAAGAGTTGCGTTGATTTCCTTAATTTAATGATTTGGGTCGCAGTTATATTTATCTACTTTTAGAGTTTCTTGATTTATGTTTAGTAAGGCATAACTTCAGAGAGGAGTAACTTTAATTTATGCTCGTTAGAACTTTATTTTAACTTTATAAATTCATACTACGACTTTATTTTCTTATTTTACATTTATGTTTGAATGCAAATTTAAATGACAATAAAGTAAATAAGAAAATTTTATTGGTAAATTTGTTAACATGACACTACAAGGGATACGGGACATTGTGGCGGTTCCTGGAGTGATTTGCGGTGGTTTTTAGCCGCCGCAAAACATGATTCCAGCGGTTCCTTAAGCGTCGCCTATTTGGGGCTGGTTATATGATTTTGCGGCGGTTCTCAGGAACCGCTGGCACAACCGCCGCAAAACCTAAAAATAGCGTCGCAATGTTTGGAGTCGATTTTAAACCGCCGCAATCTGCCCAACCGTGATCCACACGAGATAATCGACGGTTTGAAACCGCTGCTGTTTAATGGCCACGGATTTGTTCACATGTAATGGCCGGCGGTTTGCAAAAGGCTGCTGTTTACTAGCCACTGTTTTTTCGAATGTAATTGGCGGCGGTTTCAAACCACTGCTATCTCCTAACATGATTTTTCAAATTTCTAACGGTTATTTCGCAACCGTCGCTATTTTTCAGATAAATGGCTGCAAAAATACTGTATTTTACACTGGCAATCAACGCTCTTTTTTATTTTAATGTACAATTTATTTTTATTTTTATTTTTTTATTGAATCCTTAATATTAGTAAGTTAAATTATTTTATATCTCGAAAAATAAATTGCAAGGTAAACGACACTAGCAAAACCATTAATTTAATATATATAATTATCCGAATATCAATAAAGTGTACTCCTTACTAAGAGTTGCATAATCAACACCAAAAAAGTGTATATCTGAAAGAAAAAAAAAGTTCCACAATCCTAAGATCTACTTTCTATTCTGTCCCTCCAATGCACTCATCCATGCGGCAACGTCTGATGGCAGCTTCCCACCTTGCCCTTGAAGTAGACATATCAAAGCACTCTCCATTGGCTGCATCCTGACCTTCCCAGCTGTTACTTCATCCTCCACTGCCTGTCTTTTTGTCTTCTCGGCTGCTACTTCATCCTCCACTGCCTGTCTTTTGGTCTTCTCGGCTGCTACTTCATCCTCTACTGCCTTCCTTTTCAATTTCTCTGCTGCCAACTCTGCTTGTAGTTCAAGAAGCACCCTTTGGGTCTCCTCCCTTTCAAAATTATTGCTCGGCTGATGGGAATTCATATCGAAGACTTGAATAGAAGTCGGCCCCAACCCCATGCCACGCACCCTACCCGGGTGCTCCTTTTCGAGAGTTTGAGCAAGCGAATCATTCTGAGACAATAGTCTAGAGGATTCATCACGTTGCTCAATAGCCTCAATTCTTTCCTACACACATAGATAACCAATTATAAGCATTTATTAGCTAGTCGCTAACCGCACAGACTTCCAATAAAATTTTAAAAACTAAAACATAGGAGAAACTACTTCCCGATTCTCAACACATTACTTACTCCAATAGCCCGAGCTGCATCATGGACATAGGAGCCATTAGCTCTTTTGTGCGTTAAGAGATACAACTCTCCTCTACTAACTCTCCTCCCTTGTCGTTCCGACTGTACCAATAATGATGACAAAGTGAATAAGTAGAGGAAGCGATAGTTCAAAAACATTCCCAAAATTAGATTACCTCTTCTTCTCCGAGCCTTGCCAAGCTTTTTGATCTGCCAGTGTGGTTGTAAAGCTGCTTTGATCGATTCTCAGCATTTTTCTTACACTTCTCCTGTCATGCCATCAAATTAAGAGTTACTAGAGACTAGTTCTGACTAACTCAATGTGACATAAATGGACTTTTTCTGTTATGAAACAAAACTATATTACATGTGTCTCTTCGCTATTGCGATAATCGAGAAACCATCTCCAATGGTCTGCAGTAATTCTATCTGGGCGGTTTTCAATATTTTCTTCAAGTGAAAGTTTTGGGTCATAGCAGTGATGGTATAATCTGTTCCTCGTTTCCTTCTAAGCCCTTCCTAGCATTTTGAATATTATATGGTTGATAATTCCTCTACTATCTTCTTCAAAATGGAACATTTCCTGGAACATTAAAATTAAGTTGTCAGTAGTGTTCAAATTATGAGTTTGGAATGGTACGAGGAAATAAAAATAACATTTTACCTTTACACATTCATTATAGACCTTGTCCCTGGTGCGAACTTTCTCTAGTCCTTCTCGCAGATTGGGAATTTAGTGTAGTCAGATCCTAGCAGTCCCATAACGCCGCTCAGTAGACCTGCTTCATCCCCAACTGGTTGCAGTGCACTGTTAAACCTGAGTACGATCTTTCTTCCATTAGGTGGCTTCATAGCTTCTTTCACACTCAGTTTGACCTATTTGATTGTGCCATCAGATTCTGTAAAACATATTTATTCTTAGTTAGTTACCATTGGAGCCAAGCTGCGATGACATCATAGAAAAATAGCTAAATGAAAAATAGAATTAAATGAATTCTCTTATACCAATTGTTTTAACATCCCAAAATTCTGTGGTCTTGCGTCGCTTGCGCTTCTGAGCATCCGATGCAGCAAAAAGGTTATCAACATGTTGGTCAAAAGAATCTACCTCATCTGCCTCTGGGTCTAAGTCTTCGGCGTCTGGCTCCGAGTTTTGAACATCATTCGTGCAAGCCTGTGGAGTAGGCAGTGGTTCGCTGCAGGGCAGACGAAAGGGGCGTAAAGACGAGGATGCGGGAGCACCACTGCCATTGGGTGGCGGAATTGGACAGTCTGCTCTCTACGAAGTTGAGGCTGCATCAAATCCTACTTGAGGCTGCTGACATGCTATGTCTACACGGGCTTTCTTCGTGAAACGACCTATCCTGGGCATCTTTTCTAGCTGCATTCGGATCAAAACAAAGTGATAATAATTAATATATAGATAATAATATGTATTAACATGCAAAAATGACACTGGCATACTCTAGTTACTATTATTTGAACTCGGGTATTTATGACATTTTGATACTAAACAATTTATAAAATGAGACCAAAGACCGCAGTTAAGGGTGATAATAGATAATTTAATCAGAATTATGAAATACATTAACAATTAAAGGTATTAATAAGTAATGATAGTTATGGTAAATCAATATTATGTGATACTAAGCTTACTTGGTATACAGGAATTATGCCCAAATTTGTGGTTTGGAATACACTACCAAGTCATACCTATTTCAATTGTATATATCATCATATAGCTCATTATATTAATGGTGGGACATAGCGTGTCATCACCAAACAAAACACATACATATAAACTATAATAAGAATAATATATAGCATGTGCAATTCACAATTCATAAATTCATTCCAAGCTCATATATAGATTAGGAGAGTACATGAGTACATGAGTTGAGAGACTCTATTAACAAAGAACTCAAAGTTGGGTCTAAAAAGGTTAACCATTAATGTATTCATAATTACTCTATAATGCCTATAATCATCATAATATTCTGCACTATTGGAGGTTAATTTTGGGATTGAGACTTAGCAGTAGCATGTTTATCAATTAGAAAATATCATGTTTAGTTATAATAATTAGGGGAATGTTGGAGAGTTGAGACTTGAATACTAAATGCAAACTAACCGTACTAGAGAGGTCATTACTTATTTCTATGTTAACAACGTCACAAGTCATTGCAAAATTTGGACAATGAACATTGTTTGCAAGAAATTTCTATGTCTTGGGTAGCAACATTGATAAACCACTATTTTATGGTTTATCTTGTATTTAATTGAGTGGTTTCATCAAGTCTTTACCCACTTATTCATATGATTTGTATGATTTTACAATCCCTTCCTAGTTTTGTTCTATGGTTGAAAACTTGCTTCCTAGAGATCTTTAATTTGTATATTTTAATCCTCCTTTATACCATTCGATGTCGTGATCCATGTGTTAAGTGTTTCAGGCTTTATAGGGCAGGAACGGCTTAGAAAATGGAGAGGAAGCTTGCAAAAATAGAAGGAACACAAGAAACCAAGGAGATAACCAGCGAGCATCGACACGCACGCATGGCTCATGCGAGCGCGCGACATGGAGAAATTTGCAGTGACGCGTGCGTGTGCCTCACGCGTACGCGTGGATTGGAGTTCGTCACGAAGACGCGTGTGCGTGGATGACGTGTCACGCCAAAATGACCAGCGACGCGTGCGCGTGACTAACACGTATGCGTGACATGCGCAATCTGCAGAAATAACAAAAAACGCTGGGGGCAATTTCGGGCCGAGTTTTGACCCAGTTTTTGGCCCAGAAACACAAACTAGAGTCAGAGAACGTGCAGAGACTCAACAGACATTCTCATTAGCATAGTTTTTAGTTTTTAGATCTGAATCTAGAGAGAATTTACTCCTCCTCTAGGTTTTCTTTACATTCATAGTTTTATAGTTTTATGCTTTTGCTTTGGATATTGAAGAGTCATCATCTCCGTTGAAGATACTATTCTAGTTTGTTTTCCTATTTCCTGTTTATTTATTCCATATTCTTAATTCTTGTTTAGAGCTACAATTGGATTACTTTTAGAATTTATTTATGCAAAGGATTACTTTTACTTTTAATTAATTTTGAATCTCTATTTTATTTAAATTATTATGTCTCTTTTCTATTCCAAACTTCCAATAACGAAGATGGTATCCATGTGGATAGAGTAGTCTCCCAACTTGACATGGGGGTTGATTAAAAGGAGACACTTGAGTTGGAATGCTCAAGTGCTTAGTTAAATTGAAAGTTGTTGGCTAATTCTATATTTACTAACGCTAGACCTTCCCAAGGGAGAGGACTAGGATTTGCGAATAAGAGTTAGCTCAATCACTTGACTTTCCTTTATTTAGTAAGGGTTAACTAAGTGAAAATAACAACCTCTTTATACTACACTTGAGAGAATCCCAACAAGGATAGAACTTCCGATTAATCATTCCCTCAGTCAAGGCTTTTTAATTTGAATATATAAATCTCTTTTAATTTTTATTGCTTTAATTTACAATTATTTATTTACTCATTGCCCAAACTCAAAATCACCCAGAAACTCTTGATTGATAACTTAGCACCCTTTCTAGCAACTCGTTGGGAGACAACCTGGGACTCATACTCCCAGTATTTTTATTCTAAACTTTTGTGACAACCTTTCTAAATTGATGGAGCGGATTTCAGCCGGTTAAGAGCTATACTTGCAACGTATTTCCTATATTGAATTCTTAATCGGTCGACTTGCCGCCACGCATCAAACATCTTCCGTGGTTCACACTTTAAGTTGATTATTAATTTCTTCCTATCGCCTAAATAGTGTCACTGTTAACACTGCTCACTTATAGACCAGTCACTTCAAAGTTGAAACCTGAAATTTAAGTCAATAGAAGTATCTAGAAAAGTAAAAAACTCAAGGAGCACTACAGCCTTTAGAGAATTCATGTTTTGTTATTTGATTATGCTTATATTGATCATACACGTTATTCTAATACTACATTTTCTAAGTTTGAACTAAGACAATTCATTTGACCCAAAATATATAGTCATGGATACATAACAAAAGTGCAAAGTCTTTGATATATAGCAAACAATATTTGATAATTAGAATCCTAATTCTTGTATATAACACTCCATGCCCATTCTTATTAGTTTAAATCACCTCTCCTGTATTTGAAAGTTACTAATTTCTAAAAGATTGAAAATTTTCCCCTTTTCTAAGGTCTAATTGTTCGTGTCATCATCACCAAGCATTAGATATTTTTTAGCATGAAATATAAGTTAAAAGATCCTATATGGTAAGTGGGGAGTGGGAGACTTGAGAATTATGATAAACTGGTTTAGCGTTATTAGTATTGACTGAGAAAATACTAATCGCAGTCAAACTGAGAATAAAAAACGCAGGCAACCATTATCAGCAGCAATATTCAAATATAACAGTGAGAAAATAAAAAACGCAGTCAAACTGAGACTTAATACCCAACTTAGAACTCATGCTCCTCATCAACAAAAGCCACTCCCCATTAACAAATTAACTCAGCTAACCACATTAGGAGAAACTTGCATGTAAACTTTAAACTCATTATTGGCCTCTTTTTCAAACACTAAACAAGCAATTGAGCACAGGGTGTCCAGTGGTGCTTACCCGCAGGTGGATGATTGGATTGAGGGTGAGAGTGGAACCACCGGGCTTTGGGCAGAGCGAGAAGGGGCTCCAGGACACTGGATCGCCGCAGAGAAAGGCGTGGAGGAAAAGAACCAGGATGAAGAAGGCTTCTTGGTGGTTTGACAATATTGAATGGTTTAGTATTAGGTGAATAATAAGGATTAGGGATGTGGCAGTGGCTTTTCTGGTTTGAAATTTAAGCATAAACAAAAATGTGGTTTGAAGTTTGAACTTTGAATCGATTTAACAAAAACAAAAATAAAAATAAAAATGATCTCAATTACTATTTTAATTTCTTCGTCTTTTATTTTATTTTATTTTAATCTTGTCCGTATATTTTTAGTAAATTTTAATCTTTTAATTTATTGAAAGAGTAATTATGAAATTTTAAGAATCAGTTTAAAAATAATGAAAATAAATGCAACGTTTAAAAAATAGGTGAATGGAAATATCAAAGAAACTTCTAAAAACTTAAGATATGGAAATATTCTGCATGAATTATCGATTAGTTGCAAGCACACAGAACTCAGAAAAATCACTTATAAATCAAGTATATATCCTTCAAAAAAAGTGTAATAATATCTGCATCCAAATAAGTGAATTTATATCCTTTTACTAAGTTTTTTAGTTTAATGAAATAAAACAAGATATAAAAATTCTACAGACATATGTTTCAAAAATTATTCTTCTAAGGCAGATTGACCTCTCTTGTTCTTTTAATTAATTTTATAATATATATACATATTAGAAAAATAAGTTTTTAATAAATTTTATTATAAGATAATGAGATCTTCAAAAAATATGTTTTAACATAAATTATTCTTCTTCAAATTATACAGAATTAACCTGTCATACAAAAATAATTCTCAAAAATTTTTAAAAATTAAAAATTTCTTAAGACAAAAATGTTCCATTCAATTTTTTTTGAATCAATTTTAGGTATTTATTCTATAAATAATTTATCCTCTATAAAATACAAGGTACAAGTCAGAGAATGTCATTTTGTCAATATGATAGTCATGATTACAGAATGTAGTTCATTAAGCAATTTCACCACCTAGGTTTATGCATTTATATTTGTATTACATTTAAAAACGTATATATATGACAAATCGGTAATATAAAAGTCTTGAATTCGTATGAACCAGTAATCCAACAACTCACAATATAAATTAATTCAAGAATTATATACTAATTTGAGATTAATCTCCTCCGAATTCATAGCTACTTCATCAAATTCAACATCCAAAGGAAAAAATACAAACAGTCACTTTGTTCAATTTAGTCCCAACATTTCATAAGATAAGTCAGACTAATAATAAAGCGTTGAGTCAACAGATATCATTTTCCTCTGGAGTTTTATTGAGGTCAAAGGTTATGATGGAAGGTTGGTGTCCTTTAGAGACAACCTCATCAGAACTATCTGGCACAACGTCTTCTTCGAGCAATGAATCTTGAACTATCTCGCCTGTCTCTTCTGGAACTTCTTGAGTCTTTTCCCAAGCCAAATCTGACGGATACACCATAAACAACCAAGTTAATAAAATTTACAAATTTTACAAAAACCAAATCACAGAATAGCTCCGTGTTATAAACTGCTGGTTTGGATTACGTTCCCAAAGTTTTGTAAGACCTCTTTCTATAAGAGTGAATTCCTCTCGAGATGCAATTTCAAGTTCAACCTGCAGACTATTCTGATAGCGTGCCTGCACAAATTTAAAGAGGTTCCAGCTAAAAAGGTGTAGTAATTGGTAGCTAGAAGTCATCAACAACACTAACCAGAGGCACTTTCTAGATACTTCAGCAACATTTAATGCTTCACGTTTCAACTTAAGAACATGTCAAATGGACATCGTGGTATCTAAGTAACTAATAAAGTACCATTCAAAAACTCTCATTTTTAGAACCAGCTAGACCAAACAGAAATATAAATCAAGTATAGGTGTTCTATTCTACCTACACATGAATATGCTAAGGTCAACACCTGGAATCTGGAAGGGGAGTATAAGATAGAAGAAAAAAAAGGAATACAAGATACAATAAGGAGGAATAATGTATGAAGCCATCCTGAATCAAATTGATAAAATAATCTTCAAAATAAATTCCAGGAAAGATATCAAAATCATTCAAGCACACAAAGTACTAAACAGAAGAAAGAGTACAGAGAGTATCTTAGAGACACCAGATCATTCAATAAAACAGGAAAAAAAGAAGAAAGAGCAAATTACCGTGTTTGCACCTCAATAATTATCTATGGAAGTAAATTTACTAATATAACTTCTACATCAGCAAGTAAATTATAAAATAAAATCTGTATCTTTTCTAAAGCTTGATGCCAAGTGCTAGGTCAGCTATTGTAAATATCTTATTCCTAGGTCAGCTACCTGGCTGCCAGCAACTACATACAGTCAACAAGAGCTAGAATTCAACCCATTTATAATATTCAATCACGTTCATTGCACTAATAGGATACACTAACAATGTTCCAACTAAAACAAGAAAATATCACACTAATACAGTAATACTACAATTAATAATCTGGAAAATCCTTCATCATGCTTCAGTGTACAAATCATGCTTATTGCAATATTCAATGAAGAAAATTAACTTACTAAATTACATCCACCTCCAGTTCTTGGTTTTCAACTCTCTTCTTCCAAACAATCTCCTTAGGAAGTAAAAAGAAAAAAAATAGAACAAACTAAGAGGAAAAGGGAACGACTTGAGGTATACTAACTTAAATTGCTATGATCCTGTTGGAGTAAATAACAATTTACTATAACATGCTATCGTGCCTGCTCAGATTTGAGAGCCAATTATTCAACATTTAATCTATGAACATGCATATATTTATTTGCTTTCCCATTCAGTACCTCATTTCACAAAATAAAGGTCAGCAACCAGCCATATCACCATTGAATTAAACAATTGTACCCAACTAGATGGCTAAACAAATAACAAGAAATCCAAATTTTACCTGCACCTCCTCCAGTATTTGTTGCGAAAGAAACAGGTTCGTGCTAGTGACGAATCCGAAGCCGAATTTCTTGCGGTACTTTGTTGCAAATTGAAGCAATCCCTGCAATGTTCAGGGTTTCAAATATGTTAGGCCCTTCGAAAGTGCCTTGTAATTTATGATAATAAAATATCTGGATTGACTATGGCAGGTTGAAATATAGCCAAACAGCCGTTTTACGAGCAGACATATGACAACGTACCATCCTAACATCCCCATGCGCAATAGTAATAGCATCACCTATGTGCCTGTGTGTTGAGAATGTATCCAGCCATGACTGAATTGGCAATGTGTTGAACCACAGGTCTCTTGCGAATGATGTTGCATGCTCCAGCGAAGCAAACGGGGAGGCCTCAATCATCGCCTTACAAAACAAGATGCTAGAGGCACAAAGAAAGAGGTCCCTCTCTTCCAATTTCCCTGGCAACTCCGATCATGTCAGTCAATATATAACGTCAATTACAATCTACTAACATCTTGCTAAATTAAATAATTTGAGGACAAAATATGTTAATAAAATCACATTCTCCAGGTAAATTACGTGTAAATAATGAGCAATATACATCAAGTGTTTCCATGTTCTAAAAATCTATTATATTTTAGTTGCTAATTAATAATTATGTAAGTTTATAACCCTCAACAGTGCTATACACGGAAAAATACTGCACATGTCCTAAATTAGTATCTGAAGACATCTATATATAGGCAGCCTCTTCGCAATTATCGATGGCATCAGTGGTTGGTTCCTCTAAATCGTTGTCCCGTCTCAATGACAAACCTTCAACGTCAAACTCAGCCAACCCAGTCAGAATCGGTTGGGGAGAAAGTTCGAACTGACACTGTCCTATGTCTTCACCCATTTCAAGCATGTCCCTTGGGTTCACATGGACTACCACAGTCCATTCTTTATCAGCGTCATCCTCCACATAGTATACTAGGCGAGCCTCGGATGCAAGAATATACGGTTCATCATCGTTTCGATCACCGGTATGAATTGGATGAGAGAAGTTAACCACTGTATGTCCCAAAGAGTCTTGTTTTATACCTCTGCTAGAGGTGGTGTTTGCCCAGATACATCTAAACAAGATGACTGTGAATTGAACATTGTAATTTAACTCAATGATGTCCACTATTTTCTGTAATACGAGACGCTACCAACAGCAACATTACTGTCGCACTTGCTTGCATAACTCCTAATGTCAGAAGTGACATACACCCCACTATTTTGGGTTTTCAACCCTCCCTCTCTCAAGAGGGTTCTGAACTTAAATCCATTTACGTTGTAAGATGTATAGCGGCTAACTTGAACACTGGGCTCACATGCAAGCCACTGCAATTTGTTCGGGTGCATGCTGCTTCCCAATGGAACCTGGCAGTGAACAAATTAGATGTTCATTATCTTGGGTTACGAACAATATGACACCATTTGAATATGTAAATGGATTAATGATACCAGGATTCACCTGACGCTTGAACCAATCGGGAAATTCTCTGTGCACAACACTGTCTATGTGAGACTGGGACCTTGTCCTACTTCATAACTTTCTCTTTGTGATCACCATAAACTCACTGGAAACGTCACAACAATTTCATGTTAGGTTCTCCAACTATAGTAGATCATACGAAGTCAATACTTTCAAATGCACTTACTCTATAAATTTTTCCACGGCCAGGCAATTGACCAATACGTGACGGTGAGGCTTGGAATTTTTCAGTTGGTGTGAGGGTGTAAAAAGAAGCAGCCCTGACAGCCTTTCCAACCTCGGAGAACATGGTTGCACTCTCATCAGGCATAAGTTCACACGGTTGATCGTCAACACGCATTGGCCGATTAATCCTACTCTCGACATTATCTAGGTACCTTGAACAGAATACAAGAATCTCCTCAGATAAGTATCCCTTTTGCAATTGAGCCCTCTGGTTGTGATCTGTTATGCACGTACTGCTTGAGATGGCATAGGTACCTTTGGGAATATAACACGTGTCATAAGCACTGATTAAAAGAAAAATAAAAATTTTGTTTGATAATTACCGTTCGATTGGGTACATCCACTGATAATGCACTGGGCCACCGAGACGCACCTCCTCGACCAGATGCACTGTCCAGTGAACCATGACTGTGAAGAAAGAAGGAGGGAAAATCATCTCCATGCGACATAGCGTATGAACCACGTGATCTTGAAGGAGAGGAAGTTGTTTAGGGTCTATGGATTTTCTGCATAATCGGCGAAAAAAGGATGACAAATCCGCCAGGACAGAAGACACCGGGGCAGGCAATGCATTCCTTAATGCGATTGGAAGTAGATATTCCATTAGAATGTGACAGTCGTGGCTTTTCAGGCCCGACAACTTACGCTGTCGTAAGTCCACACAGCGGGAAATATTGCTAGAGTATCCATCCGGAAAGACCACGTTCTTGATAGTCCTTAGAAAGAGCTCCTTCTGTGAATTGGTCATAGTAAAGATGGCGGATAGGTACTTTCCATCTTCCTGTGGCCACAAATCATGCTTGATTCTCATTGACTGGAGGTCTCTTCGAGCTTTAATGTGGTCTTTAGACTTAGCTTTCTCATTCATTATGGTGAAAACTATGTTATCGCACACATTCTTCTCTATGTGCATGACATCAAGGTTGTGACGCAATCCATTGTTCTCCCAATATGGCAGTTTACTGTCCGCGTGTCCTTTTCCTCGTAACCGATTGCACCTTGCCAAGTTGCACATGCACACCCTCTAACTGCCGGTTTAATGTCTCCACCAGAGACTTTGATAGGTGGAACTCTATCCTCTATCTTTCCATCAAAGGAGTACCGGTCTTTTCTGTATTTGTGTTCATGATTCAGAAAGCAACGATGACCCATGAAACACCATTTCTAGCTGTGTGTGAGCCGGTTAGTTTTAGCATCCAAATTGCACGCAGGACAGGCTCTCCCACCGTACGTGTTCCACCCAATAAGTTGCCCAAGCCTGAAAAATCATTTATTGTCCACATCAATGCAACATACATCTTGAAGTGGGTTTAGGTACACATCTATGTCTTTTCCAGTGATCAACGGCTCTAGGTACACATCTATGTCATTTCCAGGTATTTTAGGACCAGCAATAATCATAGAGAGGATAAACGAAGTGGGTTTCATGCAAATCCAGGGGGCATGTTATACAGGATAAGAACCACGGGCCAAATTGAGTAATTCGAGCTCATGTTCCCAAAAGGGTTAAAGCCATTGCTAGCTAATGCTAGGCGAACACTACGCAGATCACCAGAGAAATCGGGATATCGTATGTCAAATGACTTCCATGCCTCGGCGTCCCTTGGATGCCTATACATACCATCAGAGTTAGGACCTCTCTTATGCCACAGCATGTCAACGGCTGTCTTACTAGACATATATAACCTCTGCAATCGTGGAATAAGGGGGAAGTAACGAAGAATCTTCACCGCTTGTGGTTTGCCGTTCTTCTTAACAACCATCTTGATCCTCACCCTAGAGTTCTTCTTAGTCTTATGCTTCCATCTCGATGTCCCACAATGCTTGCATTTAGTCAGCTCTTGGTCATTGTCCTGGTATAACATGCAGTCATTTGGAAATGTATCTATCTTCTTGTACGCGAAACCGAGTTTTCTTATGACTTTCTTGGCATCGTGCACAGTGGATGGAATCCGGGCATGCTCAAAGGCGTCCACGATCAACTCCAATATCATTCCGAAGGCCTTATCGCTCACTCTGCACATGGACTTTATGTGATAGAGCCTCACCAAGAAAGACAACTTAGAGAACTTTGAACATCCTGGGTATAACTCCTGCTCCCCATCTTCGAGTAGGTCATGAAAGTTGCGGATCTCTCGACTAGGTTCATTGTATAAGTAAGGCAACTCATCCACAGCGCCGCCATCATGTTCATTCTCAGAGTCTTCTTCATGGCCGGGAAGTCCTGAGAAGTTGAATGCCTCGTGGACCATATCAATCATCGGGGCGTTGAAATTTTGTTCAGATTGATCTTCTTGTCTGTCACAAGAGCTCTCGACCCCGCGTCTCTTACCGTGATGGATCCAAAATGTGTAACTAGACGGGAAAGGGTTTATCACCAAATGATCAAAAGCATCCTCTCTATTTTGTAAGAGGCGGAACCCACACTTCGGACATGGACAACGTATCATCCCATCGGATGATGCATTGGCAAATACAAAATCTAAGAATCTGGTTAAACCGTTCCTATATTCTGCACCAACTCGCGACTTTGAAATCCAACTCTTATCAATATCTAGTTTAATGAAAAAATAGAACGATGACAAATCATAAAACAAAGTCAGACCACGAGAAAAAAAGTAAATAATTAACACTTGATATAGAATGGGAGAATAACTCTTAAACCGAATAATAAAACACACATTTACTAGCATCCAGGATAATACACAGCTAACAGAAAATTGCAAGAAATTTGCTTACTCATTGAATAATTCTGCACTTTCAAAAAAAATTACTGAAAGAAAGAAACTCTGGGTCCAATGCCAAATATTTGAAATGGAAAATAAAATTCTTTCCTTAAAAAAGAAAAAAAAAAGAGGTATATTATATTAATCTGAGAAATAATAGAGAAATTAATATAGTATTACAATATAATGTATGGGTTGGCGAACTAACCAATATAGAAATGGAAATGGGTTAATCGAAATGGTAAAAGCGATAACATGGAGGATAGTTTTATGCTTGGAAACACGCAAAATGAAAGTATCAAAATTTATAGTAGAAATATGACCAATATAAAGGAGAAGCTGAACAACACATTCCGTATTTATCCACAGTCATATGCGTATAGGTGGGTTATTCTTACTCTTCTACTTTCACGTCAATAATTTGATGATACGTGGCTTAATAAGTAATTATCCGCTAGTTCCTAACCCAAATGTCTCCATGTTTCACAATTGAGAAAACATAGTCGTGTCAAAGCACATAGATAACTTGATAACTAATTGGAACATGATGATTGAGTTTATGGGGTGTTCAAGTTTAATTGACCTTTTTATGTTTAATATTTAATTCTTAAAGAACCAGTTTGAAGTTCTTATATATTAAAATTGTGGAACTGAAACTATATGAAATCTAACTGACCCATTAATTATTTCAAATAAGAACACAAGATATATAATAAAGTAAATGAAGACTTCACTTGAGTATGGAATACATAGGATTGACTCATTATTTTGTACATCTTGTGAGGTTGTAATTATCTTCACCTAACTTCTAAACTATTAACTGTATATTATTCAAGAATTTCATAACCAATAATTGCTTTCTTTCTTTCATTCGTTCAAGCATTTGCTGGTATAGTTCTTAAAAAATTCACATTAAAAGTAGTTAGCAAAGCAGAACTATAAGCCATCTTTGTTAATAGGATAAGATTAATTATTTGGATTCAATGTACCTCTAGAACCAGATATGGAAGTATTTTAAATTCATCATTATTTTAAAGTTTGATAGACTTATAATGTATAAGCATTTCTTATATAGTTTTAGATGCAGCATGATGATGAAATATAATGTATAAAAAGTTCTGAAATGTTTCAACTTTTAACCCACCTGAATGGACAAGTGTAAGCTGAAGGAAGCTTTGATTCTGGAGTAGGAACTGTGAAGTTATGGGATAATATAGCTCCAAGGACTGTGATAAGTCTAAGTCAATGTTATCAAGCTGAAACAAGCAGAAACATGAAAATATTAATGTGTGAACAGTGATATGATACATGTCACAGTCAACGCGCTAATAATTTACACATAATTTTCAACCCCTTTGAATTGTAAGTACCTAAGCTAAAGTCATATGGTCATCAAGCAATCCCATAATAACTGTAGTGGTTATGAGAAGAATAATGAATTTATAGATTAAGAGGGAAGAAGATTGTGTAAGGAGCACATTTCGTAGCATAAGAAAAGGGACTAGAGAAAAATTAAATAATGCATAGGAGGACAATCAATAATATTTAAAAGATGAACTTTAGGAAGAAAAAGAACTTAATTAAGTTTAAAAGTTCCATCAGAATAATATATTATATGGAAAATAATTATTTTTTTAGTGAGGAATATGATGCCTCGGTGTAACTGATCAAGACAAAGACTAAAATAATCTTGGAAAAGAATCAAAAGAAAAAGATAAGCTGACAATTCAGTTATACTAAGAGAAGCCAAGTTGTGAGCTTTTTTACCCAATGAACAAGTGTAATAATTTTAATCTTTGCCTCTTATTTTCAATGGCATAGAAAAACATTGAAATACAAAAGTTCTTTGAATATATATCACTTTCTATCAAACTTTAAAATAGTGATGAATTTAAATCCTAGTATAGAACATCTCAATCTCAGAAAAGATTAACAGGACAAGAGTAATTAATTGGATTGATTATTTGGAACATGATGATTGAGTTTAACTAGATTCCAATTATTGAAGTATAAATCAACAAGAAAAAGAAGCAAGAAGCTCTAGTTCAACTTCAGGGTCAATTGACCTTTTCAATGTTAATATTTCAGTCTCAAGTAACGACGTACCATATTCTTCCCTTTCAAGTTCAATCACTAAAATTACATTTATAATAATACCTGTCACAGTTGCAGGTACAGGAATACACCCAAAGTAATTTATTTCAGATCTCCGAGATATCCGCTCATCCAAGAACCTGCTTCAAGGCAAACAAATTAAGTTAAGACAAATTCAGAATGTAACTCCGAGAATTAGAGGAAACATTGAACAATGGTAACCAAGATATTGATAAGCTGATGAGAGATCTTGCGATTAAAACCATGGAAATTTTAGCATTGAAACAAGAAGTAAAAACATTCAAAAGAGATTCTCGAAAAGATGTTACTAAGGTGGTGAATGATCTAGAAAAGAAAAATGCAGAACTCTTAACAAAGAAGCAAGAATTAGAAGAGGCATTGAAGGAGAAATCAACGGTGCTAAAGAGGCATTGGAACAAGAAATAAAAACATTCAAAAAAGATAATCATGATGTTACTAAGCTGGTGAATGATCTAGAAAAGAGAAATGCGGAACTTTCAATGAAAATTATAGAGAATGAGGCCTTTTTTTATAAATAGAAACTTTACATAATCTCATCATTCAAATTGGGTTCCACTCGGTCAACCAAAACAACTAACCCTCATTCCCTCTCTCTATGATACACTTTTTTTTTACTTAAAAAAATGACGTATTAAAATTATGTTTATGCAAGAATAATTTAATAAGTTGGTACTCCCTTAGATAGACATTGACTCATAGAGCGAGGATCATATCTGAAACGTGGACAAGGGGGGATGTGAATATAATTCCATACTCAATAACACATGAGGAATTGATTCATCAACTAAAAATATGGTTGTGTTCAACATGTAAACCTTAAATTTAGCACAGAATATATTGCATTTTAATTCCATAATCAAATTTTTCTTGACAAATAAAAATAGTAACAATAATCACAAAGATTTGACTAACCTTTTTATTATGATTCATTCTCCACTAATTTAACTAATCCAATAAAATTTGTTCTAACTCACAAGTTGGGAATGAAGCTACAGTGTCCAATGTGTGGCCCTATAATAACACATAGCCCTTTCCCTTAGAGTTTGTACACACAAAGAACAATTTAGAAAAAAACATGTTGAAGATTATTCAGAGTCTTATTACCATGACTACTAGTACGAGACAAGAAGAGTTGCATGTCTCTCAATCAGAGTATAAAAATCTCTGTCAATACAAATTCTTTCCAACTAATTTAGCTGCTAAGGTTATCCAGATAAAAGTAGAAGATATACATCAAGTGCAATGAAGCTACTTCAAGATTTATAGCAGCAAATAATGGAACAGAGCTCCGCCAGAGTGGCTTACTTGGGTAAACATTATATTCATAAAAGTTGTAATCAGAGAGCTACAACTTTTCAGCTTAGTTCGATGAAGCTAAAACGACAAATGTGTTAATATCAGTCTTTTTATTTATTTAATTACATTATTTCAAATCTTACAACTTAGAGAATTTTCAAAAATTTAGGTCATGAAATTGTCTTAGGAAACTGTAGAGCAGCACATGCTAAATGAGCCGAGGCAATAAACACAAACACATCAGGGATTCAGATATTGGAAAAAAAATAAATTTGAGTGTTAAATTGAAGAAAATTTTGGCCAAAATTAATCAAAGAACGTTGTTCAAACCAAAATTTAGAAAGCACAAAGAGTAAATTGATGCAATATTAATTTCTCAACAGCCACAAAACTTAAATTGAGACATGGGAGAGGAACATACGACTGAGAGGGGAGTCTCTTGTAATCGGCAACGCACAGCAGGGCCAAAGGGGAGAAGGCTGCCAAAGATGACATAGGGACGGATGGCTTGGGACGACGCCGACGACGTCATAGACATGCACGGCAGAAGGAGAAGACTCGGACGACCCCTTCTACTTCACCTTCGTGCATCGGAGGTACACGGCTGAGGGAGGAGACTGGTGACCGGAACGAACGATGAATCGGACGCAGTTGGATCTGACAGCGGGAAGGGTAACGACGGCGGGAAAGGAGACCAGTGCTTGACTTACCTTGGCTCTGACGAAGGGTTCTCGCGCCAAATACTGAAGGTTTATGGCGCAAAATAATTTTGGTTTGGGTATTTTAGTGAAGCAAAACCCCCTTCCCCCCAAGATTATTTGCTGCGGTGAGGGCCCAACACTGCCTCGGGTCAAATTATTTGGAGCGGGGGTTAATTACGTAGTAGGAACCGCAACAATTCAACTAAATTGGGGCGGTTGGGGACAACGGCCAGCAATTTTTGGCTGCTAAGTCCCGCGTCTCTTGTGGTGTGAGTTAACATATATAGCTTATTTAACTTGTGCACTTTTTTACGTAAAACGAATCTAAAAAAGGTGTTACAAGTTTAAGTAACAATGATTAAAACATATATAATTTAAAATAGTAGTGTTAACTTAACTGGATTATATCCAGATAGTTGTTACTAAAGAAAACATTGAAATATTATACGCATTTTGCGGCGGTTGGAAGAAAACTGTCGCAAAATGTAAAACAATAACTCACCCGACGTTATACATAGTGGCGGTTCGAGAAAAACTGCCACTAAATACAATACTGATTGTAGTCGCACTCTTAACCGTCGTGATATACATCGCAGTATGTCATTTTGCGACGATTTTATAAAACTGCTGCCAAATTTCCGCTGCTATACATTATTATATTGTTGAACCCTTTTTGGTTGTGCATGTATAGATTTTGACTCTACTTAAAGGATAATAAGGCGTTGGTTGACGACCACCAAACATGAACATTATTATATTCATTTAATTTTTAGTAGGTAGCTATATATTCTCCCCCGTGAATGTAAAATTTTTATGACTCTATAGTCTCTACTTTCTAGGCTTCATGCATCTACATTAGACTTAGCTTACTTCACAATCCACAAAACTCATGATTTGGAAATGGAAAATAATATTGAAAAGTTTTTAAATGTATATGATACATTAATATTTCAATAATCTTAATTGTTGATTTTAATTAATATATATTATATATTTTTTATAATTAAAATTAATAATTAAAATTATTCAAACATTGGTGTACGATATACATGAAATATAATTTTTTAATAATATTTAATTTACTACACTACTAAACTCATGTTAGGCCGACCATGTAGCATTATAATTTAGAGTTAAATTGATAAATTATTTTTTTAGTCAATATTAATTAATATTTTAATATTATTTTTTATTTTAAATTTTAAATTCTCAAAAAAAATGTTACAATAAAATAAATTAACAAATATTAATTAATTAAAAATTAAATTTTTATAATTATTCTATTATTTATTAATCATGCCATATGCAATGAACCTCTTTATTTAATTTGTTTATTTGGATATGACGTTGGTGTAAATATGCATATTTTTCACGTCCTCTAATCTTTCCCTGTGAGCTATAAATTATTCCCGAAATTAAATAAAAGTCCTAATCCAAAATTACCCAATCAAGATGGCTTATAATTGACATACTAAAAAACGAAACATGTCTTAATCGCCATAATATTGTTAGGTTTGCATGGTTGAAAATTATCCACACATACAGTGATGCTCTCCGTGAGTTCCATCGTAACAAAAGTTGTTTATCGTCACATAATCCAAACAAAACTCATTAATTCACGGACAAATTACGCCTCTGCCCATTTTGGACTTCTTCCCTTTCCTTTTCATATATCTTCCACAAAATTCACAATATTTCACTATAATCAAAGTTCTTATTATTTAGAGTCCCGCTAGAAAACTAACAAGATATTTGTACAATGTGTACAATGGACCGTTTATTTAGTCATATGAGTTAAAAATAAAAATTACTCATAAAATAATAAATTTAAAAACTCTTATTCAGTTATTTCACATCAAATTTTAAATTTCAAATTTTTAAAAAATCTAATTAGTTATTTCAAAAAAATAACCATCTGAAATCCTCCAATACTCTCTTCTTTTTTAATCGGCGGCCTACCCACCTTCATCAATAATCATTCCATTTCACCGTCGTTACTTGGGTTGCCACACGCCACTCACCCTTAATAAAAATAACCATCCACTTAAGGATAAAAATAATCATCTGCATACCTAATGAATTGAACATCTAACATATTTTAATTATATATAACTAAACTCAATCCGATCAGAATAATCATCTATATAAAAATAAAATAACCATCTGCATACCTACTAAAATGACTATCCTAAATTGACCATTAAAATAGAAGAAGAAGATGAATAAACAGAAGAAACTATTATTGTAGTGAAACATAATTTTGAAGGACTAGTCATAACAAAAGCGGCACTGTTGTAAAGCATAGGGCTCAAATCATGAAAGAAGCTAACCATGCTTGGATCCGAAGAAGAAGAAGAGCATGGTATCATCGGTGAGAAGAAACTTGAAGGAATGGAAGAAAGCGAAGGCGTATCGGAGGAGGTGAGGATGGTGTCGGAAAGAAGGCACACACCAGCTGCGACGGAAGCGCTGGATGTCCGGATTGCTGCGGTGCCATTAGTTCGACCCACACAATATGCGCGTCCTCCCTTGGCGGTGGCCTGTGCGGCAACGGCACCAGTTGGAACAGTGTCGGTGCGATTTCCGATGGTGGCTGGTGACCGTGGCGATAATGTACCAGTGAGACTCGATGAGAAACGCATAGAACGCTGACAAACTATATTGAGAGAGAGGAAGGTAATTTATTTGTTTCTAAAACCGACGGTAATCTTAATATTTGATTTAAATTTTAAATTGAAAACTATTTTAAAATTAATTAGTTACCTAAAATTTAGTTTTAATTTCAAATTAACTCTATTGTACACATTGTATAAAATATACATTGTCTCTTCATACTTTTCCTATTATTTATAATACTGCTATATATATATATATATATATATCTTCTTTATAAAAGAATTATAGTTATGTACAATAAAAAATGATAGTACACCGCCTGTCAATATTGCTGCTTAATTAAATTATTGGAACGCATATTTTCCAATAACTGTTTATTAACTGAATACATATATACATGCATGGATGCACGTAAGTATGTAACCCATGGTTATTGATTATTATTTATGAGATTCATGTGGTTGAATTCAATAATACACAACAAATTCGTTTAATGGTTGCATAACAAGTACCAACCAAAGTAACTAACAATGTGGAAAGGTGACGTTAAATGAATGTGTGTTAGCACTTAGCAGTGAATATATATAGTATAGTATTGAGTGGTGGTACCTGCCATATATATTGCGTGTGTTGGTATTCAATGAATCTTCAATGATAGAGGAGTTGTTTAATTACTGCTCCATTTAGGGCAAATAGTAATATTCAGAACCAATCCTAACAAATATACAACAATATAATTATAAGCCCATCCTTTTTTGATGGTTCGATTATCATTTTAATTTATACATCCACAAGTTTTAAAATTTCATAATATACTGATGTTAAAGGAGTAATAATTCTAATTCATTTTTTAAATTCTTGAAAAAGTTAAAAAAAATTCAAATATACATGTTATTTCTAAAATCATAAAATTAAAAAATAAAAATAAAAATTTTATTTATTTAAAATGTATTCTTAAAGTATGTATTAGAAAAAAACTTGTTAATAAAAATTAGAGTAAATATTTTTTTCAATCTCTAACTATTTGTGTGAAAAATAAAGTGATCTTCTACAATTGAAAATTCTAATTAATTTTCAATTATTGAAATAATTTGTCTAAACTTGCGGTCCTGTAAATGGCGACTTGCTAGTGTATTTATCCGGAAGTCTTTAGATTAATAATTAAAATTGTTTAAACTAATTACTTAAATAGTTAGAGATTAATTAAAAATGTTTAAATTGTAAAAGACTGATTTATATTTAGTCCAAATAATTATTATGGACCAAAAAAGAACATAGTGAAAATTTACATATAATTTGATAATATTAGGAGGACAAAAAAATAATTAGAATTTGTCTTATTTAATATTTATTAATTATCAACAATTAATAAATGTTAAATAAGATAAATTATAGTTATTTTTGATTATTTTTTTTACTATTAAATATTTTCGTATATAATTTATACGAAGTTGATAATTAAAAATTATTAAATAAAAATTTAGTCAAATTTATTAAATTATATAATAATTTTTAATATCAATTTCGTATAAAAACAGAAAGAATTGGGATTGCGTGTGATGTTTCGGTTTGTTATGGCTAGCGCGAAAATGGAATCACTGATTCATAAAACGAACTGGTTGGCTTCTTCAATCTTCGTTCCCCCAACTCGCACGTGAATTACCATTGCTCATTCTTTTCATTTAAACCAAAGTGGTATTTCTAGCTTTCAATTATACCGCTTCATTTGTTGTTTTTGTTTGATAATCTATCCTCATTACTTTCTTAATAATGATGTGATTGTGACTTTAATTTATTAAGAATCAAAGACTGGTGCATGAATCTTCATGGATTATCTCTACTAACTACTTTTTTAATTATAATCCCCTTCTCCTAATCTAATCTCATGTGGTGTGTGTTAGCTTTACCTTTAATAAATAATTTGTCTCTTTTTTTTTTTTGTTAAGCCACTACTCTCTCTTTATATGCATGGTTCATCATGTACTTCCCACCAATATAATAGACTAAACAAATTAAAGCGAAAACCACTTCTGTTCAAATTCTTTATTATCATTAATTCTTAAAAAAATTTATGGATATTAGTGTGATTAGGTCAATCTCCTCAATATACTGTTGGAAACATTTTAAGTGCACTGGAAGTACCGGTGCACCAGTTATTTTAACCGTTGATCTGAATTATAAAAAATATATATAATATATATTAATTGAAATCAACACAACTGGTGCACCGGTACTTCCCGGTGCACTTGAAATGTTTCCTATACTATTATATATATTATGAACAATTTATGTTTTTTAATCGAATGTTTTTTAAATTTATTTATGGCTGGTTTTTAGCACTTTTTATGACATTACAACACTCAGTTGTCTCGTACATCATTACTGAATCCTTATTTAGTACTGTTTTAGAATAGAAAATGATTGTTCATATTAAAAACAGTATATGTTCTTTTGAAAGACTATATATATTATATACATAGATAATCTATAAATATTAATTTGAATACGACAAAGTGGAAGGCCTATAAAGCAATAGAGAATTCAAAATGGCCTTTGCAAATATATTATAACTAAAGGCCAGGGTTCATCAAACAAGGAAATTGTCATTATCTTAATATCAAGTTGCATGTAAATTAAATAATGCTAAGGTTACTTGGAAGGTATCTGATAATGATACTTTCTCGCATTGTATCTTAATTAATAACTACACTGCCTAGCTAGCCTCTATGCAATGGAATTTTGGTTTATGTCTTTTTGAATTATCCAACAACCGCCAAAACAAATGCATGTACATCGATAATGATATTAGTGAGTGGCCATTCAGTTTAAGAATTATTCTATATATTGGTTTTCAATATCGATAAAGTGAGAGAGGATAAATAGTTTATTTTGTATATTATAAAAAATATATAATTTTTCATTCAATTTATGTAGTTGGCTGGCACCGTCCCATGCCATTATGTGCTTCTAGTGTTTAAAAAGTGAAAATTGAAACGCTGAATTTGCACAGTGGCCATCCAGATTCCAGACCGCACTATGGTTTTGATTTCTGAACCAAGTTGCGCTTCTGTTTTTAAAATTAAATAAAAAATCAATTAATAAGAGTAAATAAATGTGTTTATTTTATATCATTTATAATTAAAATAGTAATACTTTGACGTATTGAGTAGGATAATGGCTCAGAAGCCATAGTCTGGGGAACCATCTACTATTCTCATCAATTTGATTGCTCTACACTTTCTGATGATATGACGTCAGCTTCACGGGGACCCTCTGGCCGTCTGATTGGAATCAGAGGGTGCCCATTGCGTGTGGATTTCCACTAAACAGAATAACCAAAGCACTCTACTCTCAGTCTGGGGATTGTCAAACTTATTCAGCGTAGACCGCCACGTCACCCGCCCGATACTCCAGAACATCCAATCAGATGCTCCCACGTGGACCCTCTCCAACCATACCCGCGTATAAATACCCCCTTCCCTCCCGCTTTCCATTCACCTCATCCTTCAATCTTCATAGAATCTTTGACCTTCTAAGATGGCCTTTAATTACCACATTGCCACGCTGTTGGTTCTGCTTCTCGTGAACTTCACGGCAGGGGCGCTAGTACAGCAGCAGCCCCTCGTTCTCAAGTACCACAACGGCCAACTCCTCAAGGGAAGGATCACCGTTAATCTCTTATGGTACGGCACCTTCACTCCAATCCAACGCTCCATAATCGTTGACTTCATAAACTCCCTCAGCTCCGGTGGTCCACCACAGCCTTCCGCAGCATCCTGGTGGAAAACAACTGAAAACTACAAAGGTGGAGGCTCCTCTGCTCTCCTCGTAGGGAAGCAAATCCTACACCCGGCTTATTCCCTCGGAAAGTACCTCAAATCAACGCACCTCCTTTCTCTCGCTTCCAGCTTCAACGACGTGTCCGCCATCAACGTCATTTTAACGGCTAAGGATGTTTCCGTTGATGGTTTCTGTTCGAGCCGTTGTGGAACTCACGGCTCTACTCGTTCCGTCAACGGGAAGGCCCGGACGGCGTACGTGTGGGTTGGAAACTCAGAGACTCAATGCCCGGGCCAGTGTGCGTGGCCCTTCCACCAGCCCATCTACGGCCCGCAAACTCCGCCGTTGGTGGCGCCAAACGGAGACGTTGGAGTTGACGGCATGATCATCAACTTGGCTACACTTTTGGCGGGAACCGTAACTAACCCGTTCAACAACGGTTATTTCCAGGGGCCGGCGACGGCGCCGCTTGAAGCGGTGTCGGCATGCACCGGAGTGTTTGGAAGCGGGGCGTACCCAGGGTATCCGGGTCGGGTTCTGGTGGAGAAGACGACGGGAGCGAGCTACAATGCGAACGGAGTGAACGGAAGGAAGTTCCTGTTGCCGGCGATGTGGGACCCGGTGACGTCAGCGTGCAAGACGCTTGTGTGATAGTGAGAAAGAGGTTTGTACTTTGTAGTGTGGTGGTGTAGATATACTGATTTAAAAGTGAATTGTGATGAAGTTGGGGAAGGAAGAAGATGATGCAGGTTTCGTGTTGCTTTTGAAAATTACTAGTTTGCCATTTTAGATTGTTCTTGTCATTTACTGTATGACGTGTAAATTAAATTCTGTTTCGTCACTTCATGTAAAGAAGTTAAGGGGGGGAAAATAGTGTATGTATAAGTGTATAACGAGGAATAAAGAAAAATGAAATTTATATTTATTATTTATATCATGTGTTAATAATAAAAGTTCACATATAATTATTTTTATTTAAAATTAATAATTTTTTATTTTTTATTATTAATTTTACATAAATACAAATACTTGTAAGTTTTCACCATAGTTATTTAAGATTGTTCTTTTGGAATTTGAAAACCGAGAGAGAGAATTTGTGTTTGTTTTTCATTTTAAAATTTTCCTTCTATAGAAGTAAAGTGAGATGATCCAAAAAAGGTGATGGATGGTGAATGAATAAAGTATGAAGGGGTTTCTTTTTAAGAGGAAAAAAGAATGGTAGGAAATAGGAATGATGAATTGAGGGGGTGTGACATAGGAGGCCACATTGTTAAATGTTAAATTTTAGCTCCCCGTACTTCATTCATTGTTAATTGTTAAGTGAAAGCATTGTAGAGGAGATTAGGTTTATCTCGTTTTGTTAGTTACTACTGCTACATCTGCAATGTCTTTTCTCTCTTTCTATCATCTATTCTTTCTTTTCAAAACAACCAAATCAAATCAAATCTTATCCCCATCAATTATAAATTGTTAGCCTTGTGTATGCAATGGATGAAAGAAATTTGGTACTTGAGTGATACATCAATGTAAAGAAGAGTACCAATATACGGTGTTTCATTGATTTTTAAAAATTACTGAAATACCGATGTATCGGTATACTTAAAAACTTTTCTATCTTATGTGGCACTCGCTAGTCTATCGGTGGAGCTATGCATTAAGATTTGTTATTCCAAAACTTCTTTCATCCATCATGAATCCACGAACAAAACAAGATCCTCTTACTCTCAGATCTAGAGTGAGCTTAGAAACCCTTTATAAAAATTTTGTAGTTTTTTACTATTAGGGAAAATTAAACCCTTCAAAAAATTGTGACAAAAAATTATTGATTAGAACGCTATAAAAATGCGCAGCTTTTTTTCTCTTTTGGTAATTGTGTGCCCATGAAGATATACTTAAAAACATTAAATTTTCATTCATCACTCATTACTTAATCTAAAATAAATACGCACATACTTGTCCCCAACAACACTAGAACAAAACTTGCTACTATAACCTGATGCACCCCCTTCTCCATACTTTGACTTAACTGTCTTATAACACTTACACAGTATATAATTTAATAATTTATGTTCTTATGGCCATGGTGGGATTGCTCACAGAATTTGGCCACTCTATATTGGAGAGTGTAATTTATGTTCGTACAACACCATGCTGTGATCCAAGAACAAAGGAAGACACCTTCTTACTCCAATATTTAAAGTGAGGTTAGAGACTGCATTCTTTTCTTGCGCAACCTCTCAGCAATGTTGAATGCAAGCTCTAGAGATTGAGAGGCGTTAAGCCTTGGATCACAATGCGTGTGGTAGCGCGAGCTCAAGTCGTCATAAGTGATGGTCCTCGAACCTCCAACACACTCTGTCACGTTCTGCCCAGTCATTTCCAAATGAACCCCTCCAGGGTAGCTTCCTTCTTGGTCATGGACATCGAAGAATGCCCTCAGCTCAGCCTATTGCAAATAACAACATACAGGAACATGAATTTGTAGTCAGTTGCAATAGAAGTTATGGTAATATGCAATAGCATTCAACCTTGAGACTATGATAGAGCCAGATCGTGAATGCCATTAAGAAAGCACAAACATAACAGATAAATAAAAAATCAATTTGATTCTACTATGTTCAGTTCATCTGCATTTTTAATGTACTGCTGTAATTTTCTAGCACCTACGAAAGTAAATGAAGAGCCAAATAATCATTTAACTAATTATGTGTCAGATCCGTATACTCGCTTTGTTCATCATTAACCTAACAAGGATTACAGCATCTGGTATTTTCCATATTGGTAAAACACTTCATGGAAATTTTGATGGATCATGAGGGTTGGAAAAATCTTATTGGAAATTCTTATTTGAAAGCTGTTGCCAACCGCCAAACAAAAGAAATATTCCAATGATAGTTCTGCAGAGTGTTATGTGAGACAACACGAAAGTCTCTAACATCATGATCCAGAAGCAGACTTTTTTTCCCCAACATTTCCATAGGATCAAAAACAAGATGTATTATAGACCACATAGTCTTTTCAGTGAAAACTTCTGCATTGTGTGAAAATTGATATAAAACAAGTACATATATTTAGATGGAATAAAGTATATATGAAAATTACCCTGATTGCATCAAAAGAACGGGTTTTAAGTCCAGATGGAGCTTTGATGGTGTTGCCATGCATGGGATCACTAACCCAAGTGACAATTTGACCTGCTCCGCGCACTGCTCTGATTAGATGTGGAAGCTTCACTCGCATATTCTCTGCTCCCATCCTAACAATTACAGTAATTCTTCCAGGCTTGTTTTTGGGGTTCAGAATATCTATCAGCTTAACAAGTTCATTTGGATCCATCTTATCACTCACCTGAAAACCACATGGCCTTTTCAGTGGGAGCAAATGCATGCATAGCACATTAAAGATGCTCAGAACTAATTAACAAAGTCTATCAAATGCAAAAGTAATTTTGATAATCAAAACAAAGTTGGTTTAATACAACGTAATCAAACTAAATAGAAAAAAGCGCAAAAGTAATTTGATCAAGCAATATAGCGCTAAATCCTTTAAAGGGACAGTATACCTTAATTCCAAGTGGATTTGCAACTCCTCTCAGGAATTCAACATGAGCACCATCCAGTTGGCGGGTGCGTTCCCCAACCCAGAGCATGTGAGCTGAGCAATCATAATGAAGCCCGGTAGTAGAGTCCTCCCTGGTAAGTGCTTGTTCATAAGGAAGAAGCAAACACTCATGGGAAGTCCAAAACTCTGTTGTAGTCATGATTGGATGCTCCGATGTTAGTCCGGCAGCAATCATGAAGCCAAGAGCCTCATCGACTCGATGAGCCAATTCACGATACCTGTAACCCCACACCACCAAACAAGAACTAATGTAACAGGATGTTGAAAACTTTCTGAGAGAACAATCTCAAGAATAAAAAGTCTCTTTTTCAATTTAAAATGATCTGTAGTTCTGTATATCATTTGCAGAAAGCACGAAAAAGAAAAGTACTAATGCATGAACTACCACTTTAGATCAGAGATGTAAATTAGTAGAGGACCACTACAAGAAAGTTGAAGATATTGGAACAACATAATGAACATCATCCCATCTTTTATTGTTTCTACTTTTTTATTCTGATTTTTCTTCCCATATGTTTGTGCCCGAGATGCCATTTTCCGAATTAAAATTAAGTGCAAATAATCTCAGACTACTTCCAATTTCGTTCCCACTTATTCTAACCCTTTTGTTTCCATGATCTTTTAAGCAAGATGGGAAAAAAGTGCATTTTCAAATACATCCATCCCAAGCGCAAACCACATTAAAGTTTAACCATATAAGAATAAGATTTTTAAATATGGCCTGATTTGAGATTTTAGGGGATAGAAAAGATGCCTGTCTCCCTGCTCACTACGCTCCATGAAATCCAGATTCCATTGGTTGACCCTTTGCATGGCAGCATAACCTCCGGTGGCAAATGCACGCAACAGGTTCAGAGTAGCCACAGATTGGGTGTAGGCTCTTATCATCCTCTGCGGATCCGGAATTCTCGATGCAGCATCAAATGCATCCCCATTCACATTATCACCCCTGTAACTAGGCAGCTTCACTCCGTTCTTCTCCTCAAAAGGGTCTGACCTTGGCTTCGCAAACTGGCCCGCCATTCTCCCCACCTAAACCACCATATCCAACAGTTTTAAGAATATCATACATTCTGATTGATTCATAATATAATGCTAAAGCATACACATAAAACAAGCTAAAACTGAATGCCTAAATGGAAATTAAAAAATTGTCTCCAACTTTCCATCAAATCATTTATAAATGTAAAACATGATTCATGACAGTAGTTGTGTGCAAGTAATCATTGCTATTTATAGATCAAATCATTAATTGAGGGATTGGATAACCTCCAACCCAAGAAAGGCACCCAACCTTTTTTTACCAAGGTAAATTTGATCAACCACAATACAACACTCTCCTGATTCTTCATCAAAATGGCTCCAAATTTCAGATTTAATTACAATTTGAATGAATTGTTGAGAGAATTGAGTAAATTAGGGATGACGATAAAAAAAAAAAAACCTTGATAACAGGCATTTGACCACCGAACATAAGAACAACGCCCATCTGAAGAATGACACGGAAGGTGTCACGGATATTGTTAGCATTGAATTCCTTGAAGCTCTCAGCGCAGTCACCGCCCTGAAGGAGGAAGGCGTTGCCCATGGCGGCCTGAGCGAGCTTCTCCTCGAGGCTCCTGGCCTCTCCGGCGAACACGATCGGAGGGAAGGTCTCCAGAGTGTGAAGAACCTGATCGACGGAGCTCTGATCTGGATACTCCGGAAGCTGAAGCGCCTTCTTCGTTCTCCAGCTGTTGAGGCTCCATTTCGTGGATGCTGGAGCTGAAGCAGAGGCAGAAGCGGTTGATGGTGACGCTGATTTTGATGAGGGCTCTGCGGAGTTTGCAACGACAATGGATCTGCGTGGTTTCTGGAAAGGTGCGAAGAGACAAGGTTTGAAGCTGATAAGGGATGATGATGCCAGAGCCATTGCAATTTGCAGAGACACTCCTATATCTGATTCAGCGATAAACAACTTTATGGAGTAGTAGTTTAATATTACCCTAAATTTATACTATTATAATTTATAATCCTAAATTCTAATTTTTATAACTTAAATGTACACTGATAAATTTATTAATTAAAAAAATATTTAATATAAATGATATCTAAAATTATTTGTATTAGTATATTAAAATTAAATCTTTAATTTATATATATTATTTTTCAACTAAGTTTTGTTTTGTCTTAGTTGGTTTTTTCCCATGTGAGAGTGTCCGAAAGGGAATCTGACAAGGAGCGATGAGGATCTGCGCAGACATTAACGGTGTCTGAGTGAGTCGGCTGTAATCTTGGCAACTTGATACTTTGAAGGGTAAACAGAAACAGAATAGAGAATACAAAAGTTGGTATATTCTACTATTCGAGGGAGTAAAATAATGATAAATGTCCTTTTTGTGAGTTGAATAATTCAAGCCTTATCCTAAAAGTTTCCAAGTTGACATGCTAAATATTATAATCATCAATAATACTCTTCAATAGTGTGCTTAGATCTTTGTTTTGTCCTTTTGAGGGTAGAAATAGAATGGAAATTTCTGGGGGGAAGAAAAGGTTGGTTTAAGTAATTGATCATTTTCGGCCAAAAAAAAAAAATCTAGATAATATTAATTTAATCCTTTTATTGGATACTATTATTAATTCAATCATTAGCTTTCTATTATGAATAAACTCGGACAAATTAACGAACTCAACTACCCACCCATAGGTGCTCAAATGTTATGAATTTAAATTTTAACGATTTTATTTTTCACTAATTCAATCGTAAAAATGACCGTGACAGCTTAAAAAACTATAATTCTTAATAATCAACACTAAAGCCATCTGATTTACGTTTTCTTTTCACTTAATTGGTTTAGTGGGTTCATTGGACTAATTAAACAACACGCAAACAATGGGGTACAAAAGAGTATGTGACGTATAAAATAGCGAATGGTCACAGTCTATGCATGGCCCATTTTCATAAAGAAAAATATCGGCAACAATAATGCAATATAGATGAATAGGCAACTCAAAACAAAACCCACGAATTACCACATTTACCAAGGATAATTTTACAATAACTTCATTTTAATATTCTATACTAAAGCAATGCAAAGTAAAAGCAGGCCCAAGCACAACAATTTTACAAGGTTTGCTGTTTAAGTCAAAGCTTAATCCTCACAGAACAAAAGAACTCAATCAAATGAATATATGGTTGGAAAACTCCCACATAGCATGCCTAAAACCCTATGGTAGTTGGTACTAGATGATGGAGAAGTGGGGCATTCTGTTCATCCAACCAGAATTGGACAATCAATAGTAGGGGCTATAGCGCATTGGCATTCTGAACCTTGGAACCTTTCTGTAATTAACAGACAAATCTGGTTAAGTTTTACTATCGCAGCATAAAAACAGAACACATTGGAGAGGGCAAGAAGCCAAGAACTAAGTGCATATACCCATATCCATAAGGAGCATAGGCGAAAGGAGGTGCATATGGCGGTCTGCCTCTAAATCCCATGTGTGGATTAGGTCGGCGGCCACGGAACTGCTTCATCCCGGGTATGTTCGTCCTCTTAGCTGTTACCTGAAAAATGTTCAAATAAGCATACATGGTTAAAAAAATTGAAGTGAACGGTGAGAGCCTCTAGCTGTAACCTTTAATTGACGCCCATGCAATTCAGATTCATTCAGCAAAAGGGCCTCTTGAACAGCCTCTGTTTCAATAAACTCTACATACGCATAACCCTTGGGTTGGCCAAACTTATCAGTCCGAATGGTGACTCTGTTTACTGTTCCACATGATTGAAAATGCTGCTGCACTTCTTCAGGAGTGCATGAATAGTCCACCTGTGGAGTGTGTCAAATCCAAGAGATTACATGATGGCATCACAGCTAAGAAACAAGCAAAACCAAAATGATTATTAAATGGAAATGGTTTCAAATAATTGTCAACACTTAAACACCAGCCTTTCAGGATAAAAGATGAGTCATCAGTGTCCTATTTACTAGTACAACCAGATAACTTATTATCATTTGCCTAATTATCCATGCAACATTCAATGGAAAAAATAAATATATCTGAAAATACAAGCTTTATCAACAAAAGCATCTTAAGTATATATATAATAAGCATATTTTATAGTAATTTTATTGTGATAGCTTTGGTCACCATGCCAAAAAGATAATCAGCCTTATTTTGCAGGAACACTCCTCCTTGCAAGTTGCAAATAATTATGTTAGTACTGGTTTTCCCGCAACTAAAACGCAAAAGGCTTGATATGTCTTCAACCAATGGGCAACAGCAGGCATGCTAACATGCAGGAAACCTTCCGGGACAAAATACTTTGTCCTGGCCTATATGACTGCAAGTATCAAGATGCATCCTCCGAAATGCAAGGTACACTTTAAAGAATAGAGTACCATATTGCCATTAGACAACCACAAATGAAAAGATCTGGGAAGCTAAATTTCAAAATCCATCAATTAGTATTCAGATTCTTGGTAATTTATAAAAATATAAACTTTTCTTTTTTTTCCTTCACAGCTATCCATTGTGCAAGTTACTCTCTATAGTGCACCTCAATTCTTTTTCTTTCTTTTTTCTTTAGTTTTTGAGGTAAAAGCAGTGTTAAAACAGGGGAGACAATTAAAAAGACCCAAGTTAAAAGAAATCCCTTTTGATCCTACAAAAGGATAAAATAAGAATGTCGAGGATCTCTCACCATGGAAAAAGGAGGTCTACATATTTCTCGAGCACTAGGCACCACTAAAAGCATCCTTTGAACTTGCAACCAAAATGATATAAAGTCATATAGTACTTGACCTAGAGAGCATGTCCTCTTCTCACCAGTAGGAGTCCTGGCTCATAATCTCCAATCTAACAATTCCTCAGTCAATCCCAACGCAAAAAGTTGGCAGTATGCCAATTAAAACTTCTAGCTAAAGGCTTATCATTTTTATCCTTAAATATAACAAATTGATTTTTTTTTCCTTTTCTTTTTTTCTTGGTTCATTATTTCTTTTCCCTCATTCTCTCAAAATATGAAAATTCACAAAACCTCAAAGATCACTTCCCTTAACTAATTTTACCCTCTCTTCTATCCCTCAAAGGTTTTTTTTTTTTTTTTGCATTTTATATTTTATTTTTTCACTCTCAGTTAATTTCAAGTTCTTAATGAAAATTTTTTTCTCCTCCAGCCATATGTTATCCTATACTTTCAACGGCAGCATTACAATAGCAGAAAACTCGTAGATGGAAGCATAACCTGCGATTGTAGTCAAAACATCACGTCAAAGCAGGATGCCACCAAATGGAAACACAATCCAAATGCAAAACAGAACAAGCATATTCAACAGCAACGAAAGATTTGAACTTCCCAGGATAAAATATGCAAAGTCCAATGTATTTATCCACCAATACACATTGGCTCATAAACAAATGAATTAGACAAAAGTTATGACGTTGATATCTTCGAAAGAAGTTAAGACATTAATATATTCAGTCCATATCATGAGTGGTGAGGAAAAGACAGCCAAACAACATAAAAATTTCTCAAGTAAAGAGGGAATGAGAGAGCTCACATTGCCTACAAAGACTGAACGAGAATCTATCTCCTCTCTGTTGACCTGACTAGCAGATGCAGTTCCGAGATCTATTGGGAGATTAGAATCAATAACAGACAATGGAGTCTAACAATACACTGGAATAACATTGTTTACACATTAACATAGATAAGAATGAGAAGGGAATGAAAAAGAGAGAGAAAAACATAACAAACCACATAAAAAATGGTCTAAAAGTATAATGCAATAATATTAAGCATGAAGCCCTGTGAACTCTAAAACAGAGGTCAACAAAATTCAGTTTGAATTTGTTCATAACATGAATATTCAAATGAGTATACAAGAATATAGCTTCTCTTCACAGCCAAGTGAGAGAATGCTACTCATTAGCCAGTAACAAAACAAGCCAAATCGTAATCATCCAACCAGAAACAAAACATCTTGTAGGCAAAGGAGTTAGGACACGTTCTATGATCAATGCAGAACGAGAAATCATTTACAAAATAAAAATTAAAATAGCTACCCTGAACAGATCCCATTTCCTTCTCGACCTTGGCTTGCATCTCTTTAAGAGCAGCAGTTTCATCTTCTATATCCTTCAAGCGCTTATCCATGTCATCAAAATCCTGCACTCACAATAGCAGTGGCGTATCATCAAAATTAGGGTTTCGGATTCGAACATCAGCAGCACAGAAGAGGGAAGCGCGATTCAATGAAATCAGGTGAACTCAAAGAAACAGAGAATAGCAACAAAAGAAGAAAGAGATAATACAGGTTCGTTGTTATCTTCGGCGTTCATGTCGACGTCGTCGTTTTCCATTTCTCCGTCAAAAGAGAAACGCCGGCAGAAGCGCACCCTCCTTTCCCTTCGCCTTCTCTTTCAATTTGCGAATCAGGGTTCGTATAATAACTTGGGCCCCCTACCAAGATATTTTTTCGTAATAATTCAAGTTTCAATTTTTCAATATTTATTTGAATAGAACTCGGATTCGCCACCATAAAAAAAAAAATAAAAAATAAAAATTTAGGTACAGACTACAGTCAACTTGATTTGAAGTTAATAATTGAGAATTATTAAATAATTTAATTAATTTGATTAAATTATTATGTAACGATTCTTAATTATTAACTTCACATAAAATAGATTACACCTAAATTTTCACCTTAAAAAATACAATTTTAATAAAAATTAATAAAATTATAAAGTTATATTACATAATTAGCTAACAAAAATATTGATCCCAATAATCCAACAAGAAAATATGGCTTTTCCACCCATTAAAATTGGGACTTATAGAAAATATACCATTGAAGTTGTCATAGCATATGTTTGATTGGATAATAATATTGACATATATATAAATTTTTTTACAAATAATGATTATGTTTATAAAAATTTTCAATTTACTTTTATTCTCCATAAAAAACTTTAGCATTTCAAAAGTTACTTTTATTGTAAGTCACTATCACAAAAAACAATGATTAATATCTTATTAAAACTTTAGTTGTCTAACCATTTGCATTTGTAAGTTACATTTTTTAATTGACCATAATTATGGCTTTGAACTTTTGATCATAATGATGAGTAACTATATAAAATTCTTTGCACAAAATCAAAATTTGAAATCTTAGTATAACAAAGCTAGATAGAGTTTTTGAAGTGATAAATTTTTATAATGGTATTTTAGTCTAGGAGTATCTATAGCAGAAACAAAAATAGTGTTTCCTAAACAATCATGCAAGATCAGCTTAGTTGTCATGCACTCTCATCACTCAATAATGCAGAAATTTTGCACCAATCTTATGCTATTTCCACTTGAAGGCTGCAACAATAGGCTTCACTTTTTCCATGGCCTTGATGATCACCAAGAACAAGACTCTATACAAAACCAACATCCCCAACAATATGAAAAGATCAACCCACTTTGAGTGACACATTTCCACTTCCCATAAGTCTCTTAGCATTTCTTCACCACTAATGTTCTTCATATGCTCCCCAACTTGATCATTATTATTTTTGTTGGTAAATATTAGACCTTCAAACTCATTCTTGAACAATCCTTGGTATGCATACTTGTGAATTGAAATGTAGTATAAAGGGTATTTCCAAATTGGTTTAGGAAGATCACTTGGCAACTTATAGAATCCACCATTTAACATCATTACTCCCAGAATTCCACAGCCAGTGATTATTCCAGTCAAGAAATTTGGAACCATGCTGGCAACAATCATCATAAGGCTCTCAACTAACATCACAGAAACAAAAAGGACACAAGTGAAGTACACAAAGTGTTGACAACTATGGTGAAGATTAGTTAGGTAATAAACAAGTGCTCCTGGTATCAGTGATATCAATAATATGTATGGAATGGATGATAATGTTTGTCCAATGATGTATGCAGTGACACCATAATGCCCATTAAGTCTCTCTTTTTCAAATACCTGAATGAAAAAAAGCAAGAGAAAATAGTCAAATACCCCATTAGTTAACTATATTTGGTGCCAAAAATTTGCATTTGCAAATGACATGAACATAAAAGGATTAGCCTACCTTCATTTCCTCTACAAAGGAAGGAAATCCACCAATGGTTATGAAAGTGAGGAATGTGGCCACAAACATGAGCAATGAGCCTCTAGCCTAAAATCATTAACAAGATTGATGAGTTGGTTATTCTTTGGTATATCTTTTGTATCTAGATATACATTAAGATTTGTGTTACCTGAGCTGATTCTTTGCTTGAACCAATGTTGTAGAAAATTGTACCAAGGCATATAGCCAAAGCGCCATAGATGAATAGGCGTAGCCAGTAGTAGCCTAAATCGCGATACATATTCAAGTATGATCTTCTTGTAAGAACAATGCATTGAGTAAAGAATGCAGCATTGCTTTTCTTCTCCATTGCACTAGAATCCTGCTCCCATTAAGTTTGTTTATCACTAGGTATCATATTTATACCAATCAATAAGAATGTAAGTAAATGCACTTACACCAGTTCTTATGGCAACTATTTCTGTTTGAATTTGTTGACTAATTTCAGATGATTGGTATGATTTTACAAGCATATAAATAGCTTCTTCTGTGGTAAGTCCATCAGTTAATCCTTGCTCAGGGTCCTCCTAGGAATATAAAAGTACATCAGCAAAATAAACAAATTAGTTCACAAGAGGTAGAAAAAAATTGCACTAACCAGCTCAAAATCCTTATTAATGGCTTTCACAAAATGATCAGAAGGATTCTGGAGAGTTGGGCAGGGAAAACCATTCAATGCAAAAAACTGCATGCAACTAAGAACAAGTTAGCTTCAAACTACACATGATAATAATTGTGCTGACACACATACTAGGCTTCTTCAAATTCGAACCTTATTCGCAGCAGAAGCAGGGCCAAAGTAGACTAATTTACCATTAGAAAGAAGACAAAGGTTGTGAAAGAGTTGGAAAACTTGAGTGTTAGGTTGATGAATAGAAGCAATAATAGTCCTTTGAATGCCATCAGTTTTATTCAATCTTGCTATTCTGTTCATAACATAAAAAGAAGCTGCACTATCAAGTCCACTAGTTGGTTCATCAAGGAATAGAAGGTTAGGACGTGTAATAATCTCAATGCAAATGCTAACTCTCCTTTTCTGGCCACCACTAATGCCTTTGGAACCACACCCTCCAATCCTTGTGTGAATGGCATCTTGCAAACCCATTTCCTTGATTGTGAATTCAGCTCTTTCTTTCTTTTCAAACTTGGACATTGAATCAGGTAATTGGAGTTGAGCTGAGTAGTACACTGCTTCTTCAACTGTTAGTGTGGTCAACATAGCATCATCTTGTGTTAGATATGCCTGTATATAACATGTTAAAAAAGGCTTCAGTTGAGTGTGGAAATGGTTAGAGGGAAACAAGAAAAATAATATTGTAGAAATAATTGTATTAGTCTCTTCTTACTGATGTTCCATAAGCAAGTGCTTGTTTTCGTCCATTGATTAAGATATCACCTGTCTGTTTTGCTTTTGAATTCAACCTACCTGCAATATAATTTGAACATGGCAATTAAGGCCTTAACTTGGAAGTTCTTCAGCTTTTGAAAAGGTTCGTTTTGTTGATATAATTATAATCTCTCTATGTTGCAGCACATTTTGTGTTGGTTTAGAAACTAAAGAAACTCATATTTGCCTCTATTTCTATTTATTACGATTTAAGAAAGTCGCACGTTTATTAAAATTTGGCCAGCACTTAACCAACAAAAGAAAAGTGAGTAATCCCACACAATTATATGTAATCTCACACCATTAAAAATACTAATGATGACTAATTAATGGCTATAAATCATAAAATTTGCTGACTCCTAACACTTCTCAGATAGGTACCTGCTAAGGCATCGAGAAGTGTGGTCTTGCCACAACCAGAAGGACCCATAACAGCAAGAAGCTGTCCTGGCTTGGCATACCCTGTTTGGCTTTCAAGGATTATTGCCTTCTTCCCATCCTTTCCACTTGGTTTTGACATTGTCACCCACAACTCCTCCCATGTCAAATAAACACCCTCTCTCACCACAATTGGAACATCTTGTCTTGATGACCCATCTTCAACATAACCACCTCTTCCTCTTCTTGTTCCAAGAGGTGCACAAAGAAAGGAACTCATGCTATAATTGATTAATTATTTTGTGTGTAACTTGCCTTTGTGAGTTGCGTAGCTAGTAGTTTGAGACGCAAGCTTAGTAGTTAGTTACTAACATAATGATCCAAGTGTATAGAAAATGACCTTGCATTTTAAGTCTGCTATGATGTTATGAACTTATGATGTTATTTAAAGCTGTGTTTGTTTATAAGGATAGGACATTGAGATATAGATACAGAGACATAAAATTATTTTTGACAGGTGAGATATGGAAAAAAATATTGTATCATGAGACACTAAATTGATGTATTTTGTATATTTTCTGACTGGAAAAATACAAAAATACAATATAGGTACGATCACACGTGATAGTCTTGTTATGTGCTTGATGGAGAGACAAAAAACTTAAAAGGTCAATTCTATAGTACCTATGAATTGGTATCTAAATTTTGCGTAACTTACCTTTGGTAGTAAGTTTTGATTTTTTTTAAAAAATATTTATTATTATATCTTTTAAATTAAATATTATTTTTTAATAAAAAAGCACTGTGTTTTAGACACCATAGTATTCACCGACTTTAAAAAACGTGCATTATCTTTTTCCACTGAAGAAAAGTTGGGGAAGTTAAGTAAGCTATGTATGTACTATGTAACAGTATATATGAAAGGAAAGTAGTCAGAAAAGAACAAGAGTGCGCAAATTACAGCGCCATATGCGCATATATATCCAGATACACATATACATACATGGTATTTGGTATGAGTAATTGTCTTTAAGTAGTCGCCGCCCCCACCCAATTATGAAGCTACGTACCCAATGCAACAACCAACAAGTTAACTGATCTCTTGTTCTCTTTTTTCTCTTTTTATTAGGATAGGAATAGAATATAGCACTGTACAATAAGAGAAAATTACACTCCCCTCCTTCGAAATGTTAAAATAACACTCTCATTCCCTCTATTTTATAAATGTACATTTTCTTTTCTTCTAACTTTTAAAAAACCTTCTCTTTAATCTATTTTAAACTTTTTGTATTAACTAATGTTAACTTTATCCATTTTTTAAAAAAAATATTTTTTTTTAAAAAATACCCATTAATAAAAATTTTATTTTTTATCATTAAATTTTGCTTACCAAAATATCTTTTAATAAATTATTCTTTTATTGATTAAATTATATTTTTTAAAAAATTTAATAATTATATAATTTTTTCTAAAATACCCTTCAATAATTTTTTAATTATTAAATTATAATTTCACCAAAATTTTTGTTAATAATTTTTTTATATTTTACTATTAATTTTTCGATATCTATATATATTAATTTAACATTAAATAAAAAATTTTAGTAAGATTATTTTTCAATATCAATATATATTAATTGTTATATATATATTAACAGTAGTAAGATTTTTTTAATTAATGTTAAAATAATATATATTGATATTAAAAAATTAATAGTAAAATATAAAAATAATTGTTAACAAAAATTTTGATAAAATTATAATTTAATAATAAAAAAATTATTGAAGAGTAGGTATCTTAGAAAAAAATAATTTAATTATTGATTTTTTAAAAAATATTTTAATAAAATACAATTTAATGAATAAAAAAAATAATTTATTAAAGGATATTTTGGTAAGCAAAATTTAATGATAAAAAATAAAATTTTTGCTAATGGGTATTTTTTTCAAAAAATAATTTATTTTTTCTTAAAAAATGGATAAAGTTAATATTAGTTAACACAAAAAATTTTAAATGAATTAAAGAGGAGGTTTTTTAAAAGTTAGAAGGGAGGAGAATGTACATTTATAAAATAGAAGGGAGGACCGTGTCATTTTAGTATCTCGCAGGAGAAGGGAGTGAAATTTTCTCGTACAATAATCGCCAAGGTTCAAGGACTATGGAAGCTGAAGTTGCCCCCACAAAGTTAAGATCTTTATTTAAAAAGCTCTACATGACTATCTTTCGGTCTTTACTCATATTCACTGTCATTGTCTATTTACATCGTCAAGTAATAGAAATGATCCTTCACTGTTTGTTCTACTGCTCTATAAGTAAAGAAGTATAGTCTCAAAGTTCTTTTAGAGACGGTCTTCTCTCATAAAATTTTGATAATTTTTGAACATGATGGATTGCAGCAATAAAAATGATTAACTCGTTGAAAAATATTGACTGAAACTCTCAATTGCTTATCATTATTTGTTGGCACTACTAAAAAACTCACAACTAGTTAGTTAGTCTTTAAAAACTACACTTCGATGTCATCTGCCATTTTTGCAAATTCGGTCAAGTTACTTTATAAAATTCCGAAAAAAAATCTCTTCTACCTCATCATGTCGTCATCTTCCTGAAGATAATTCTTAGTTTCACTCAATTCATCTTATTACTTTCTTTTTTCTAACTTATTCTTAATTTGTCTATACACAGTTGAATGTATATTATTAGTGTATTTTTTAAAAGATTCTCACCTTTTCCTATGCTATCCTATTTTAGATATCTTTATATTTTTTTTTTACTAATTAATAAAATATAACCTACTACTTTTCAAAAAAAAAAAAAAACAAAACAAAACAAAAGACGTTTATTTGATTGATTAATTTTTTTGCCTTAACGGTTTTTTCATAAAATGACAATATTGTGTACAATAATTTCCATCGTTCCTACTGACGTCGTGCTAGTTTAGAAAACAAACATCCTTGCTGAATTCAATGCATGGCACTAGTTCTCATAGTTTTTCATGGAAAATTTACTATTCAACTGTTCAGAAGTGATCTTTTCATTTATACAAGACTTGAATCATAATTATAATGATTGATTATTGATTATAAAATCAAATATTTTGATCATCTTTAACTAATTCAATAATTGTTAATAATCCTACAACATTAGTTATTTTTTAAATTATAACATAAATAAATAAAAGGGTGGATTAATAGGTATTTTTCACTAGTCTAAGATTTTTTTCAATTGCACATAGTTATTTATCATATTTAATTAGTTATAATTTAAATACAAATTAAAAACAATTGTCATAATCTTTGGAGCAAATGTTAAATTAATATGCTCCAAAATATCCAGTAATATTTATTTTTTTTGGACAGAAAATTTAAGCCCAAAGCTAGGAGGGCCTTAGGCCCAAAGTAATATTAAAAAGGCACAAACAGAGGGTCAGCTGCTGGATCTAGTAAGTAGTAACACAAGACATCAGCAAACCCTTCACCGGAGCAGTCCTGAAGAAGATCGCCGTCAAGCATTGAGGGAGGAGCCTCCCATCGCCGCCACCTTTTCCAACTTGTGCCCATTAACTTCCTTCTAGGTATCATTCAAACTTTCTCTCTGGGTCATTACTCATTAGGTATCATTCAAACTTAGAACCAAACAGAGTGTTTTTGGGCCTGGAAGAGCATGGTTCAGGCCCATAAATGACATCCAAAAACCGACATTGAGAGTCGGTTATTTCGCAAAGGATTTTTATTTTTCTAGAATTTCATCTTTGAATCTGTTTCATTTCTTCTCACTTCTCAGAACTCCGTTTTCGCCTTCTTCGTCACTTTCTCACTCTTTCAAACCCTAATCTTCAGACTCCCTAGGGTTTACGCTAATATCAATTAAGAAGCATCAGAAACGCAACGAAAATGGCGTCTTTGGATCAAGAGATTGCAAAGACGCAGGAAGAGCGCAAGAAGACGGAGCAGCAACTCGCATCCCTCACTTCTCTCACCTTCGACACTGACCTCTATGGCGGTTCCGACAAGGGCTCCTACCTCACCTCAATCCCTGCCAACGAAGATGAAGAGAATATCGATGCCATGGATAACGAGGTTCATCGCAAGCTTCCCTCCTATACTGCCCCCAAATCTCTGCTCAAGGAGATGCCCGGTGGTGATGACAGCGACGCCGGATTGGGATTAAGGAAGCCGCAGAAGATTATCGACAGGGAGGGTGAGTACCACCAAAAGAGGCTCAAGCAGGTCATCTCGCCGGAGCGCCACGATCCCTTCTCTGCTGGCGAGAAGACACCGGACCCCTCCGTCAGGACCTACGCCGATGTCATGAGGGAGCAGGCGCTGAAGAGGGAGAAGGAGGAGACCTTGAAGGCCATTGCTAAGAAGAAGAAGGAAGAGGAGGAGGCTGCTAAGGCGGCGCCACCACATGCTCCACCGGCGCAGCAGCAACAGCAACAGCAGAAGCGGAGGAACAGGTGGGACCAGTCACAAGATGAGGGTGGTGCTGCAAAGAAGTCGAAAACCTCGGATTGGGATATGCCGGACACAACTCCGGGGAGGTGGGATGCCACCCCTACCCCGGGGAGGGTGACTGACGCGACTCCGGGAAGGAGGAACAGATGGGATGAGACTCCTACGCCTGGGAGGTTGGTGGATTCAGATGCAACACCTGCTGGTGGTGTTACCCCTGGTGCTACGCCTGCTGGGATGACTTGGGACGCTACCCCTAAGCTCTCCGGCATGGCTACCCCAACCCCGAAGAGGCAGGGTTCTAGGTGGGATGAAACTCCTGCTACTATGGGCAGTGCAACCCCTTTGCCCGGTGCTACCCCTGCGGCTGCTTATACCCCTGGTGTGACCCCTGCCGGTGGGTTTGGATTGGCCACTCCAACCCCCGGGCAATTGCGTGGCTCTGTGACCCCGGAGCAGTATAATTTGTTGAGGTGGGAGAGGGATATTGAGGAGAGGAATAGGCCTTTGACTGATGAGGAGCTTGATGTCATGTTTCCTCAAGAAGGGTATAAGATTTTGGAGCCACCTGCTTCATATGTGCCTATTAGGACCCCTGCGAGGAAGCTTCTCGCAACGCCTACTCCGATGGGGACTCCTCTTTATCAGATCCCTGAGGAGAACCGTGGTCAGCAGTTTGATGTTCCTAAGGAAGCACCTGGTGGGTTGCCATTCATGAAACCCGAGGATTACCAGTATTTTGGTGCTTTGTTGAATGAAGAAAATGAAGAGGAGTTGTCACCTGATGAGCAGAAAGAGAGGAAGATCATGAAACTTCTGCTCAAGGTGAAGAATGGAACGCCCCCTCAAAGGAAAACAGCTCTAAGACAGCTCACTGATAAGGCTCGTGAGTTTGGTGCTGGGCCGTTGTTTAACAGGATTTTGCCTCTGCTCATGCAACCTACACTGGAGGACCAAGAGAGGCACTTGTTGGTTAAGGTAATTGATAGGGTTTTGTATAAATTGGATGAATTGGTTCGCCCTTATGTGCATAAGATTCTTGTTGTGATTGAACCTTTGTTGATTGATGAAGACTACTATGCCCGTGTGGAGGGGAGAGAAATCATCTCTAACCTTAGTAAGGCTGCTGGTTTGGCCACTATGATTGCAGCCATGCGACCTGATATTGATAACATCGATGAATATGTTAGGAACACTACTGCTAGGGCTTTTAGTGTTGTTGCTTCAGCTCTTGGTATTCCTGCGCTCTTGCCCTTTTTGAAGGCTGTCTGTCAAAGTAAGAAATCATGGCAGGCTCGGCACACGGGGATTAAGATTGTTCAACAGATTGCTATTTTAATTGGTTGTGCAGTTTTGCCACATTTGAGATCCCTTGTGGAAATTATTGAGCATGGTCTGAATGATGAGAATCAGAAAGTGAGAACTATCACTGCTTTGTCTCTTGCTGCTCTTGCAGAGGCTGCAGCTCCTTATGGTATTGAAAGTTTTGACTCTGTGTTGAAGCCACTATGGAAGGGTATCAGGCAACACCGTGGTAAGGTGTTGGCTGCATTTTTGAAGGCCATTGGTTTTATCATTCCATTGATGGAAGCTCTATATGCCAGTTACTATACTAAGGAAGTGATGCTTATTCTGATTCGTGAATTCCAGTCACCTGATGAGGAAATGAAGAAAATTGTTCTGAAAGTGGTGAAGCAATGTGTGAGCACCGAGGGTGTGGAGGCGGATTATATTAGAAATGATATCCTCCCTGAGTTTTTCAGGAATTTCTGGGTTAGGAGGATGGCTCTGGATAGAAGAAATTATAAGCAACTTGTCGAGACTACTGTAGAGATTGCTAATAAAGTTGGTGTTGCTGATATTGTTGGAAGGATAGTTGAGGATCTTAAAGATGAGAGTGAACCTTACAGGCGAATGGTTATGGAGACTATTGAGAAGGTGGTCACGAACTTGGGATCATCTGATATAGATGCAAGGTTAGAAGAGCTTCTCATTGATGGTATTCTATACGCATTCCAAGAGCAGACCAGTGATGATGCTAATGTGATGCTTAATGGGTTTGGTGCTGTTGTGAACTCCCTTGGGCAGCGAGTGAAACCTTATCTTCCTCAGATTTGTGGTACCATCAAATGGCGTTTAAACAACAAGAGTGCAAAGGTGAGACAGCAAGCAGCAGACCTTATTTCAAGGATTGCTGTTGTTATGAAGCAGTGCCATGAGGAACAACTGATGGGCCATCTTGGTGTTGTGTTGTATGAATATTTGGGAGAGGAATATCCCGAAGTTCTTGGGTCAATTTTGGGAGCTCTCAAGTCAATCGTCAATGTTATTGGTATGACGAAGATGACTCCACCTATCAAAGATTTGCTTCCCAGGTTGACACCAATTTTGAAGAATAGGCATGAGAAAGTGCAGGAAAATTGTATTGATCTTGTGGGGAGAATTGCTGACCGTGGTGCAGAGTTTGTGCCAGCTAGAGAATGGATGAGGATCTGTTTTGAGCTTCTTGAGATGCTGAAGGCACACAAGAAGGGAATTCGAAGGGCGACTGTGAACACTTTTGGTTATATTGCAAAAGCCATTGGTCCACAGGATGTCTTGGCAACTCTTCTGAATAACCTCAAGGTGCAGGAGAGGCAGAACCGTGTCTGCACTACTGTAGCAATTGCAATAGTTGCAGAGACGTGCTCGCCTTTCACAGTGTTACCTGCTTTGATGAATGAGTACCGTGTGCCAGAGCTCAATGTGCAAAATGGTGTCCTCAAGTCACTCTCTTTCCTCTTTGAATACATTGGTGAAATGGGAAAGGATTACATCTATGCTGTGACTCCATTGCTTGAGGATGCTCTCATGGACAGAGATTTGGTTCATAGGCAGACGGCAGCTTCTGCTGTGAAGCACATGGCGCTGGGAGTAGCTGGATTGGGTTGTGAGGATGCTCTAGTTCATTTGCTGAACTATGTCTGGCCAAACATTTTCGAAACCTCTCCTCACGTGATCAACGCTGTGATGGAAGCCATTGAAGGGATGAGGGTAGCCTTGGGTGCTGCCGTTATTCTCAACTACTGCCTCCAAGGGCTGTTCCACCCAGCAAGAAAGGTTAGGGAAGTGTATTGGAAGATCTATAATTCACTGTACATCGGAGCTCAGGATGCTCTTGTAGCTGCATACCCCATCTTGGAGGATGAGCAGAACAATGTGTACAGCAGACCAGAGTTGATGATGTTCGTGTAGATCATAGTTTAGGCACTAATTGATATCTGTTGTTTTAAGCACTTGTCAGTATTTTTATTATGTCCATATTAACAATAATGTTTTATCATAGCTGGACTTACCTAGTGATGCCTACTTTTGAACGCTAAATTTATATCCTTCTACGTCGTACTATTATTATGCATGAATGAATGAGGAATTCTTCTATCAGCGGTGTCTTGTTAATATGCAGTGGCTTCAAGAGTTCAATAAGTCGCTTGATGATTTTGATACATGAATAGCATTTAGGGGTCGAGTACAATGGTATATGCGTGAATTTCCTGTGTTCCAGTATATGACTAACTACTGTAATGCTTAAGTTATACCCTTGTGAGTTCTGTTTTGGATTGGTGATGTTATTAGCGATTTTTCGTGTATCTTATTTATACACTTCTAAGTCTAAACAAATATATGAACCCGTTGGACTGATTTGTTGAGAATTGATCTGAAGCATAGTCATATTATTCATTAGCCTACTGAGTTGGCTTCATCTCTTGGCAAGGTTAAATTTTTGGTAGCTGGTTAATGGGGTTTGAAGTGTGCTTTTCGAGGTTGTTAAGAAGTTATTTACTTATTTTCATTGTTTGATCAGCGAAACTAGAAAAGATTGTGTTTTTGAGAATGAAAATTGCCTTAGGATTACTCATAATGCTTGGTATAATTAGGACCAAAGATACCAATGAAAGCCTTAGATAGCTAGCTTTCTGAGGCTGTTATACCAAAAGAATACTACTGTTAAAATTAAATTCAATAATGTAAAGAACTGGAAGCATGACGAAAACTGATCATGACCCTGCAATTAACGCGTGTAATTTCTTGTGGTTTGTGATCATTTGCTATCAATTCTAATCAATAATGCAAATAAAGGAATAAGTTTGCCACGTAAGCAAGCAGTTCACAATATCCTATCCTTTCTTCTTCACAGCATGCTTGAATATAACATTTCTAATCCCTTTCAAATTCCGATTACATTTCACAACCACCTAGGGTCAGTATTGATAACTACGATCACATGATTGAATGTGGTTTTCGGGGAAATGAACCAGTTGCAGGATCTCCGATTGTCATTGCAAAAATTGTAGGAGGCAATGGCATGATTCGAAAATATCAGCTGCTAGTGAATGAATCATATGAATGTGTCTGAAAATCACTGCGGATTGGCGAAAAGATACTGAAGTAAGGGAGCAACAACTGCTATGCTTAAACTGTTTCCTAGCAAAGCATACCTGCAAAAGAAAGTAAGATTGATAAGATAAACAAAATCAATAGAATTAAGCATGCCAATATGGACACTTATCTGACCTTGGGTCATGAAAAGCAGGTAATATTGAACTCAAATTCTAGACAGCAATAACTACATCCAATGGATGTTTCTACATGGAATTGACGCTAAGGTATGAAATAGTAAATGGCATACCGTTGTTTGAGACTAATGTGATCTGGAAACTTGAAATCTTCAGGAAACGAATGAATGTTTGCAACCTAGTCATGGGACAGCAAGAAGTACCTTGTAGATTAGTTATATGCACTGAAATGAAGACAATACAATTTTACCGAGCATTAATGCTAAGTACCAAAATAGAAGCTATAGAATAATGGGATATAAAGAAATCACCCACCTCTCTAGGGGTAAAATATCTAAGGCACTGCTCCTTCAATGATGCTTTGTCCCTCTTCTCTGGCTAAATGTACAAAATGGATGACATCAAAGAGTGAGAACAGTTTCATAGGTACCCAATGTGGTAGACTGGTAGTAATCCCAAAGATTGTATCAACAATTTAGTCCATCAAAGTCACAACTATGAATAGCTACCAAAAATGTTAGATATAATGATGATTGTAAAGCACAAACAGCATCATAGTGCTTGAAAGGCAATAACATGAATTACATTGTTATGAGAATACATTAAACAATACATCAAAAAAGATTTCTACCAATTAGAAATCCTACCTGAACAGTCGCCAAAAGGGATCCAGTTCCCTTCACATATCTGTAATAACTTTTTGTAAAACAGCAGCAGCGCTTTGAATCAGGATAGACAACATCTAGGCTCTTTTAAGGAAACAAGAGTTCAGAAATAATACTACTACTAAACACCCCCCCCCCCCCTCCCCAAAAAAAAAAATTATAATACGCCGATTTGAATATACTGCAATAATTAATGTAAGGGTGGATACCCATAGCACTTCCCCACCGCTCAACCAAACTCAGGGGAACATAATACTGCTGTAAAGAGTCACAGACATTATCATCACCTTTGCCCAAAGTTGCAGATTCAGCCTCAATATTATTGCTAGGATTCTTTAACTCAAGAAAACTTTCAATAGGTTGACATGACTGCAACAACTTATGCCTGTCCTCTTGTGATAAATCATCTTCAATAAAGGCTGTATCAAAATGCTCATATAATGGTCCTGGAGATTGAATCAGTTGTCTGTTCCAAATTTCATTAACAAAAGAGTAGGGCTTTCTCTTAGCCTGAAACAATTAGATAACAATCAGATGATCGTATCCCAAAGCATATAGGATAGCTCCAGCTGTTTCCTTGATGACATAGAATACAACCGAAACCTTTTAAAATTCTCATTTAAGATAAAGAAAGCATACATCAAGGACCATAATACCCTACCAGACAAAAATATCGAGGCCTAGAATATGGGATTCCAAACTGTAGTGGGCTCAAAATGAACTCCTGTGTAACAAAATTTGTTCTGTCCAATATTTCAATCAGTTTTGCATGTGTGTCAGATGTCTGTATGCAACACGAGTACAAAGAAAAAGGAAGTGAATAGAGAAAATCATTAATGAAACGAGACTTGTACTTATGAGTTAATCCAAGTTGACAAACCTCGAAGCCTACAACATTTTCTACGAATAACAAGCTTGGAGGCTTCAATAAGAATGGCATAAGCTCAAGAATCTGAAGAAAAGAAAATGCCCGAGCATCACCAGTGTCCTTCTGGAGACCTAACACAAGATCATTGAGCAACTTTGGCTAAAATAAGATAAAGTAACCCATAAAATAGGAAAAAGAGAAGGAACAAAAAAAAGGTTCACCTTGCCGCGTGTAAGGTTGGCAGGGAGGAGAAAGAAGCCATGCATCTGCGCCATAGCCGTCGAGATCAGCCGCAGTCAAGCATTGAATATTTCCCTAAGCAAAGAAACATAAACAAAACCAAGATCAGCAGCACAATATTTTTATCTCGGCTATGTCTCTGTAGCTAAGTATCCAAATTCATGTAGTATCGAAAACAATACCCAAAGTCAAACTCCGAACATTGAATGACGAGAAGACAAGCCATTCATCTAAATGAAGAATAACACTAAAACCTCATAATCTACAAATAAATCCCATTCATTTTGAACTTAAAGCGATTACATAACATAGCATACTATACTAAAACCTGACTATTACTAAGTGTGAATAACCTGGAGACACTGAACTAACTAGAACTATGCACAAGCACGAAACTTTAATTACTGTACCAGAATTCATTAACTGAAAGAATTAACCATTACGCAGAAGCACAAAAAGCAAAAAACCTGATAAGGACGATGACCGAAATTATGCTCGTAAACGTCGTTGGCTCTGTCGTTGATTTCAAATGCTTCAACCACTTGAGCTTTCACCCCTGCTCGAATCAGAGAGTACCTCTAACAGAAACAAAGCATTTGAATTCAATGAAAAGAGGATTATAGGTTTTTATGGGAGGAGGGGGGAAGGGAGCGTTAGTTACCATGCCGCCGATTCCACTGTAGAACTCCAGCACTCGCTGGGGTTCGTTTCCGCCGCCATGGGACTCTGCTGCATCCGCCATTAAAGCCGATGTTCGCTGCTTCTGCTAAGGTGTGTTTGGCTTCATTTCGGGAAAAAAGCGTTTATAGTTTGGGTAAAGTTTTTTCAACAGAGATACTTAAATATAATAAATATAAATAAATTAATTTTTTAAAGTAAGATGTTTATATTTTTATGTTTATTAAAACTATTTTAATATTAAAAATAATTTTATCAAACAACAATTTTTTTTGTAATGTGTTTATTGAAAATCATGTTTATTTTAATTTATCAAACACAATTGACAATTGCTATAAAACATTATATTTAAGAAATTAGTCTTAATAAACTAATTGTTTTTTTCACTTTTTTTTTTGGTAAAAATTAAAATTTGGGACCTAAGTCCAAAAGAAAATTACAAAATGGGAATAAGTTGGGATAAAGTTCTCTGTCTACAATTATCATTTAGGATTAATCTAAGATTATAAGGAGGATTATCAATAAATTGATATCGTAATTGATTTTTCGCTATTTTAGATTAGGCTAATTGTAATCAGTTTAAATTAGTCGAGCCATCAGCTCAGTCATCTGCAAGTAAGCTTTTTCATAACAGATTAGTAGTTGACTTGGGCGGTTAAGAAACACCAGGAGCAACTAAAAATTTCAGGCTAATTGTTTGCGCAGGAAAAAAAAAATAGGCCCATTGACATTTGCCAACAAGTCCAAATGAAAAACAAAAAAGTTGTGACCTTCCTTGATTTGGCGCCAAAACCCGCGACGATTGCAGCAGTGTGAGAGTGATGGAGGTGCAGTTGCAGAGCGATCCATGGGAGTGGGAGAAGCCAATGGCCACTTATCTGCTCCGCTACCACTCCGACCAGCTCCGATCCATCGCTTCCTCTCCCGATCCCAATCTTCACTATCCTCTCTTCATTGAGTAACTCTTCTGTTTCATCAATTTCACTTTTTACTTTCTACAACGCATATTTAAAACTGAAACAAACCTCTTTACTCTTTCTTTAGCTTCGCAGAGTTGATGGAGGAACATCCTCACCTTGCGCGTCTCATATTCTCCCAACCCACCCCTTACTTGCAAGCCTTCGACAATGCTGCTCTCTTGTCTCATGTTCGTTTTCTTTCTTTTTTATCTTTTCATATTTTTATTCATTTGGAGGAGAAAGCTGCAATTCACTTCGATTTGTGTTGCGAGTCGTGCAGAGAATTGTGGTGAGAGATTTAGAGCAAGAGAAGAATGTTGTTGAGAAAAATTTCATTCATGTTCGAATTAACATCAGTGGTTCTCCCCTTGAATGCTCTGGTTTGTTAGCATTAAACCTATTTGTTGTAATTCCCCTTACTTAAGGAATAAGGACACTTTATATTTTGACATTTTTTGGATGATGGAATTAGAGACGTTTCCGACCATAGGGCGTGTTCGAGTGCAGCATCGCGGAATTCTTCTCACTGTGAAAGGGACTGTAATCAGGTCTGGAGCAATCAAGATGCATGAAGGAGAGAGGAAGTATATGTGCAACCAATGCAAGAAGAGGTCAGCACTTTTTTTCTTTTTTCAATCCATGTTTTTCGTTAAATTATATGTCCTAAGAATAAGATTAGGGATTATCTCAGGATTATCACGTATTCACGTGTGATAGTAGATGTTAAGATGAAGTTTAGTAAATGATCGTTAGCTTTGCTGCATTTTGTTCATCACATTAAGCAATATGTTAATTGGATTAACAAAGCATTCGTACAGCTTCACAGTTTATCCTGAGGTTGAAGCTCGAAACTCCATATCATTACCTTCAATTTGCCCCATGCAGGTATCTTCTACATCTGAGATTAAATATTTCATTTCACCACAGATGGACCATGTATTAAAATGTAACATTAGAAATGTGTTCGCTTGCACTGCTGTGTTAAGTTTCTTTCTCTAAGTTGGGGAGTGCAGCATATTAAACCTGCAAATTTTCCCAGGAAGCTTAAAAATTGATTTTGGAAACTCCATCCCGCAGTACTATGTCTTTGTTCTTCTGTAGATCCGATGATAGCATATCTTTCATTTGGTTATTTTAATTGTTCCTAATGGCAGAAATTGAAGCCCTGTGGAGGCACAAAATTTCAGTATGTAGAAAATACTGTAGTATGCCATGATTATCAGGAGATAAAAATCCAAGAAAGTACACAGGTGCTAGGTGTTGGGGCCATTCCTCGTTCAATTCTTGTCATCTTGCATGATGATCTGGTTGATGTTGTTAAAGCTGGAGGTATTTACATCAGCTTTGATTCTTTTTCTCTTCAATATGATTGCATGCATGCACATGGTATTTTAACAACTGTTTTCTTCCTAGACTAAGAAGTATGTAAGAAAGCTGGTTAAAATAACTTAATGTATTATGTCTCTACCTAGATTGAATATTCTGGACATACATTCTTCTATTTTTAGTTAAAATAAAAGGTAACCTTTTTTTCCCCTTAACAATTGATGATCTCTCACAAGCTAAAGCTAGAGTGCTGGAACATAAATGCAATTTTTTTTTTTTTTGGCTGGTTGAGGACTTCAATTCTCTTGTACTTGCAGATGATGTGATTGTCACTGGTCTCTTGACTGCAAAATGGTCTCCAGAGTTGAAAGATGTGCGCTGTGACCTTGATCCTGTATTAATAGCCAACAGTGTAAGGTGAAGAAGTTCTCTTTCTTTGCCTTTAAAACCTTGTTAAGCAAAAAGAACTTACTAGCATTTGTCATTCTTCTTGTTTCTTTTCATGGAAAAATGTATAAATATTTATTTATGCATCTCCTAAACTCTCTCCCTTACTCATAATTTATGGGCAGTCTGGTGATACTTGTGGTTGTGATGCAAACCTTATCTCCTAACTCGGCTAGTCATTCATTTCTCATGTTCTTTTAACTGGTACTGTTTTCTTATGAAATTCCTCCTCAAGAAGATGAGTTTTTCTCAACCTGCCGTTGAATGATGATAATTAATGCTAACTACAGTTCATATAATAGAGTAATCATTTTGGTTGATTGTGTTTTGGCACAGTAGTTTCTGTGTCAGCGCCCCTTTGGTAGCTGGTCTGAGGATAGATCCGTGCCACCCATATTCTTCAGGACTTAATTGTAGATTTTTCTGGCTTCACCATCTTCCACCTTCAAAATGCTTTCTTTCCTTTGGCCGTGTCTTCATTTGCAAAATTTGGTCTATCATGAATGTTCCTTAATGATTTAATTATTCCTAGGAACTGATTTGCCACTGCTTGTCTGCTTCCCTTTTCTGTCCTATTGCAAACCACATAATAGGTTGTCAGTCAGAGAGTATAATTCACATATTATACGTATAAAATCCTATGTGGAGCACACATTGAATGATTTCATTAAATTAAGTTATACTATAAATTGAAGTCAGTTACTCTCAGTTTAATGGAAGCAGAGCATTCTCCTTGTTTCAGGAGGACCAATCAATTGAAGTCAGAAATGGACATTTCTGATGACTTAGTTACAAAATTCAAGCAGTTCTGGGACCATTTCAAAGATGCACCCTTAAAAGGTGGTATCCAAGAACACGTTTCGTCATTTAATTTCATATTTTCTTAACTTCTTGGATGTTTCAAAATGATCCAGGGAGGAATGCTATTCTTCGAGGAATTTGCCCACAAGTATTTGGCCTGTTTACTGTCAAGCTGGCCGGTAAACACATATTTATGGTGATGGCTATTTATATATTGCTATTTTTCTCAAGGATTTGTTGTTGCTTTGACATATTTTATATTTTCCATTTTGATAAACAAATGACGTCTATCTATGATGGATTCTGACTTTTAAATTCCAAAATCCCAAATACTTTTGTGCATGTTGGAAAGAAAGTTTATGCAACAGACTTAAATATGATACAGAGAAAGACAAGGTAGAAGGGGTTAAATTTATGAAAAATTTTAAATCAAAACAATTTTTTTTGCAAACCATAAATAAGTACTTAGATTAGATGCAATAAGACTCAGTTGATCTAGGCATGTGGAAATGAGGATCTTATAGATGATAACATGATCTCTATAGGTCCCATTTAGTTTCTTTCAAGAGAGGAACCTCATAAAGATCGTAGATGGAAATACTTGAATTTGCAAAGATTTTATATAAAGAAATTAGTCCTGGACTGGAGTTAGATGGGCAGCAAAAGTGTGATATGGAGGCTCTCATTCATTTTGTTTCTATATTCATGTCAGTAAACTAAAATACTACTATCAAGATATCAGTTATGATCTTTCTCATTTCATGTCTGTTGTCTTTCAATCAGTTGCATTAACACTTATAGGAGGTGTTCAACATGTTGACGCTTCTGGAACAAGGGTAAGAGGGGAATCCCACTTACTCTTGGTTGGTGATCCCGGTATGAAATCTATTGCTAATGTGATTTATATGAGCAATGCTACTATTGTTATTACTTGTTTCAAGTTTGTAGCATAGATGGTTTTTTTATTGCTTCATGAATACTACAACAACCCGTGAAAGTGACTTCAATTAGACAAAGAAAGGGGAGTTCTACCAATTAAGTTCTTTGTTGTGCTTCAGTTATGCCACTACTTGTTTAATGATGTTCAACCAAGAAAAGGAAATTTGAAAAGTGATCACATAATAGTCGGACTTATACTAGAAATTTCTATATGCTGTTAACTTTAGTGCAGTTTTCTTAATTATATATCTGAACTGTTTGTTAACTGTTCTGTCAATTCTTATCATCGACTTAACGAGATGACAAAATAAAGTTGGTCCTCGTTTTCTCTAACTTGCCTCTTTATGTTTGATATAGGCACTGGAAAGTCTCAGTTTCTGAAATTTGCAGCGAAATTGAGCAATAGATCTGTTATTACCACTGGGCTGGGAAGCACAAGTGCTGGATTGACGGTTACTGCAGTCAAGGATGGAGGCAAATTTCCATACATCAATTTTTACTGATAAATAGCCCACATTATTAACTCATCTAAATGTAGACATGCATGAATCTGTGTATCTTGTAATTGGTTTAGCTAAGTGCATGGCCAATTTATGGAATTTTTAGGTGAGTGGATGTTGGAAGCTGGAGCCCTTGTTTTAGCAGATGGAGGATTGTGCTGCATAGATGAATTCGATAGGTAAGCACTTTATGAAGGATACAAGAATGCATATAGTCACAGTAAGAGGGTTAACAAGATTTACATCACATTTGTTCTACTCTTCATCATCATACCAAATTTGTCACTTCAAGTTGGTCAGGGTAGTTCTCAGTGGATGCATTTATGAGAAGTTTAGATTTATGGAAATTCCAGCAGAGTTGTTTATGATACTTAGCATTGTTTATATAAACTTCCTTTTTCCCAGCATGAGGGAACATGACAGGGCAACAATACATGAAGCCATGGAGCAGCAAACAATAAGTGTAGCCAAGGTAGAGTGGAATATTTGAATATTACGCAAAACCTGAATGAACTTTGCTTTTCTCAATACAGACGTGTATCTTGTGGTCAAAAGCATCGCTTACATACTCTCATGCTTTGTCCAGGCTGGTCTTGTAACAACACTCAGCACTAGAACAACGGTATTTGGTGCCACAAATCCTAAAGGGCAATATGACCCCGATCAACGTATCACTTCAGTCAATATATATTTGTGTAATACTATTCTAAATTGACGTTTAAAAATTGTTCGGTATTACTGATGTACAATTTCTAGTCCACGAAAATTTTTCCTCTAGCTGCTAGCTTAGAAATTTCTGAACTATCAATGTAGTAATTATAGCAACCTCGTTTGCCGCTAAATTCTGAATTTACAGTTGCTTCAGTTTATTACTTGTCCAACTTAACACAAGGTAGCTCTGTCTGTCAATACAACACTCTCTGGTCCTTTACTTAGCAGGTTTGATATTGTCCTTGTGCTCTTGGATACAAAGAATCCTGAATGGGATGCAGTAGTTTCATCTCATATTCTTTCTGAGGTAAACTATAACCATGTGCATTAAAAAGCTTCCTGTGGGTACAGATATAACACTTTTATGAAAACTAATATTCAGGCAGAACCTGATAGAGCCAACAACGATGAAGATCTAGCAAAAGTCTGGCCACTTTCTACACTCAAGAGGTGAAATATGCAGCTGACGACCATGGATAACATGCATAAAAAGGAAAAAGAAGTTTGAATGCTATCTTGCATTGGTTTCTCTACATCCCAACTTAATTTCTTGCTTCCTTTTTTTCCCTCTTGCTATCCTAATTAAAAATAGGATAAAGCATTTCTTTCTCATTTAAAATAGTGAAGTTAGTTGTATACCAAATCAGTCTCAATTGAATTCTTTTTGTCCCATAGAACGTTTTCAAATTAGATAGAGCTTTTAAGTTTCTGAATTTCTTAATTTTTATGTAGTTGGCTCGGTAAGAGACTCTTGGTTATTTCTAATCTTGCAGGTACTTACACTATGTGAAAGAAACTTTCAAGCCAGTACTTACAAGAGAGGCCGAAAGAGTCATATCTAGCTATTATCAACTTCAAAGGAAGTCTGCAACTCATAATGCAGGTTTCAGATAAATATGTCCCTTTCTAAATCAAGTTTAATACTCATCAATTTATGTCGTTAAATTAAGTTGCAAATTTGCAATGTAGCCAGGACCACCGTCCGGATGCTGGAAAGTTTAATACGCCTAGCTCAAGGTATGTAACTGGAACTATGGTGAATTTACCCATTTAACTTCCTTAACCTCTTATGTGCTTTTGATCTTTAATGACAGCTCATGCAAGGCTGATGTTCAGAAATGAAGTGACCCGATTAGATGCCATCACAGCAATTTTATGCGTAGAGTCCTCAATGACTACCTCAGCTATAGTGGATTGCATTGGGAATGCCCTGCACTCCAATTTTACTGAAAACCCTGATCAGGAATGTATCCTTGCTAGGTATCTCTCCTTGCATTATGTAGCTGTATATAAATTGTACAATCAAACTTGTCTTCATCATGAACCTATGCTCCACTAGAAAACCATTTTTTCCAGAAAATCCATTGGTAGCATGGTATATTCTTTATCTAGACATTTTTCTCGACGGCATTTTGATTTGCTTTCAACAAGAACTTCTTAACTACGTGCAAAACAGATGCTAAGCAAGAAAGACTGATCCTGGAAAAGTTGGGATCAATAGATGACTTCTCTGATATGAACAGAATGGGAGACTGAAGGACAAGGGAGGATAACAAAATTGAAGTCCTGTATATTGAATCATTAAAGTGATTATTTTTAGTTAGCTCTGCTATTAGTTGGCACAGGATAACAAAATTGAAGTCTTGTAGATTAATCACGAAAGTGATTACTTTTAGTTAGCTATGTTATTTAGTTGGCATAAGGAAGGGGACAAAACATTTTATTTCTCTTACTAGACAATTAGATAGATGCCTTTCCTATCTTTGTCTTTTCTATAGTCTTTATTTACTATGTACTTTCGGTCTGTTCAGAGGGGCACTCAATTTGAATGATGATTTTGTTGTATTAGCCTGAATATAAATGTTTGTAGGTTTGCAACTCTTATTTGGCAATTAAAGCGAGTGTTAAGGTGAATTTCTTTTCAAATTTTTACTTTCATTTAATAAATCTCAGAAGCCCTACGCTTACTTTGCTTAATGAAACTAAATTGACTCAGTTTAATTTCATTTAATATATATTCATTGAACTAACACTTCCAAACCATAACTAAAATTTGACATGTAAATTAGATAGGTAGGACAGCTAACAGTCAAATGCCACTGTTGAGTCCTTTTGCTTCAAAATGGCTTGAAGAATAACGGTTAAACTCAACCTTGTGACCTTACATTCATATCCATCTTTGCAGACAATAAATGAATCTCGCAGAATATCAAGATTTCAAGCTTCACTTACTAGTCTCGTCTTCTGAATTCTAATTCTGATGTGGAAATGCATAATGACTAATGAGGTATTTCTTGCAGCTCTCTCAAACACGTTTATTTACCTAGTAGTACTCATTTCTATTCGACTGGATAAAGTATAGTAATAAATATAAGATTGAGTATTGTTGTTATCGAGAGTTAATACCTCCTAGTTCTTCCTTTCACATTCCTCAAGTGCATCACAATTGAGTATCTGAGTCTTCTGCAATGTCTCAGATACTCATACAACAGCAGCAGCAGATTACACATTTCAAAGCTCATCATAACCTCATTTATTGATGAGTAATTATTGGATAACATTATTTGCAAGTATTGTATAATAATTCAATCTGTCACACTACAGTACAGGATAAGAATGATGCTGCACCGAAACCAGAGCTTCACCTATCACAGGGCCACTAATTCATAATTAACACTAGTAATCAACTTAAAAATGATATTAGTGTACTCCATCATGGTACATCCTTGAATGTACGACATGACTTGTTCAATGCAATTATATTTTGTCAATTTACAGTATCCTAAGTGGGAAGAAATAATAACATATAGTCTTAATGTTTATTAAAATGCCATGAATAAAGTAAGCTTGAAAATAGCACCACATTATAGATAACACTGACAAAAGAAAGAATAAATCACAAATAGGAACACCGTCAAACCAGGCTAAACCTCCATCAATGAAGATCATATCGATTTCAAATCTTGAATGTAGGTTTCCATAAAACCCTTTATCAGAATTTCAATTATTGTTTGTAAACTAAATGTGACCCTGCTAAAACTAAGAAGACAAATAAAGCTGAAGGCAGAAAATTGAAAAATTGTGTTTAGCTCAATTGTCCTTTACATGAAGGACCTTTTCTTTCGTTTTCTTTTGGCCGGGAAGAAGAAAGGCCAATTGAAACTGGGAAAAACTGATATTTACTTACACTGAAATGGGAATCAATACAGTCCCAAAAATTTCCACCAGAAAGCGCCAACACCTCCCCAGATGATAGCATTGATAACAAACATAACGAACCCCATTTTGAATATATCAGGAAGGTCGATATAACCAGCTGCCAAAGAAGGAAAATCACAACAATTTCAGCCAAGAAATTCCAGATTAGAAATATTATGCACGGTATGAAGAACGGGGATAGAATAAAGTTGCTAAACAAACACAAGCTAAATAATTGAATAGCCGGAAAGACAAAAGAGAAAAGAAAAAGACGGACAAACCTCCGAAGTATACAGCAGCCTGACCACTACTATAGTGTGTTATTGCACCAAAAAGATTTGTGTTGTAACCTAAAGCGAGCGCAGCCAGAACACCAGGAACACCAGCTGCCCTATGCATAGCAAGAAATGCAGAGTATAAAGCCCCCACGTGTCCTGTCTGACTTGCGAAAAGGTAGTGGATTAAGAAATAAGCTGCCTGAAGAACAGCTAGTGAAGCTGGCCAGCTCAAAGAGAATGACCGAAGCGAGTTGGCTACACAATCAGACATCCAGGTTACGATACCAAGGTTTGTCAACTGGCCTGCCATGCCCACAAGAATGGCAAACCAAGCCAAGGTATCCCAAGCCGATTTCTCATTCAAGCAGTCATTCCAGTCAAGAACTCCTAATACAAGTAGTATTGATAACCCAATCATCGCAGCTACAGCACTTGCTATGCCGAGACTGTCTCTGCAAGAACCCAAAAAATAATGATGATTCTGAATTCAATTCAATGATAGTTTATACAATCCAAAAATGTCAACAAACCAATAAATCATTCAAGAAAAAATTCATGTATATTTATAGTATGAGTATACCAAGCATACCCAAAGATCCACAAAGAGACGGCAAGAAGCATCGTAGAAACCATAATCCATTCATTTTTTGTGACAGGGCCCATAGTTTCGAGTTTCTTTGCAGCCAGGGCAGGAGCTTCCGGTGTGTCTTTAATTTCAGGGGGATAGAGCTTGTATAAAACCAACGGTGTAACAAGAAGACAAACAAGTGCAGGTAAGCTAGCTGCCTTGAACCAAGTAACCCAAGGGCTAGAAACAATGACCCCAAGCTCCTCTGCTAATTTGATACACAGCAGATTTTGAGCTGCAGCAGTTAGGAAAAGAGCACTAGAGTTACCAGCAGACTGTCACAGGTCACAAAGGCAATGCACAAGTCACTTCATTATCTCATGATCGCAATTTGCAAATAAGAAACAAAATACAGAAGAGTAGAATTCAGCTACATCAAAATAGATTATGATCATTACTATGACACATTTGTAATACCCAGATATAGTTGCAACAGCTTTCATAAAACAATACTTATACTAAAACCAAAACATAGCCAATAAAATTAAAAGAAAATAGTAATTTATACAAATCATTGAAACATACAGCAATTAAGCAATATTTAAGATAGATTTTCAGTTCTTTCACAAAAGCCAAGCTGAAAAAGAACCTAAATTCTATGTTGCACAAATACAAATACAATGCAAGTATCACACAGTCCAGTGTGATACTAAATATAAGACATTTTATGAAAACTCACAAATTTAAGAATTTTAGGATAGCAGTATTTGATGCAGATGCTCATATGCTAGTGAACATGTAGCATTTGTGCATCATAGCTAAAAACCTTATGAAATCTCTGCCTGAAATGGTTAGAAGTTTTATAGCGATAATTCTCATATAATACTGTCCAGACATTCCGTTAACCAAAATCCATTAATTATTCTAGCCATGATTACAAATCTGTGAATACTATTAACACCAAACCGACCTGAAACTGGTTCTGAACGAGATAAGCACCAAGCCTCTTAGCAGTAGGATTGCCAGGTTCACTGCCAGCGGAGAGTGACAGTGACTTGATGATCGGCAAGAACACACCACCAGCTCTTGCGGTGGTGCTCGGCATTGCCGGAGCAATAAGCACTTCACTGAATGTCAAACCGTAAGACAAACCCAAAGTGCTCTTCCCCATCCACTTCACAAAGTAAGTTGCAATTCTATCTCCCAAACCAGTTTTCACAAATCCACGGGCAAAGAAGAATGAAATCACAATCAACCAAATCACTTCGTTGGTGAAGGCACTGAAGGCTGCACCAAAGGTTAAAGTTTTGGTTACCACAGCAGTTGTAAGGCCCAGAAAAGCCCAGGCTCCAACGGGCAACGGGCTCAGGACAAGGCCCGCGATGGTTGAGAGGAAAATTGAGAGCAATTGCCATGCCTCTGGAGTAACTTCCACTGGCTTGGGAACTAAGAAACGAACAATGAGGCCTATACATACGGAGATTACGAAAGGAATGGGCTTTGCACCCTGCAGTGGCGGTGGCGGTGGTGACGGAGAATTTGAGGAAGATGAAGAAGCATGAAGTGGATTGTAATGGGGTCTTGAAGAAGTGTTAAATTTTGAAGCTTTGGAGGGAAAGGAGAAAACTTGAGAAATGAGGGGTGATTTGGGAGATGGGTTTGAGCGTGGTTGTGGATTCAGTGGAAGTGAGAGTTGGGATCTGTTTGTCATGATGGGTCGAGAACGGTGGTGAAGGGAGAAGCGTGAAGATGAGAGTGAGAAAGAGGTTGAGGTGGAGAGCGAGTGCAGCGCAAAGCTCTCCATTGCTAACAGCAACAACGGAAACGAGTGATTCTCAGAAGGAGAGAGTAAGAACCAGCAAGCAAGAAGGCGAGAAACAAGCAGATTGGGGAATTGGAGAGAGCCTTTTGTTTTTTGAAGTTTTATGACTTATATAATAAAGTTTTTTTGTGATTTAATTCGGTAATTCCAAAGTGGGGTGTGGCCATTGTTGTGGCAGAGGAATGGGATCTTTTAATCTTTTGATGTGAGGAGGGAAATCATAGGAAGTTTCTTAACATCTTCTGTTTGTTGGGTTTTACACAAAATATGCAATACTCTTATTTCAACATTTAGGTACCCTCATGACGAGGATTATGTTAAAATCTAAGAGCTAAAAGAAATATCATTTTGGATCTCATAAAGTGAAAGAGAAGGTAAAAATTTCATTAATTTTATATAGAATTAATAGTTAAAAATTATTAAATAATTTAATAAATTGATTAAATTATTATCTAATAACTCTTAATCTTAGCTATTAACTTCGGGTAAAATTAACTATATCATAATAGGAGGTTCTCTTATAAATAGAGAAGAAAACTATGATGTAGATTCCCTAACTATTATTGGTGGCTTACATGATGCATTTACAAAGTTACATTACTATCATATAGTAACATTTTTTTGGGCACGTACGCAGGCTCCATTTTTCTCATGGTTTGGGATTTTGCTTGCTTTAGTTGAAATTTTTCTCTTGCCAAAATTTTGTGACTCATGTTCCATTTGTTAGATGTCAGTTTCTGCTATTTCAGACAACAGGATGAAAAGACTTTCATTTTTCCTCTATTATCCTCATGTTATAAATATTAAAAATTCCAAACTAACAAAATTTCTTGACATATGTGACTAATTTTCTTATGTTGTTCTTTTTGGTTACCATGTATTTGAAGAAAGAATGAGAAAGTGATGTGAAAAAGAAGAAATTACAATATTGATCTGCGTAAAAATTTATATTTTATAAACAAAAATTACAAATTTTAATGAAAAATTATATTTTGCTTTTATTTAAGAGCAACAGGAGAAGGGGATGACAATACACAATTTTGAGTTTAAATGAAATATAGGAGATTTAATTACTAAATTATGAGTTTAATAGTTCTTCTAACAAAAAACTTTTTATTTTAATAATTTGAGTTAAGTTTTAAAGTGGTATCTAAAGTTATATTTGAAATTTAAAGTGGTCTCTAAAATTAATATTTACTTAATTTTGTCTTTAAAATTATACGCGAGGATTTATAGTAGTTTTTCGGACAGTTTTCGTTCATCACTGATCATCGAAAAATTAAGGTGGATTGATTTCTGTCATATTAACACGCGAACAGTTATTAATGTGGCAAATAAAATTTTTTTGTTTGAGGGAGTTAGAACATTGTGTGTAATAAATTGATTAGCAATATGCAAAATTATACAAAATTTTTTTTTTTTGAATGAACAAGCTCAACACAACAAGTGGAGCGATGAGAATAAATAAATAGGAGAACACCAGTTAAAGGCATAAACTATTCAGTACTACATGATACCCCTTGTCATCTTCGGCATTGCCATCAACAACAAAAGGGATCCACACCTAACCACTCCTTAAAGTTCATGAACGACTGGTGGATAATATCTTCAACCCCTTTTCCTTTATTCTGAAAGATCCTCCTGTTCCGTTCAAGCCAGATATTCCATATTATAGCACAGAAAGATACCATCCACCTTTTGCGTTCCTGCTTACTAGTTGATAACTCAGTCCAGCTCTGAAAGTGTTCTTTTAGTGTCCCTGGGCATGACCATTGCCTCCCAGCAAACGTTAGCCATGCACACCAAACCTGCCAAGCAAACTCACAAGCAAGAAACAAGTGGTGACCAAATTCAACACCTTTATTACACAAAACACAGACCACATCTTCTTGGTTAACCACTCCCAACCTACTCAGTCGCTCCTTTGTATTGACCCTTCCAGTCAAGACGAACCAGATAAACAATTCAACTCTTGGTGGGACTAGACCCTTCCATATTGTCCTAGTAAAGCTGAAACTCGCTATATCCTCTGGAAGCAACTCCACCTGCAATTCCTGCACAAAGGAGTTAGTCGAATATACACCATGTTTATCAAACTTCCACACCACTCTATCCTCTCTCTCATATACAAGATTAACCAGTCTTAATGTTTCATGCATCTGGTTCAGAAGGTCCAGCTCCCATTGGAACAGCTCTCGCCTCCATTGGAAGTTCCATCTCCACTCTAACCCGTCCCAAAATCCACAATCCCCTATGACGGATCCTCTTTGGTTTGAAACTGAGAAGAGCCTCGGAAACATATCTTTCAGGAGCCCACCACGCAGCCAGATATCCTCCCAGAATCGAGTTCTTCTCCCATCACCAATCTCCATAGACAGTCCATTAATCATCTTCTGTCTTACTTGTTGATCCTTGAACTGTATATGGCAGATATCCTTCCATGCCCCCCCCCCCGAGTGGGTAATGCCTGGGATGACAGCATCACCCTAGGGTTCAGATTGTAGCAAGAGCATACCACCTTCTTCCATAAAGGGCAATCCTCCTTCGAAAATCGCCACCACCACTTAAATAGAAGGGCCGTGTTACGCACCATGGCATCCCCTACACCTAATCCGCCTAACTTTTTGGGGGCCTGCACCACCTCCCACCTGACCATGGCCATACCAATCCTACCATCCTCCTTGCTCCATAGAAACCTTCTCTGTAGAGAAATCAGTTTCTCTGCAACAGTCTTTGGCATCTTATACAAACTCAAATAATAGACAGGCAGACTGTTTAAAACAGATTTAATAAGCACCAGTTTACCAGCTTTATTGAGAACCTTGGATTTCCAGATGCTCAGCTTCTCCTCCATTTTTTCTATAATGGGTTTCCAAGTCTTCACCAACCTCGGGTTTGCTCCTAGTTGGATGCCCAAGTATTTTACCGGAAGAGATGCTGCCTTACAGCCCAGTACTCGACACATACGCTGTACCCACTGAGCGTCACAGTTAATAGGAATCAAGCTAGACTTATCAAAATTAATACTCAGTCCTGACATAAGCTCAAAGCAGCGAAGCATCCTCCTGTAATTCTTTATGGTCTCTTCCTCTGGGGGGCAAAACAGAACAGTATCATCCGCAAACTGAAGATGTGATAACTCAACATGGTCTCTCCCCACCAGCAACGGCGAGATTCGCTCATTTCTCACCGCCTCACCAAACATCCTATGTAGAACATCAACCACCAGTACAAACAGAAACGGAGATAGCGGATCCCCTTGTCGCAAACCTCTTTCCATCTTAAAAGGCTTAGATGGCGATCCGTTTATCAGCACTGACATAGAAGTAGTACATACACACTCCATAACCCAACTCCGCCATCTCTGTCCAAAACCCATCTTCTGCAGCACCAGGTCAACGAAGCTCCACTTGACTCTATCATATGCTTTCTGGAAATCTAACTTTATGATTACCGCTTCCTTCTTCCTCGCTTTTATCCATTGAACAGTTTCGCAAGCGATCAGTGCCCCATCATGAATCTTACGTCCCTTAACAAAGGCGCTCTGAGTCTCCCCTACTAGTCGTGGCATGATTGCTCGCATCCTCCTAACCAGTATTTTCGAAATGACTTTATACACACAACCTACCATACTGATTGGTCTCAAGTCTTTGATCTCCTTTGCACCAGTGAACTTAGGGGCCAATGCTACCCAAGTGAGATTCGCGTCCGCTAGTAGCTTGGATGTAAGGAAAAAATTCATCACCGCTGCCGTAAAATCAGATCCAATTTCAGCCCAACACTTCTTTATAAAGTTCATGTTGTACCCATCACTTCCCGGTGCCTTGCAAGATTCACAATCCCACACTGCTTCTTTAATCTCTTCAGGATTCGGCATCACCTCCAGAGCCAGAGCATCATCTTCACCAATTCTTTCTACTAGTCCATCCCTGAACCCCACCAAAGGAGACTCTTCCTGATGATACAAACTCTTGTAGAAGTCTCTAATCGCAATCTTAATCCGAGCTTGATTCCTTACCAATCTTCCATTAATGAGCAGCACATCAATCCTGTTGTTTCTCCTTCTTGCAGAAGCTAAATTATGGAAGTACCTCGTATTCTTGTCAATGTCCTTCGCATGTCTAGATCGCGACATCTGCTTCCAATGTAGTTCCTTCCGTACATACCATTTCTCACAGGAAGTCACCAGCGCCTTTCTTCTAGCCTCCATTGTTCCATCATAAACACCATCTCCCACCTTGTCATCAATCTTCTTGATCTCTTCCTCAAACTTCATGATTTTCTTGTCCATCTCCCCAAAGTTATCTTTATGCCATCTTCCCAGAGGAACTGTCAGAGCCTTCAACTTATCAGTAAATTGTGCCTCACCAAGCCCTCTCCATTCCTCCTTAATCATTCTTAGGAAACCTTCATGGGTAAACCACGAATCAAGACTTCTGAAAGGCCTCGGCCCGTCACTCCGCCTCCTATCTTCCACTATAATAGGACAATGATCAGACAAACCCCTAGGACCACCTCGCATTCGAGTCTCTGGAAATTTTTCAAGCCATTCCAGGCTAACCAGAACCCTATCAATACGGCTGCACGATCGACCTCTGAACCATGTAAACTTGCGATCAGTAATCGGCAAGTCCACCACACCCATGTCATGTATCCAATTCTTAAAGTCTTCGGCTGATAAGGGTAATGTATCGGTCCCCCTTCTTTCTTCCACCTGTACAATCTCATTAAAGTCCCCCATGAAACAACAGGGAACCTGACATAACCCAGCTATGTAGCTCAACTCCTCCCAAACAACAAGCTTCTCATCTCTAGTATGCGCACCATAGACCAAAATAAAAGCACAATTAAAACTATACTTCACCATCTCCCCTTTAACACACAACCATCTCTCTCCTTTATGGCTATTCCTTATTTTAAAAAATTCTCCATCCCATATTAATAACAACCCACCAGATGCACCATCAGATTCAACAAATTCCCACTCCGCGCAACTATTCCCCCAAATATTTTTTATATCAAATTTAGTCACTAACTGTCTTTTAGTCTCTACCAGGCCTAACATGTTTAATCTAAAAATTCTTTTCAGGTCCTTTATCATCCTGAGCTTACCATCCCCCCTCAACTCCCTAACATTCCAAGAGCCAAAAATCATTTCAAAAACTTATTGCACACCTTTTTATGAGCTTTTGGTCTGCTTCGCCTCGCTTTAGCCCGTTGTTTCGCCAGCTTTTTTTTCAGAGCAATTTCTTCATTCTGCTGCTGTAGGATCGCCATAATGTCATCTTCTTCGTCATAGAACACAGCTCCGGATTCCTTTGCTAAGTCCCAAGTTCTTTTGTTTTCTAACATCTGTTCCTCCAATGTTAATCCCTCATTGTCGCTGGCTTCATCGACGTTGACCTGAGCTACATCCTCCAAGCCACCGTTGTCCACGTCATAATCAACTTTCTTGTTAGGCTCCGGTAAGATTCTGACATCAACTGATCTTATACCAGGCCCATTCTCACCAACCTATGCATCTTCTTCACCGTTCCAATTATTATCATCACCGTATTCAGCATTTTCTTCCGCGCCCATAGCTACTGGACTGCCATCAGGCCCTATTCCATGGAATACCAATCTGCCTTCTCCCACCTCCACCTTCTGCTTATTCGGTCGCAGCACGTTATGCCCACCAGCACGCTCCAAACCTGTCACGGCGCAAGGGAGAGATTGGGCGTCTTCTGACTGGGAAGCCACCGCCGTTGACGTCTCGCCGATGCCCTTCCCTTCTCGGCCTCCTTCTTCTTGGTTTCCTCCAACCGCGTTCGCCCAACATGCACCACCAGCAGTGTGATCTGGTCGACGCAGAGATCCTGAGCTCGCGGTCGCCAGCCGTTCTTCCAATGGGCATGATCGAGCTGCTCCAGCCGTAGGAATCGCGGCCCCAAGCTGTCGAAGAATCCCAGGTCCAGGCAGTTTCTTTCCGGGTTCAGCGAGGCGTGTCTCTCCTTCAATTCCCCTACCCGCTGGCTGCTCACCCGACCCGGTACAGATCCGATGCGGGCTCTCCAAGTGAAGCCCACGATGGAAATTGGCTTCACCCAGCTGCTTGCTTCCTTCAGCCCATAGACTATCAAGGCCCAAAACACAATTGCAGCATCTATAACTATGGATGGGCTTCCTTGCACAAACAGCTATGTTGGTGTTTTTTTTCTCTCTACCTGGCCCATTATGTTTATCACCATAATCCCATGAAGTAGTCATTTCAGAATCCTCCTTGTCATACCCCACGAAATCCGCCATGCTTTCATTACCTCTTTTATTAGGTTGATAAGTTACTAATTCCGTTTGATTGTGTCTTAAATTATCATAACTCCATTCATTCAAAATTGTTTCTGAAAGTACCATTCTATCCTCATCTTCAACCTCCTCTCGCATCACTCCGATAAGCACTTCCGCTACCTGATCCGCACTGTGTGTCGAAGTTATGGGCCTTACCACCGGTATAGCTACGTCATCACAAGGCTTTGTAATTAAAATTCTCTGCTGTTTACCGCTATCCTCACCATCCCTCATCATTCCCACCTTAGCGTCCACACCATATGTTTCACAGCCTACTTCTTTTACCAATATGTCGAAGCCACTGGTGCCTATTGTAATATGGACCCATTCTTTGATTACGTCCATTACACATGTATCAATTTCTACACGACCAGCACTAAATGAGGAGCACGATTCCGTCCCATTATCACAGCGAACCACCTCACCCCATTGACTGCCTATTAATCTGAAAGTATCACCAGACCATGCATGTAATGGCACCCCAAAAACTTCTAGCCACACCCTACGAGTTTCACTTCTCTCCGATTCGTCCCACCTCCATACACTGTGGAAGAACTGTAGTAGGCCATTCATATTGAAGGTGTAAGCCTCTTCTGCATTCAATAGACTGTCAAAGGTCAATAGTGCTTTAAAGGCACCCATTTCTCGCACCTGGATAACATGTGGAAAGATTATCGCAATCGATTCCCTCAGCGCTTTGAAGTCAATCGCCTTCGTCGACCCCCCTACCAGGCTCTTCTGTAACCAGTTCAGGTTTTCTTTCACCACCTCTACTTCCACCTTCTTTGTCCACCCATTGCCGTGTGGATCCTGAATCTTATTATCGTTGATCAAAACCTTGTTAGGAGGATCTGTGTTCTTCTTAGCCTCTCTTCCTTCTTCTGGTACTTGTCGATCCATAGCATTTCGGCGGTCCCCTCGTGGAGGAATCCTATTTTCGTCCTTCACCTCTGATATTCTTCTATATTTAGCTTCTCCCACAAAAATAACCTTGCCTCTCAACCTCATATAATTCATTTCCGCTATGGCTTTTGAGGCTCCTCCTTTAGTGGTGTATCGTATGAACGCAAAGATGTATAAGCCACCATTCTTGTGTTTCCTCGATAAGTATATGTCGTTTATGCGTCCAGTCCAGTTAAATAGTTGAAACAGCTCTCTCCTCGAGATGTCAAATGGGAGATTATCCACAAAGATAGAGAAAGACTCACTCTCCAAGCGTCGATACTCATCTCGGTTCCAAACTCTAGGATCCTTTACCTGACCTATCGTTCTACCCCTCCCTGTGTTTCCCACCCACACTCTCTCTCGCTCTCTCTCTCTCTCATTTCCTAAAATATTTAATTTCAAATGTTACTTACAAATAAAATTATACAAAATTTATTGAATTTTATTTTGTCTTAGTTATGAAATGATATATTTTTTTCTCTTATCTTTGCTATTGTACCAGTTGAAAAGTTTATAATGTAATTTACTATGTTTTTGTTGATAAATAATTATTGGTGTTTTACATTATTATTGACTTATTGTATTGATGATTGAATTTTGAAGAATGAGAGTAGAGAATAAAGTTGAAGAAGAAGAAAATAAAGAAGAGAATTGAAGAAACAAAAATTGGGGATTAAAGATTTAAAAAGGAAAATGGACCACATCGCAAACAAAAAAATTAATTTTGTTTGCCACGTCAGTAAGGCGTTGGCGTGTTAGCGTAGTAGGAGTCAGTCTATTTCAATTTTTCGATGACCATTGATGAACAGAAATTAGGACAAAATATTAAAATAAGTCAAGGGGAAAAAATTTTTACGTAAATTCGCCAAATCAAAATCTGGTTCATGAATCAACCAATGTATGTTTATATGTAGTTCGAATCAAGTAGATTCGAACTTGATTTACACATAATTCGAATCATGTTGCTTCGAATTATACACAAAACTCACACACACACTAATTCGAATCAACCTGATTCGAATTACACACATACAATAATTCGAATCAGGTTGATTCGAATTACACCCTCATTTATTAAAAAAATTAATAATTTAAAATTAAAAAATATATATTTTATTTCATACATTAAAAAAGCTAACAAAATATTTAATTACGAGACTTCTTTAAAATATTAATGAGTTATCAATTCAAATTCCATACAATACTCTTTTGTCCATTTTTAATAGCTCATGAATATTTTTTAATAATTTTTTTTAAATTATATGGTGAGATATTATATGATTCGAATTACGCATGGGGAAGTTCAATCACTCTAATTCGAATTATATGGTGAGCAATTCGAATTCTATACAATACTCTTCTGCCCATTCTTGATAGCTCATGAATATTTTTTAATAAATTTATTTTAACTATACCACAAAAAAATATTTTATTCTATGCAAAATAATTTAAAAAATTGATTAAAAAATGTTAGGAGTACTATAAAAATTTGTAATGTTCTAATGACTTAGGTAAATACATGCATGTACACAAATTTTAAATAAAATACTCTACATAGTCAATAATAATTTAGAAATTAAAAAAATATTTTATTCCATCCAAAACAATTAAAAAATATATTTTATTCTATACAAAATAATTTAAAAAATAGCTTAAAAAATGTTACGATTACTATAAAAGTTTATAATATTCTAGTGATTTAGATAAATACATGATAAAAATATATTTTCTTTAATTTCTAAATTATTATCGACTATGTAGAGTATTTCTTTAATGTTCTAAGTCATTACAAATTTTTATAGTACTCCTAACATCTTTTAAGCCATTTTTTAAATTATTTTGCATAGAATAAAATATTTTTTGTGGTATGATTAAAATAAATTATTAAAAAATATTCATGAGCTATCAAGAATGGGCAGGAGAATATTGTATAGAATTCGAATTGCTCACCATATAATTCGAATAAGAGTGATTGAACTTCCCATGCGTAATTCGAATCATGTAATATCTCACCATATAATTTAAAAAAAATTATTAAAAAATATTCACGAGCTATTAAAAATGGACAAAAGAGTATTGTATGGAATTCGAATTGATAGCTCATTAATATTTTAAAGAAGTCTCGTAATTAAATATTTTGTTAGCTTTTTTTAATGTATGAAATAAAATATATATTTTTTATTTTAAATTATTATTTTTTTAATAAATTTTTTAATAAATTATTAATTTTTTTAATAAATCAGGGTGTAATTCGAATCAACCTAATTCGAATTATTGTACGTGCGTTGATTCAAATTAGTGTGTGTGTGAGTTTTGTGTATAATTCAAAGCAACATTATTTGAATTATGTGTAGATCAAGTTCGAATCTAGTTGATTCGAACTACATATAAACATGCATTGGTTGATTCATGAAATAATTTTTGGTTTGACGGATTTGTGTAATTTTTTGCTCCCCTTGGCTTAATATAGTGAATTGTCCCATAAATTATCTAAAAGATTACTATGAGTTCTTGGAGTATAATTTCAAAAATAAAATTGAGTAATTATTAAATTTAGATATCACTTTAAATCTCAAGTATAATTTTAGGGATCACTTCAAAATTTAATTCTAATAATTTTAATATATTTTAACATAAATTAATTTAAGATACATTAACTTAAATTGTTACTTTACAGAAGTAATGAATATGTGAATTGCATGATAAATAACATACGAAACTCAACTATTTTTTTTTTTGGAATAAAAATTACAGCCTAACCTCAGTCAATTACCTCAACATATTATTATTACATCTTTTCAACGAAAAGAAAGGGTACTTTTATTTATTTTATTTTTTTAATTGATACTTTTATAGATTTATTTCTTCAATAAGTACCTTAACCATTAGGATGCTTGTAAAATATACCAATTGTACCCGTCCAATAAACAATTCATAAGATGTGCTGAGTTAAAGTTGAAATATTTAAAATATATTGTGGATATATATTTTTTTATATATTAAATTATAAATATATTTAATAAAATTAAATGAAATATATCATGTCGGTTATAAACTTACAATAATAAGCGAAAAATTCTAATTACAACAACCTCAATTTCTATGATGTCATGTGTAAATAAAAAATTAATTATTTATATAAAATATATGTAAATATAGCAATATATAATAATTAATTTATTGAGTAAATACATGTAAATAGTAGTCATAATATCACTTTCATTAGGAAAAAGTAACAAATATGATAATGGTTGTGTAAGCAGTTATTTGGTTGGGAGAAGCGGAAGAATTGACTTTGGTTTTGGCGCCAGTTTATTCTAAAAAAGTACAAGTGTTTGGTTTGGCTATATGAGCAGTTGTAAATTTTTGCTTTAGAAGAGGAAAGTCGTCATTGAATAGGTGCTCAAGATTATCTTTCTAGTCAGAAATCGATTTTACATTGTATTTGGAATTATCTAAAAGCTCAGCTTGTATGACATAGGTTGCATATTTCTTGTCATTTTTTAAATTTGAAGAACTGGTTCTTATATCATAGCAGAGAGCATCCGTTCAGGTACTTTTTGGAACTTTAGCGGATATGGAGAGTAAGGAATAATGACATCTTTAATCCTCATGAGACTTGGCCTCCAGAAAAAAGTGATTTATCTGACATTAGCTTTAGAAAAAGAGTTTAAGAGTATTTTTGAATTACAACGTATGTCTCTCCCCTCTATTCTAAATGGTTCTTGAAATTTCTCATTGGTACTTTCAAGATTAATTGTGATGATAGTTATCCTAATTTTGGTGATAGTGTTAGTTTTGCTTGCATTATTAGAGATTGTAATGGGAGTTAGCGAAGAGAGTGTTTGGAAATGATTGAGAGTAATAGAAATTTTCAAGGGGAATTGTTTGCTATTTGGAGATGATATCTCTTAGCCTGGGATGTGGGTCAACGAGATGTTATTTGTGAGACGATTGTGTGGAAGCGTTTAATCTTGTTACTAATCACCAAGATGATTTTGGATTTATTGATCCCTTAGTGCTCAAAATAAGGATATCATGCATTGGAATTGGCATATTGACTTTCGTTTGATTATGAGAGATGAAAACACGGTGACAGACATTATGACAAAGATGGCGATAAGGTTATAACTTTATCAAGTGGAATTTCCTTTTTCTTAGAAGGAGTTTAAGAATAATCTTAAACAGACTATCCCTCTATTTAAACAGTTTCTTTGTTTTTCTTGATTTTTTAGCTTATTTAAGTAAAAAAAAAAAAGAGATAAATACCAAATCGGTACCCAAAAGATTTTGGCGTTGACAAAATGGTACCTGACTTTTGTTGTTGACAATATAGACTCTAAATGATTTTAAAATTTGACAAGTGTGTCCTGAGCTCGCCGGAGTACATTTCCGATGAGAAAGATGCTGAGGTAGCCACCGAAAAATCCAAGGTTGAATTTTAATTAATTACTCAGTCCAACCTAAAAATTCCAAAATCCCCTAACCCTAATCCCCCTCCCTTCCCCCTCTGAACCTGAATCCCCCTTCCCTAACGCACCATCTCACTCATGAGTTGCCCTAAACCTGGAAATCTTCCTGAACGCTAATCTAGCAAAAGATCTCCCTTCTCCATCACACTCTCTCACTCTTTCAATCATGAATTGTCCCAAATTTTTAGATTAATTTACAATTCAAAAAGATTAATAACAATAAAACTAAGAGAAAACAAACAAATTCATATACAATAATCAAAATAAAATAAAAAAAACTTAATACAGATATCACCGAAGTAAGAAGCAGATTTAGACAAGGTCAGAAGAAGAACAACAGAGACAGAAGAGGCAGGACACGACGGAGCCAAGATGGAACACAGACAGAGGAGGCAGTGCAGCGACTGGTGGCGAGCAGCAAACAGATACAAGCGGCAACTAGTGGTGAGCAGCAAGCAGAGGTGACGGAGACGAGGCCGATGAGTGAGACGCTGCTGTTATGTGTCTGTTTTTATGTTGGACCACAAGGAAGGAAGCGAGCCACCGCGAAGCATAACAGTGAAGGCGCACAGTGGGTTTAGGCAAGACGACAACAGTGAAGGCGCACAAACGATGCAATACCGACGGAAGTGACAAACAACGCTGGAGGATGCAGAAGATCCGACGACGAGATGGCGACCATGCGGTGTCAGTGACATTGGCTCTGTAAGATTGAGAATGTTGAGTTCCACTGCCGTTATGGGGGAGAATGAGTTAAGAATGTGAGACAGTGCGTTGGCAATGAGGGATTAGGGTTCAAAGGGGTAAGGAAAAGGAATTAGAGTTCAGAATGGGGAATTTTAGATTGAGGAGGGGGGGAGTAGGGTTAGGGAGGGGGAGGGAGGGATTAAGGTTGGGGAGAGGGCAAAGTACATTCAGGAAGGGGTAGGGAGAGTGCGTTGAGGAGGGGGAAGGAGAAGTGCGTTGAGGAGGGGGAAGGAGAAGTGCGTTGGAGGGGAAGAATTAGGGTTGGGAAAGGTTTTTGCCATGTCATCAAAACGTAATGGCCACGTTAGTATTGTGCTTGCCAGAGATTTGCTCCAGCAAGATTGGGGACACGCTTGTCAAATTTCAAAATTATTTAAGGTCTATTTTATCAATAACAAAAGTCACGTACCATCTTGTCAACATCAAAATCTTTTGGGTACCGATTTGGTATTTACTTAAAAGAAAAAAAAAAAGGAAAGAAGGGGTATATATTACTGCAAGGAAAATGCTACTTGTACAATAAAATTTAGCATTTATTCAGCCTTTAAATTAATATTTTATTATTTTAATTTTTTAATTAATTATATTTCCTATTTTTAAGGAACCACTTTTATTTAAATACTTATCACCGTAAAATTTGTAACCACTTGCAATACATTAATTTTTTGTAAACTAAACCATAAAACTCGAAACAACATTTTGTGTACTAATTTTTAAAAAATCAGTGAAGTTTTCAAAATCAATTAAACTCACTTCAATTAACTTTTTTATTTAAAACATTCAAAACTCATGTAAAAAACACATTTAAAATTATGTATTAACACATCTAAATTATTGTCATTGTAGTTATAAATTACATATTGAACACTGAAAAAATTAAACTTAAATACACATTCAAAAGTATAAGAATGTACTCTAAATATTTTATCAACACATCCAAAATTCATGTAAAAAAACTTATATATGTACATAAGAACATAATGAACAATATAAACACATCCAAAATTAAGTATTGACACATTTAAATTAGGTTAATATTAAAACTCTCAAATCAAACATACGAGTGCAAAAAAAAATATTATAATCACAAATACATTTAAAAAAAAAAGAAAAAAAAACATAGACACTTCCAATATTATACATAAATTTAAAAAAATAGAACTTTTTATTAAGCGAAAAAAAAAGGATAACATAACTCAACCAAATTTTTTTAGAATTTTGCAAGTAGAAATACGAGAGACAAAAGGAGTGCGACGTGAGGGAGGAGACAGGGGGAGGCACGGGAGAAGGGGGCGGTTGTACGTGGCACGAGGGAAGAGACCAGGGACAGAGAGGAGCCCATCGATGGAGGAGGTGCGGGGTGTGCGCAGGGGAAGTATGCGTCGCGGGAAGGAGCGCGTCGTCGAATGAGGAGTCGCAGAGGAGTGCGCAACGCGGGAGAAGACGAAAGTGGCCACAGATGAGGAGGGGGAGGCGCTGCGCTCTGGATCTTTACGGAGTGAAGATTTTACTAGTGATTTAGGCTTGGTTTGGTAAAGCTTTTCAAGAGGTGCTTGTGCTTTTTAAAAGCTCAAACTCCTTATTTTGTGTTTGGTAAATAAAAAAGATAATGTGCTTGTGCTTGCAGCTTTTAAAAGATGGGGGTACTTTTGAAAGCACCTAAAATAGAGCTTTTTAAAGTTGGCTTGTGCTTTTCAAAATTTAAAAGTTTAATATAACCTCATATGTTAACTAATTTTCAAATTTAATGCTTGCATTTATGTCTATTATAGTATTTTTAAATTTTAAAAGCTATTTTACCAAATACAATTGTTGTTGCTTGTGATTATTAAAAGTAATTTTTAATTTGATTTACCAAACATAAATGTTATAACTTTTAAAAAGCCATCTTTTAAAAGTTAGCTTTTATTTTAGAATTTTAAATTCGAAATTTTGAATTCTACTTAATTTGATTTTTGGATGTGTATTTAAATTATAATATATTAATAATTAAATATATTAAATCTAAAACAGGAATTTAAAATTGAAATTGAAATTTTAAATTTTAGTTTTATTTAGTTTATATTTTGAATGTGTATTTAATTTTAAAAAGACACTAAATCTATTTATAATTTTTAGATGTATTTATTTTATTTGTTTTTAAATTATTGTAATAAAAGACTGAATATTGAATATTGTACAACTTTTAAAGGATACCTAATTGAATTGTTACCGCAAAAAAAGCATATTATATTGATAATGATGATTATAAGCCCAAAACCTGCTTTGTCAAACAAAACCCTGCTTAGTTCCTACCTTCTTCATTCAAAGTCTGCGTTTTTCACTATGCACCCAATGGCTTCTTCCGATCTCTCCTATTATTCTTCTTTGTCATTTCTTTCCCACTCAAGGTCTCTCTCTCTCTCTCTCTCTCTCTCTCACACACACACACACACACAGAGAAACCGCCACAAAAATCTTTTTTTTTTTTTTGGAGTGGAATATATATCAGCTCATGAAGTCTCTATCAATAAATTTCTTATATTTGTTATTTTTTATGATTTCCTTCTATTTGATATTTGCATGTTATAATGATTATAATTTCATGATTATCTTGTTCTGAGTATAGGGCATGCAGACACTACAAATTGCAGAATGGACCAACACTAACCGCCATAAATACTTGCATGATAAATGGATATGATTTACCATTTATCCATCTCAGTTCCAAATTTTTTCCAAGTGACATTGCTGTTTGTAGACAAAGAATCAAAGCTACACTGATATCTGGAGTAGGAGGAGGAGGAGGATTTGATATAAATGAAAATTATGAATCTGTTGGGATTGAGTTACAGCCTGATGATGCAGTACCATTTGGATCAGTGTCACCAGAAGTTGTGCTAACAAGAACTGATTCTTCTGTTGACAACAATGAATTTGATTTGGCCGAACCCACCAAGGGTTTTGTTTTCATTCCTGAGGCCACAGAAGATATTCTCCAGGGAAAGGTACATTTATGAGGGTAAAAAAGTCTTTTTCTTTTTCCTATAACTTATTTTGTTAGCACAGTGGAGGTCACTGTTATTGGTTGGTGTTTGTTATGCATAGAACTGAGATAATCTGTGTGAGCATGAAAGAGGAAGATCTAAAAGAAATGGAACTTCCTTTGATGGAGAAGATTAACAGAAAAGCTTTTATCTAATTTTTACATGTATGATTAATTTAGTTTGTTGGATATGGTAGCTTTTGTGCCTAAGTAATTTACATAACATTGATAATCTTTAACAAAGTGTCTTCAACTTGAGAAAGATTACTGAAAATCTGCCATCTAATGTTTATTATAGTATTCAAGATTCCTCTCTTTTAATTTAAATTTAGTTTAAGCATTTATTGATTGAATTTGATACATGTCAACACTACGCATTTGCAGGATGCTAAACTTGGTACCACCACAGTGGTATCGGTTGACGATACAGCAACGACTGTGGATCATGCTGCACCTGCTGGTTTGATGATTGTTGATGACGGTTTGATGGCTCGATTGCCAAATATTCGTCAGTTTGTAGCGCATGAAAGTGATAAAGTTGCATCCATTGCTGACTTGCTAAGGTCTGTGGCCATTGAAGTTTCATTTATGCATATTTATGTCCTCTGTCTAGATTTTGCTTTAAAATGCAAATACCATAGCTTAAATCACTTATGCTGTCTTAAATATTTGAAAAGAGCCTTATATCAAAATTTATACACCTGATATTTGTTGTACTTACCTTGTGATGATTGATTGTGGAGTATCTTCTGTTCAAATCTTGTTTCTTTTTTGGTTATTTCACATAGTGAGTTTGCTTACTGTGGTGGCAGATATCGAAGAAAGAGAGATAACTTAGTAGTTCATGCTGCTGTAGCCGCCTCTGCCTCAGTGCCTACAAAGCAGGCAAAAAGATATTGGAACATAACTTTGGAAGAGATGATGAAAGCAGGAGTTCATTTTGGCCACGGTACTAGAAAATGGAATCCGAAAATGGCGCCTTACATATCCACAAAACGCAAGGGTATCAACATCATAAATCTTACTAAAACAGCTCGCTTTTTATCAGAAGCTTGTGATTTAGTTTTCGATGCAGCAAGCAAGGGGAAACAATTCCTAATTGTTGGCACTAGGAAGACAATAGCTGATTTAATAGCACAAGCGGCAATAGGAGCTCGGTGTCATTATGTTAATAAGAAATGGCTCGGCGGCATGTTAACCAATTGGTACACCACAGAAACAAGGCTTCGGGAGTTCAGGGACTTGAGGATAACACAGAAGACAGGCAGAATCAAGAGTCTTCCGAAAAAGGATATCGCCAAGTTCAAGAGAAAACTCAATCACTTGGAAATATATCTGGGTGGCATAAAATACATGACAAGGTTACCTGATATCGTGATAATCGTTGATCAGGAAAAGGAGTATACTGCACTTAGAGAATGCATCACTTTGGGAATTCCAACCATCTGTTTAGTCGATACAAATTGTGATCCAGATCTTGCAGATATTTCGATTCCAGCTAATGATGATGCTCTAGCATCAATCAGATTAATTCTTAGTAGATTAGTGTTTGCAATTTGTGAGGGTCGTTCTAACTATGAGCAAAATTCTTAACAATATACAAAAGTTGGTCATGCTTTTGGTCACTTGAGACTGATTTGAGATTAATGCAGTGATTAAGTTGAGGAGTACCTCTCATTTATGCTGAACCATATGTATAAAATTCTTGAATATGGATATATTGCATCTTGCTTAAATCACATCTTACCTACTAGAACTCTAGTAGTTGATTATGTTAATGTTGCAAGTATGAAGAGTGTATGAAATTAGTCACACGTTTAAGAAAGTAAGGAAGAATGAGGAGTTTATAAGGTGAGAGATTCATTAATTTACTACTTTAAAGTTTTGAGTTGGATATAGTGTCATTTCATCTTATATTCTTTCACTTGATTTTTTTTCCGTGGCCCAACAAATGGTATCGATTTCAATATATTTTTGGTCAGGCACCATAGAATATTCCAGAAAAAGGTTCATCTTTTGTCATGTCTGGGCCGTAGCCCAAACGAACAACAAGAACAAAGTTATACTTGTCTATTATTTTTCCTTTTTTTATTGTGTGGGTTAACCACCGTATGGGCTACCATTTTTGTCTTTTTTGTTAGCCATATGTCCATATCTATTTATAATACTTTCCTCTTGGGCCTCATCTGAAAGCATGACTCTCTTGGATCGAAAAACATAGGAGATAAAAAAACATCAAGAACTTACCAAAAAAAAATCAAGAATACAACCAAAAATAATACCAAATGAAAAATAAAGTAGTTATGAAATAATCTGTTTCAACAATTTTATCAGGAAGAAGGACAAAAGTACACCTGAAAGTTCATACGCTGGACAGTAATACACTTGAATCGTTTAATGAGTCACGCGTGCACATTAATTATATACTCCGGCGGACAGAATCACCATTCCGGCCATCAGCGTGTGGCGTGGTTAGTGAGAGTGGACATGTGACTCTATTTTATCCTTGCTGGTACGTTAAGAGTTAGTGAGCTGGCCAATTAGTGCCAACTCAGATAAAATATTTTATTTTAATGTTTAATTAGGTAAAATTAACCCTGAAACCCTAACACCTTCGTTCTCCTTTATCTTCAGAAGAAAGAAGCTCTGTGTTGAAACCCTAACACCTTAACCAATAACTAAGAACATGGCCTCACTCAAGGAAAAATCAAGCTCTTTATCCCTAAATTGTGACAGCGCTGTTGGTGGCGGGTCTTCGTTGTTGAGGAACAAGAAGAAGAAGAAGAAGTTTGAGTACAACAACGGCAAGTGTTTGCACGGATTTGAAGCTGTGGTACTCAAGTCTGGAACACAGTGGAATCCAGACAGATTGTTTCTGCGATGTCCTCTGTGGGAGGTAGGTTTCGAAATTGCCTTTCTTCTTGTTACTGGCGTTATCCGTTTGTTTCGTTCTTCACCCCTCCTTGGATTGTTGTGTCTAATCTTCAGAGTGCTGAACATCGTTGTGAGTATTTTGTTTGGCTGGACGAAGTAGAAGGAAAAATAAGAAACGTGTGGGCAGAGATTGTATCTGAAGAAAGGCCATTGACACAATCATACAAGAAGATGAATGAATTTACAGAGTGTTCCAGCAAGTTGGAAGAAGATGTGCAACTTTTATAGAAGACAGTTGATATGATTAGGGGTGAAATAACTTGTATTAAGAATATGGTTATGGGTGTTTGTTTAGGGTTGGGTTTTTGGGCATTGTTGATTGTGATGATATATTCTCAGAAGTGAGGATCCTGTGTAATAACTTTCAAACTTTCAAAGTTGCATTGAATAAATGGAAGAAAAAAAAAGGTCTCCTTTTTTATGAATCACATTTTGTAATTGGTGTAACATCAACCATTGACATAAGAGAAAAATGTAAACCTGTGAGAATTTGGTTGAAAATAAGCAATTCATAAACAAGCTAACTCATACAATATCCAACAACATCTTGTAAAATCAGAAGTCTTTGCTTCATTGTAATCACAAAATAGGCAGAGTAGTTACCATAATCATTGAGTTTTCATACAAGCCAGAAATACCTGATTAACAAGCAAAGTCACAATGTATATAACATAACATACCACATACTACTAGATTGCAAAGAAAGGTCCCAAGATTTATGCTGATAAACAAAATAGCCTTCCCCACAAAAAATAAGACATGCACATTAGTCTTCAATAAAGGTTCTATGTCTCTGTTGCAGCCCCTTGCATGGTCCCATCTTCACTTGGGCCAACTTGATCAGTTGCTGCAGCTGGGCCATTGCTTCTTCCAGGAACTCCTCTTGGGACTAGTTTTGATGGTCTTGGGCCCGGATTTGGTTGGTGCCTCAGAGTTGGAGTTGGCATAAACTGTTCAAACCTCTGCCTTATTGCTGGGCTTGCAGTATTCATGGTTTCAGTGGAGACCATAGGTTTAGACTTGGGTCTTGGAGCAGTAGCAGCATCACTAGGGTTCTGTTGTTGGGGTGGTGGTGGCTGTGCAGGGTTATTAGTAGCAGCAGCTTCCTCTGCTTCCATAGCTGCAACCTCATCATTCATATCAGCATGCTTTTTTTCACAACCCCTACTATTGTGGCCACTCTACAACATATAAACATGAGAAAATGTAAATATAACAGTATCAGTGATCTCTAGAACAAACTCATAAAACATGATATTCATACCTCTCCACAGTATTTGCAAATAATTGTTCCATATCTCCTTTTAAGCTTATGTGGGTTGGAATTTGGCCGTGCCTCATTTTTCTCCTTTCTTTTCTTTTTTGGTTGGTCTTCCAATGGGTGTCTTATAGTGAGGGGGCAGTGGAGGATAGCCTTAAGCTTTATCCCAAAATTCTTTGCTTGGTACGAGGTTGATGTTATGTTGGTATGCTGAGTTATATGCAGCCATTTTCAGCCAGTTATGGATCTGGTCTTCTGGCCTACGACCCCTCAGAGCAAGTGCTGCACAAGCGTGTTTGCAAGGCAAGCCTGTGAGCTGCCAAAATCGACAGGTGCACTTTTGATTTTCCAAGTCAACAGTAACCTTAGTAGGATACTTCTCAACCTCATAAATTTCTCCACTATCATCCCCTACCCATGTGGGAGTCCATTTATTACTTTCTTTCTTCTCTCTCTCAAGCCTGCTAAGTTGTCTTGGTGCAACAGAACCAACATAGCCACTTAGAGACTTTTTGTTCCTCGCCATAACCCTTTGGTCCCTCAACTTCTCCTCCAGCTGTTCAATAACCCATTTTCTATCAGCTGACTTGTTGGTGTGGCTTCTTGCAAAAACATGTTGGTTGACAAACGTCTTAACTTGAAAACTCTTTGGTTCATTAGACCTGGAACAGTAGATACTCCAAGGACAGTTGGCCTCACAACAAATTGCCTTACACTTCAATGGTTCCACTCGGCTAAACATGATACTCCTTCTAATTTGTATATTGAACTTCCTAACAGCTCTTTTGAATTGCTCCATAGTTTCAAATTCCATCCCCAGCTCTAAATGTACTAAGCCAAAAGCAGCATTCGGGTTTCCTTGAGGTCAAACATTGCGCTCTGCCTCATACTCACTATCACAGTCTGACGAATAAGGGCTGTGCAGCTCCTCAGACTCACACTGATGGTAATCTGGATCAGAGTCATCATCATCACTCTCTGATGACTCACTGATTGCACGAGGGACAAATATTTTTGGAGCTTCACCTATGCCTCCTTGCACAAAGGTCTGTCCACTAGGAGCTGGCCTCTTATAAGAATTTCTTCTGTTTCTTTGTTTTGCTCTTGATTCCTAGGTAGGGACCTCATCTTGTTGAAGGTTGGGTTGTGATTGAGTTCCAGGTTCAGAAGTTGTTGGTGGTCCAGTTTGAGTGGTTTGGATTTGGGCCACAGGAGTTGTATGTTGGGCTTGGCCCACATGTGGTGTGTGTTGGGCTTGGGCCACATATGCTGGCTTAACTTAGGCTGTGGGTGACATTGTTTTCGGTTTGGGTTGTGGGTGAGATTGTTTTGCTGGTTCAGATTGTGTGGTTTTTTGTTGTCTTTCCCTTGGGTTGGTTTTCTTCATTGAAGGTAATGAACTCTGGGATGACTTCTGGCCTAGTGTTGTTGTTAGTTTTCTTGGCCTCAGAATTCTGGCTGGTTTTTGACTCTTTTGTGCCCTCTTCTTTATCCTCCCCTAGGTGATTTCACACTCTCTGCATTTACATTGGCTGTTTCAGGGGTAGGAACCTCTTCCGCATCTACGTCAACCACCTCAACCTCAGTTGGAATGTCTACTATATGCTCCCAATACACATGTGCCACCCTATCATCATTTTTAATTGCATCCTCATACATGTTCATCACATCCCTATCTAGCCTAAGTAGCTTAAGAGCAACACCACCTCTGGCATCAGGCTTTTCCCAGTAAAATTCCTTCCACTGAATATAACCCAAATCCTTGAACAACCCCTCCATGAAAAACAGGTTCAGCGTATCCACATTGACTCTAGGAATTAAGGACATTTGACCACCGTTGTATGTAACTTTTTTAGAATTTCTCTCCAACCTCCCCCCATGATGATACACAAGTGTGATGTGAGTTGACATCTACGAAGAAAAACAAAACCCTCACAACCACAACTAAACCCAGAAAACTCTAACTTTTTTCGGACAACCACAAACTAGTTACTAAACAAACATCAAATAGCATGTTCAATCATAATAGGTACAATGGGAAGTTCAAAAGATGTTACCTTTAGATCGTCCCTGCCTCCAGTGCGTGATCGTCGCTGTGGTCGTGTGGGTTGACTTCACTTCTTCGAGTACTCCTCCAATGATGAACTGACTCACCACTTCAGAGCAATGCCATTGCTTCTCTGCTAGGGCTGTCTAATTGTCTCAGGGTGCAAACTATGTTACCACCAACAAAATCTTAAAGTTCATAATTCGATTAAAGATAACGAAGCGTTTCAGGGTTAATTTTGCCTAATTAAACATTAAAATAAAACATTTTATCTGAGTTGGCACTAATTGGTCAGCTCACTAACTCTTAACGTGCCAGTAAGGATAAAATAGAGTCACCTGTCCACTCTCACTAACCACGCCACACGCTGATGGCGGGAATGGTGATTCTGTCCGCCGAAGTGTATAATTAATGGACACGCGTGACTCATTAAACGATTCAAGTGTATTACTGTCCAACGTATGAACTTTCAAGTGTATTTTTGTCCCTTCTTCCATTTTATTAAGAAGTAGTTATGAAATATTTTGTTGTGTTTGTATTTTATGAAAATGTTTCCTTTTGTGTGATAAAATTATTAAAAAGTTATGAAATAAAAATTTATATTGCATAACATTTTATATTTTTGATCAATTTGGCAAAATCATATAATTCTAAAATAATTAACTTTTGCAAGTCATTTTTTTAAACAACTTTTCATTTTTGGATAAATTCCAAGCATGACATGCTTATGTCTAAGCTTCCCATCGTCCTTATGAGTTTGAGCAGTCAAGGCAAAAGAAAAATGAGTTTATGATGATAATGATTGATGAATATGAATACTAGAGAGGTCTGAGAGGATAACAGTCAAATAAGTGATGGTCAAAATAAAACCACAATTTTGTAGACAAGAATAAAACTATAAAAAAAAGAAATATTTAGCCGCCATCCTCATTCATTGGATGTAACCCTTAATCAATACCGGCCACTATATTATTTTATTTTAATAATTAATATTAATATTCATAGTCAAAGTGCACTTTATTTCTCCATCCACGAACATTCTTGGCGTTTTCGTTGCCTAAACGTAATTGCTCACCCCACCATGCACCAACTCAATTCGCCCCATACCAGAAGTCAGAAGAAATTTGCCACCAAGAAATATTCTCCAATATTCACCTTCTTAATTATTTAAAAAAGTAATAATATCTTAAATCATTTCCTAAGAATCTTTTTTTTTATGACTTTCCTAAGAATCTTTTAATCAAACACAACAATAAACTCGTAAAAATATTTTCATTTGAAAATGACATTGTAAATAGTTAGATAATTCAATTGAATATATTTAGTTAAATATATTAAATTATTTAATAATTTATAATATTATTTTTTTTATAAAAATATCATCATAAAAATATTCGCTTATTATAAATTACTTTTCTAAGAATCTTTTAATCAAACACAACAATAAATTCGTAAAAATATTTTCATCTGAAAATGACATTGTAAATAGTTAGATAATTCAATTGAATATATTTAGTTAAACATATTAAATTATTTAATAATTTATAATATTATTTTCTTTTATAAAAATATCATCATAAAAATATTCGCTTATTATAAATTATATTATGAACATTATTTATTTTAACTTTGTTATTTTAATATTTTTATAATAATTCATAAAAGAGACATGGTGGTTAAGAGCAAGGTAAATAAATTACTAAATAATTTAATATATTTTTTCTAATCTTTAACATAAATTTTAAATACTTTAATTATTATTTTAGTATGAAAACATTGTACATGTATTATATTTTGTTTCTTTAATTAAATCCATATGTTAGATTTAGGGCAATCGTATATATTTTTTTTTTAATAAAATCCATATGTTAGATTTAAGACAAATTATACATTTAAATAAAATTAGAAAGCAAAATTATTCAATTACAATATTTTAAAAATTATTATACTTTGATTCTATATTTATTTTGTATAAATTGCTACATGAGATAAAAATTGACTACACTCATAAACCGTGAATCTAAGCACGATTTGCAAACAAAAAGAAGCCAATATAAATTACTAAAAAATGTAGCAATTTACACATAAATAAATAAAAAAAATTGACAACCCCACTATTTATGTACAAATATTTATTTTTTTTTCTTTTGATTTCTCTCTCTTTTTTAATGGTTGATTTTTATTTCATCCTTCATTAACTCTCGGTCTAATCAATTTGGATTAGTTTAATAAATAGTTTACTAATCCATTTAATAAGTAAGTATTAAAAGTTAAAATCTCATCTTATACTTATGCATGTATAACAATGCTATATATTCAAGTTTTTTTATTAATCAAATTAATTTAATATAATAAAAATCAGTTATAATTAGTATTATTTCAACTCTTATTATTTAATTTAATTAAATTTTATTTACAAAAAGATTTTGATGTATAGTATTACATGTAATAATTTATTGGTCAATATAACAAGCCACAAATTTTTAAATAAAATTTAAATTTATGATAAATTAGTCCATGATCTGATAGACTAAAAGATACTTTAAGAAACACAAAAAATTCTCTCCAGAGTGAATCTCTCAAATTTTTTTTCCTCAATTATTTGGTAAAGTATGAAATTTCATCATTTAATATTTTTTTTTACATATTTTTTCTTTGTTCCATTTAAAAAATATAAAATAAAAAATTACACTTTACTAAATAATTAAAAAAAAAATCTATTCATCAACACACCTTTAGCATCATGGGACATGGGAAAATTTTTTATTATTTTTATTTTTTAAATAAAATTGTCAAATATAATTTTATATCATATAATTTTAAAAATAATTAATAAATTTTAAAATTATTACTTAAAATATTATCTAAATGAATGATTATAATTAAAATATTGTATGAAAATTTTTATATGAATAAATACATCAAAATCAAATTTTTTAAGAGTTATTATATTTTTAAACCTTAATTAATCTTTTAAAAAGTTTTAAACCTTAATTAAATTTGAGAGAGAGAAAGTTGGTGGAGAGAGTTAATGCGGGAGGAAATGAAAATCAGTCATAAAAGTAGAGAGAGAAATCAAAAGAAAGGAAAAGAGTTAATGCGGGATCCATTTAGATTGTCTTAAATAGTATAGAATCAAGATCAAGATGTCACTATTTTGAAAATGTTATAATTAGATGTTTTTAATTTATTTAAATATGTAATTCTTTTTTTATAAAAAAAATTCGAACCCGACCTTTTAAATAAATATGAAGAGTTTGAACTATAACTCATTCACTATCTAAATATGTAACTTGTTCTTGGAATCATTATCAAATATTATAAAATAAAATATTATTTTAATTTTTAATATTTAAGTTAAATTTTAATTTGATTATTAATTTTTTAAATGTTCTGTTTTAGTTTTAAAATATTTTAAATATTTTATTTTAATTCTAAAAAATTTTAAGATGGACTCAACAGTATTCACAGTTAAATTTAACGCAAATAATTAATATATTTAAGAACTAACCATGTTTGATTTTAATTTATAACTAAAATTGACCTACTAATGATCATAATGTAAACATTTTTCTTATAATTTTAGAAGGTTGATAATTAATTGCTAGAACTTGAAATTTTACATTAAAAGATAGATTAAAAAAATATTGTAAAAAGATTTAAAGGTGGTATGTTTTCAATTTATTTAATTATTTTTGTCAAATTTAACGATATAATAATATTAAATTTATTTAAAATGTTTTAACACAAAAATAAAATATTAGGTTAAAAATTAAATTAAAATTTAGTCCAAAAATTTGAACTAGAACCATAGTTTACCCATTTATTATAAAATTTAATTTTAATATAATATCAAAATAAAATAATTTTATACATACATTCAATTACATAACTACACATCATTAAAAATAACTATTTTTTATATTTATTATCGCCTGAATGATCTACAAAATTAACTGTATAAAACGTTTTCCATACATCAAAATTAAACTCTTTATTATATAGTTAAGGTTTTCCAGGTTGGTTCGTTTCAGAAGAAGTGTTGTTGCGTCCTTCATCTCCAAGTTGACAACTCTCTTCTGACTCTCTGTATTATATATATATTAAACAACAACCGCGACAACAATTAACAACCCCACCGGTTTTTTTTTATTTTCAATTCTTTTATTTGCTCAAACCAAACCTTCCATCTTCGCCATTCTCAATCGTCAATGGCTTCTTTGAATCTCTCCTATTCTTCTTCTTCACCGGCACTCTCACACACAAGGTAAGTTCCCCCTCTCAAACAACCACATCTCTAATGAATTTATCATTCTATATCTTAATTAGATTTCTTCTTCACCTCAACTCTTCATGCTTTTTATTTTAATTTCTAATTTTTTTTTTCATTTCTTGGGATCAGTTATCACCAAACCATTTTGGCCGCCCAGTATTTTCTTATCCTCAAGATCATCTTTTTCTGTTGACCGTTTTTCCCCCTCTTTCATAGAACGTGTGGTGGGGTTTTCACTTTACAAAAACCAAGCTGTTCGGAAAAATAAAATCTTTTGGGCTCTATATCTCACCAAACCTTGTCTGCAAAAGTTAATATGTAGTTGGATGTTTCAGCTGAATAGCTATCTGCTCATTGTGCCACATGAATTTTGAATTCTAACTATGGTTTTTTCTCATTTGGTGTTATGTTTAGATGTTATAATTATTAATTTGACCTTCTATTGATTATAGGGCAATCAAACAGTTCAAATTGTTCAATGGACTGAATTCAGCAATTGTGAATGGACAGGGATCTGATTTTCCCTTTGTCCGGCTGAGCTCTAAATTTTCGTCAACAGAAAATGCTGTTACCAAGATCAAAGCTACATTGATCTCTGGAGGAGGTGACCTACTTTCTTATCCAAATGGCAGTGCTGTTGAGAATTTAGACAAAGATAAATCTGTTGGAATTGAGGTTCAACCTGATGCAATAGCATTTGGATCCCTGCCCACGGATACCACGCTATCGAGCATTGGATTTAGCATTGAGAATGATGAATTTGATTTGGACGCACCCACCAAAGGTTTTGCTTCCATCCCTGAGGCTATTGAAGATATTCGCCAGGGAAAGGTAGACTCTTTCTCTATAGGAAAAACAATTCAATTCTTTTTGGTATATGAACATTGGAGGTGACTGTAATTAATTGATGATTATGATGCAGATGGTAGTTGTTGTAGATGACGAAGATCGTGAAAATGAAGGGGACTTGATAATGGCAGCGCAGTTGGCAACACCAGAGGCCATGGCTTTTATTGTGAAGCATGGAACTGGTATAGTATGTGTGAGCATGAAGGAGGAAGATCTCGAAAGGTTGGAACTTCCTTTGATGGTAAACAGCAAAGACAATGATGAGAAACTCCGAACAGCATTCACTGTGACAGTGGTATGGACTAACTCTTACAAGCATCTTTACATTGGGTTTTCCTTTGTTTTCATCAACTAGAAACTAAACATAAATAGTTCCATTTTATTTGGATTCTGCATAGCTTTTAGGTCTAGTATTCTTCAGGACATTGATTAACACTTAAAAATGATTTCATCTAAAAGATTATTGAAAATTTATCTTCTGTTGTATTAGTATAGCATGCAGGAGTTCACTTTTCTGTTTAGTTTAGGCATTTATTCATGAAATTCAATACATTTCAACATTATCCACTTGTAGGATGCCAAACATGGTACCTCCACAGGGGTATCAGCTCAAGATAGAGCAACGACCGTATTGGCCCTTGCATCAAAGGATTCTACACCTGGTGACTTCAACCGCCCAGGCCATATTTTCCCACTAAAGTACAGGGAAGGTGGTGTTTTGAAGAGAGCCGGACACACAGAAGCTTCGGTGGATCTTACTGTACTTGCTGGTTTGGATCCAGTGGCAGTTCTATGTGAGGTTGTTGATGATGACGGTTCGATGGCTCGGTTGCCAAAGCTTCGCGAGTTTGCAGAGCGTGAAAATTTGAAAATCGTGTCTATTGCTGACTTGATAAGGTTTGTGGCTATACATTTCATGGAATATTTAAACAAGTTTATTCATATTATGTTGATTTTGCTTTCAATCGCAGATAGTGGATATCATAAGTTTAATCCCTTGTGCTTTCTTAAATAACTTGGATGGTACATACTTTGTCATTGAGGATACCATCGGTCAATTATAAAGATTGTGGTTTAAATATTTTTAGAAACTAAAACTGGCAAAATATGTTCCTCAATTAACTTCCTTTGTCATGGTTTCTGCTGCCTTGCCTTCCATACATCTTTTGCTTATATTATAAGACTAAGAGTTATGCTGAAATTGTGGCAGATATAGAAGAAAGAGAGATAAACTCGTTGTTCATGCTGCTGCTGCCCGGATACCTACAATGTGGGGACCGTTCACAGCTTACTGTTATAGATCACTCCTAGATGGGATTGAGCATATTGCAATGGTTAAGGTGAGGAGTGCTTGTGTTTGTGTTTTATAATGCACTACATATACATTGCATTGCTTATGAACATTCTGGATAGTGTGAATATGTATAATAACATATTGCATCTAGACCCTAGAGTATAGCACAGCTTATTTACGTGTGGTTTAGGTTAAATGTGATTTCTCCAAATGCAATTAGAAAATTATTGGCTACAAGTAGCAGTTTAAATATCATAAAATCCCCCCTTCAAGAGTACAGTTCAAATAGTTGTATACATTAATTTGAGATTTGAAGGCTTAAAATTTCAGAACAATGAGATGTTTATACTTCTTAGCCATTATCTACTTTAAGCATTATGGTTCTTAATGCTGCTTATTTTAACAGGGTGACATTGGTGATGGACAAGATGTTCTTGTCAGGGTACACTCGGAGTGCCTGACAGGAGACATATTCGGGTCTGCCAGATGCGATTGTGGGAATCAACTTGCACTGGCAATGCAACAGATCGAGGCTGCAGGCAGGGGTGTACTGATATACCTCCGTGGACACGAAGGGAGGGGTATCGGGTTGGGACATAAGCTTCGTGCTTACAACCTACAGGACGATGGACGTGATACGGTTGAAGCCAACGAGGAGTTGGGATTGCCCGTTGACTCTAGGGAGTACGGTATTGGTGCGCAGGTAATATATTTGTAATACTCTGGCTAGAATATTCATGATCATTGAAAGTTTCACTGAAATGAGTTTGAATTTTAAACTACCTGCAGATATTGAGAGACTTGGGTGTTCATTCTATGAAGTTGATGACAAACAATCCAGCAAAGTATGTTGGACTCAAAGGATATGGTTTGACAGTTACAGGGAGAATCCCACTGGTAACTCTCATCACACCAGAGAATAAGAGGTATTTAGAGACCAAGTGCGTGAAAATGGGACACATGTATGGCTTGGAGTTTAAGAGCCAATTGAACAGTAATGGCAGTGTCAATGGTGAAGCCAACAGTGTAGATGATTCCAATGCTGTTACTAGCTTATAAACCTGGATTCTTTGTTTTGGGGAAAATAATCTGCATGCTGTAAATGGATCCCAAAAAGTGAGAAATAACTAAGGTTCTGGTGGTGATTGATTGATTTCAAATTCATTTGCCCAATTTTCCTCAGGGCAAGGTCAAAAAGATTTATATAGGCCTAGAAAAGATCCTTCTCTGAAACTTGGTGCTGTGTATAATATTAGGGAGCATTGCCTATGCCTTTTATAGAGAGCTTCATTATACATTAAAATATTATATTGCCTTTGTTTCTGAAGGAATTTATATTTCTACACTCTGCTCACAAATGAGTAACCACATTGACATTTATTGCTAATTTATATATAAATTCAAGGGAAGCTATTCATTCATATTACATCTTTTGATTTGATCTCATGCTAGAGTGGTGGTTAAGTAAAATAATCTGTACAATAGGAACTCTATGATATGATCTGATATGAAATCAATGTATGATGCATCTGCTATTATTGGTTTTGAGAATCACATCCTACATCCCTTTGAACGATATCAATTTTAAGTAAGATTCCTTTTTCTTCATTTCAATATTAAAATTAGGAATGAAGGTAACAAACATGTTTAGCCTTTTTGTTTTTGGTTGATCCAAATGTATCACATCCAAACATAACTATACCATAAAACAAGCTGATATTTGAATTCTAGAATCTTGATCAAATCTCTGATAAATGATATTGAAACTCTTACTAAGGAAAATGGTGGTAGAGATGGATTTCAAATTGGCAACTACTTAAACGAAGATAGCAAAAACATCTTTTCATAAAGATGTTTTGTTTAAAAGTGTGACTTATTTATTTAGTTACACTTTCAATAAAGACAACACTTTTATAAATATCAAAATCTAACCATACAATCCATCATCCAAAGGTTAAAAAATATATTTTCACGTGAAGATAATTATAAAATCTTTATTGTAGTATCCACTTTTTAAATTTGTCTTTTCTCTACTAGCTGACCCTGGGAAGAATAAACAGCATCCCAACCAGTTAGTTAGAAAAATCTTACTCATGTTACGGAAAGATTGGAGATTAGTGTTTAGTCACACGTATCATGATTCATGAAGGAAATAGGAGAGCTGATTTCCTCACCAAAAAGAGTGTTAATATGGAGTTTGGTTTTCATTTTGTTGATATCTCTGGTATAAAATTTAGGGTATTATTATTTTATTTGTTTTATGTACGGTATTTTTTAGTCTGACAAATTAAGAAAGAACTAATCCGTCGTGAAAGTTGTGATTGATGTAATCCTTTGGGCTTTATAGCCCCGTTTGTATATAAAAAAAATGATATTGAAACTCTAATAAAAGTATAAAACAAATCACTTGCTAATCCACCAATAAGTACCGATCATTGTGTTGTGTGTGGGCTGAATTCAGAAAGACAAGACAAGATGGATAGAAAATGGGATGGAGTCTGAGTGCAATTGAATCTGAGTTGACTCAATCATAATCATGTGTAGGTCTAAGAACCCTGAATTAATTTCTGACTACAAAATAAACAAGTCTTGATTCATTTATGACTGCATTCAACGGCTAGTTCCAGGTTAACTACAAGTGTATGGGAGTGTACATTTGTATAAAGAAGAAACTAGAGGGTTCTAGTAGGCATAATTGTATGCACTACAAGACAAGAGAGAGAAGAGAGAGAGAGTCTTTACCTGGCACCAACCACGTGCTCTGATGCTCTCTCCACCTCACTGTCCCCTTCTCCGTTACATGCGCCTCTTTTGTGTTGGCACCAGCTCAATCCGCCGCAACTAACCCAATATTTTACTACCAATATTTATAAAACATTTTAAATCCATAATTAATTATCAAATATCAACAATCATATTCATGTTTTAGGTACCGATAATATTTATGTTTAAAAAAAGTGAAATGAAATAGAATATAGAACATGATACTCATTCACACTATTATTCTAATCAACTAAAAAGTGTAGTTAAAGTTAGAAAAGTTCCAACCTCCTTTTAGACACGGAATAATTTTAAAACTCATAGCTGTCATTCATTTTCTTAAATAAACAAAAGGATTAGTCCTTCAATTATTATTTAAAAAAAAGAAGCATAATCAATTTTAAGTGAAGATTAAGCATAATGTTTATGGAGTAATTCAAATAAATTAATAAGAAAAAGTCTAGGGACCAGCAGATTTTGTGTTTTTTAGCTATCAATTAATCATCAATAATGTTTTTAATAGTGTGAGATTGCATTTAATAGTATAGAATCATTTAATTTCTTTTTGATGACTAAGTGTTGATCAGAATTCAACAAAAGTGCTAGCCCCTAACACTTCTCTATTTAATTCAGTTTCCGACCGTTGGCAGTTTAACCCTAGGCATCCAACGGTACAGCTTCTTCTGATACAGCTGTTCCAGCTTAGTCTCACCTCTCACCATCTCTTCTCACTTTTCCCTATTCAGCACTTCTCCCACGCGCCACTTCTGCACGCGCTTACCACACCCCAACCTTCTATAAATACCATCCCCACTCCTTTCTTCTTTTGCACACAACCTGCAACACACGGCCTTTTCTTCTCTCTCACTCTTAACAAAACCAACTCGCAGCGCATTCACTCTCTCTCTCTCTCTACAATGGCTCTTCGCTCTCTCTTTGTTTTCATGGTGGTGGCTGCGTTGTTGTTGAGCACCACAATGGCTCAAACTCCGGCTACCTCGCCGGTGGCTACTCCTCACAAGAAAGCTAAGCATCACTCATCTCACGCTCTTTCTCCCTCTCCAGCCGTTTCACCCTCCGCCGGAGGTTCTCCACTCTCTTCCGAGGGTGCCGTCTCTCCCTCCTCCATTTCTACTTCACCTTCCGGAGCACCAGGACCGGCTCAAAGCGCTGCCGTTTTGAACAGATTCACCGTCGTTTCTTCTGCTGCCGTTGTTGTCTTCTCTGCTGCTCTACTATTGTAGATCTAGTTTCATGGATCTTGCTTTTTTGATTCGTGTACTGTCGTTTCCTTTTTTTTTTTTTGGTGTGTTATAGGTTGTGTTACTGAGTATTCACCATTTATTTGATTATTTTGTGTATTCTATTAATTAATATATTATATATTATATATTTTGCTATGAATGATACCTGATTTTATTGCGGTATAGATTGATTCAAAATTATTCTTCGTTGCAGATGATTTTAATTTAACAATGTAAGATTTGCAGCTCCATCTGTTACTATACATAACTAATGGCTGCCTTGAAGTAGTAAGTTAAACTACTAAACTAAATTTTATAATGTATCTATCAAAATAAAAATACTTTTTACTAATATAAACCTTATCAGTTAACATTGTTTAGCTAAATCCAATTAAATAACGTTGCCTTTTCGAGTTATGAAGACTGGATTCAAGGGAGTGTAAATTTTAGTCTACAGGAAAATGCGGAGTGTTACTTTTTGTTAGATGTTATCTTACAATCTGTAATTCAAATTAAAATTAATGTAACGTTAGGGCGGAGTAATATGACGTTGGATCCATATAAAACATGGAGTAATTTTCAATTGTACTGAAATCCAATTTAACGTTTAATGAACCTTAAATGTGAAGTACTTGGAAATTTGAATTCGAAACCAAACGTTGGACAGATTCAAATGAAAGGACCCAAATGCATAAAAATTCTTTAACAAATATTAGAGATTAGAAACATAAAACATGTTTTACATACATTAAAGATTTCTGTTCTTGTGTGAATTTGGCTTTTACTTTCATATTCATTGCATATAGGACAATTTGTGCATTATTTGACGTGTGGTGTGGTCTAGGGTCACATGTCTAGAGTTTTGAGTGAGAAGTGAGGAGTGGGGGTAAAGAAAAGGCCAGAAGCAATCTCTGCCTGTGGCACAAAACAAACACCTCCTATCATCATTTCACGGTCAAATATTCCAACCTAACAATTAAACAAACAATGGGGCGTGTGCTGTAAACTTCTGATTGCTTCACAAAAATTAAATGGGTCAAGCTTCCCAAAGTTAACTAAGCGTTTATTAAGGAGGGACACAAACTTTAAAGTGCAGCTAGTAATAATTAGTATTACAGTCCCACCCTTAAAAGCAACTCCCCTCTGATTACGGACGGAGTCATCAACGACAAAATTTTCAAAACTTGGTTGGATTCTACAAAGAATGATATACTAAGTTCTAAGTAGCAATCGGCGGAAGTGAACACAGTTCACGAAAATGGAACTCAATTATACTATAATAGTTAGGAAATTCAATAATAATTAAGTGTAATTCAAAACTATGACATATTATATTGGAATAAATAGTAAGTATAAGAACAATAATGTGCCATTAAAATATGAAGACAAACAATACTAAAGGTGAATGTCACTATGTTAGCTTTAAAATAAAGAGTAAATTATCTTTTGTGATATATATAGTCATTGACGAACCTAGAAAAATTTAGTAATCGGGTAAAAATATAAAAAAAATTAGGTATAGATATTTTTTTCTTCCACGATACCCAACAAGTTAAGGACTAATCCGTCATGACTTTGAGTTTCATTTAAGAATTTACAATTGACCGGCAATGAGTTGCTATACATACGAGACGAAATTCAAACTCTCAATACTTACTTAAGCGGACTACTAAGCGATCACTTGAGCCATTTAAATTAGTTTAGATATATTCAAAATTTAAAATTAGAACTATATGTACATATAAGAACTAAAAATATACACACAATCATTATTATAATATTTAAAATAATAAAAATATAATTTCATACACACAATATAATATTTAAAATAACAAAAAATATTTATAATTACTTTCTTTTTATTTTTAACATGACTTAAATAATTATTTTATTTTTTATTATGTTATATTTAATTGTCAAATTTATTTATTATAGTCTTTATAATATAAATAAATTTTTAACCAAAATAATTATAATATATTAATATATAGATAATATGTTTTTTTTTATCTTAAACAATTTTTAAAAAATCACTAATAATTTAAGTTATATTTAATTAGAAAATTAAGTTTTAATTTAATTATTAATTAATTAACTAATATAATAAAATTAATTATCACTATTTTTTTAGTTTATTTATTTATTTTTTATACTAAATCAAATTTAACAATATAATTATTATTATGTGTTAAATTTAACAAAATATTTTTTAATATAAAATACAAAAGAACTATTTATATTTTATTTTGAGACAAATAAAATATAATAAGTGGTATATATATATATAAGTATTAATTTTTTTAAAAAAATTTGTGGGGGCAAATGCCCCTCTATATTAAAGCGTGGGTCCATCCCCGTGTATAGTATTTATAATTATAATTAAGTTGAATGTTAATCATAATAATTAGGTATATTTCTACTTTTTTTTTTCTTTTGTAATTATTTAAATTTAGTTTAGTACCGTCCGTTTATGGTGGTGGTGGTGGCTGTCACCGCCAAAAAAAATCTCTTTATGATGAACTCACAAACCCATGACAAGGTGCAAGTACGTATTCAGTTCGTTACATGTGGCAACATTTGTGTTATCGAGGTACCGAGAATCTCTGCTACATAGGCGCCATTCCTTCCCAACCTCAGAATACATCTACTGTGTCTCTTCTATCCTCTTTTGTATGTTGATAATATCCTCAAAGTTTACTATCCGCAAAACTTTTGTCTCATAAAAGTGATTAAATTTTTGTGCATAATTGTCACCTCATCTTGCAAATCGTATTATCTATAATTGAATTCGACTTAATCTCTACCTCATTGACAACAATATCTTTAATCTTATGAAAATTCGAATCTACCATCCTTTAAAATTTGTATTTGATACCATCAACAACAATGTCTTTTTAGAGAGGGTACAATAAAATTCTCCTAAAATAAATAAGGTGCTAAACGAATAAATAATATTCCAAAGTCTTCCTGGATACGGAGAAAATACATAATTACATATTGACCCTAGATAAAAGAATTAGTGACAACAATAACTCCTTGCTGAATCAAATCCAGCTGAATCCACACATTCCAATCCAATGTTGAGTTACCGAGAATCCCCACTGCTTGCTATAAAATATCAACGGTGAAAAAGAGAAACTTTACCAATTGAAGCTACCCACAAGTATGTGTAGTTGTGTACCACTGATTAACGTGTTAAAAGCTAATCAATAACAATAATGGTAATTTTCGACCTACTCAAACATAGAAACAAGAGTAATTTTTGGAAAGTTTTTTAATAAGAATAAAGAATTCTAATCTATTTGAAAAAAGAATTTATTTTTAATTTAAAATTTAATTTTATAATTTAGAATGATTTTAATATGTTTGTGGAATTGAATTCAATTTTTTTATCAACAATAATTTTTAAATAAGTAAAATTCTCTTCACTCACTTATAAATAGGAATATCTTTTATATTTTAAATATTAAATTAGAATGTTGTGAGCATTAATTTGAAAAATATATTTTTTATTTTTTATTTATAAATAATAAAAATATAAAAATTAAAATGATTTATTTTTATATATTTTAAAATAAAAAATATTATTTTTCAATGAATTTTAATTCTTTAAATTCCAAACAACCTTAAAGAATTGTGGTCCCAATCAACACCAAGACTAGAGAAGATCGTTATTCGATACAATCAACGGTTATTTTCAAAACCCTCAAACACTAAATACCAATTGAGATATAAATAGTTAAATACCAATTTATTATATATGTTAATTATCATGTTTAAAAGTATCCATGGATCATATCATATCTAGTATTTATTCGCATCCAATTTATAATTTGTATATATGATCTGATCTATAAAATAATCAGATCAAATAAGATTAAATTCACACTCTAAGATATTGACTTAAGAATATCACATATATATATATATATATATATATATATATATATATATATATATATATGTAAATTCGATCCATATAATGAATAAATTGATAGATAAATAGTATATATGGTATACTTATATTTTGTTTTAATTAATAATTATTATTCATATATTTTATATTTTTAATTTTATTATTTATAAAAAATTGAGTTAATAAAATTTTAAAAATAAATAATTTTAAAAAAATAAAAAATAAAAAAATAAAAAAAATTATTATTTTTTTATAAAAATAAATTTTTTTTAATATATTTTATATTTTGCGAATATTGAAAATATTCGATTCGTTCTAAATTAGCAAATCAAATATATCGAATTCAAATATAAAAAGAATGAATATTTGATCATGTTCCATCTAAAGAGTTTAATATGGAGTGTATAAAAAATTTAGTCATATCTAATTTAATATGAACATCTTTAATTATTTTTTAAGTATTAATCAATATATTATAATAAAATAAAAATTCATATATACTTGTTTTAATATAAAATTATTAATTGAAATTATTAAATAATAATTTAATTAAACATGTGAAGTCATATAACCAATTTTAATTAACAACTTCAACCTCTGGAAGTGAGTTTTTACCTTATTATAATAATCTTATCATCAAAATAATAAAAGAATCTCTACCCTGGGATCACCATCGAGCGGCCCTAATTCCTCTCCTTTACTATAAATACTAAGCCTCTATCTTTCCGCACTAAAAAATATTCTTCTGTTGCTGCGCAGTTCAGAAAACACACACACTCTCTCTCTCTCTCTGAACATGGCTCGCTCTGGAACCCTGATCACGATAATGGTGGTAATGTGCGTGCTCTCAGCCACCGTTTCAGTATCTCATGCGGCGTCTCCGAACACTAGTAAAGCCCCCACTCCGTCGCATGCAGCATCTCCCTCATCAACCTCTTCGCCGCCAGCTCACGCTCCTGCTCCTGCTCCTGCTCCTGGACCGTCCGGTAGTGGCGCCGCGTCGATTGGTTTCTCCGCCGCAGGATCTCTGGCCGTTGTTCTCGTCGCTGTTGTATTGATTATGTAAAGTGTCGCCGCCATTTGGATTATTGTGGCTCGCTCTCTACACCTGACGGCATGCACATATCGATAATTTTATATTTATAATAATAATAATAAATTATTTTACTATTTATTTATTGATTTTTGTGTTTGTTGGTATATTAATTAGGCTTTTTTTTTTTTTTCTTTTAATATCTTGTACTGTGCAAGAAGCTTTCGCTCCGCCGTGTTATTTTGCAGCATATTTATGTATAGTGAAATGGTAATTGGTAATAAGTAGTGGATTCTTTCTATTTGCCGTTTGCTTAATAGTAATAATTGCTTAATAGTGGATTCTTTCGATCATAAAGTTGTTTTTAGATGGATGAGACGTATTATTATTTTAAAAAAAATTAATTTATTTTATATAAATAATTTAATTAAAAATAAATTAATATAACAATGATGTTAGATTTTTTTATTATATTTAATTTTAAAAATAAATATATTAATTTAAATTGAGAAATTATAGTTAATTATTTATTATATAATTTTTTAATCAAAATTATAATTAAAAATTATTAAAAAATAAAATTATCTAATATATTGGATCAATTCAATGTTAATCAATTTTTTTAATGATAAAATATAAAAAAATTTAATTCTAAAAAAATTATATTCTTTTTTAGGATTTAATTTTTTTATTATATTTTTATAAAGTTTGCACAAAATTTACCTATCACATTGACTAAACTTATTTATTTATGTAAAGTTTATATATGGACTAAACAAACTTGTTTATGTTTTAACATGATTTGAATTATATTATTACTAGTGTTAAACCCGTGCGATGTACGGACTTATAATTTTATAATCATAAATTTTTTGACTTTAGTATAATACTATTATCATTATTATATAATAAGTGTATTGAATATGTATATTTATTTAAAATAAAATGAAAATAAAAATTTAAAATTTATAATATTCTTGAACAATAAGAAAAGAGACCTAAAAAGATAAGAATATATATATATAAATGTATTGGTAGCATATCAATTTTGCACTAAACTTTATACCAAAAAACTAACAAAAGTTTATCGACAATATAATATTTTACTAACATCATTAGATAAACAATTGTCATATGATGTTGTGCTCTATGTTACACATTTCATTTTAAATCTAAAAGTATAGTTATAGATAAATTAGTTAAATTTATGGCAAATATTCGTACAAAAGTATAAATCATAACGTTACTAAAATGAAAATACTATTTTTCTTACCTAAATATTATTAAAAACTTTTTTTGAACATGATATTTGTTGTTGATGACTTTGGATTGCTATCTTAGCCTAGAATTAGAATGTTCAAGCCATTGCGACTCTTAACTCTTGACAAAGCAACATAAAGCTAGGTGAATATTGATTTTGGCAAGTAAAGTCTTACTTATGATAATGATTTACTACAATGAAATACCTTAGTTTTTCAATATTTTTCTCTTCTTATATAGTATCCCATCAGTTAATAATGCCCAAGTTGCATTCTAAATACAATTTAGTTTGCTAACACTATTAGATATCAATAACATCACAAATAGTTTTCTCAATTGATGACCAAACCTCATTAATAGCTGTAATAAATTTTTTATCGTCATCCAGTAGTCCCAATGAATAAAAAACATCTTAGAAGGTAGGATATATAATCCTATTAATTGTCCTAATAGACTCATATATTGTGCAATATTTCTGAACAGTTAACAAAATTCTCATATAATAGATATCACCTATACCCGGTAGAACATAGTTTAACCTCACAATAGAATACCCTCTCTTGCGTGAATGTCATTCTCTTTTTTTTCTATCATAAACAAATTGATTTGGAAACTCAGCATACGTTAAAGTTTGACTTGCTTTAGATTCTTTGTTGGCCTCCATCTATGCTAAGAACATCGTACCTTTTTCTTTCTCTTATTCCATGATTTTTTTAAGATTGTTATTGTCTTTAAAGATGATATTTTGCTTTTCAGACAAATAAAAGGTTAATCTCATCACTGAAAGCCATCTCCGATGAATATCAATATATCATATGTCAAAGTTCTTCACACAGCCTCACATGCAGACAAATAACCGCAATTAAAAAATTGTTTGATCTCATAATAATCTGAGCATCCTCTCCACTAAAAATTTCTTTTGAAACTTCAATTGCTACCTTATCTAAAATTTTATTCATATACTTGAACAAATATTGAATAGTATTTGGCTTATTGTAGTACTCTACGTTAACATGCGCTTGATAAGACATTAGTAGATATGCGTTGTAATAAATTACATTCCTATTATCCATATGGAATCTCTTCCTTTGAGTGAGTACTCTTGTGTCTTATCTTCTACATGATGGTATCCACTATCATTAATAACTGTGGTGTTATTGAATGTTTTAAGATAATATTTGGTGTAGTACCTATCTTTCATGTAAGGAGATTTTGAGCAAATGGTCCATAAATTAGATATGTAGACATAGCTCTAAACAATTTTAGGTGTCGAACACGATCGAACAATCTTAACAATATTAATCGGTCAATTTAAGTTGTGTTTGTTATTATGTGGTCTCCACTCAACCACAAAAGAATATGAATATGTAGTGGACTTCTCTTTTAGAATTCTACCATATACATCATTATAATAAAAAGATAAAAAAATAATATATTATAAATAAACTATCTATTTTATATATATACTTTGATAAATATATAACTGTGCAAATAATTTAACAAAAAATTTTTCTAAAAATAAGGTTAAATGATGAGAAATACATGTATCTTGCACTTCGAATGGAATTCCTTGCTTAAAATAGGATGTTATCATGTCAAGCTTAATTTTAAACACTCTACATAATATATCTGGTCAGTCTTCAACCTTTAAGTTCTTTAGATTATTAACTCTATCAATCTTTTACCAACTTGAGTTACATGTCATTGTGATGAAGAGATCAGGATATCCATATATTTTTTATAAATTGCTAGAGTATCTTGATAATTATGAAACATGTATCTCATGCTACCTGTGAAAGACGCGGATAACTAGAATAACACATTTATCTGATTTGGAAGCACAAATTTCATCCATAATAACTACATCTTGAATCATAATTCCCTGTATATATCACTCCTGATCTTATCATTAAATTAATTTATTAATTAAATAAATAATTAAAATTTTATTTTACGCTCCTTTTAAAATAATGGTATGAGAAAAATTAAAATTCAATATTATTTTAAAATATAAAACTCTTTTAATATAGTCAGAAAATAAAAATTAATTATAATTTAAAAATTAATAACCTTATAAATTATGTAAATATATAAAAATAACAATTTAAGAAAGCGTATTTAAAAATTTAAAACTAACAACCTAAGTAAATAACTTAAATTTTAAAAAATAACAATCTAAGTAAAATAACTTAAGCAAATAACTTAAAATTTAAAAGATAATCACTTAAACAAATAACTTATAATTTATAAATAAAGTCTTAAAAATTTCTAATAACGACACCTAAGTAAATAATTTTCAAGCTCAATGTATTAGCGTCACACCAGCAAAAAATTTTCTATTTTTTTTGAACTACTAAATTAGTTCAATTTTTTAGGAACAATAGAAAAAAAATTAGGTATAGAAAAATATATATTAATTTTTTTAAAATAATATAAATAATCTCATATTTTAAAAAAATAAGTAATTTCATTCAATTTAATCTAATATTTCGTAGTTAGCAAATTTGCTTATTATAAATTATATAAATAAAAAAGATATTTTTAAAGATATTTACTTATTTAAGAATTAAAAAAAAAATATTTTTTAAATTAAAAAGTCTAAACAAAATGTTTAAATTAGCCATTAGAAATTAGAATTAGGTTATTTTAAATAATTACATATTAAAAATTAATAACTAACTTAATTATATCAACAATATTTCATATTAGAAATATAAAATTTTATGATATCAAATACTAAATTAGAAATTAACAAAATATCAACGATATGAATTGAAAAAAAAATCACAAGTAATAACTAAATAATATTAATTTATATTAAAAAATTCTAAATTCCAAACATAAAAATAAAACAAAAAACAAAAAAATAACAACTTAAGAACAAATAATATTATCACTAAAACAAATATATGTCTGACATTATTCTATTAGGTAAACTTAAAAAGGGGATTCTAAAATATGTCCATTCAAATTCTCAATTTTTATTCTCAATCTTAATTATTTTGCAAGTTGAAGTATCTCCTTTCGCCCCCGAATCTTCGGACTCCGAGAATAGTCACTTAACTGGTGTAATAACATTTTCCAACACTTCCGATCTACCATCATTTGCAATCTCACTGGATAATTCAAGTAAAAAATTCTGTACAAAATATTACATTAAATAAAAGACATCATTCTCAAATTTTATTTTAACTCAATCATGTTTTTTAAATAAAATTAAACTTCAACTTTAAGAAAACAAACAAAAAAATATTTTGAAGGAGATAACCACAACTTGAACACTTAAAATTTTTTGTAAAAATATAGGTAGAATTTAAAATTTAAATTTTATTATAACAAATAAAATTAAAAAATTAGCTCCATGTCAATAATTAACATTTTTTAAAATATTATAGTTACTTAATTATTTCATAATGATGTGTTGATATCAATTTTTTTTATTTTAAATTTTAAAATTTTAAAATATTAATTAATTAATTATTTTTGGAGAAAATAGATATTGAAATTACAATTTGTTATGGTTTTAAAAGATATTTTATATTTAAATTTTATTAACTTATCAACATTTAATTTAAGTATAATTTAAATTTAAAAAAACAAATTTAAGTTTGACTTTAATATAAAAAAACAAACAAACTTCTTAATTCAGTGAGTTTTTAAATTTAAAAAAATAAATAAATAAGATGAATAAATAAAAATAATCTATGTATAACGAATTAAAATTATCTTTTTCTTAAATTTTTTCAGTTAAGCATATTAACTGAAAGTAATTGATTGAGATATTGTATTATATATTTCTAATTCGTACTTTTATAGTTGACTCATAGTTAGAATTTTCTGAAACATAATTGTGTTTGATTTCAATTTGACTTAAATTTATAGATAAAATAAATAAATTTAAATTATAAACTCTAATAACTAACTAATTTAACACTATAGTTTTTTCGAAAATCAAAGAGAATAAAAAGGAATATAAGGTAACCACAATAATTATGTAAACTTATTTATTGCTATTAGTTATTAAGTGAACTTAATTTTTTAAAAATAATAATTTATTATCTTTTTCTTTAAATAAAAGAGTAATATTATTATAATTAAAGTAAACTATAACTATAATTTAAAAATTTAAAAGTAACTTTTTAAACAAATAATTTATAAATTATTTTTTAAATTAGCTCAACAATATTAAAAATCAAATATCTAACAACTTAAAAAAGTGCATTTAAAAATTTAAAAACTAACAACCTAAACAAATAACTTAAAATTTAAAAAATAACAAGCTAAGCAAAACAACTTAAGTAAATAATTTAAAATTTAAAAAATAACCACTTAAGCAAATAATTTATAATTTATAAATAAAATTTTAAAAATTTCTAATGACGACATCTAAGAAAATAATTTTCAAATTTAATGTATGAGCAACACGTCAGCAAAAAAAACTCTAAATTTAAAAAATAATAACCTAAATAAAACAACTTAAGCAAATAACTTAAAATTTAAAAAATAACTACCTAAATAAAATAACCTAAGCAAATAACTTAAAATATAAATTTAATTTAATTTGAATATAAAATATAAATTTCTTGATTTGGTGGGTTTTTAAATATAAAAAAATGTATAAATAAATAAAATAAACAAATTAAAATAATCTATGAACAAATAAAAACATAGATAATTTTACTAAGATTAAGTATTTTATTCGCACGTATTTTAACTTACATGTATTTTATTCGTACGTTATCCGAATTAATTCAAAATGAACTACTTATAAAGGAATTATATTTTTAGTATCGATGTGGTATGGCAGGTATGCAGACTGAGGTGGTGTCGTTTGCATATGTGAGAATGGCTGGGTATCATGTGGCATCGTCAACATGTCTCCAAATCCGCTCTCACCTCCCTGTAGGGCGCCCGTCACCTAGTCCGGCACCATCATCGTGACATCAATCATATCCTGGGTGTCCAAAATGGGCTAGTAGTCTGGTTGTGTGCCGAGCTCTGATGGGCTGAAAGGTATCTGAAACTACGTGCCGATGTCAAACCCAAGGTTCGCGTCTGGCCGCATCCCCTGGTGACTGGTCCCGACCTCCAAATGATGTGACCTAGGCGGCCTCAAAGACAAGTAGTCACCTAGCACAGGACCTGACAATGATCCAACCGTCTGGCCTGCATCGTCAGAACGGTGAGCTGGCGGGCTAACAGGGTCTCTCTGGCGGGGTACCTCCTCGGGATCCTCCCTCCCACGGCCTCCGCCGCGTCTGCCTCTCCCCCTGCTTCGCCCCCGTCTCCTACCTCTCCCTCCTCTGGCAGCTGGCCTGAGCTCCGACAGGTGACCGTCCTCTGGACGATGCAGGTCTGGAGCAAGTGGATGATGTATGGGCAGGTCTTCAGACACCACCCCCAGCAGGCACTAAGTGTTGGTCACTCAATCCGAATAACTCTGTGTGCGTCCACTGTAGGTACCATGTCATATACGAGAGGGACGGACGCAGGTCTATATGATGATATATCAGCAGACGATGATCGGCCCGAACATCCCACATCTCATGCCAGCTGCCAAGCAGATGCGGGAACCACTCGCCGCGACCGAATCTCCCATCCAGCCTGTGCATCTCGTTAATATTCAGTGGCCTAGTGGGAATGTGCTGCAGACCGAACCACCCCCGGTCCATTCGATGCCACTCGACGATAGTGAAGCACAGCAGTGGACAAACAACTGCTACCAAGGCATCCGTCTCTGCTATCGCCAGTGGAACAAGTCCAAACAACTGCGGGTCGTCCACTCAACCTGGTAACAGAACACAAATGCACGACAAAATTCAGATAATCATATGCAATAGGTACAACAGATAACTAAACGTTAATTTCTAAAAATTAAACATTAATAGATTTTTATATGCAAAAACTAATTTTTTTTTCATGTAAAAACGGATTCTTTTTTAAAATTAATTTTTTATTTAAAATTAATTTGGCTTATTAACCTAAACAAAATTTTTTATTAATCAAACTCAGATTTATTTTTTTTGTTAATCTTAACCATATGTATTCCTACATATTAATAATAAATTTAAAAATAAAATAATTATATTTATAAATTTTATTTTAATATAAATACTATTATATATATTATTTTATTAAATTTTTTTGCCTTTTTAAATAATTTTTTCAAGTTCTGTCTGTACTCCTACGTACTCTCATCTTCTATTAAATTAGTTTGTATTTGATGTAGAAAATTTAGAATCACATGGCTATTTTAGTCATTTCATATAATATTTTAGTCTTGTCCATGTGTATCCAAACATAATACTGTACGTTATATTAGAATCTTGTACATCGTATCCAAACAAAATACACAAAGAATAATTTTTAATGTCTCCATTCTATTATCTCTGTGTCATGTTCTGTCTCATCTCTAACAACAAACGTAGCCTTTGATATTGGTGCTATTGATCAGTATTGTGGTGTTTCACGGATACCCAAATTAAAAATTGTTCTTTGAAATGAAAACTCCCTCTATTCAACCTAAATAGTTAGGAATAGATATAAATATATGAGAAAAAAAGATTAAAATATAAGAAAAGTTACCTGTCCTTTTTTTGGTTGTACTTTGAAAATGAATGTGATGCCAAAAATGCATCTTCTTTCCTCTGCTTAATGAAATCCATTGAATGCAAGATTGAAGTTCTTCGAACTTGGTTTCTTGAGTAAACTGTAAGAGAGAAGAAAGAAAAAAGAGCAAAAATTTTTTTCTTGCGGTGAAAGAGAACGAATACTTTTTAATGAATTCTGTTTAATTAAAACAAAACAGTATATATGGATAAAAAATAATAATTTTAACAATGCATTTAAGTCCACCTCAAAGAGAAAGAAATTAAATTAGTACAAAAAAAAAGTATATAATGATTGATATAAAATTAGTAAAAAAGAGTACATAATAATTGATATATATCAACCTATCATGAATTGTTATTATCAGGCAGTTAGTATAATTAATTGTTATTATCAGGCAGTTAAATAGAGAAGAGCTTCAAGAATTAAAATTTCAAAAACTAATGAAACTTGAAGAATGTCCGCTCAAAGTTCTGACCCGCATTTTAAAAGCTAAGGTATTTTTTTATTTTTATATATATTCATGTATTTTGTATTTTAATTAATATAAAAAATTAGTTAAGTCTTCCTTCGAATTCTAACGCCAAAGCCTTCCTCTTTGCGAACATAACAGAGATCCTCCCAAGTCCCACCACCGTGAAGCCTTTCTCTTTAGGCCAACACGCCACCATCTACGGACTCAACAGGGCAGAGCACCACGCCAGTGAGACGCCACGAACTAGCAGCGTTTTTGGATTCTGGCCACGATCATCAGTTCAACCCCAGCACCTTCCCCGGTTGGCCCTCTTCCAGTACTTTTCTTCCTTCCCATCCACTTGACTTCAGAGCTTGGCGTTGCGTCTGCCACCATTCATCTCTTCGCCTCTGCTATCAAGCTTCTACGTCGACGAGTTGTCTCCTCTGTCAACCAGGCATAGCTTCTAGATTTGAGAAAGAGTACACGACAAAAGGAGGGGCTTTGAAAGTAACAAAAGAGATGAACCGAATGCGATTACGGGAAAAAGAGATTTTTGTGGGAGAGGCTAAGTACAGAAGGCACATTGACGTTAAGGCAAGAAAGGATAAGGAGGATGAAGATAGTAACAGTCCATTGGAGAAGGAGTACATCGACCGTGGAAAAAGTCGTGTAGCCGAGGTGAATATTTTGCAGAAGACAGGACCGGTAACAAAAGAGGGAGTTGCCTTTGAAGAAGGATACAACAAAGCTGATGAAGGAAGGGAGGAATTTTCGAAACTAGGTTGGTACATGGCGGCAGAGATGTTGACATAGGTGCCACGAGGAGAAGATCATGATAAGGGTAGAAAGGTCTTTGCAATCGAGGAGTTGGATGAATGGCAGCAGGAAAATTCAAACAAAAAACAGCAAATTCTATGATTAGGAAGGCAGTTATGGTATCTGCGGATTCTTTGGGATCCCCATTAAGCAGCAATGGAGCCATGTCTGAAAAAACGGTATCCTGGGACTATGGGAGTAAGATTTGGGGAGGTTACTTTAGTAAAATTGAACTCTAATATGGGTTGTTTAAATTACAAGGGGCCCAATAGAAGTGCTCAGCATGACAAAGATAAATGGTATGATATGGGCTAATACCAAACAGGTTCATCTGATGGAACAGGGCCTGGAGCCCTAGCAGGTCGGGTACTTACAACCAGAAGCAATCCAGCGGCACTTTACACGGATAGAAGAGGCCAAAAGCTTCTTGTTGGGGATGGCCATGGCTTCGGTTGCGCCGTAGGAGAGTTTGAGGTGGGGTGCGATGGTGCGTACATTGTTCTGCGTATTCCTAAGTCTGCTTTGGCGGAGGTCGTGGGCGCCAGTGAAGGGGACTGCGCGATCTTGGGAGAGAAGAGGGTGAAAGGTTCTGCCCTTCATGCAGCGGCTGTGGAGTTTGTGAGGCATAACAGCGACGAGGAGAATGGTGGGGGGAACGGGAGGGCTGGAAGCAGGACGGCTGGTTGTTGGTGGCAGCGGCTATGATGACCGTTGGGTAGAGGACGATGACATGGATAGTAGTAAACCGCAAGGAGTTTGTCGAGCCACTACTGAGCTGACCGGCGCCGGGAAAGAGTTGATCAGAGGTGCAAGGCAAAAGGCGAGTCTGGCAGAAAACTGCTTAGCCAACAAAGTAAATGGTATTGGGTTAATGGCATATTCTGATGAGAAACTGACAAAGAAGAGATATGAGGCTGGTGCAGAGGGTGACGCTGTAAGCGCAGGAGAGGTAAGGAAAACAGTAGCTAGGAATGAGCTGGGGGGTTAAATAGATCATGTGCCAGAGCAAATAGGGTGAATGCGACTGACAAATGGAATACTGGAGCTAGCTCGATGAGGGATGGTGAAGCGGAGGAATTAGATTCAAGGGGTGAAACTATTTTGTTAGAGGAAATTTGTGTCCAAGAGGAAGGGGCTCTAAGGGACTTGGAGAGGTCAGGATGATCAGATAATGACGTTGACAGTGAGCCATACCAGGTAGAGCAAGGTGGTAGTTGGGTTGCAGACTTGGAGAAAAATAGAATAGCTTGGGATTTGGCGATAGAATCAGGAGTTGTTCCTTATGATGAAGAAGATGATATTATGGCTGCTCTTCAAACTCAGAATGAACTTATTGAACAGAAAAGGAAGCAAGCAAAACAAAAAGGAAAAGCAAGGAGTCGTCCTAAAAATCGGAATAAGGTGTATAATACAGTTTTTAAATGATTTTAGTTTTTGAATGTGAGGCCTTAGGGGGTGTTGGAAGCTTGGGTATGATGAAAAATTTAAGACAAAATATAGTTTGAACATGTTAGGATTAATAGAAACGAAAAAGCAGGTGGATACAAAGTTGATGCAGTGTAATTTTGGAAAATGATGCAGTGGGTTGGGTTCTTGTGAGTTCCGGACGGTGCTTTTAGAGGTCTTTTTTTTTGTGGTGGGACGTACTAATATTTGACTTGCGTAACTGCTGTAAAGGGGAGAGATGGTTGTGTGTGGAAGGGGTGTTGACGAACAAGAATTTTAATTTTGCGTTCTGCTGGTTGAGTTTTATCTATGGTTTGTGTCAAGTCCCTATTTGCTACATGGGTGACTTTAATGAGGTTGTGCAAGTGGAAGAAAAGAAATGAGCTAGTATGTTTACAGGATCAGCATTAGTTTTTAAAACATGGATACAAGATATGGAGCTGGTGGTTCTAGAGCTGAATGATCGAAAATATACGTAGTTCCGGGGTCAATTGTGCAATCGCTTTGATCGGGTATTAATTAGTGTGGGATGGATTGAAGAGTTTTCTGAGACGATGCTGAAAAGCGGGTAAAGAGGTTTATCTGACCATTGTCCTTTGATTGTGAAAAATAGTAGATTGTTAGGGAGTCTGAGGCTGTTTCGGAGTTTAAATTATTGGATCACTCATGTGGGTTTCTCAAAATGGTAAAAGAGGACTGGTGGGGGCTAGGGGATATCTCAGGTGTTGCAATTTTTTTCAACAAATCAATTAGGAGTTACAAGAGTGGACTGAGTTTGATCTTTTAATTGTTGACGGTATTATTAGATATGACTATGAAGAGATGTCTCTTTGTTTGATTAGCATTTGTTTATTTATTTTGTTTAGTTGCTTCACCTTATTGTGTTGAGCTCTTTCTTTAAAAAAAAAGTTAAAATAATAAATATTTTATATTTTAATTAAATAATTTAAAATAAATTTTTACAAATAATCAAAAATATTTTTATAGATAAATATTGTTAATAATAGTTATTTTAGTTAAAAATTATATACAAAAATATTTTTAATTTTTTAATATATCTAAATATATTATTTAATTGTTGCAACAATAATGATTATGTACATGTTCTTAGTATATAAAGAAATATTTTTTGTTTATTTCATGATGAAAGAATGGCAAATGATACCATCGTCCTCGCAAAAAAAGTTTTAATATTTTTTAAATTTATTTTTGAAATTTTTTTTAATTAAATTAGTCTTTTAAATATTACGAATTAATCATATTTTGTTTACAATCACTCAATTAATAATTTTCTTCAAAGATTGATATCGTAAATTGTTAATTGACAACATATATAATACCTAATATGTCTAATTAGATGTTGATTAAATATGTTTATGAAAATTTATTAATTTAATCATTTTTTTTAATTACAAAAATTTTATTCCCAATGTGCCTAATAACTATTGACTAAATTGATAGATTTTCGTAAATACATTTAGTCAACGTCTAATTGAATATGTTTATACTTTTATGGAGATATAGAACATATTTTATGTGAGGTAGAAAAATGAATTGATTGACCATTTTAAAAGTTGCTTTCTAAATTATAGTTTAAGGTAAACAAAACTAAAGTAATGAAATCAGGCACTATGTCAAAATGTTGCATCCCATGATAGTTGTTGGTAAACTCCAAGCAAAGGTTTGTCCCAAAGACAAAAGGGAACCGCACGTTAAGTATTTGATGAATTCACTTCTAATAATAGGCTTCAACCGGGAGTGGACTCTCTCCTGTACAAAAAAAATTAGATGGTGTGTAGTGTTTAATTTAATTATTTATTATTTTTTTTCTCTTATTTATTTCTTGTCTCACTTATAAAATTAAAGATAAGAGATTACATTGTATTCTGTCAAGTGTTAAAAAAATTGGAGAGAATTCATTTCCGCTTCAACCTTTGAAGGCAAATCTCATCATTTTCTTTTACTTAATCCCCCTTCCCTCCCCCCCCCAAAAAAAGCTTCTGATCTTGATCTTGTTGTTTGTTACAAATTTATTTTGGTTAACATAATTCGCAAGTTGATTTATATTAAAAGGTGGCGAGAGCATGCATGTGTAAAACTTTGGTAATTATTTTTATATAAAACTAGTTTGCAAAACATTGACATCAACATCTGTTGTCGTCCAGCGGTTAGGATATCTGGCTTTCACCCAGGAGACCCGGGTTCGATTCCCGGCAACGGAATTATAGATTTTTTCTCCCTTTTTGGATCCTAAAGATAGGACATAGGATTCCATAGATCATATTGAGCAATATGGCTGGTTCTTACATGTTTCATCAAATCTAGCAATACTGTTGACCGAAAAGAAAGAAATCGAATAACCCTTTTCTTAGTGAATATTATTGGTTTCATTCAACGCTCGTGTTTTTCACTTTTTTGACATACTTGTACTAAAATTTCACCCATTTTAGAGTTAGTACGCTATTATTCTTGAAGGTTAGTTGGGTTTGCATTTCAAATTAATAATTATGAATAATGTTATACATCTAAGTATTTTTATTAACTAAATTTAATTAAATTAGTCTAATATAATTAAAATTAATTATGACTAATATTATTTCAAATTTTATTGTTTAACTTAATTGAATTTAATTTATAAAAAAATTTAGCTAAATAATATTATTCATAAGTTATTACCTGCTCTTTCGTTTGAAAATAGAAAGTAAGGGAAAACCGGAAAAGGGACGACTAAAATAAAATATCTCTCTACCGTCCTTGATTGCTAACAAATTTCTGAAGCTTAATAGTTAATATGGTGGCCCATGTAAGCCACTATGCAATGTTAGGTGAATTAATTTGTTAATGACAACTAAAGTTATATTATTTGACGATGTCAATATCAATAAGAGTACTATATAGCCTATACAAATTTTGCTAGGAAATAAAATATATAAATTATGCTAGCCATATAATTTTCGTAGTAATTTTAGTGAACATTGTCACCTTAATTTTGTGGTTGCAGCAAATTGCGCTCTTATCGGATAAAGTACCGGGTCCAAGCCCACCGACGAACCGACCCCTTCCCCCTAAATGGAAAAGAACTACACACGAAAACAATAAATAAATAAATAAATAAAGATCCAAAATGGTGTTATAACGACAAAATTAGTCTCACGTAGGTAGCAACGAATGAATTGATGAAGAAGTTAACAAATTTGTATATAATATTTTCTCGAAATAGTAACTTACTCCCACATAAAATACAAAAAAAAATAAATGAAATCTGATATGCAATAAATTCCGTAGATATAGAAGTAAAACAAATCTGTAATTTATTATAATCCATGTGGATAGGGGTGATTACATATGAATTATGAAGTAAGTAAGTGTTTGTGTGTATGTAAAGTTAGAAAGTCAAACTAGGAGACCAAACTTCACCATCCACCACCACCTTCTCTGTTCTCTCTTTGAATGCTGATGTTCATATTTCTTCTTTTTCTTCCTTCCTTCTCTCTTTCTCTCTCTCTTCTTTCACACCCTAAAACCCTAACTAACCACAGTTTCTCTCAGAAATGGTGTTTCACCATCGCAGAAAACTCATGCCAGAATTCTGCGAGTCCTTCTGCCACGTGGAGCAGAATTGTTCTTCAAACTGTGATGAGTGCCTCAAAATCTGCATCACCAACCCCCAATACTACTATTATTCCCAACCACCGCCACCGATTCCTCCTCTCCCCTTAGACGATACATCAGACCATGGAAAAAGCCACGCGCTGTCGCCCTACTTGGTCCTTGCTCTCTCCGTTATCGGAGCTGCTTTCTTCGTTGTTATTTGCTGTGCAATCTTCGCGAGGATCTTCAGAAGGAGGAGAAGATCCTTATCGCCACCGTTGAGTCTTCGAACACAGGATAATACGCGTGATGATTTCTTCGTTGATGAGGAGCACGGTCCTGTGGTGGACCACCCGATCTGGTACATCCGTACACCCGGTCTTCAAGAATCGATCATCAACGCAATCGCTGTTTGTAGGTATAAGAGAGGTGAGGGTTTGATTGAAGGAACAGAGTGCTCTGTTTGTTTGAGCGAGTTTCAAGAAGATGAGAATGTTAGATTATTGCCAAAGTGTAACCACGCTTTTCATTTGCCTTGTATTGATACATGGCTTAGGTCACACACCAATTGTCCTATGTGTAGAGCTCCAATTGTTTCCAAGAACACTCTTAGGGTTCCATCTATGCAGCATCATAATCATAATCTTAATGTTCTTGATTCAACTTCAAGTTCAAGTTCAAGTTCAGGTTCAGGTTCAGGTTCCTTGGAGATGAGATCTGTGGAAAATATTAACAATGGAAGAAGCCTTAGAGGAATGGAAAATACTCAAAATATTGGCTTTGAATTGAGGAACAGGGAAGAGGATGAAGAAGGAGAAGAACAAGGCCAATTGGGAGGTGAAAGAGTACTAAGCATGATTAGGCCAAGGAGATCTGTTTCTCTGGATTCTTCTTCTGTTGCAGATATTGCTCTTGCTGCATCTGCATTTGTTCTATCTGCGGATTCGGATTCCGATTCGAATAGAGTTATTGGGGATGAGACTGAGAGTGAACGAATTGGTTCAAAGAGGGTTAATGTTAATGGAAATGAGAATGAGAATGGGGCAAGTAGTTCAAAAGGGAGAGGAGGAGGGAGAGGGAGAAGCTCTTCTTTCAGGATAAGGTATCTGCATAGTGTTGTTCCTAGTTCAATGAAGAGGTCACGTTCCTACAATGGTAAATACCTTGTGTCTTCTTTGTATAGCCGCAGCCAAACTCAGAGGAAGCAAAATGCTAATAATCTGAGAAGCTTTTAAAAATGTATGTATGCTGCTCTCAACAAGCTGAGAGTTTCAATGTTTTCCTTTTGTTCTTGATGTTGGCATCAAACAAGTTATGTGATGCTCAATTGTGTAATAGAGAGAATCAATAAGTTGCAAATAAATATATTTGCTTAATTTTGCTGAGAAACCAAAGCTGTCATTTATGATTGATTTTTCACTTGAATTTGTTATATTCTGCTCTTCTAAGGTTTATACCCAAACTGCAATTAGGCCTTTACCTCGTTCAAGTTTGATGATGGCATAGATGGGAAAATGATAACCCACAATCACACTCATAGCAATACTTTTGACAAGTTCAAAGCTCAAAGACTCAATGAACTTGGTAAACTATCAGAGAATAAAGTTGTGACAACAAATGAATCCAACTTGCAACTAGCATATTATGAGGAACTCAAGCAGCCAGTTAGCCAAAAATGCTCATTAATGCTGCCATAATGTCAAAATATAAATTAATAACAAACCTGATTTGAAAACATTACTTTATTATTAACTTGCATATGTTGTATAATTTATCTAACTTTTTCATGAGTTTTCAATAATCTATCATATTATGAGGAAGAATTATTCGTACTAATTGGTATTTCAACCGGTTATGGCACTTTAAGGTTTTCAGATTTCATCCATTTTTGGTTCTTTAAATTTGGGCTTTAGATTCTACAAATTAGACTATAACAGTTCAACATTAGAGTTCAGGTCAAAAAAAAAAAAAACACTAGCATTGGAGATCAGTGAGCAACTATATTTAATTATTTATTTATCATTTCCCTTAGGTGTATATATATAAGTATATAACCGCGTGGGTCCCGCTTCATACTGATCATGAAGCATTCAGTCATTCACAATTTCACATTCAACAACTCTTTTATTATAAATTGTTGGCAGTTGTGACGAGGCAATCAACAAAAAAAAGGCGCTATCCTAAATTATTGGCGCGTTTATGTCGACGAGATTAACAAGTTGAAAAATGCTATTTATATACTAAAATTAACTATTAAAATTAGTTATTAATGTATTTATGTATAAATATATGTGTGATTTAATTTATTTTTAATATATATTTATATTCTAATATATATTTTATATTGGTGGTTAATTTTGGTGTACACGTAATATAACTCAAAGAAATTAAAGTATAAAAATAACCGGATGCGGGTTCTGTAAATAATATTATATATGACCGAAATAAATAGTTTATTTCATGGTGTATTAAGTATTAAGTATTAAGTAAGAATTTCTCATGAATGCTGCAAGCAAGCATGACTTTGACTACTCCAAAGATATAGTTGCTAATTAATGGAAAAACTATGTATCATATCTAAAAATCTTGCAACAAATTTGATACTATGTTGAACTCAAGGGTGGTGGTGTTGTATGCAGCAACAATAATAGTAATTATAGGCCATGGAAGCAAAGCTAAAGCATGTTTGGAAGTAGAGAGAGAAGCACTGCTAAAATACAAGGCTTTTCTGAAGAGGCCGGCTTCTCTGTCTTCATGGATCAACGACTCAAACAGTGATTGCTGTGGGTGGGAGCGTGTCACGTGCGATCCTGATTCCGGTCACGTGACCCATCTCTCCCTTCAGTTCTTGAACGGGGTTTATCCTCACCCGGATGACTTTGATCCGTACAACCACCAGTGCCTCAACTTCTTGACGCTGGATTTTTCCTTCTTCATACCCTTCAAGAACTTAACCACCATTGATTTCTCCTTTAACTGTTTCAATAACTCCATTTTCACTCAAGGTAATTAAATAATCAACTTCGCTAACGTCTATCTCTCCGTTACGTTTGTTAATTTCACAAATATGATTTTTGTTTTTCTGTTTTGATAAGATCACGGAGGCATGTCAACGTTGAAGACGTTAGAAGCAATAGATCTTAGTTACTGTTCCTTTAACATCAGTGTCATAGATACGTTGACTTCTTTCACTTCTCTCAAGACTTTGCTGCTTCGTAATAACTTCTTAGATGGACCCTTTCCTGTTCGAGGTACTCAGCGCGCTCTGTTTATTTGAACTCGCAATTTCTAAATGAGAATGAAAAAAATCTCATTAGCGATTTTAATGATCATTCTAATAATATATAAATTTATGATTGTTATTAATGATTAAAATTAAATAAAAATTTATATACAATTATTGTTATGTAAAATTAATATATATTTAAAAATTATTAGATTAATAATTTAACTAAAAATAATTAAATAACAATTCAATCAAATATGAGAAATTATGTAATAATTTTAACTATTCATTATTTCATATAAAAACAAAGTGTCCACAACTTTCCATTATAAAACTATTGAAACACCTAAAATGCTATAACATTTGAAATGCTTCCTAGTTATTATATTATTATAGCTAATAATGATATAAGCTTATTATTAATTTATGTGGCTCAACATTTATCTAACAAATAAAAACCTATAGTGATTGGGCAGATTGGCAATTGAAAAAAATGAATAGTTAAGAAGTAATATTTGTGTATCAGAGTTGTTAGCTTTACGAAACTTGGAGCATTTGGATTTAAGCGGTAATCGACTTCAAAGCCCCTCAGAAATTGACGGTATGTGCTTGTATGCGTTACTGTCTAGTAAAAATCGAGCATAATTATTTTGATTACTAAAGTAGTAACTATCCTCACGTGATTCATTTCAATAATGTATTGTTGTCGAAGATTTCAAGAGGATGTCAGAATTGAAGAACTTAGAAACATTGGATCTGAGTCAGAATTACTTAACGATAAACGTTACTAGCATATTCAGAAGCTTGAGTCCCCTCAAATTCCTCAAGAACCTGCTTCTTAGCGAATACAGCATGGGCACTCTTGGACCCCTAGCTATTGATGGTATTTTATACATATGCATACATATGTATACGTCTACATGCATTATTATTATGAGTTTAATTTTGATCATTATATCTATTTTTTTGGACAATTATTTATATTGTTAACAGTTATTTTTGTTAATGTGACGTAATTTGATGTACATATAAAACTACTTTATTTTTTCCTTACAGAGTTGTCAGTTTTACAAAATCTGGAAACACTGGATTTGAGTAAAACTTCACTTACAATCACATCAAGCTCCTCGACAACTCTAGGTACGTGACTCCACTTGTGTCATGAAATCAGATGTTTCACTGAATTTAGCTATTGATTTCATTAATAAATTTATTATTTATATATATGTATTGACTATTGAGTCTAAAAATTTCAGAGTATTCCAAGACTTTGTCGAGGTTAATGTTAGAAACCCTTGATTTAAGTGGTACTCATATTGTAAATGCCAACACAACATTTAAATTTTTGTCGCACCTACCAAATCTTAGATCTCTCATCCTGCATGAGAGTGGGATCTTGTTTGGAGAACAAGATAATGAAGGTAAGTGCTAGCATATTATAAAGCTTATACTATTAATTTGGAGATGTTAATCAAACCTATTAAATTGATAGATCCATTTTTCTGTGAAGTTTTTACTGACTTACCCAACTTGGAAGTACTTATCCTAAGGTCTGTTTCCGGAACCACTGTACCAATCCAAGGTGAACACACATTTTCATCATTATTTTTCTTGCTGGATTAATTAGTGATTGTGTTAACCTTACTTGGTTGTCTCTAGGTTTATGCAAAATGAAGAATCTTCAAGAGCTAGATGTGAGTGATAATCATCTTACTGGATCTCTGTCTTCATTCTCCTGCCTAAAAAACTTGACATCACTTAGAGCTCTTGATCTCTCAAGGAATTTTTTAAGTGGAAACATATCATTATCCTTTCTTGCTCACAATAATGCACCTCTTGAGTACCTATCCCTGGCAGACAACAATTTTGAGGGAACATTCCCATTAAGCACATTGGCTAATTATTCAGACCTCAAAGTATTAAGACTTGGAAGACAGCAGAACAAGAAGTTTCAAGTGGAAACTGAGAATCCTCCTTGGATTCCATCGTTTCAATTGCAGTATCTAGACATGTCCAGTTGTCAACTGAACTCTGCCACAGGAACAATTCCTACCTTCCTTTCCAACCAAAGTAGCTTGATATTCATTGATCTATCAAACAATAATCTTCTTGGTAGGTTTCCCAATTGGTTATTGATGAACAATCCAAAGTTGGAAGCTTTATTCCTCAACAATAACTTGTTCAATGGTTATTTTGAAGATCAAAAAATGAATATTCATCTCTACACATTGGATGTATCGAATAATATGATCCAAGGTAAACTACCAACATCCTTGGGATTCTCTTTTCCATACCTTGAATATCTTAATGCTTCTTTTAATGTCCTCGACGGCGATATTCCGGCTTCAGTTGGAGAGATGTCAACCTTGAGAACTTTGGATTTGGCATACAATAATTTATCTGGGGAGTTACCAAATGAAATGTTTAAGGGATGCATCTCTTTGCAAATTTTGAGCTTATCACATAACAAGTTCCAAGGACAAATACTTGCTGCACCTTTGAGCATGACGTTCTTAAGTGTGCTGATGCTGGACAATAACAACTTCCATGGAAAACTACAAGACGGACTCCGGAATATGCAGCATTTGGGTCTGCTTGATCTCTCTAACAATGATTTATCAGGTGAGCTTCCAGGTTGGGTGGTTGGAAATTTGAATCTTGTATTCTTGAGTGTGTCAGGGAATAACTTTGAAGGTGCAATACCAAGAGAATTATGTGAACTTGAATTCATCACATTTGTAAGCCTATCTCATAACAGATTTTCTGGTGCATTGCCTTCTTGTTTGGGCAACTCATCATCATGGTTGAAGTTCATTCACTTAAGGAACAATAGTCTTGCCGGTACCATTCCTGAATCAATACTAAACAACTCTGAATTATTTTCTCTTGATTTGGGAGACAACAACATTTCAGGAAGTGTTCCCAATAGTGTCAATGGGCTCACAAATTTGAAGTACCTTTCATTGGCTGGGAATAGATTGCAAGGTCAACTTCCCAAGCAGATTTGTGAGTTAAAACAACTCAATTTCTTGGATCTTTCTCGCAATAACTTCTCTGGGACTATACCCACATGCTTCAACAATATCTCCTTTGGTAACCAAGGGAATTATTATGATTTTTTAGCAAACTACTTCAGATCTTCTTACTTTGGATTTATATACAGTCAACTGTTGTACATCAACTTTCAGTACCATAACTTTGATGTTGAAATGCATGACAAAGTTGCCTCTTATTTTGCCCCAGAAGAAATGAGAATTACTACAAAAGGTTCAAGTCTATCATACAAAGGCAATATTCTCAATAATATGTCAGGTTTGGATTTGTCTTGTAATCAGTTAGAGGGAAAGATTTCACAAACCATAGGAGATTTGGTTGCACTTCATGCCCTTAACTTATCACACAACCATTTAGTTGGGTCAATTCCAGATAGCTTCCAAAAGTTAAAGATGATTGAAAGCTTGGACCTATCTTTTAATAGATTGAGTGGGCAAATCCCTCTTCAACTGCAAGGCTTGAACTCTCTGGCTGTTTTCAATGTGTCCTACAACAATTTTTCTGGCAGAGCACCTGATGAAGGACAATTTGCAACTTTTGGTGGGAACAGCTACATAGGAAATCCATATCTCTCTTGGAGAATCAGTAATAGAGGCACTGCAATGGCACCATTACCAGCACTTGCTACCTTCAATAATGGAGAGGACAATTCTGTCATTGATTTCACTTCATTTTGTTGGACTTTTGCAGCATCCTATGTGATGGTAGTCTTGGTGTTCATTGCAATTCTTTGGATCAATCCTTATTGGAGGAGAAAATGGTTTTATTTTATTGAGGATTGCCTCTATAAATGTTTTGGTGGAGTCCTTAAAGATGTGTTCTATTAGGCATCTAGCAAGTGTTGAATAAGTTGTTCAAGAATATTTGATAGTGTTACAAATTGAAGGTTGTATTCATATCATGTGTAATCATATACGACAACTCTCTTGCTTTAGATTTCCATGCAATCTTTGCTCATTAGATTTTTAATTGACTTCCTTCATTACATGTATCTTTTTAGTAGTATCATAATCTTTTAGACTTTTAGTGATAATAATCAATCTTAATTTGAGTAGCTAGCGACAATTTTACTTTAATTAGTATATTTTCACGTTTTACATGAGCCATTTTGAAAATCTATTTTATCTTTTAGCTTTTTAATCGCATAAAGAAATTTATATATGCCAATAAACTATAGTTTAAATATCATAGTTACCGATGTTTTATTTATTTTTTAAAAGGGCTGTTCTTAAAAAATTTATCTACTTAATACTTTATATATTATTAAATAATTAATCTTTTTGTTATATTAATGTCTAATCAAATTTAAAAAAAAAAATACATAAAGAATATTGTGTCAAATCTAATATTTTACATAAATTTTTTTTTTTGTTACAAATCAAAAGATGTATTATCACACTTAAAATCTTAACAAATATATTTTATATATTTTTCAAGCATCTTTAAAAAATAAACTATCAAATTGTATTTTAAATATTTTAGAATTTGAACTTTTTTTTTCAAAATTAGAAATGAAACTTAAATCTACGACTTTTAAATAAATATGAATAAATTATGTCATTTGAACTATACTCCTTCTTATAAAAATTAGATATATTAAAGCTATAATGTAGTCACCCAAAAAAAAAAGTAACCAAAAAATATTAAAGCTATAATGTAAAACTGGAATAGTTGAGAGCAAACAGATTCAAGGTGAAGGAAGCAAACGCCTCCAATGGCGTGTCGTTCGCTGTTCTTCGCTCTCAGACGGTAAGCCTAACTACTCTCTCACTCGATGTTCCAAAATCACACTTTGCAACTGTGATTTGATGTTCATGTCATGCTGACCCTCTTTTCCAATCAATGTATATACATCCCACTGATTGAACCCTCTAAAACCCCCAGATTGGGAACATGTGAAAGTTCGAAAATTTCTTTGATTTTCTTGCATTTTCTCACTAAGCAATCAGATTGAAGTTGTTTAGGGTATTGGTAGTTCTCAACTCACCCACGATTATTGCAAATTGGTCATATCATGCAGAAACAGCAGCTATATCTATCAGCCGCAGCCTTGTTTCCTGAAGGGAGCATCAAACCTATCAAGATTTTCGTCCTCGGGTGCTGTGAACAGTGACGTGGCGATTGAAGAAGAGACTCATAGCTCTGTGGCTGAAGACGGTGATGACCTAAGGAGCAGAATCATGAGGTTAAGGCTCCCAAAGCGAAGCGCCACAAATATTATTCAAAAATGGGTCCTTGAAGGGAATACAATTACAGCTTCCGAGCTTCGGGATATATCCAAAGACCTTAGAAGATCTCAGCGCTTCAAACATGCTCTTGAGGTTTCTATTTGATCTTTTCCTTTCTCATGGTGATTGGAATTTTAATGATTTAGATGGTTAACTTGCTAGTATTATTAGATAGTTTTTATGGAGTTAGTTGTTCGTTTTTTGTATAAAAACCAAGGCTTAGAGCCTCAAATAATGGAGGACAAATAATCATTTTGTGAATTAAGGTCAGGGATCCTTTTGTCTAGAGAGCTAGGTTCTCTACATTGGTCATTAAGTTCATATCTCTTAGCATCTCTTGAAATTTAGCAAAATAGTGATGAGAGTGATACTGAGCAAGTTGGAAATGCTTCAGCTATTCCCTGCTCAGTTAGCTTAGCTAATAAGTTAGAGTGTTAGGTTGTTACTTGTTAATTAGTTGTGATGATGACTCAGCATACAGCGGGCACTTAGTTAGTTAGCTATGTCTATAAATAGAAAACTGTTGTAATATAGTTAGATTCTGTCACTCTAATTGCTGCATTCAATAAGAAAAGGGAGCTTTCCCAGCCCCTCAAAATTGTCTCTCATTTTCTCTTATTTTCTCACCAAGAAACTTGATCCTGCACCCGGTTTCAGCTTAGAATAATACAGTTTGAGATTTGGAGTTTTATTAGGTCTGTAAGGTTTCAAGTATTATAGTTGTGTTATGCTTATAATGGCTGAAATGAAGAATCCTATAGTGGTTGGTAATACACTAAGTATGGACTTTGATAAATAGTCCCATTGGCATTTGAATTTTGACTGTAATGGAACAAAAAGTTTAAAATTTATAAGAGCACATTGAGCATGGAAGGCTCTAGTATGAATATTGTTCTCTTATTTTCTGTTGGATCTACGGCTCTGCAGTTTGTGACTATTGATGATTGCAGATATCAGAATGGATGGTTGCCCATGATGAATACCAATTATCAGACTCTGATTATGCAGTCCGCATAGATTTGATGACTAAAGTTTTCGGCATTGATGCTGCAGAGCGTTACTTCGAGGGTCTACCTCTTGCTGCAAAGACAACTGAAACTTACACAGCCCTCCTCCATTCCTATGCAGGAGCAAAACTGATTGAAAAGGCTGAAGAACTTTATCAAAGGATTAAGGATTCCAATCTCTCCTTTGATGCCCTCACTTACAACGAGTTGATGACACTTTACGTGTCAGTCGGACAGCTTGAAAAGGTTCCCTTAGTTGTTGAAGAACTGAAACAACAAAAGGTTGCTCCAGATATCTTCACCTACAACCTCTGGATTAGTTCCTGTGCTGCTACTTTTAATGTTGATGAAGTTAGAAGGATTCTTGGTGAAATGAGTCATGGTGCTGGTTCTGATGAAAGTTGGACAAGATATTTGAACCTGGCAAATATATATGTTAAAGTAGGTCATCTTGACAATGCTGCTTCAAACACCCTTGTTGAGGCTGAAAAAAGAATCTCCCAAAGGCAGTGGATAACATATGACTTCTTAATCATTCTCTATGCCGGGTTGGGAAATAAGGATAAAATAGATCAGATATGGAAATCCTTGAGAATGACTAACCAGAAAATGATTAGCAGGAATTATATTTGTGTTGTTTCTTCATATTTGATGCTTGGGCATACAAAAGAAGTGGGTGAAGTTATTGATCAATGGAAGCAATCAACTGCCTCAGATTTTGATATGCTTGCATGTGAAAGGATTATGGCTGCATTTACAGATATTGGGTTAGGTGAAATTGCCAACAATTTGAACATGGTTCTCATTGACAAGAATCTCAATCCCGGAAACAATTAATCAGCAGTTCTTTGGCGGTGAATCTATCATGTAGTGTACTTTACAGGGTTTTGAAAGGAATTATGTATCTTATTCGCATTTCGCTGATGGATGACTCAATAAATAACCTGCAGGATGACAGTTTTGAACTGTTTTTGTGGATTTGTAACACTCCAGTGGTTCTATGTGAGAGCCTTGTATTTTCCTCATTTCCTCATTAGATTAGTTGTAATGCTGCTGTGGTGGCTAGATTTATTCCTACAAATTTTTATGTATGCTATCTTTTCCTTCTTTTTGGCAACATGTCTTGACAATGGTTAGTTAATAACTTAATATGGAAATGCTAAGTTTTCTTCTTCTCCTTTAATGAAGAATAGAAGCTAATACTACATGCAAGTGTTTAAGTAAGCACCTTTTTTGGTTTCTTGCAGAAACAGGGAGGTTTTCCCATAAATGGCAACAACCATTTGACAAGTAACTAAGCAATGCTGTAGCCTCCAAGCATAGATCTATCTAACTTCCAAATCCTAATGAAAGAACAAACAACAAACATTGAATTGAAATAGACCTAAAAGCCAAACAATAATGGATGATGGGACTGACTGCTTCTGCTAGCAACTAACATGGTACAAATCTCACAGAACAATTCATTAACATCCGCATTAAACAAGATGCATGATAGTACCATATGAAAATGCATTATTGGTATGGTATGGTATGGTATGGTCCTTGAATGAATCAATGGAAAGAGAAGGTTGAAGTGAAGGGGGTTGAATACAGGTAGTATGCTTGGTCAAGAGCCAACAGCCAATGGCAGAAGCATGTGAGGCAAATAGTTGTGAGCTTACGCGGCACAACTCCCACCATGCACTTTGGAAACAATATCCCTTTCCCGTATTTTCACACACTATGCATCATGCATGACCATCAATTCATGTTACAAAATATTATTACCAATTTATACTGTTCACTAATCACTACTGAGCTAGCCACAACTGTGTCTGTTTATTTTTGTCAATTTTTTAAGAGTTTAATTTTGATACATCTAAACATTTTACAGAGTCATTTAATTACATCTGTTCTTTTGGATGGTTATTTACGCTATCAATATAAAATATAGTTATTTTTGTAGACGTATCGTTACATAATTGGATACTCGTATAAAACTATTTTACACTGGTAGTACATCAAAATTAAATTATTTTTTAAAGTAATTTATCTGATATAGAGATGTAAAAAAAAATTGTATATACACTCTTGTCTAATTTCAGGAGTTAAATAAGTTATTTTTTTAAAATCAAGTAATTTAATAAAGATTTGCATGTTGCATATCACTCAACTGGGCATGCCAAAAGGTAATCTCATGCAAGAATTAATTTTTTTTTTTGAAAAAGAAAATTTGACAAAAAAAAATGACTTCTAATAATTGATAAGGTCAGACAGATAAGTAGGAAGACATGAATATGATATGTCCCGGATTTGAAGATTAAGAACCAAAATCATGATGTAGCAGAATCATAATCCTATCCTTGAGTTTTATATAATTAATTTAAATGATGTAGGAAATAAATTCAGATAGGTTTCATTGATTGGTAGTTCAGATTATTTGGATTTAATCTCATATGATGAAACCAAAACCACACATTTATTTTGAGGGGACACACTCTAAGTCTAAGGGTAAAAGTACAACCTAATGAGACAAACTGAAACTACTCTGCCAGTGTTGAATAATCTCCTAAGATTATAGTACTAGACCCAAAAAGTTTACCCTTACCTTATTCAATTCAGACTTCAGTGTGTGTCTAATGGTTTCAATTATCAAAAGGACAAGATTTAAATGTTGTTTTCTTGTTGACATTTAACCATATTTTAGTTAGCCTAGTATGGCACTGATTGAGAATTTGTATGATTCTTTTGGGAAAAAAAAAAAGAGATTGCATAATTCTTTGTAAAGTACAATTTTTTTTTAGTAAGTTCTTCCATAAAACGTTTTTCCTTTTTATCAGATATGTACAAGAAGTACAAAATTCTGCTGATGATGCAGAATATACCTTTTTTATTCCTTTCTGTTTTGCTTTAAGCTCCTCTGAACTTTGAAGTATATTATTATATTTTAATTTGTCTTTTATTACTACACCAACACTCTTGTTGATGACTCCAAATACACTAAACTTATAAAAACAAAACTGTAACTTTTTTTCCTTAAGCAAATTGTAAAAACATGTATAGTTTGGATTCACACAGGGACTATGAAACAGTCAAATGCAGATATGTTGGTAGTTGGTACCACTAGGACAAAACATATAACCACAAGTCATAGTCATTTTTGCCCTCAAAAATCCACTACCACTTGTTCATTTTTACCTCTCATCAATTTTCAAAACCTGTTCTTGTTCATAGGATAAAAGGAGACATGTTTACTCTTTTGTAATTTTGCTCTGCCAAGAGTTATTTCTCTTTTACCTTTGGCTATGATATGATTAATCCTAGTAGTAATCAATTGGCATTATTGTAATAATTGATTGAAGTTTTTTAGTTTTTACATGCCAAAAATTCTGCATGGGAGTGCGTTTATTTTTTATATTTGTTTATTTTTCCCAATGTCAAAGGAATGTTTTGGAATGTAATAAATTCAGTAACATCTAAAGAATAAAGAAAATAAGCTGAAAAGGAAGAGACATGTATGATTGTGTGGTCACAACTCACAACCTCACAGTTCAGTTTACAAAACAAAACTGAAGCTTTCTGTCTTAATACATTGACTCATAAGAAAGGGTTACCTAAAATCCAAAGGCTTGAATAAAAACACAAGCTGAGATTCATCATTAAGATTTCAAAAACAACAACACTAACACCACCACTGTCTATTGACTATGCCCATTTCAGCACAGCCTGTAAACCAGTCCTTCAACTTTTTTATTTCAAGAAGCCGACAATTTTTGTGATAACTCATTACTCCAACCATCCCATGTGGTTTCCTCCTTTCACTGAAGTCTCTTGTCTACTACTCTAGTCTCTCTACTCATTCACATAGCTTTTTTTTTTTTTTTATCTCTTGGCCTTGTGTGTGTAAAAGCTACTTTTCTGAGAAAAATTCAAGAGCTCTGCATTGTGAATCTGGCTTTTGCAGCATGTGGGAATCAGAAAGTGAATCAGCAGCAGTAGGACAACAATATGGGGGTGGAGTACTCACATCAACCAAGCATGGTGTCAAGACAGAAGGATTTGTTCAAAGAGGCCACTCTTGGTATGTTTAATTATACTTAATGCGTATGATTAATTAGTACCCTTTTTAAGGGTGTTAACAGTTACTAATCTCCTTTACTAATTCTAGTAACTTTGAAAGTCTTAAGACACATGGCAGAAGATGGGACTGAAAAGTTTGTTTTTTTATACTGTTAATTTGTCCATTTCATAATCTTTGAACAATCTTAATAAGTTTAGTCCCTTCCATTGCAGGTATGTTGCAACTGATATTCCAAGTGACTTTCTAGTACAAATTGGAGAATCTAGCTTCCATTTGCATAAGGTATGCAATTTTTGTAACCTTATAGTATGTATAGTCATATATACAAGGAGATAAGGTACTAATCTTTGTACTGTTGAATTTTGTAAACCTTTTGTTTCCTTTCTCTTTTGTGAAAAAGTACCCCTTGCTATCTAGAAGTGGAAAGCTGAATAGGATCATATATGAATCCAGAGACCCGGATATAAATAAGATAGTTATGGATGATATCCCTGGTGGGCCTGAAGCTTTTGAGCTTGCAGCCAAATTCTGCTATGGAATTGCTGTTGATTTAACAGCAGGCAACATCTCTGGCCTAAGATGTGCTGCTGAGTATCTTGAAATGACAGAAGACTTAGAGGAAGGGAATCTCATATTCAAGACAGAAGCATTCCTCAGCTATGTTGTTCTGTCTTCTTGGAGAGACTCCATAGTGGTGTTGAAAAGCTGCGAAAAGCTCTCGCCTTGGGCCGAGAACCTCCAAATTGTTCGCCGGTGCAGCGAGTCCATAGCTTGGAAAGCTTGTGCTAATCCTAAAGGAATAAGGTGGTCTTACACCGGAAGAACAGCTAAAATTTCCAGCCCAAGATGGAATAGCATGAGCATGAAAGATTCAAGCCCAAGTAGGAATCAGCAGGTTCCTCCTGATTGGTGGTTTGAGGATGTTTCGATCCTCAGGATCGATCACTTTGTTAGAGTGGTAACTGCAATCAAGGTTAAGGGTATGAGATTTGAATTGATTGGTGCTTCAATAATGCATTATGCAACTAAGTGGCTACCAGGATTGATCAATGACACAGCACTCCAAAATGATGAAGCAAGTAGCTGCAGCATCAGTAACAGTAGTAGTAATACTAGTGGCAATAGCTGGAAAGGTGGGCTCCACATGGTTGTGGCTGCACCTAGAGATGATGCCTCTTCAAGTCTTCAAGCTAAGGATCATAGACTCATCATTGAGAGCCTCATCAGCATCATTCCACCACAGAAGGATAGTGTCACATGCAGCTTCCTTCTTAGACTTTTGAGAATGGCTAACATGTTAAAAGTTGCTCCTGCACTTGTTACTGAATTGGAGAAAAGGGTGGGAATGCAGTTTGAGCAGGCTACACTTGCTGATCTTCTGATTCCATGTTATAATAAGAGTGAGACTATGTATGATGTGGACCTTGTTCAGAGGCTATTAGAGCATTTTCTTGTGCAAGAACAGACTGAAACTTCAAGTCCAGGTAGACAATCTTTTTCGGACAAACATATGGGAAGTAGTAACTTGAATGCCAAGGCAAGAGTTGCAAGGCTTGTCGATAGTTATCTTACAGAAGTGTCCAGAGATAGAAACCTGTCCTTGACAAAGTTTCAGGTGCTTGCCGAAGCTTTGCCGGAGTCAGCTAGGACCTGTGATGATGGACTTTACAGAGCAATTGATTCATACCTTAAGGTAATTAACTAACTACAGTTTCATTGGTTAGAGTTAAAATAAAAGATTGAATTGATTCAATTCAGAATTACCAAAGAATTAACAGTAAAAATGTGTTTAGTTAGTTCTTTCATAGTCTAAATGATTTCTACTTCTGAATTATCTTCTCTGCGAAACAAATAAACAGGCGCATCCAACGCTGTCTGAACATGAAAGGAAGCGACTCTGCCGTGTAATGGATTGTCAGAAACTCTCCATTGATGCATGCCTGCATGCTGCACAAAATGAAAGGCTTCCATTAAGGGTAGTGGTGCAAGTTCTATTCTCTGAACAGGTGAAGATCAGCAATGCATTAGCCAGCAGTTCTCTGAAAGGTGATGATGAATCTCTTAACCATCCAATGGTTGTGAACCGAAAAACACTCCTTGAAGGAACACCACAATCATTCCAAGAAGGTTGGTCAACTGCAAAGAAAGACATCAACACACTCAAGTTTGAGCTTGAGAGTGTGAAAGCCAAGTACTTAGAGCTCCAAAATGACATGGAGACTTTACAGAAACAATTTGATAAGATGATGTTGAAGCAGAAGCATACATCAGCATGGAGCAGTGGATGGAAGAAGCTGACCAAATTTACAAAGACAACAAATGTTGAAAACCATGATGTTCCACCACATCAGCTTCCAACAGCTTCTGAAGAACATAACAGAAAGACTACTAGAAGGTGGAGGAATTCGATTTCCTAAAGGCCTAGTTTTACTTGGAACCATTTCTTCTGAGTCCCCACCTTTTTTCTTTTTGGTCATATTTCATTACTTTTCTTCATTTGAACAGTAAATGAGGCTTCTCTTCTTTCAGTTCCTATTGTATCTTATAGCAAGATTCTAGCTAAATTATAATTTGTTACCAAATTCAATAATATATTTCCAGTGTAAAAGCATATTTGAATCCTCTTGTTTTCTTCTTTTTTTTACCCTTGACTATAGAAGAAATTGAACCAGTGAAAAAGGGGAATAAATAATGATATCAAAATATTAAGGGAGACAGACCTAAGCTAAGGCAAAATTAATTTAATCACAAACTATAAAAGGAAGAAACATAATTAGATATTCCAACATAAATTATGCCACCCTGCATGAAAATAGTGATGGGCTTGTCATGTGATGCAAAAGCCTTCCAAGGTGGGCAATAAGTAAATATGTTGATGGCATGGGATCAAATCAAATCACCAAAATAGTGTATACCACAACACATGACAAGGGACAATATCAATAATCATGGCATTGCAGATGCTTCAGGTGAAACACCAAATATCATCATTCATCACCATCAGATTTTGAAGGTACCATCCGGGGGAAAAACTAGGGAGCAAAAGTTAATCTGCTAATGATTATCTTTATTATGGTAATAGTCATCTTCTCTAATTGATTTGATTATAGTGTTGTTTTTTATGTACAGTCCAGGTGGCATTTTAGTCAACTTCAGTGTCAAATCCTTGATAATGGCAAGATAATCAATTATCCAGGTGGCAAAGGTATTGTAGTTCAAAAAACATTTAAACCAAACAACTCAATTTTGCAACTTAATTCAAAAAGATTGAATTGTTGTTACATATTTTTCTTTGGGGGCCAGGATTTAATCAATACACCATCAACTTCATTCGGATCAAGTTCTTTTAAAGTGAAAAAGTTAATAAAAGTAAAAAAAGAAACATCTAATTATTCTTAAAACAAGATAATAAAATTCATATATGATAAAAATTACAAATTCAATAATGATTATGATTCACTGTATCACTTTACAAACTTTTTGTAAAATTCTTTCCATTTTCATGAACTAGTATAGGATTAAAAAAATCCGGGAAGAGAAAATAATCATACTGAATCACTGAATATTGAATGGCTCAATAGGTATAAACAATAAAACACAAGAAAAGACAACCAACATAGACAAATCAGTGAAGAACAGCTACAAAAACCAGAATATATAGATGATAGATTCACCCCCCCAAACAAATTATTAACACAATCACTCAACCGACACATAAATAGTAGTAGGCTAGTAGCATCATGAAAAGGAAACCTCGAATGCTCAACCAACCTCTCAATTACAACGTAGAAAATAGAAAAAAGAAAGAAAAAAAATGTCTTTGATGTTGATTCCACCCTCTAGGATGTAAAACAAAGTAACCTTTACCACAAATGACACATCCAACAAAAAGGGTCCCAGCAAGCAACTCATGATGTAACAACCACTCTCCTCATTCAATTTGAAGCATAACCCAACATCCAAAACTTAAACTTTTCTTGACACTTTTTTAGAGAGTCCCATGCCAATGTGATATGATATGCGTACAAGTTTGAAAGAGAGGCCAAAAGCATCAAACCAGGAATCAAGAGGAAGGTGCAGAGTGGGACCCAAGTTACCTAACGCGCATGCATTCAATCACCATTCACCTACAGACTTCAACATTTTGAGGGTGGAAAATAAATATCCACTTTTGCAGCACAGTCATCCTCCACTACCATCTACACTCCAAGAAAGCCAAAAGATACAAATTCTGGTCAACAAATTGATATCCCAAGCCCCATTTTTTTTTCCCTCCAATTGCTGCTTTTACTCCCTTATTGCACACAACTAAATATAAACCTTGAGAAAGCAGAATGGAAGAAAGTAAGAAAAGAACCAAGCATGCTAATTGCTAAGTTCAAACTTCTCATGAAACAGAGCTAAGAATTCGTCGACTATGACCTTTTTCGCTATTGATGTGTCCTTATATCAAAGTATGCTATGGCGGCGATGAGCCTTTGGTGATATTATCTTCTCCGGAAGTACCAGTCATCAAAGAATTCAAGTACTCAATTGTTTCATCAATGACTAACAGTGGATTCTTTCCCTTTGCACCAGGAACTAAGTTCTCAAGTACTCTCAATGATTCCCGGATTTTATCCCTTTTCAGTTGAATATCATCCACCATTGAACTATTGTCTTTAGTTTGCTCAGCACCTCCAGAATACACACGGCCACTGGAATATTTTGATTCAGCGTCGCTGGCATGCTCATAGGTATCATTTAGTCTTGCTAAACCCGCAGTACCTGCAGGCATTGGTGATCTATAGTACTCGCCATTAATTGACTTCCGCCTTTTGTTTGGCAAACCAGAGCTCGCAACCTCCTCCTTTGAATCCTCATACTGCTCTTGCATCACATAAGTCCTTTTAGTAACCAATGGAGAGTGGCCTGTACTTGTTACCTCATCATCATCATCGCCACTGAAATCAGAATCATCAGAATAAAGCAAGGCATTGATTTCTTCTGTGTCTTCATGCATTTCACTTTCTTCATTAACTATATGATCATTATCAGACTCTTCTGTTGAACTGTTCGGTAGATGCTTTTGACCCAAATTAGCTGCCTTTTCGTCCTTGTATACATATGGCGTAGCATTAACAACTTGACTCTGGAACTGAGGCAAGACAGAACTATAAAACAACCTTGTCTTATTACCAGATTGGTCGAAAATAAGTAACTTCTTCTGCAAAGATACAGAATTTGCATTTTGCAGTTGCATAGCCTCTTCAGTATGCATTTCTTTCAAAGTTGGCAATGACTGAAGATACTGATGGAACCCCTGCACTACTTCATTGGTGGGCTCAGCCTTCAGATATGGGGCAGCAGGAGCCGCAAATCCAGGAAATACACTCACCGCAGGCAAGATGAATGTACTAGGATTCAGATATGCTGAAGAACCATACAAGTTTGGCTCCGGCACATTCAAACAAGGTGATGACCCAGCCATATGCTGTGAGCAAGGCCAAGGCATATGATCCTTAACCATCCAACGACAAAAATAACCTAAAGAACAATAGTCGATCAATCAATGATAAAGATGACAAAACAAACCCTTTCCAATGAAAAAGTACAAAATAAAAATATTTACCAGTAGATGCTATGGTGCTTTGATATGGAAGCTGCTTCAATAGCTTGATTTCTCTTGTGCACAAATAATAGTAAAAGAAAACTACAAACCTCAAGCTTCAGCTAAATGAGAAAAAAAGTTGATCTATCTACGTGACAGGCTTAAGCAAATGACGAAAGTACTCAGCCTGCAAAGAGTTAGAAGATAGCATTCATCACCCATGAGCTCATAAAACAATCCAATAATTAATAAAGATAACACAAAATGGATATAAGTTTTTTCATCACAAATCAAGCTTCAAAATCATGTCTGTAAGTCATATGGTACCAACCTGACAATCATGCAAGGGTTGAAAGCATGCTATCACTCTAACAACAATTGTCGATTCGCCTTCAATTCCATTCTCATGTTTTAATGCCCGAAATCTTGTTTGGCTTGCCGCTTGGCACACCATAACTACTTTTAATCGTTACCACGCTACTCAATCAATCTGATCCTAATGCACCCCAAAAAATATGCCACAATAGAGTATGGCAATGAAGACACTAAACTAACTACAAAGTAAAAATCAGCTACAACTAGAGAACTATTGGAGACAAGAACAACACTACTGCAAAAAAATACCAGGCTTGCACTTCACTACTGAGATTTCAGCTGATTCTATACTTATCTGAAGAAATTATCAAACAATGGTTGACTTCCATGGGTGCAACTAACTATAATGCAACAAAAGTAACAATATGGAGAACTTAAGGGAATGATGATCTACAGAATAACTTTACAATACAAGTTCAGGCGTACAACTTTGCGAAACACATCAACAGAAAGACCAAACCACCGCATTCTGGTTTCTTCTTAACACCCAGAACTCCTTAGAGTTTCATACAGATGTTAGGCCCTCAAGAACCAATGCCCCTGAAAAGAGATATATCAGAATAAAAATCACAATTTCCTTTTCCATAGATAATTAAAAATAAAAAATAAAAAAGCTTGTTTTAGAAACCAGGCAGAGATACAAAGAGAAAATAGAGGTAAAAACCACCATGCTGTTCTCTAGGTGAAACAGAAAAAAAAAAGGGCATGAATTTACCATTTTTCCCCATCTCAATAAGAACAAGTAAAACACAAGTAAACCATTAAACTACTCTACAATCCTCAAAGTTCCCACCACCTAACTCTCCGTTAATTCAGTAGCAAAATGATCCCAAAAAACAAAATAGCCCCATAAGACTGAATTTCATGAAGATCATATCCCCATTTCACAAAGGCTTCAACTTTAATATTTTATCTATCATGGGCCAGCTACCTTTTTTTCCCCTTAACAGAAACTTAGGAAGCAAAAAGAACAGAGGGTCAGAGAGTATCAGAATTTTAGATACTTACAAATAGATTGAGATTGATAAGATTGGCTTCCAAATGTGAAGAGTTCAGAGAAAAAAGAAAGGAAGGAAAGAAAGTTCTTAGAGCGGTGGCAGAGAAGCAGGTAGAAGGAGAAAATGTAGAAAGAGGTGGATGTGTTTATTATGCTTTATGCATGCTCACACCTATATACACAACTTAATCTCACTTTTGCCCTTCATTTCCACATTATAATTCAAATTTAACCTTTTCCCACTATTTCTTATTTTACTATTCTTTTTTGTTGGAATATTTTACATTTTTACTATTCTTTTATTACATACTAATACACTATTTCGCATTGTTAATTTTTTTTCTCCTTGAAAGTCTCAAAAAGCATATAAATCATACTAATACATAGGGTTGCACATAGATCGAATAATATCTGCATATCTGTGGTAATTATCTGCATCTGATCTGAATTTTGTGGATATTATCCGATCCACACAATGATAGGATCAGATTGCGGATTCGGCCGTGATATCCGCGGATCCGATCCGCAAATCCACATATCCGCACATCATATATAAATAGCATAGTTTAAGAAAGTAAATCTTAATGTGATATGAATTTTAGTGTGTTATTTTATGAATTTTATAATATTTTGTTTTTAATTTTTTATGTTGTACTTCAACTTAAAATAATTAAACTTAAATCTTGTGTTATTATTTTGTTTTTGTTATTCAAGAGAACTATTGTTGATAATATTTTAGGAGTAAATAGGCTTAAACAGATAAAAAATGAATTTTTTGGATATTTTTTTGTAGTACAGTCAAACAGAATCCTAAAATAATTTTTTTTAATTATGCGGATATACCTGATATCCGATCTGACCTAAAAAATGCGGATATCGTATCCGATCCGATCCGATCTGTGTGCAGCCTACTAATACACTATCTCTAATATTTTTTTTTTTAATTAAGAGTTTTTTTTGTTTGTTTGTTTGATTTTAGTATAATTTTTTTTATACTGTTTTTTACTTTTGAGATTCACTAGAAATTGAACTCTAAATCTTTTGAACATAAAATTCTAAACTTCTAATACTATATTATAAAAGTACTTTATATCTCTAATTATATAACTCATTCTTACACCAATACAGAGAAATCAAGCGAGAGAACATAAGATGAGAAGACACCACATCCAACTCAAAACCTTAAGGTGTCAAGTTAATGGGTCTCTCATCTTATAAATTCCTCACTCTTCCATGCTTTCTTTGATGTGGGACTAACTTCAACACTCCTCACACTTGCAACACTAACATATCTAGTATCTACTATATATTCCAACCAACTATATGCTTTTCTATTAACTTATAATGATTATTATTAACTTGTTTGTTAAAGCTGAAATGAATAATTTTGAGAGAAAATAAAATTTTTGCTAAAATAATCATAAATAAATGCACCCTAAAATTATTTAATAAATGATTATATAAAGAATAAGTTGTATTTGGATTTATTTATAATGAAGATGGAGGGAAAAAAAAGGGGAAGAATAAACTTGTGATCTTATTATCCAAACTTCGATAAAGTCTATAATTCCGTCTCAATAGATTATAGATGTGCAAGCACTAATTATTTGGGAAGTTTGCTTAAATAATGAATGATAGATGCTTGGCCGTGATTGATGATTATCAAGAGCATGAACCTTCCTATCATACGATTGAATAGTCGTAATAATAATAGTAATAATTAATTATGATGACAATAACAGTTCTATCTATTATCTACTTTTTTTGTTATATAAAAATAAATATTAATTTATTATTAAAAATATTTGATAATAAAAAATAATTAAAACTTATATTATTTAATATATTAATTATTGTTAGAATCAATAAATAAGACAAGTTTAGACTTCTTCTTAATATTACTGATTTATTATATAAAATAAACTTATACCATATTAGATTTTATAAGTGTATCACATCAATAATTTTTCATAGGTTAAATTTTACAACTTTATATTATAAATTAAGAGATAATATATTTTTATATAGTATTGATACAAAACTTTAATCCTCTTAATCAACTAAATTTAATATCTATTATTATTCAATTAAATTAAAAAATAACGATTAAATATAATTAATATCTACATTAAAACGATGATAACAATAATTTTCTGTTACATATATTTAAAGTGTAAAGTATTTAGTCTACTTAAATATTTTCTATAACTCTGGCTCTTGCTACTATTATTATCCTATTTCATAATTTCTCAAATCAATTATCCAAATCATTTCCAAATACATTGGCTTTGACACAACAACATCGACTTAGTATGTATTATGTATAGATTCTAATGTATCATAATTAGTAAAGTTTATTTATAATTTTATACTACATTTTTTATATTTTCATTCTCAATTATTTTTTTTAATTATCTCCAAATACACTAAAAAAAATCTCAAAATTAAACTATGGAACGCCATCCATTGAAAAATATTAAAAAACAATTTGTTTTTTAAAGTCGGTATCATTTGTTTATAAAAAACATTCACACCAATAAATAAAGAAGAGTTTATCTTCTTAGAATTGATTATATTACATGATAAAATATATAAAAAAAATTTCTATTATATAAAGATATTAGAAAATACACACAAATAATATTAAAGAAAGAGGTCAACTTCATATGATTTTGTACTTTTGTTGTTGTATTTTTTTATTTATCTTTTTTGAATAATTATATTAAATTATATACAAATTACAAATATTTTTTACAAACAGATATTTAAGTTTAATATTAATTTATATATTATTTAATTAATTCTTAAATAATATAATACTTTTAAATTTATACTATATAGTATAATTAATTTAGTTTGTCACACGGTGCGCAGGTCTTAGTCTAGTTGATGTTAAAGTCTTGCACTTTGCAGAGACATAAACATGTGCAATTCACTCATCAAAAATCTAATATACTCATTTAGCAACCTAATTTGTTTCTTAATTAGCCATTTAAATGCAACTAATCTCAAGGGCCCAATTGCCCCCACCAAAAGTTTGTACATTTTGCAAGGTGCATTGTACTAATCATGCAAGAGCATGATACCCAAACAAAAGAATAAAACAAATAAATAAATAATAGTGAAATAAAGAAAAATGGGAATTATGCAAATACAAGAACCAACCATCAAGTGCAATGCACATTTTATTCGTTCACTAAGTGCAATCATCCAATGTAATATATTACACCCGTGCATTTGATGAAAAGCCAAAAAGAAGAAGAAGAAGAAGAACCAAATGTTTAAAAGATGGCAATAGCACCCAATAATTTATGTATAATAGTGTGAATTATGTGCTTGGTGGTGGTACACCATTTTGCTTAGAGTGGAGGGTACAAGCACCAGATGCCTAATGTCTATGATGAGGTCCACACTTTAAGTTACATATATACCAAAGTGTTGTTGGATTTCAGAGACTAAAATGCTTGAATTCAGGGATTCCCTTTAACCTTTATCAACATTCACTTCAATTGAATTCATTGCAAATGCTGAAATACATTCCTTTTTTGGGCTCCACGGCATTTTTTTTTCCCTCTACAAATGTTTTTTCAGTGAGCTTTATCAGAACTCAGCAGTACTACTTGTAGTGGGAAGATTAAATGGTAATAGATAACTGAGAAGCTAGGAAGAAGTAAAGCTTTGCGTTACGAAATTAGCTACTTCAGTACAAATTTTTTCCTTTAAAAATATAATTAATAATTTTTAATTAAAATATTTGGAATATAAAATTATTAATATCATTTGGATAACTAAATTATTTTATTATATAATATTAGAATACAAAGAATATGAAATAATTAGTAATTTAAAAGTAAATATATAATTAACCTTTGTGTAACCTTTATTATAATTTTATTAAAAGAACTTTTATAATTACATCTAAATATAAAATAATGTTTTACTTCTATTTTTTTCTTTTTGTTGTCTACGGCATCTTCCAGCCCAATAAATCAAAGACTAATTCGTGACAGATCTAAATTCCTTTTAAGGGTTAGACGAGTGAACTGAAACTCGACCAACCTAAATTGGTTTACTTCTATTTTGTTTTAAAAAAAGCAACATTTACCCTAACCGCACACACTGTACATAAGATGTAAGTTACATATAACATTATAACTTGGGATATATATTTATAACCAACTAGAATTTATCGAGTATTAACTCATTCATCTACTTAAATAATTATTTAAACTTTGAAGTTTAAATTAATTCTTAACATTATTTTCGTATAAAGTTAATAGTTGATAACTGTTAAATAATAATTTAATCAAATTTATCAAATCATTTAACAATTCTCAAATTTGATAAATTTATGCCTCCTAACATTTAGATTCGAGGTGTGGTGTGTTTTTGGAGTCAACTATTAATTCGGGGTTTGGACCTTACAGGCTTACACTTTAGGCATGCGTAACTAATATAGCTTTGTCAATGCTCGCGTGAGTTTGCGTTTCCTTTTTTTTGTTTTTGTTCAGAATCCTCTGCCACGATAATTGGAGCAGCACCATTGATCGTGGAGAAGATGATAGTGACGAGTCGATGGCTTTAACGCTGAACTCTTGCCTCCACCCTGAAGAACGCAGCAGCAATCAGCAAAGGAGAGGCAAAAAACAACACGTTCAAAATGTGGCGCTGTTGTTTGGAAACCGGGTCGGATGTGGGTTAGGATTCGGTTTCTGGGTTGGCCTTACTTTGGTCACAGCCGAAGACCCAAAAAAACAATTGAGGACTTACTAGCTTTTCTTGGTACATGAATATAAATTGAGTTTGCTTTTTCTTTTCTTTAGACTTTTTGAGTTCTTAGAAGTGGGGTTTTTTTGGACATGAAGTGGGCCTTCTAAGTTTAATTTGTTCTTCTTCTTCTTTTTGGTTACGCACACAGAAAAAACCAAGGAACAAAAAAAATGCATAACTAGCAACTAAAGTAGTATGTTATATCATCAAAGATCATTCGGAAGTTATTCATGATTCAGCCGAAGTACTCAAAAGCATACACAATACATGATATGACACTAACACTAAAACTAATACCAATACCAGTCCTTATTTATTAAAATGAAAAGAGCAACAGTATGTGTATTGTGTTCACTTCACTGGGCACTGAGGACTTCAATTTCGAACTCCAAAACAGAGTTGGGCTGTATCCCCCAGGCAGGGAAGCCACCAGAACCGTAAGCATAATCAGGGGAGCACTGCAAAACCAAAACACTATCTTCAAATTCAATCATCCAAACTCAACAAACATACAAGTAATTTGAAAGCATGGCGTACCCGGAGACGAGCCACTTCACCGACTTGCATGCCAAGAACACCTTCATCCCATCCCTTAATAACAGATCCCTGCCCTATCTTGAAACTAAAAGGTTGCTGCCCTGGATCCTTTGTGCTATAACAAAACCAACCATAATTAATCACTTTATTATACTTAATTACATCTCAATAGTGCTATGTCAGGTAAGATAAGCTAACCTCCAAAATTTCTGGGAGAGGTCACCATTTTTCCCTGCTCACCGCAAAATATGTATAAGTAATTTAAATTTAGTAGAAATAATCATCGGAGAGCGGAATTGAAAGTGAAATGTAAATCATTACAGAAAACCGACATCGAAAATAAGAAATGAGGAAAAAATATGTAGTTAGGGTTTGAGAAAGGGGGCAAGAAAGTGACCATAGCCAGTGCAGTGAACGGTGACGTTCTGACCGGGAACAGGCTTGGGACCGGTGCCGGGCCTCACCAATTGCTTCTCCACTCCCATTTCTGCGACTGATTCTGATTCACTGATTCTCGACGTAGCCTGCAACTAAAGCTATTCTCTTTCACCGCTCTCTACTCTCAGCCTACTACTTCACCTCAGCTCCTTTTATAACCCCCATTTAAACTTTTTTTAACTATAAATAATAAAATTTTATATAATTACCCAAATTAATCCCGAGATTTTTTATAATAAAAATATTATGTATATATAAAAATTAGTTATTAAATTATTTATTAATTATTATATATTTGTATATAAATATTGTTTAATTTAATTTTAATGTATATTTTATATATGTGATTATTTTTTATGTACATATGACATTATTATTATTATTATTATTATTATTATTATTATTATTATTATAAATATTTTTTTTATATATCAATAAATAATTATTTAAAAATTTACTTTTCAATTCTCATATAATTAAAAGTCAATTCTTATGAGAAAAAGGATTCGAAGAATGGGTAAGGGAGGAGGATCCGATGAGAGCAGGAGAAAGGTTTGAGGGCAGCACACAATAAGAATGAGCATTTCAAGGAGAATAAGGGGGAAAGTGTGGGGAGGATTGTGCCAAGTGTTATGGAGGATTTATGTGAGGGTAGTCATAGTGGGATTTAGAGGATATCTTTTCGCGATAAAGTTATTGGTTCTTCACAAGCAGCAGGACAACGCAGAGTAGATGGGTTAGAAGGGGATGCCTTAGCAATGGTAACGGGGAAGCAAGGTGACCCCAAGCTACAAACGGTAACTTTCATTAACGAAGCTAGGATTTTTCTTTCAGAGCCTTACAACGAAGCTATTGTGATTAAAGTTCTGGGAAAACACTTCAGTTATATGGCCCTAGTTCATAAACTAAAGGGGATATGGAGACTCAAGGGTGGCTATGAGGTTCTTGATGTGGACTTTGATTATTTCCTAGTCAAGTTTGAGCACAACGAAGATAGGGAGAAGGTCCTGTTAGGAGGTCCATGGTTGATATTAGACCACTACATTGCAGTTAAGCTGTGGTCATCAGATTTTAGACCATGCGAAGACTCTTTTGGGGATATGATGGTCTGGATAAGAATTGCTGGATTAAGCATATGGTACTATCATGAGAGAGCTATAATGAGAATTGCTTTTGCTATTGGTAACCCATAAAGATTGATTTAGCGACCAAATCGGCAGAAAGAGGCAAATTTGCTCGTGCCTGTGTTCAAGTGAATCTTGGACTACCGATTGTTCGGAAGATTATTGTTGATGGCTATGAATATGATGTGGAGTACGAATGCCTGTAGTTGCTATGTGAGAAGTGCAACTGTTTCGGACTTTCGGTCATACCACAGTCACATGCAAAGGAGAGGCAGTGGATGTTAAGTCCGGGGATGAGACTCTCAGTGATGGGGCGGTGAGGAAGGCAGCGAAACCGAGTGGCCAACACCTAGGAAACCAAATGGAGAAAGATTTTGAATTTGGAAATAATCCCAATTTGTCCGCATCAGTTATGGATTATGTGGAGAAAGAAGAGGTTACATTGCATGGTAAGGAGACTAAAAATGGGCACATGATGGAGGAGGAAAGGTGGACTAAAGTGATAGCTAAGTGAAAAGGAAAATTGGTCTTTTCAAAAATAGCCCAAAATGATTCATTGGAAAAGAAGCACTTGATTTCTACAAAGAAGATTGGGTTAAGTCCAGGTAAAGGCCCAGTCATAAAGAAAGGAGAGAAGGCTTTGACGGGCCACGGGGCGGGTAATAGGTCTTCTAAGTTCAGGAAGCATCACACTCCAATGCTTGGCTAAGAAAAAAATTAGGATGCCAATCTAATACCCGTTGTATTGACCTTCACTCCTATAATCAAGAACGGCCATAAGAGGCTGAGACCGGCATCTCTCCAAAGCTCGCCGGTGCTACTGAGCAATGATGGCAGAGCAAGTCAGCAGCAGCGGATTCCACCCTCTATGTCACCTAGTTCGATGAGGAGTGCTCCAGAACAAGTGTTGGGAATGGAGAAGCAGGACTCTCAAAAAAATCCTGGTGGCCCGTCTACCTCTTCATAAAGCTCCTCGCCTGAGGTTGGTGCCTTTTTTGATAATTTTAGTTTTATGGATAATATAGATATCAATTTTCTTTCTTGAAATATTAGAGGGACTTCTAACAAATTGGCCCGAGTTCACTGCAAAGAGTTAGTTAACAAATATCATCCAACTTTTTTTTATTATTTTGGAAACTCATGTTCCCTTTGAGCTTTTGAAATATTTCTGGAGCAAGCTTGGTTATCGGGATATTGGTGTTGTAGAGGCAAGTGGTCACAGTGGAGGAATTTGGATTTTATGTTCTAATTCTTCAATATCGGTGAGAGTTTTAGATGCAGTTGATCAGTGTATTAGCCTTGAGATTCAGATGGGTGCTGTTTCTAGTTTTTGTAGTGTTGTGTACGCTAATCCTCATGTTCATCGACGTATGAGGTTGTGGAGTGATTTGATCAAGGTCTCTAATATGATTCAAGGCCCTTGGATTGTGTTAGGTGATTTTAATGATATTCTGATGCAAAACGAGGTGAAAGGAGGTTCCTTTTATAATGCAAGATCGAAGAAGTTTGCTAAAACCTTGGCTGAATGTAATTTGTTTGATATGGGGGCTATTGGGAGAAATTTTACTTGGTTTCGAAAGGTGAAAGGTGGGCTGCAGGTGGCAAAAAAATTGGATAGAGCGGTGATCAATCAAGAGTGGCGCCTCTTATTCCCGGAGGCATATAATGAGGTGTTAGCGCGTCTTCATTATGATCATTGCCCTTTGCTCATTCGATGCAAGAAGGAGGGGACTACTAAGAAGGGTAAGCGTCCTTTTCGATTCCAGGCTGCTTGGTTAACCCACCCCCTTTTTCGGGATGTTGTTCATACAGCTTGGAGTAAAAGAGCCCCAGATGTTATTAAGAGTTTGCTTGAAGTCCAAAAGAATGCGCTTAATTTCAATAAAGAGATTTTCGGAAATGTGTTTGTTAAAAAGAGGGAGCTTGAAAGACAACTAAATGATATTCAAGTGTCTCTGAAAAAGTGGGAAGACCCAGAGCAGCGGATTAAATAGCAAGGTTTGCATGAGGAGCTGAACTCTATCCTCCTCCAAGAAGAGCTAATGCGGTACCAAAAATCTAGAGAGCAGTGGGTTAGATGCAGAGACCGAAATACTAAATTTTTTCATCTTCAAACGATAATCAGGCAAAAAAGGAACAAGATTCATGGATTGTTTCTTGAAGGTGGTACTTGGTCTTCTGAAGAGACGATTTTGGAATCAGAAACAAACTCTTTCTTTCAAAAACTTTTCTCTACAAGGGAGGCAGTTAATCTGGATGCCATGGGAGAATTTCCTTGTCCTTCTTTTAGTAGAGAGGCCTGCCAAAAGCTTGTTGAACCAGTAGCTCTCGAAGAGGTGAAAAGAGCTGTGTTCGGCATGAATTCTTTCAAAGCTCCGGGTCCAGACAAATTTCAAGCTCTCTTTTATAAAAAATTTTGGGACTCTCTTTGCAGTTATGTGTGGGGCTTAGTGAAGAGAGTCTTTGCAAGTGAGAACATCAGTGCGGCGGTTTTTGACACATTCATTGTTCTGACCCCCAAAGTTGAAGCTCCGTCTTACCTGAAAGATTTTCGTCCTATTAGTTTATGCAATGTTCTTTACAAAATTATTACAAAAGTGCTTGTTAATAGGTTTCGTCCTTTCCTTTCTGAGATCATTGGACCGTTTCAGGATGGTTTTATTCCAGGGAGAGGAACAACATAAAATATAATAATTGTGCAAGAAATAATGCATTTCATGAGGAACACCAAGTCGAAGAAGGGTTCTATGGCATTTAAGATTGATCTTGAAAAAGCTTATGACAGGGTAGACTGGCGATTCCTTGAAACTTTCTTGATCAAATTTGGTTTTCCTGTGGCTACTATTAATCTTATCATGGCTTGTGTGACTTTGCCTCTTTGTCTATTCTTTGGAATGGTAATATGCTTCAAAGCTTTAAACCCATAAGGGGGATGAGACAGGGGGATCACATGTCCCCTTATCTTTTTGTGCTTTGTATGGAGAATCTTTCTTATCTTATATCGTATAAAGTCTCTCAAGGATCATGGATCCCAGTATCTATTTCTAGACATGGCTCAAAAATCTCTCACTTGATGTTTGCTGATGATCTATTACTTTTCTGTAAAGCCACAAAAACTCAGGTGACAGAGGTTATGAAGACTCTGGATATGTTTACTCAAGCATCGGGGCTGAAGGTAAATATCCATAAATCGAAGGCTCAATGTTCCAAGAATGTTTCAGCGAGAAGAAAAGAGGTGCTTTCAGGGGTCTCTAGTATCCGATTTTGCCATGATTTGGAAAGATATTTAGGAGTTAATATTGGTCATGATAGGGCTTCTAGGAAGATGGTGCAGGAGGTCATTGACAAGATTCAGAGAAAGCTTGCTAGTTGGAAGGGATGCTTGCTTAATAGGGCGGGCAGACTTTGTCTTGTGAATGCGGTGATGGCTTCTATTCCGGTTTACAATATGCAAGTTTCCCTTCTTCTGAAGTATGCGTGCGACAAGATTGATTCTTTGATGCGTCAGTTCTTATGGAAGGGTCAAGCGAATGGGAGAGGGTTGCCTTTGGTCAAGTGGGACATTGCTATAACTCCTAAAAAGGCAGGTGGCTTGGGTGATAGAGATACTCTCTATGCGAACATGGCTTTGCTTGGCAAGCTGGTTTGGGATTGTCTGAATAATAGGAACAAATTGTGGGTGCAGGTTCTCACTCACAAATACCTCTGAAACTCCAAGGACATGGGTAGCATTCGTTGTCACAATGCCTCAACTACTTAGAGGAATATTCTAAAGGCTTATGATATCTTAAAAGAAGAATTTCGATGGAATGTGGAAAATATGCAACAATCGATTTGGTATGATGAGTGGAGTCCTCTTGGCAAACTTTGTGAGCTTACGTCTTATATTCACATATCTGAAGCAAATTTTTCTCTTGCTGATTTGTGGAGCAATAGTACTTGGGAGGGGGATAAGATTGCAATGCCAATTTCTCATGAGGTCAAACAGTTTCTTCATAGCCTTGGGCCTCCTCTAATGTCAGAATCGGAGCCCGGATGGATCTGGTGGCCCGCATCGCTAAAAGCCTATAGTTCTCGAGAAGGTTATCATTGGCTCCTGATGAGGAAAGTGAATTCGATTGAAAATAGCAACTGTGGATGGATTTGGCGCTCTAATTTGCCAGAGAAGATAAAGATGATGATGTGGCTGGGTTTACAAAATGCGCTTCCAACAAATGCCTTTTGGTTCAAGCGTCATTTAACTAATTTAGGCAGATGTTCGAGATGCAATGCAGATCTGGAAACAATGGAGCATTGTCTTAGGGACTGTGTGAAATCAAGATGCATTTGGCAAATGTTGGATCCTTTGCTTATTGATTCATTTGAAGGTACTCTTTTGGAATTTTGGATTCGGAAGGTCATGCCGGAAAATGAGGCAATTGTTGGGGCGGGTCTTTGGTGGGTGTGGAGGTATCGTTGTAATGATATTTTCAACAATAGAGATTAGTGATCAGACTACAAGGTTGTTGCTATGGCTCGGATTACTGCTAATGATTTAAGAAAGTCTGCCAGTACCAGTTGTATAACTTTCAAGGATCGAAGGAGGTGAAAACCTCCAACAGGTGACATTTTTAAGGTTAATTGTGATGCAAGTCTGTTTTCTGATTGGAACCTAGCAGGAATTGGTTGTGTTATTAGAGATTCTAATGGGCGTTGGATTTCGGGTTGTTCTAGTAGCTATCCTCTAGGGCCTATCGTCAGATGTAAGCTTTTGCTGTTTGGAGGGGTTTGCTTTTAGCTTGGGATTATGGCTTGAGAGATATTGTGTGTGAAACAGATTGTCTTGACATTTTGCACATTTTAAACAATCCGGAAAATGGGCTAAATTGTGATGTGGTTGATATTCTTAAGAAGATACAGGAGCTTCTGTCAAGACTTTGGGTTGTGGATTTTGAATGGATTACCCGTGAAGCTAATGCTGTGGCAGATTGGCTGGCGAGATATGCAATCAAGACCAATCCAACTCATATTATTTGATCGAAGCCTTGTGATGAGCTTCAACATCTTATGCTTGTTGATTTAGGTTAATCATCTTTTTTCTTTGTTTCTTTGCTTGTTTAGTCACAAAACAAAAAATCCAATTCTTATTGATATTCATAATTGAGATCGATTAATGTTGCTACGAAAAAAATTAAAGCTAATATAAAAAAAAAGATAAATAATACTCTTTTGAATTTCGAGTCAATTTCTAAAAAAAAACAAATTTCATTTAAATGGAGAAATAATCATTCTAATAGACATCTAAAATAAAATTCTTAAATTGACTATTAAATACCAAAAATTGAGTAAAAAATTAGTGTGGGGTCAAATTCAAGAATTTAATAGGAGCAAATAAATATTATTATCATATATTAGTCTAAAAAATTTCACATTGTAGTGAGAGCGCTTGTCCCCCACAATCATACACACATACATCCATTCCTGCTTTAGTTAGGGATGGCAACACCACCCGAATTCGCGGGTACCCCGTCCGAGCGGGTTCTTGAGCGGGATGGAGCGTGGCCGGGTTTAGATAATACCCGCCTTATCTGCCCCGGTATATATATAATATATATAATTTTAATATATAACATGTGTAATATATGTAAATAATTAGTAAAATGATTAATAATATTTGTATCATATTTAAAATTTTACTTTAATTTATGTTATGTATATGATGGTTATATAAATTTTAAAATTTAATTTAATTTATTAAATTTAATAATTATAGGGATGGATAGGGGTGGGGCGGGTACCCGCGGAAGAGGGTCAGGGTTTAATTTTTTACTACCCGTGGGTAGGAGCGGGACAGGTTCTATGCGAATTATTATAGGGCAGGTCTGCGTCGAGTAGAGTAAAAACCCGCCCCTACCCACTCCGTTGCCACCCTAGCTTTAGTTCCTTAAATTTTAAAATATACAAGACAATTTATAATGTTTATTGTCTTCATATGCAAGCTAAATAAATCAGTCTCCAAGATAAGATATAAAATAGTTTTCGAAAAAATTTGAAAAATCTCAATCTTAAAAATTTTTTAAAATTTTAAAAAGTCTCTATGAATATGTTTAAAATTTTTTAAAAGTCAACGTCTTATAATATTTTTATTAATCATAATAATAAAATATTATTAAAAATATATATAATAAATAATAAATATCAAAAACAAAAGAAAAATATAAATTAAAAGATAATTTTATTCATTATCACTAAAATGTCATAAAAATAATATTATTTAATTATTAACATGTAATACCTATACTGAGATAATGTAAAAATCATAATAATAAATTAATAACAACTAACTCTAAGAAAGTTATTGCATTATAAAGATTATTATTTTTATACTTAAGATATTTTTACCAAATAAATTTAAAAAAATATTTATAAGTAAAAAAAATTATTTTTTATATAAATATTAATTATAATAACACAAACAACTTTAACTGTAAACTTATTTTATGCAATATTATAACTAATAAATCCCAAAATTAAAAAAAAAAGAACAAAATACTTAAATTTATCAAGACATCTCTTTTTAAGTGTTGCAAAATATTAAAAATTTTCACATTATATTAAAATTTTATAAAGTATCTACCTTGACCTTATAATTTACCAAAACTTATAAATACATAAATAATTAGGGGGCCAATTTTATATATATATATATATATATATACTTAGCATTTTTGTCCTTCAATGTTCTCAAATAGAACCAAATGAATTAACTATAACATTTCAATTTTATTTGGACAAAGATCACATCTTCATATTCTAATTTTATTAAATAATAAAGGGCTAAAATTCTTTGTTACACTTCAATTTCATTTTAATTTTTTTAATACATTAACATTTTCCAAACAATAAAATATTAACAAAAAGAATTTAATTTTTTATATGTTGTTACTTGTTAGTACAAAAAAAATTTACATAAAAAACTCACTAACTATTTATTTGGTTCTAAAAACAAGACAAGATAGGAATTTGAAAACAAAATAAAAAAAAGGGTTAAGTACAGAAATCGTCCCTAAGGTCTGGGGTGAAAATCAAAATCGTTCTCGACCTTTTTTTATTATTAAAATGATCCTCAACGTTACAAAACGTTATAAAATCGTCCTTTTTTATTTTATTTTACCAAATTACCCTTATCAATTAATAAAAATAATATAAAAAAATAAAAAAAACCCTCCCCCTCCACCTGCACCCCCACTTCCTTATCTCTTCCCTTTCTTCTCTCCAACTACTGTCATTAACTTCCAATAACCCGTCTCTTCTTCTTCGTCTTCTTTAGGTACTCTCAGCTTCCAAAACATGCTGTAGCAAGTACCACCTCCAAACTACCATTCTCATCAACATCATCATGCTGTTTTTGTTGCCGCCCAAGTGGGACTGAGGCAACAAGCGCATCTTAACAACAACGTGAACAACGAAAACAGGTTGATGAGTAGCAGTAATAATGATTCATCAAGGGAGGAATGGGTCAAGAGAAGAAGTGATGGTCAAGGAGAACCAATGAACTTAACCCCTTAATTGCCCAAAAATTTAGTAACCAAACAAATGAAACAAATAAAAAAGCTAAAATTGATTATCAACTAATTATCAAAACAAACAAACAAGAAGAAGAGAACAAACTCCTCAATTGCTTGAAACTGCGATCGATTGTGCCTGACTGATCTGGAGCATCTCAGAGACCTGATCTCCGGCCACCGCAGCTTTGTCAAAGCTCTCTTTAATGGCTTCCACGATCTCCTTTAAGTCCTTATGCCGCACCACCATCTTCATCTCCATCATCTCCCCATACTTGCTCCTTGCGTCATCCTCTTCCGCCACTAGCGCCGCCTTCTTCCCTGCCATCGGAGGTGGCGGCGTCATCGGATCTCCCACCACCGATGATCCCCTCATGGAAGACCCCCTCACTGACGATCCGAAAGAATGAGGAAGAAAGAAGTTGAAACTTGGAAAGGAGGGTCAGGGGCCTGAGAGTTTGGTTATATCTGAAAGTAGGAGGAAGGTAAAATTTTGGGGGTGAAGGGGGAGAGAGAGACCGAAGAGGCTGGGAGTGGGGTGGGGTGGGGTTTTTCTTCTTTTTTTTATATTATTTTTATTTTTGTTTTAAGAGTAAAATTGTCAAAGTATTATTATTTTTTGTAAAAAGGATGATTTTATAACGTTTTGTAACATTGAGGATGATTTTAATAACAAAAAAAGGTCGGAGATGATTTTGATTTTGACCCAAGACGTTAAGGACGAAAAGAATACTTATCCCTAAAAAAATGAGAGATACTGCATCAGAATCTGAGCAAGAGTAGCAAGATGCAGTTAACAACAACAGGGCAATAATATCTCTACAAGGAGCGGATAGCCAGCACCGAGAAGGTCCCTCAGGTGTGAAAGACCCAAGGGGAATCTCCTCTGGGGTACACGAACTGGAGAAGGAAGGGCAACCTCAGGCTGCCGATCTCATGGGATTGTTCCATGGCCACCAAGGACGGCTAGAGCAGCTAGAACAAGAACTAGAACGACAGCGAGAAGCAGAGAGAAACCTAAGGAGAGAGGTTGAGCGACATAAAGAGCTTGAAGAAATGCTCTTAAGATTGGAATCTAATCTCCGAGATAGGGGCTCTCGTGCTAACCGAGAAGATACCCCATTAGGGGGAGAAGATCCATTTAGTGAAGATATCATGAGGGCAAAAATTTCAAGAAACTTCAAAAGCCCTGACATGGATCTGTACAATGGGACTACCGACCCAAAGCATCACCTAAGCAACTTCAAAAGTCGGATGTACCTAGCCGACGCCTCTGATGCTACCTGCTGCAAAGCCTTTCCCACGACTTTGACAAAGGCGGCGATGAAATGGTTTGATAGCCTCCCCCCAAGGTTGGTCACTAGCTTCGACGACCTCTCGCATAAGTTCCTTATGCGGTTTTCAATTCAAAAGGACAAAGTCAAGCACGCGCCTAGTCTTTTGGGGGTAAAACAAGAGGTCGGTGAACCTCTAAGAGACTACATGGAAAGGTTCAACAATGCATGCCTAGAAATTCAAGACCTGCCTATAGAAGCAGTAATCATGGGCCTAGTAAATGGACTCCGAGAAGGCCCCTTCTCTCAGTCCATCTCGAAAAAACATCCGACTTCTTTAAGTGATGTATAAGAAAGAGCTGAAAAGTAAATCAGGCTGTGAGAACCAAGCTGGCGACCTGGGCACCCCCACCCATCAAAGGAGAAGGAGAGGGAGCCCAAGAAAAAAGAAGAAGTCAAGTTTGAAAGGCCCAGGAGATATCACTCTTATACTCCTCTGCGAGTTTTCCTAGTTGACATCTACAAGGAAATTTGTCATACTGAAAAGCTACCTCCCCCTCGCCCCATCAAGAACAAAAAGGGGTAAAGTCGTAGCTAATACTGTGAATATCACAAGTTATATGGGCACTCAAAAAATGATTGTTACGACCTAAAAAATGTGATAGAAAAGCTGACCAGGGAAGGTCGTCTTGACAGATATCTCATGGAAAGGTCGGACAACCATGGAAAGAGGAAACGAGATGAGGAAGATTGGAGAGACCTACCACCACGGACCCCGAAACGACATATACACATGATCTCGGGAGGGTTCGCTGGAGGAGGACTCACAAAATCATCTTGTAAGAGGCATTTAAATGAAGTTTATCAGGTCGGAAGTGAACTACCCGACCTCCCCACCATTTGTTTTACCAAAGAAGACGGGCAGGGTATTACCCCCGGACATGACGATTCGGTGGTAATCACCATGATTCTCGCCAATTCTCATCTACATAGAACCCTGGTGGATCAGGGGAGCTCGGCAGACATCCTATTCAAACCAGCTTTTGATAAGTTGGGATTGGACGAGAAGGAGTTAAGGGCATATCCTGACACCCTCTTTGGATTGGGGGACACACCCATAAAACCACTAGGATTCATACCCCTACATACAACCTTTGGAAAGGGGATGAAATCCAAAACTCTAAGCATCGACTTCATAGTTGTTGATGTGGGCTCGGCCTATAATGCTTTAATAGGTAGAACGACCCTAAATCAGCTTGGAGCAGTGGTATCTACCCCCACCTTTGCATGAAATTCCCAACACCAGAGGGAATAGCAACCATCAGGGGAGATCAGAAGCTGACGAGAAAGTGCTACAACGAAAGCCTAAACCTGAGAGGTAAAGGCAAGGAGGTTAATACCATTGAGCTCGGGGGAATCTGAGCCAAAGAAGAATTGCGACCACAGCCTAGAGAAAAGACTAAAGAAGTGTAGATTGGGCAAGAGGACGGAAAAAATACCAATATAGGATCCAATTTGAAAGAAGACTTAAAGCAGAAGCTGATAAGGCTCCTACAAGAGAATTCCAACCTCTTTGTCTGAAAAGCCTCCGACATGCCCGGGATAGATCTTGAGCTCATGTCGCACAAATTGTCAGTGTACTCAGGATCCCAACCTGTCCAACAGAGGAGACGGAAGCTCGGTCTTGAACGAGCTCAAGTGGTCGAAGAGCAAATACGAGCCCTCCTAGAGGCTGACTTCATCAGAGAGGTCAAATATCTGGCTTGGCTGGCAAATGTGGTGCTAGTCAAGAAACAGAACGGCAAGTGGAGGATGTGCGTTGACTACACCGACTTGAACAAGGCGTGTCCAAAAGACCTATATCCTCTTCCAAATATTGATACCCTAGTAGATTTCAACTCGGGATATCAATACTTGTCGTTCATGGATGCGTACTCGGGATATAATCAAATCCTGATGTACAAGCCGGATCAAGAAAAAACATCTTTCATCATGCCTAGAGCAAATTATTACTATGTGGTCATGCCCTTTGGGTTAAAGAACGCAGGAGCCACATACCAAAGGCTGATGAACAAGGTGTTTACACCTCACCTTGGGAGTTTAATGGAAGTATATGTGGATGACATGTTAATAAAAACCAAGGATGAGGCAGACCTCTTGACCGACCTCTTGCAAGTCTTCAGCACCATAAGGGCGCATGGGATGAGATTGAATCCCGCAAAGTACACATTTACAGTGGAGGCTGGAAAATTTTTAGGATTTATGCTAACACAAAGGGGATTGAAGCTAACCCCGATAAGTGTAGAGTAGTCCTAGAAATGAAAAACCCAACCTGCTTAAGGGAGGTCCAGCAACTAAAATGCCGACTTGCAGCTCTCTCTAGATTCTTAGCAGGATCAGCGTTGAGATCCCTACCACTTTTTTCTCTACTAAGAAAAGGATGCCAGTTCGAATGGACTCCTGAATGCGAAGAAGCTTTTTAGGAGTTCAAAAGGTTTTTAAGCCAACCTCCCATTCTAACCCGACCTAAAATCGGGGAAGAACTCGTCCTGTATTTGTTTGTAGCCGAAAAGGTTGTGGCATCAGCTCTGATACGGGAAGATGAGATCGGGCAGCATCCTGTATATTTCACCTACAAAGTTCTACAAGGTCCCGAATTAAGGTATCAAAAACTCGAGAAATTTGCATATGACTTAATAATGGCGTCTCAAAGGCTACGGCCTTATTTTCAAGCTCACACGATAAAAGTTTGTACGAACCAGCCCATGAAGCAAATTCTTCAAAAGACAGACATTGCGGGCAGAATGGTTCAATGGGCCATAGAACTATCCGAGTTTGACCTAAGGTATGAAACTCAGACAGCGATTAAAGCCCAGTGCCTGACCGACTTCATGGCAAATTACGCAGGAGATCAAGAGGAGGCCTCCACAGCCTAGGAGTTGTATATGGACGACTCTTCTAATAAAATCGGAAGCGGTGCAGGCATAATACTAGTCAACCAAGAGGGGACCTAAATAGAAGTCTCCCTGAAATTTGTATTCTCGGCCTCCAACAATCAGGCAGAATATGAAGCCTTGATCGCCGGGTTGAAGCTAGCAGAAGAAGTCGGTGCTACAAAAGTAGTGGTCCTCAGCGACTCTCAAGTGGTGACTTCTCAAATTAATGGAGAGTACCAGGCTAAAGACCCAAACATGAAAAGGAACTTAGACAAAACTTTGGAGTATCTTAGGCGATTCTCAGAAACCGAGGTCAGACACATAACTCAGGATCTTAACAGTAGAGTGGACGCCCTCTCTAAGTTAGCAAGTACCAAGCCAGGAGGAAATAATAGAAGACTGATCCAGGAAACTCTCCAAGAACCCTCTGTCACGAAAACAGAGGCTAAACAAGACGTCCTAGAGGTATCCAGCTTGGACCTCGGGTGGATGACCCCTTTAATCGAATACATAAAATTCAACATCCTACCCAAAGAGGAAAAGGAAGCCAAGAAAATACAAAGGAAGGCATAAATTTACACCTTGGTAAAAAATATCCTCTATAGAAGAGGAATATCCACACCATTGTTGAAGTGCATCCCGACCTCAAAGATAGCAGAAGTCTTGGAAGAGGTGCACAATGGTATCTGTGAAAACCATCTCGGAGCATTAGCCAGAAAAGTCATCCGAGCCAGATTCTATTGGCCGACTTTTCAGAAAGATGATACCGACTTCATGAAGAAATGTCAGCCATGTCAAATGCATGCTAACTTTCACGTCGCTCCCCCCTCCCCCCCGAAGAGCTTATCAGCATAATTTCTCCATGGCCTTTTGCAAAATGGGGACTAGATCTACTCGGACCCTTTCCCCAAGCGCCTGGACAAGTAAAATACCTCATAGTGGGAGTGGACTACTTTACGAAGTGGATCGAAGCAGAACCATTGGCCACCATCACAGCTCAGAGAAGTCGAAAGTTCCTCTACAAAAATATCATTACAAGGTATGGAATCCCCATTCCATCACCACGGATAATGGTACCCAGTTCACCGACTCTACATTCAGAAATTTGGTAGCCAGTATGAAGATCAAGCATCAGTTCACCTTGGTTGAGCACCCACAAGCAAATGGACAAGCAGAAGCCGCCAATAAATTCATATTGACCGGGTTAAAGAAAAGATTACAAGACGCAAAGGGAGCTTGGGCCGAAGAGCTCCCTCAAGTATTATGGACATATCGGACCACACCTCAGTCTGCCATGGGAGAAATACCCTTCTGACTTGCTTATGGCATAGAAGCCATGATACCAGTTGAAGTCAACGAGCAAAGACCAAGGGTGAGGTTCTACGATGAGGTAGGCAATCTTCAAGCACATAAAGAAGAACACGAAATACTCCCTGAAGTCCAAGAACAGACCCAAATAAGGGAAGCAGTGCTAAAGCAAAGGATGACAAATAGATATAACAAGAAAGCCATTCGAAGAAGCTTCGCCTCAGACGACTTGGTCCTGATTAGGAATGACATCGGCGCAAACAAGTCGGGTGAAGGAAAACTCGTTGCTAATTGGAAAGGGCCATATAAGATAAGTGAAGTCCTCGGAAAGGGGTATTACAAGGTATCCGACTTGAGAGCGGTGCTGAGCTCCCAAGATCGTGGCATGCTTGCAACATGAAGAGGTATTATAGTTAGAAGCGAACCCCGCTCCCTGATGTACTCTTTTTCCCGACTTCAAGGTTTTTTTCCCAAAAAAGGATTTTCCTGAAGGGGGTTTTAACGAGGCATCAAAGCGGGGACTAAGGGCTAAAAGTTTTAAAACCCTTGGTAGCTAAAAATAACTGATAAGTTTGGAAAACTCTTATTTAATTTTGATGATGAACAAACATTATTGAAATATTTAATTACAAAATTATTAATTTGATCTTAATTCATATTTGCTTAATTAATAATTTTGTTGTGCAGATTTTATGTTGGGCCGAAAAATGAATTTCTGGTTTAAGCCCAATAATCAGCCTTACTACATGTTTTCTATTACGTGGCTGAATGGTTATATTAAAAGGCCAAGCTCAACGTTGCTGCAACCAAGCCCATATTTAATTTTGATGAAAGTTTCCTATGCTTGATCCGAAATTAAATTCATCAGGAAAGCAAATGTTACTAATTGGGCCAGATTAAATTCCAATGTTACAAAGCCCAATATTATTTTGGTGAATGTTTCCAAGCTTGGTCCGAAACCAAGTTTAAAGAAAAGCAAGTGTTACTACTTGCCTCCAACGGACTCCATTTCTCACTTTGGATGGATTTCAAATTTAATTTAATGCATTGGAAACATAAGAAAGAGAGAGGAGATTGATTTGATGGCTATTATGACTATGCACGCCTCTCAGCAAAGGGGAGTAGGAAACATGAGTGCACTTTTATTCTTTCTCTTTGCCACATTAATTATTTGATCAAAAACCATTAATATCTTATTCTCTCTCATCTCTTTCTTGCTTCTTCTTCGGTCCTTGTCCAAGAAACAATGGAAGCAATGTTCATCAACCAAGAAAAAGAAGAAGTTGCATGCATCAAGACCATCAAGCTAATGATGGCAAGAAAACATACTAAAATAAAAATGAGCTGTGGCTGAGATTTTCACCAAATGTGGTTAGATTTGGTGAAGTAATCTTGAGCTCTTCATGCTCAAAAATGGACGATGAAGATTCGGCCAGCAAGGGAGATTCTTGAAGCATGGCTTGTCTTTGATTATGCTCAACCACCACAGGAAGTAGCTAGAGTGGCGAAGTGATGGTTGAGGCAGAGATTGAAGCAGATGAAGTCATTTTCATCATGAAGCATCAAGGGCCAGAAATCCATCTTGGAGAGCAAGCCAAGGATGGAGAGCTCGGATTGATGAAGGGTGATGATCAAGAAAGGACTAGAGGTAATTGCATGTTGGGTTTTGCATGGTTATCTCTTCTCTCTGTATGTGGCCGAACCGGTTCTGTTTGTTGAAGGAGGAAGAAGTTAGTTTGGGTGTTGGCTTCAAGTGTGGAGGCTTCCCTCTTCTTTAAAAAAAGAGAACAGCCACTGTTTGGAGCAAGGAAAAAAATTTTGAGAGTGCAAGGCACAGTGTTCTCAGAGCTACCTGAGCTAACAGTTTTCTCTTCTCCTTCAATGTATTATGTTTAGTATTTTTCTGTTTAATTTTGTCATGTCTTGAGTCTCATGAAAAAAGGCAAACAGTGAGGTTTGTATGTAAAAGCCATAGAGCGGAAAAAGGCAGAGAGTGCAAAATTAAAAGAAAAAGCTATAGATGTCTTAGAGTTCCTTTGTTCATCTATGTTGTGTTTCATGATTCTGTGGGAATCCCCTTGTAAGTTGGGTTAGCACTTTACAGTTTGTAATCAAGTTGATTATAGTGAAATTTCATCATTGTTGTGATGGAGACTGGATGTAGGCTGCACTGCACTTAGCAGCTGAACCAGGATATATCTGGGTGTAATCTTTCTTCTCTCCTACTCCATTTCTATTTTCTACTGCACAGGAGCAAAAACTAAAAATATCTCATGCCAAGTGACGAGACAACAAAAAGTCTCGTGGCTAGGGACGAGATAAAAGAAAAAGTCTCGTGTCCAGAGACGAGCCAAAATAGAAAAGTTTCCTCTGAGTTCAGCAAGTGTTAGCAACCAAAAAAGGGGGCTAAGATTCAACCCCCCCTTCTCTTAGCCACTGAAACCATCAATTGGTATCAGAGCTTGGTCTCAAAGAGATCAAGCTTTGCAGCTTGGAGTAAAGATCCTTATGGCGGAAAACAGTGGCGCAAATGTGGTGTCCTATAATCTGACTGAAGGTCAATCAAGCAATAGACCCCCTCTTTTCAATGGGAAAAATTATACCTATTGGAAGAAGAGGATGAAGATATTTGTGCAAGCAGTGGATTACAGACTATGGAAAATTATCTTGGAAGGGCCTCAATATCCAACTGTTACAAGTGCCGAAGGAGTTGTTTCTCTCAAACCTGAAGTAAGCTGGACCGAGGAAGATAGGAAGAAGGTGGAGTTAAATGCCAAGGCAGTAAACCTACTCAATTGTGCTATCAGCTTCGAGGAGTACCGACGGGTATCAAGATGCACAACGGCAAAGGAAATCTGAGACAAATTGCAAATCACCCATGAAGGAACCACCATTGTAAAGAAGACTCGGACAGACATGTTGAATAGAGAGTATGAAATGTTTGCAATGAAGGAAGGAGAGTCCATTGATGAAATGTTCGAACGGTTCAATGCCATCATTGTTGGCTTAGATGCTCTGGGAATTACACACTCTGAATCTGTGCTAGTGAGAAGAGTGTTGAGATGTCTCACAAAAGAGTGGGAAACTAAAGCTTTAATTATTTCTGAGAGCAGTAGCTTAGATTCCATGACAGTTGATGATTTGAGAGGAAATCTTCTTGCTTTTGAAAACACCTATTTGAAAAAATATTCAAAAAAGAAAGGAATTGCTTTTTCTTCTATGACTAACCCTCTGGATGAAGAATCCAGTGATAACTCCTCTGAACATGAATTTGTGTTGTTTACAAAAAAATTCAGGAAAATGATAAAGCTTAAAGGCAAAGGCAGCAGCTCAAGGAGAGTGAAGAAAGACCTTAGCAAAGTAACTTGTTACAACTGCAAGAAAATGGGACATTTCAAATCTGATTGTCCCAAGTTAAAGAAGGAGGAGAAGCCGAAAAGAGGAAAGAAGAAAGGACTGATGGCCTCATTGGAAGACTTGGAGAATGACTCCGATGATGATGATGAAGAAACCGAGACCAAGTCACAAACATGTCTCATGGCAGACCACATAGATCAAGTAGTCTTTCATAACCCTAATACTGAAGATCTTCATCTTATGATAGACCACCTTTCTAAAAAAATAAGATGTTTTCTGCTGGAAAATCAAGAACTTGAACAACAAATTACCATTCTTAAGGCTGAAAATAGTTTTCTAAAAGAAAAAGTAAGAGAGGCCGAAACTGCTTGTGATCTTATTGAAGAAAATAAGCAGTTAAGAGCCCAAGTTAGAAGCTGTGAAAGTAACCATTCTGTTCTTGCATATGTAGATTGTTTTAAGCAAAATGAAGAGTTGCTTAAAGAGGTTAAAAGACTTAAGGAAGACTTAGCCAAGTTCACCCAAAGTTCCGAAAATCTGAATCACATCTTGGCTAGTCAAAAACCTCTTTATGATAAGGCTGGGTTGGGGTTCTATAAATCTGAAAAATCACATTTTGAAAATATTGCTTCATCTTCTAATGATACAAGATTTCAAGATCCCACTTACTTTAACAAAATAGCGACTCCAAGGTTTTGTAGACTATGCAATCGGAATGGACACCTTCCCATTCAATGCTTTTTTGGTGAAAGAATGGTCGGTGATAAGGTTTATAAAATTGTTTTTGATTACAATGGCTTAGGACATAGAAGATGGTTTAACGTAAAAGGATCCAAAAAGATTTGGATACCTAAGGTTACTTAAGCTTGTTTTTGTAGGTGTGCCTAGCATCCAAAAGGAATGAAAATATGTGGTATATGGATAGCGGATGCTCTAGGCATATGACCGGAAAGACAACCTTCTTCATAAAGCTTGATGAATATGATGGAGGGCTTGTCACTTTCGGTGATGATGCAAAAGGAAAAATTGTGGCTGTTGGGAAAGTGGGTAAAAATTTCTCATCTTGTATAAATGATGTTCTCCTTGTACATGGCTTGAAACATAATTTACTTAGTGTTAGTCAACTTTGTGATTTGGGTTTTGAAGTTATTTTTAAGAAGTTTGTTTGTTTAGTTGTTTGTGAGAAAACTGGGAATGTTCTTCTTGAAGCTAAAAGATGCAACAATGTGTATGGATTAACTCTTGAGGATTTAAAGGAACAAAATATAACATGCTTTACATCTTTTGAATCTGAAAAATGGCTTTGGCATAGAAAGTTGGGACATGCTAGCATGTATCAAATTTCTAAGCTAGTCAAAAGAAATTTGATTAGAGGAATTCCAAACATCAAGTTTGATAAGGATCTTACTTGTGACGCTTGTCAATTGGGCAAACAAGTAAAATCCTCTTTTAAATCAAAAGATGGAATCTCAACCAAAAGGCCATTGAAAATGTTACATATTGATCTTTTTGGTCCTACTAGAACTCAAAGTTTAGGAGGTAAACACTATGGTCTTGTGGTGGTAGATGATTACTCTAGATTTGGTTGGGTACTTTTCCTTGCTCATAAGAATGATGCCTTTCATGCTTTTTCCACCCTTTGTAAGAAAATTCAAAATGAAAAGGATTTGAAAATTGCCCATTTGAGAAGTGATCATGGAAGAGAATTTGAAAATCAAGATTTTGAAAAATTCTGTGATGACTTAGGGATTTCTCATAACTTTTCATGTCCTAGAACCCCCCAACAAAATGGGGTGGTTGAAAGAAGGAATAGAAGTCTTCAAGAAATGACTAGGGCTATGTTATGTGAGAGTGAAATTCCTAAATTCTTATGGGCCGAAGCTGTGAACACAGCATGTTATATTTTGAATAGAATAATCATTAGAAAAGGGTTAAAGAAAACACCTTATGAGCTATGGAAAGGAACCCCTCCAAATCTTAAGTATTTTCATGTTTTTGGATGCAAATGCTTTGTGCTAAAAAATAAGGAAAACCTTGGAAAATTTGATCCAAAATCATATGAAGGAATATTTGTTGGATATTCCACCACAAGCAAGGCCTATAGAGTTTATCTCAAGGAGCATAGGACAATAGAGGAATCCATACATGTTACTTTTTGTGATTCTAACTTAATTCCCAGTATTGTGAAGGATATTGATTCAGATTGTGAAGAGGCTGGAACAAATAAAGAAAATCCCAAATTTGTGCAAAATGAAGAATCTGTCAGCACAGTTTCGTCTCGTCAAATTGGAGGAGACACTTCTATTTTGTCTCCTGAGCTGGCACGAGCAAATGAAACAGAAAGACCACCAGAAGTTCATCAAAGCTCTACACCTGTTCGAAAGCCTAGAGAATGGAAGTCTATGAAGGGTTATCCTCATGACCTCATCATTGGTGATCCCTCTCATGGAGTAACAACAAGATCCTCCACCAAAAGGCAAACCGAACCTAGCAACTTCGCTCTCTTGTCACAAATGGAGCCCAACAATGTCAAACAAGCTCTTGAAGATCCATCATGGGTCAAGGCCATGCAAGAGGAGCTTGCTCAATTTGACAAGAATGAGGTTTGGACATTAGTACCTCATCCAGATGGTAAGAAGGTAACGGGTACTAAGTGGGTATTTAAAAATAAACTTGGTGAGGATGGACAAGTTGTTCGTAATAAGGCTAGATTAGTGGCCCAAGGTTACAATCAAGAAGAGGGTATAGATTTTGATGAGTCTTTTGCTCCGGTAGCTAGAATGGAAGCAATTCGGTTGCTTCTTGCCTATGCCGCCCATAAAGGTTTCAAAATGTTTCAAATGGATGTTAAATGTGCTTTCCTTAATGGCTTTATTGATAGAGAAGTGTATGTGGCACAACCCCCCGGTTTTGAACATAAAGAATTTCCAAATCATGTTTTCAAACTAACTAAGGCTCTTTATGGTCTTAGACAAGCTCCAAGAGCTTGGTATGAAAGGCTTACCGCCTTCTTGTTGGAAAATCAATTTTAAAGGGGTACCACCGACACTACTTTATTTATTAAAGCATCTAATGATGACATACTCCTTGTTCAAGTTTATGTTGATGACATTGTATTTGGATCGGCCAACATTTCCTTGTGTGAAGAGTTTGGAAAACTCATGACTAGTGAGTTTGAGATGAGTTTAATGGGAGAGCTTACATTCTTTCTTGGCCTCTAAATTAAACAAACTCCTAGTGGTACTTTTATTTACCAAGGAAAATATGCAAAATAACTTATTAAAAAGTTTGGCCTAGAAAATTCCAAAGCAATGGGTACACCAATGCATCCCAACACAAAACTTGAAAAGGATGATGATGGTCAAGATGTGGATGAAACAAGGTATAGGGGAATGATAGGTTCACTCATGTACCTTACCTCCTCTAGACCGGACATTGTCCAAAGTGTGGGTGTATGTTCAAGGTTCCAATCTCACCCAAAAGAATCCCATCTCACGGCTGTTAAGTGCATCATTAGATATATTAAGGGAACTTGTGATTATGGATTATGGTATCCTAAATCTGATGACTTTTGTGCAGTAGGGTTTTGTGATACAGATTATGCGGGAGATAGAGTGGATAGAAGAAGCACGTCCGGCATGTGTTGCTTCCTTGGAAGCTCACTCAACATGTGGTCAAGCAAGAAACAAGCCACAGTGGCTTTATCCACCGCTGAAGCAGAATACATTTCCGCATCTGCATGTTGCACTCAATTAATTTGATTAAAAACACAATTAGAAGATTACAAATTAAAAATCAATAGTATACCCTTATTTTGTGATAATATGAGTGCTATAAACATTTCAAAAAATCCTGTTTTGCACTCAAGAACAAAGCACATTGAGATAAAATATCACTTTATTAGGGAACATGTACAAAAGGGAACTATTGATATTCAATTTGTAAAATCTGAAGACCAAATTGCTGATATTTTTACAAAACCCCTCTGTGAAGACAGATTCTATAGCTTAAGAAAAAGTTTGGGAATGTTTGATTTAAGTTTCATTGAAAATTTGTGAATTTTTTAACTCTGACCAGTTTTGTCTCGTAGGTTTGGACGAGATAAAATACAAGGATGATGAAGGAGCTGTGGTCAAGGGGGAGGCAACGCAGAGTTCAAAATTTTATGGGCCCCACCAAAATTCCTTGACCCCACCTTAACAGTTTTGTTAGTTATCTCTCTATGCAAATAAGAATCTTCTTCCTTGTGTCATCATATCCTATTAGAAGTGGTTATTGTCAAATCAAATCCCTCTCTCCATCTAATCCCTTGATTTAAGGCAACAACTTTTCAGTTTTAGATTTCAAAAATTAAAAAGGGAAATAATTTTTTGGGTAATAACCTCTCCATAATGGTCATTAACCGCCCACTAATGGTCATTACTTCCACCAAATTCTCTTTCCAGTCCTCATTTAATGTGTCTCTCACCTTCCTTCTTCCCCACTCATTCGGTTACCTCACCAACCTTTCATATTCGGTTTTCTTCCATCACCATGAAAAAGAAAACCACGCCAAGAAAAAGTGAAAGGCTCCTATTCTCTCAAAAACAGTCTACTCCACAATCTCACACACACATTCACATCCATTCTACATCATCTTCATCACCCTCACCTCCTTCAAAGCGCACAGACACAATGAGAAGAAAGGTCATTGCCACAAAAACTTCCTCAAGGAAGAAGAAAAGTGTTCCCGTGGCAGAAGAAGAAGAGTCTCATACTTCTCCCATCCCTTCCTCTCCACAATCACCACCAAAGAGATCAACTCCTCATGCATCCGGGAAGAGTACTCAAAAGACTAAGGGTTTTGCTCTTCACGACACAACCGAACCTCTAAATTTGGAATCCCTGGAATTCAGAAACAAGTATGGCAAGACTCACTCCCACTTTGATCCTAGCAGATTCAACTCTTGTACTTCTTTTGAGTTTCACAATGAGGTTATGGAAAAACGTCATCTATGTACAACCTACCTTGTGAATCTCGACACTCTCACTAACAAGGGCATCAACATCTCCTCTCTGTTTGAACTCCTCAACTGGAAGCCCCTTCTTCTCATTCAGAAACCAGTCTATCCTGGCCTAGTCCGAGAGTTCTACGCCAATATGCGACTCATTGACGGCACTCTTCATTCCTATGTCAAAAGGGTTCAAATAGCCCTTGATTCTGAAACCATTGGAGCGGCCCTGGGCTTCAAGGATGAAGGACCACGAGCGTATATGGTAGACAAATGGGATACACAAGTCGGCGTTTCATACAAAGCAGTTCTTCAGCACATTTGCGAGAATCTTTCTGGCTTGCATGGAACGATTCCAACCCACAAAGCTCTAGGACCAGTCAACTCTTTGCTTCACCGAATCATCACCCATATTTTGACTCCCCAAAGTGGCTCACACAACCGAGTAATATTTTCTGACTGTCTCATATTATTTGCTTTGGTTACCTCTACTCCTATATCTTTTGGCTATATTATGATTAGGCATATGTGGGATTCTGTTAGAAGCACCAAAAAAGCTAATCTGCCTTATGGTATATTTTTAACAAGAATTTTTGAATACTTTAAAGTTGATCTGTTGAATGAGGCAGTGGAAAACAAAGTATCCTCAATTCGAGGAGGAGGAGCGACTAAGGGAACCAAAGGGGGCAAATTTGTGGCCTCGGATAGTGACAATGAGACTCAGCCAGAGTCTTCCAAAACAGTCAAATCCATCAAAGAAATTTTGGGTGAATTCTCAAACATGGCAGACATGATGATTCAATCTCACAAAGAGGCTCGCAAGCAAGCCTCTGAGAGCGAGAAAGCTTGGAAAAATTGCAAAGAAAGGGTCGGCCTGATGTTAGCAACTCTTAAGGAGGATCTGGGCGATAACAGTGAAGAAGGCGCTGAGGACTCTGCTTTTCATCTATCAGATGATTGATGACTGTTGTTTTATGTTATTTGATATTGGCATGATTAGGCTCAATCTTTCTTTTGTAATAGCATAACTTGATACTCACTGCTTCTTGACACTTTGACTTATTTGGCATCTTATGAGTATTTTGTTATATTGCCAATGCTTTCTTGCTACAGGTACATAATGCCCCTTTGATGACAAAAGGGGGAGAAAAGCTGAAAATTGAAATATGAAAAATAGGGGATGAAATTTTCTGTTGAAAATTCATGATCACCCTTGTTATATTTGGTGCTTGATGATAATATTAAAACTGCATTGTGTTTGCTGATATTGTTAAATAATGAGTTGACAATGCATCTGTTTTATGAAGAATGGTTGAAAATTAACCGTGATGAATGTATATGCATGATTAAAAATCTGTTTCATCTTGGTTAATATGCTTAATTTTTTGGCAATTCCTTTAAACTATGGAAAGCATAAAAACTGCCATGTTTTGACCATATGTGCTTCAAATATTTTTCTTACCATAATAATGCTCTGATATCTTGTTTAGAAAAATATTTGAATAAACTTTCTTGCTGATTGATGTGTGTAAAAGGTTTGAGCAGTAAATCAGTTTATGATATTAAATGAGTTTTGATTATCAATTTAAAACTGCTCATAAATCAAGCATTTAGCATCATATAATATGCTAAATAACATTGTTTTTAAAGCTTGATTAAAATGTTACAGGTAGTGCTTCCCTTGGTAAAACAAGCATACATCAAGGGGGAGCCATGTGACACTTAGAAAGGGGGAGAAATTCAAATTCAAAGGGAGTATTCTTTACTCAATCTTTAAATTTCTTTCCATTTCAATTTTAATAATGTTTGTCATCAAGGGAGAGAATGATAAGTTTAGAAAACTCTTATTTAATTTTGATGATGAACAAACATTATTGAAATATTTAATTACAAAATTATTAATTTGATCTTAATTCATATTTGCTTAATTAATAATTTTGTTATGCAGATTTTATGTTGGGCCGAAAAATGAATTTCTGGTTTAAGCCCAATAATCAGCCTTGCTACATGTTTTCTATTATGTGGCTGAATGGTTATATTAAAAGGCCAAGCTCAACGTTGCTGCAACCAAGCCCATATTTAATTTTGATGAAAGTTTCCTATGCTTGATCCGAAATCAAATTCATCAGGAAAGCAAATGTTACTAATTGGGCCAGATTAAATTCCAATGTTACAAAGCCCAATATTATTTTGGTGAATGTTTCCAAGCTTGGTCCGAAACCAAGTTTAAAGAAAAGCAAGTGTTACTACTTGCCTCCAACGGACTCCATTTCTCACTTTGGATGGATTTCAAATTTAATTTAATGCATTGGAAACATAAGAAAGAGAGAGGAGATTGATTTGATGGCTATTATGACTATACACGCCTCTCAGCAAAGGGGAGTAGGAAACATGAGTGCACTTTTATTCTTTCTCTTTGCCACATTAATTATTTGATAAAAAACTATTAAATATCTTATTCTCTCTCATCTCTTTCTTGCTTCTTCTTCGGTCCTTGTCCAGGAAACAATGGAAGCAATGTTCATCAACCAAGAAAAAGAAGAAGTTGCATGCATCAAGACCATCAAGCTAATGATGGCAAGAAAACATACTAAAATAAAAATGAGCTGTGGCTGAGATTTTCACCAAATGTGGTTAGATTTGGTAAAGTAATCTTGAGCTCTTCATGCTCAAAAATGGACGATGAAGATTCGGCCAGCAAGGGAGATTCTTGAAGCATGGCTTGTCTTTGATTCTGCTCAACCACCACAGGAAGTAGCTAGAGTGGCGAAGTGATGGTTGAGGCAGAGATTGAAGCAGATGAAGTCATTTTCATCATGAAGCATCAAGGGCCAAAAATTCATCTTGGAGAGCAAGCCAAGGATGGAGAGCTCGGATTGATGAAGGGTGATGATCAAGAAAGGACTAGAGATAATTGCATGTTGGGTTTTGCATGGTTATCTCTTCTCTCTCTATGTGGCCGAACCAGTTCTGTTTGTTGAAGGAGGAAGAAGTTGGTTTGGGTGTTGGCCTCAAGTGTGGAGGCTTCCCTCTTCTTTAAAAAGAGAGAACAGCCACTGTTTGGAGCAAGGAGAAAATTTTGAGAGTGTAAGGCACAGTGTTCTCAGAGCTACCTGAGCTAACAGTTTTCTCTTCTCCTTCAATGTATTATGTTTAGTATTTTTCTGTTTAATTTTGTCATGTCTTGAGTCTCATGGAAAAAGGCAAACAGTGAGGTTTGTATGTAAAATCCATAGAGCGGAAAAAGACAGAGAGTGCAAAATTAAAAGAAAAAGCCATAGATGTCTTAAAGTTCCTTTGTTCATCTATGTTGTATTTCATGATTCTGTGGGAATCCCCTTGTAAGTTGGGTTAGCACTTTACAGTTTGTAATCAAGTTGATTATAGTGAAATTCCATCATTGTTGTGATGGAGACTGGATGTAGGCTGCACTGCACTTAGCAGTTGAACCAGGATATATCTGGGTGTAATCTTTCTTCTCTCCTACTCCATTTCTGTTTTCTACTGCACAGGAGCAAAAACTAAAAATGTCTCGTGCCAAGTGACGAGACAAAAAAAAGTCTCGTGGCTAGGGACGAGATAAAAGAAAAAGTCTCGTGTCCAGAGACGAGCCAAAACAGAAAAGTCTCCTCTGAGTTCAGCAAGTGTTAGCAACCAAAAAAGGGGGCTAAGATTCAACCCCCCTTCTCTTAGCCACTGAAACCATCAATAACTCTTATAAAAGTTATCTCAATCAATTGATAAGAATTTATTTTATCTCTTCATAATTCCGTTATTACCATTATTATCCTACGAAACGCACCGATTTATGCTCGAAAAAGCGTGAAAATCCCATGACCGACCTAAGTGGTCGGCAAGATAAAACGACGAGGTACAAGTCAGTGTAAAGAGGTTATGAAAGACGATCATGATAACTCAGAAACGATATCACTAGCGACTCACACGTCGGATAGCCCGAGAAAAAGAAAAAATGCATCACAAAAATAACCTAAGTTATGAAAACAATTCGATAAGCAAAAAGTGAATGTGTAAGTTTGAATTAATGAAAAATAAAAGAGATACAAAAATCCCTTGAAGACAGGAGCGAAGGCTTCTCAAGTTTTTAAGAGTTGTTGACAATAAATAAAATTGTCTAAGACAAAACAGCCCACATGACGAAGAAATTTTTCGACAAAAAATCGAAGTGGTTTTTCGTAAAAACCTTATAAAGATAAAAGCAGAAAAATGTCTACAAGGGTGTAATCTAAATTATTTTGTTAAAAAGACTCTTCTCCAAAAAAGGGCCAATACAAATAACCTTTTTTGTTAATGACTGTAAAAAGGTCAAAGTGTCAAGAAACCACCACACCAACAAACATATAAAATTGTTCAAAGAGGGCCCACAAGCTGGGCCCTAATAGCTAAAATTACTTGGAAGGAAGGTCGGAGTCATCAATAGGAAGGGAGCTCGGATCTGCTGTGGGAGTAGGAGGGGTCGGAGCGGCCTCTTCGGTGACGGAAGTCGGAGCCTCAGAAGAACTCGGCAGGAATCCCTCCTGTTGCTCCTCGCGAGGAGGAGACTCAACAATCTATTGCCCATGAGTCTTCAGCTCAGAATCAGTCTCAGGGCGAGGAGGAGAGACAATCACCCCATCAATGACCACCTTATCAGGATGGAGAGGTGAAAGGTCCAAGTCGGGAGCAATAACTCCGACTTGTTCCTTAAACACCCTGAAAGCCTCTTCCAAGCTCTCGACGATTGAATCCTTCAGCTCCTGATAAGGCTTTTCGATTCAACTTCAGCTGCCTTTGAAGATCAATATTTTCATAAAAAAGCCTAACATAGTTTTGCTCCGCCTTCTCCTTTAAACCCACAGCCATGGCACACTGACCCATCAGCTTATTCTCCCTCTCCTGGAGTTGGGCCAGCTCCCCCTTCAATCAGGCATTCTCCCCCTGCAGCCTCTTCTCCTCCTATTGATATAGGACAATCCTCCCCTGAAGGTTCTCCACAGTCTTTTGAAAAGAGCTCAAGGGAGTTTTGTCCAGAATATCAAGAAGGGCAGTGCAAACTAATGCGTGAGCATCTTTCCTATCTTTTTCTAGTGAATTTGCATTTAATTTGTTAAGTTTTATCAAGAGTTTATTATCTTTCAGCCACTATGGATGCTACTTTGAGTCTTGTGCAATTTTGTTTATTTTAGGTAGCATTCGGATGAATTTGATGGAGTTTCTGCAGAGAAAGAGAAGAAACCAAGGAGCTGACCAGCGAGGAGCGACGCGTGCACATGCCTGATGCGTACAGGTGAAAAGCAAAGTTGCTCAGCGACGCGTGCGCTTACTTGACGCATACGCGTGACACGCGAAAAAAGACATCGACGCGTACGCGTGACAAGCGCGAAGTGCAGAGAACGCTTATTTGAAATTCTGATTTAAACTTTTATTTTAAAATAGGAAAATATATTATTTTAGTTTTAGAAGATAGATTTTAAATTTATTAGGATTAGATATAAAAAGGGAACATTAGTTAACTTTTCATTCCAGCTCAGCCTAAAGGACAACATTATTCCATTCCAATTTACAATCCTTATTTTTCTCTGAACCATGAGCAACTAAACCTCCATTGTTAAGGTTAGGAGCTCTGTCTATTTGTATGGATTGATTTTATTACTTTTTCTATTTTAATTCATGTATGAATTTATAATTTAAGAATTATTTTCGCTCTTTATCTTATGAATTTGGGTGGAACGGAAGTATGACCCTCTTTCTATTTGAGTTCTTGTATAACTTGGAAAAGCTCTTTACTTGATCAACAGCTTGAAAACATATTCTCCTAAATTTTAATTATCTGGATTTAACGGGATACGTGACATATAATCCTTTTATTTTTGGGTAATTAGAGTTTTTGTGGCATATAAACTGGAATTTGATCATCACCCTCTAATTGGAATTAATTGACCAAGGAATTGGCTGTTGATGAATTTTAGAAGAGACTAGAAAGGTCTAAGGAATTAGGGTCTAGTCACATATAGTTTGCCATAAATTAAATCCTACATGACTAAAATAGTTGGTAAGAAAAGTTAATCCGGAAAATTAGATAACTCTGAAACCTTAACTGCTTTCTCCATATTTTATCCCTAACCCATTTACTTTACTATTTTAATTTCTGCACGATTGTTTAATGCTCTTTGAATATTCAGCTACTATTTTTTGTTTGTCTAACTAAGCCAATCAATCAATCATTATTTCTTGGTCCATCAATTCTCGTGGGATCGACCCTCACTCACCTGAGGTATTACTTGGTACGACCCGGTGCACTTACCGGTTAGTCTTATTTTAAGTTTGGTGTTTCCTAGTTAGTCTTATTTTAATTTTTCTTATTTAAAATTTGCTTTCTTCTTTGCTTTCCTATTTACCACATGGTGCGTTTAATTCTTTTTGGTGTTTTGTGCTAAGAAAAATAATGGAGAGAGATCACATGGGTTACTACTCACACCTAAGGAGTGATTCATATTCTTATGAATGGGGAAACTACCCAAATTTTGGTTGGCAAAGTCAAAACCAAAGTGCTCCATGTTCCAACTATCAAGAACCACCATCTCCATATTCATACCAAGAACCACCACCTCTCTACCCATATCAAGAACCATCATCTTTCTACCCATATCAAGAGCCACTATCTCCCTATTCATACCAAGAACCATCATCTCTTTACTCTTATCAAGAATCATCATCTCCTTCTTATTCATATCAAGATCCACCATCTCCTCATTCATATCAAATACCATCAGATCTTGAGATTCTCATGAAAAAATTCCTACATGATATGAAGACGAGTGTCAAAAATGTAGAGAAACATGTGCAGTCGATTATCAAGTCCCAGGAAGAGGAACAAGCAAATTCCTTCCCAAGAGATATAACGCAAGATCCCATAGAAGAAAGTAAGGAAATCAATCAAAGGAGTTTATACTCCAATAAATTAGAGAACTTTCCACCCTCACACATGGAATAAGAGGAAGATGCAAAAACAAAGGAGGAAGATGCACAAACAAAGGAGGTTGTAAGGGATGAAAACAATGATGGGAATCTACACTCCACTGAAGTAGAGACTGGCATAGATAGTGAGTTTATTGAACCACCAATTCAAGAAGTTCTTGATGAAGGGTACACTCTAACAATCACACAACACCCAAATTTTGAAGTCAAAGAAGTGAAGGAAACCAAGGAAAGCACTGAAAAGGGGATTGTGACCAAGAAGCCGAAGAAAATATCCATGAAAAAGAGAAGGTCAGAAAAAAACAATCCAACTTCTACACCAACAAGCAAGGTGGATCAAGTTAATCACAATAAAAGAAGCTTGTTCGGAGGAAATTATATTAGGGGGCACTAATTTTTACCTCTCACCCCTTGGAGACATTTCTTTTAACCAATTGGAAGAAGAGGAAGAAGAGTCAACAATCAAGTGTCAAGCTAGTGACGTTAAAGAAGTGCTTGTCGGGAGACAACCCGATAATTTCGTATCCTTAGTTATTTTCGTAATAGTAGTTTTCTTACTTGCTTGATTTTTTTATTATTGAGTTTTTACTGTTTTTCTGATCATGCAGCTATTTTATAACAGGAACCGAACACTTTAGGTGACACACACACAAAAAAAAGAAAAAAAAATGAGCACACGATGCGCAGGCGTCGCTGACGCGTACGCGTCATGTGTGTGTGAGTGAAAAATAAAATTAGCCAGAGAGTTGAGCAGGAGTGGGGCTGGAACCATGCTGGGCGCATAAGTCGCATCACGCGTACGCGTCTCTGATGTGTGCGCGTCGTTTGCGCAAATGGCCACCCACGCGTGCGCGTCTCTGACGCGGACGCCTGACCCTGAAAATCGGCGTCAATGAGTATTTGGGCAGAAAGTTGTGATGGCTTGGGGCTGGAAGTGTGCTAGAGGCACAAATTTGATCACGCGTACACGTCCTTGACGCGTGCACGTCCTTTTCCCAAATGGCCATCCACGCGTGCGCGTGCATGACACGCACGCGTCATATGAAAATCTTGATTCCCATACCATGCGAGCAGAGAGTTGTGCATGCGTGCGGCCGCTTTCGCGCGATTCGCACAAAACCAAGTCCACGCGTACGCGTCCCTGACGCGTACGCATCATCTGAACTTAACGTGATACAAGCGTACGCATGCCTTACGCGTACGCGTCGCATGCGATGCCCAAATTAAACCCCTCAGCGCCTGAATTCAAATTATCTACCCCCAATCCTAATTCTCTCTCATTCTTTTATCCTTTTATTATTCTTTCATCTTACTATTTTTTAATCTTATTTTCAGTTCTTCTTTGCTTGAGGACAAGCAAACATTTAAGTTTGGTGTTATCGCTTCGCTGATATTTTTCTTAAAGCACAAAAGGGAGATGAATGCTCTTCATGGAGGAATGAGATGGCCACTAACATAACTGAGGTGGTTGAGTTCCTTTCATTCTATTTCTCTTCCATTCCTATTTTGTTGTTTTCTGTTTTCTGTTGTTTTGCCTGCATGATCATTAGTACTTTCAGTTATTAGAATTAGTTTTATTCTGTTATTTGTCTCATGTACCGCTCACTGAACTTAAACCTAAAAAGAAAAAGAAAAAGAAGTGACATATTGCATGAGAAATTGAGTTTATATTGAAGAGTAGTCTTATTCACTTACATGTGGTGGTATTTTCTGTAACTCTGAATGCATGACATGAACAGTGCATAATTAAATTTGAATCAAAGAATGTTGATGTACTAGGAACAGGGATTTAGAGAATTATTATGACTTCTCTGAAATACGTAAAAGTTTAATCCTTGAAGCAAAAAAAACAGCAAAAAAAAAAAGAAGCCAGGTCCAAGGCTCTGAGCATCAATGACTAGGGAGGTCAGACATGATTAAAAGCTCAAAGAGTTGTTTCCCTAGTTATATGCTTGTGGTGTTTCTGTGTTAAGTAATCCTTGAGACAAAATATTTAGAGTCGAGATCAATTGCAATCAACAAGAGTATGCCAAAGGCTTTGAGTACCACTGTTTGGGAGTAACTGAAAGAAAATTCAAAACTTCAAAAGAGTTCCCCAGTTAAGTACTTGTGGTGTTTCTGTGTCAAGTAAAACTTGAGACAAAACATTTAAAGTCACGGCTAGGCTCAAGGTGCAAAGCACCAAAGAAAAGAAAAAAAAATTGCTGTGTTCAAGGGTTAAATTGAGTTACAAAAGATCAGAGAATTCATAATATTATCCGGATTCTAATTCCGAATGACAGTAACATTCTTCTGATTCAAAGGAGAGTGAGATGCCAAAACTATTCAGGATTGCAGTTGTAAACCCACTATAATAAGAGACATGAGCTTAATCGAACTCTCATTCTCATGCAAATTCACATTCTAAGCCTATATTATTTTGGTTGCTTGAGGACAAGCAACAATTCAAGTTTGGTGTTGTGATACGTGAGCATCTTTCCTATCTTTTCCTAGTGAATTTGCATTTAATTTGTTAAGTTTTATCAAGATTTTATTATCTTTTAGCCACTATGGATGCTACTTTGAGTCTTGTGCAATTTTATTTATTTTAGGTAGCATTCGTATGAATTTGATGGTGTTTCTGCAGAGAAAGAAAAGAAACCAAGGAGCTGACCAGCGAGGAGCGATGCGTGCGTGTGCCTGACGCGTACGCGTGAAAAGCGAAGTTACTCAGCGACGCGTGCGCTTACTTGACGCGTACGCGTGACAAGCGCGAAGTGCAGAGAATGCTTATTTGAAATTCTGATTTAAACTTTTATTTTAAAATAGGAAAATATATTATTTTAGTTTTAGAAGATAGATTTTAAATTTATTAGGATTAGATATAAAAAGGGAACATTAGTTAACTTTTCATTCCAGCTCAGCCTAAAGGACAACATTATTCCATTCCAATTTACAATCCTTATTTTTCTCTTAACCATGAGCAACTAAACCTCCATTGTTAAGGTTAGGAGTTCTGTCATTTGTATAGATTGATTTTATTACTTTTTCTATTTTAATTCATGTATGGATTTATAATTTAAGAATTGTTTTCGCTCTTTATCTTATGAATTTGAGTGGAACGGAAGTATGACCCTCTTTCTATTTGATTTCTTGTATAACTTGGAAAAGCTCTTTACTTGAACAACAGCTTGAAAACATATTCTCCTAAATTTTAATTATCTGGATTTAACGGGATACGTGACATATAATCCTTTTATTTTTGGGTAATTAGAGTTTTTGTGGCATATAAACTGGAATTTGATCATCACCCTCTAATTGGAATTAATTGACCAAGGAATTGGCTGTTGATGAATTTTAGAGGAGACTAGAAAGGTCTAAGGAATTAGGGTCTAGTCACATATAATTTGCCATAAATTAAATCCTACATGATTAAAATAGTTGGTAAGAAAAGTTAATCCGGAAAATTAGATAACTCTGAAACTTTAACTGATTTCTCCATATTTTATCCCCAACCCATTTACTTTACTATTTTAATTTCTGCACGATTGTTTAATGCTCTTTGAATATTCAACCACTCTTTTCCGTTTGTCTAACTAAGCCAATCAATCAATCATTGTTTCTTGGTCCATCAATTCTCGTGGGATCGACCCTCACTCACCTGAGGTATTACTTGGTACGACCCGGTGCACTTGCCGGTTAGTTTGTGGTTATAAAATCCGTACCACAAACACCAGCAGTCTGAACTCCCCCCTGAACCAAAATTTGATGATGATTTCAAAGGGAAGCATCATCCATAGCGATTTGGCTATGAAGAAAGATGTGCTTCCGAACGAACTTCGAACCATCAAAGTTGGCCTTCCTAGAAGGGAAAGAACCAGTCTCTGAGGTCTTACGTTTCTTCTTTCAGGTTTGGAAGGTGGCCGAACTGAGGGGACAGGGGCAGGAGGTGGAAGAGAAGAAGCAGAAACAGGATTTACCAAAATCGGGCGAGAAGAGGACTCCGAGTTGTGAGGGGGAGCGCTAGAAGCTCCGACCTTAGCAGCGTCCGCTCGGGCACGAGCCTTCCTCTTAGCCTCCTGGACCTTTTGATAAGCAGCGCTAGACCCGCTTTTCACTATTTCTGAAAATATATAAAAGGGCAATCAACTTACAAATCGGAGGAAAACACATTACGAATCAGAACTTATTAAAAATAGCTAGAAAGAAGACCCAAACTACCTAGCTCGGACTGGATGAAACTCGGAGAGCTAAGAAGAAATTTTTTAGTGTCCAGATTCGGAGCTCTCCCCCAGGCCTCTCGAGAAAACCCAACAATGGCCTCCTCCACCTTATCCAAGCTATATTTTTCAATAGGGGAGGCCTCCGACCAGTACAGAGGAAATCAGGGATGGCTATTTTCATCTAAGAAAAAAGGATGGTGGCCCTCTACAGCTTGGACCTTGAGGAAAAAGTTTTTAAAGTTGTGGAAGGATTCGTCAAAAATGGAAAACACCTTCCGACCCTGAATAGCTCGGAAAGATACCCATTGCTGTGTGTTTTGCTTACTGAAAGGTTGGGTAAGGTGAAGAGATAGAAAAAGATTTTTAGAGAAGTCGAAAAATCAAGCTCTTGGCTGACAAGTTGGTAGATCCTCATGAAACCCCAAGAATTGGGATGAAGCTGGGTAGGGACAACTCGGCAATGGGACAAAACATCCATTTCAAAATCAAAAAAGGGAAAAGAAACCCCCAAACGGGTGAAAAGGCAGTCGTACATAAAGAAAAAGTGAGAGTCAGAATCAGCAACCCTCCCACAACAAACCCGGTCCGTAGGATCCGGGGCCCCTAATTCATACTTAGGCTCGTCAGCCTCAAAGCTACAAATCCTATGATGGGTGCAAAGCTCGGTGATGAAGTCAGTATCTACTAAAGGTCTCTCAATAAGCACAGAATCATCTACCCATTTTAAAAGGGTCTCAGGAATATGGGAAGACATTTTTTCGGCAATTAAGAAGTATGTATAAAAGCAATAAGACCTAAAAAGAAAAATAAACCATCAAAAAAATAGAGTTCCCAAAGACAAGGCAGTTTCTTCCGAAAGAAAATAAGAAAAAGAATCACCAGGCCGCAACAACGATTTCTAATAAACATGCAAAAATCCTAAAGCTACGCATTGCAAATAAAGGAGCGGTAAAAGCATGAAATTTTCCTCAAACACGCAAGGGCACCAGGCAGAAATACGGAAAGCACTACACAAATGGCAAAGAACTAACCTTTTTTTCATAAAATCAAAAGAGAAGCAGTTGCAACGACAGAAAGCAATGAACCACCCGAGAACAGAAGGCCAAAGGGAGTTTTTAGTGAAAAAGCGAAAGAGCAGGGAAAAACTTCGAAGAGAAGACGAAAAAAAATAAAGAAAGAAGAGGAAAAAGTATTTATAATAGACCAGGGGCATAACAGTAAAATAATGCAGTCATTAAAGTAATGTGCCGTTACCAATGTAACTGCCCCCATGTGTAAATGCAAAATTCCCAAACGGATGCGACGTTTGATTAGATGTGACGATTGGGACATTCAAAATCACGTCGGTTTCAAACGAAAAACCACGTCGATTTCCGACTTGAATGGACCCGAGTTCAATTTATACTCGAATCCAACTCACAGCTAAGAGATCGGACTCGAGTAGGGGCACTGTTCATACTCTTGCCCAATACTATGGTCCAGGTCCAAGTAAGCCAAAAAGGTCCAACCCAAAGGTTGGCCTTCACCACTTACCCGACCTCTATGAAAGAGGTCGGGCTCGACATAAGCTCCTCCTCAAAGAGGTCAGGCTCGACATGAGCTGGCAGATAACGCTTATTCAAGTAAGTAACTGCCCCCTAAAATCTCTCATCCACTTTCAGAAGCAATATCTCAACAACCCTAAGATAAAGGGACAGTTATCCACATTCAGAAGTGGAACTACTCCAACGGTACACTGACACACTCAGGTAAAACTAAGTTCCAATACTCTCAAAACCTGCTTACCCCCTTGCTAACTTAGGTATCGGAGTGTCTTTGCAGAAATCACCCCCCATTCTTCAAAACAGATAACTCAGACGGCGGCTTCCGAACGCGAATAAGTCGGAGACCACCTTCCATTGACATTTGGGCCGATCCTTCAAGGCCAATCCACCTATCTCAAGTTATCCACGTAACAGTATTATTATATTTTGTTGAGTAATAAACTAAAAAAAATTATAAAAATCTATTTATTCTCATTTTTCTATACAAAAAATATTTAAAAATATAATTATGAGAATTTGATAAAAATAATAAAAAATAAAAAATAAATTATATTTTTTGTTAATATCTTTTTTATTAAAAAATATAAAATATACTAATTCAATTGTTATATAATTTTGTATTTTTGTATTTTTATTTTAATATTCTGTGACTAAAAACAAACACAACATTAATGATCACATTAGAAAAATAACTCATTCTCAAATTTATTGTTTAAAAAATAAAAAAACATAATTGAATAATAAGAGAGAATTGGCAAAGGCGATAACAGCAAGAGTCATGAAAATGCTAAAAATAAGGGAACCAGCGTCAGAGTCTGGTAAAAGTAAAAAAACGGAAACACTGCACTCACGCCATGAAATTTCTAAACATAGATTTCAAGTTTCAACTCACACACCTCATCTTTCTCAGCCTCACACCCTTCATTTCAATTCAACAACTTTCCCTTTCCATTAAATTTTTCATTCTTCTCTCTTTCCCTTTCTCGCTCGCAAAAACTTCAATCATTTTCGTCTTCTCTAATCTCGTTCCTCGTGTGCGCCACGTGTTCTCAGATGACAGCAACTTGCTTAACCACACCACCGATCTGAGCGGAGCCAATGGAGGTCCAGAGGATCATGCTCTTGTTGCTCCTCTGCTGCAGAATTCTAAGCAATCGTGTAACTCTCGTGGGTGGAAACCACACCGCTGCCAGGTTCTGCACTCGCTAGAAACTACAAAGTTCCCACCTTTAATTTCTTAATTTGGGAATTTCAGAATTTCTTTCTTCCTTTCTTGTTTTCACAATCACATTCCTTTTTTCTGCGTCTGAATGGAGCTCGGTAAGGTGTGTAAGGGTAAGAGGAAAGGGAGCAGGATGGGGATGCATTTTCATGGTGGAACTATTGCTTTCAATCCCGATGCTGTTCTTGTCATTAGGATCCCAGAGGCTCAGGTTTTGCGCATTTTGTCACGATCCTTGTTTTTAGCTATTGTTATTGTGTCTTTGCCTTTCTTGGGAACCATTCTTACGGGATTCCCTTCTTCGAGTTCGAGTTCAAGCTCGTTGTTTTCTGTATCCGGTACCAGAACCTATTCTGGTTATCTCAATGCGGGGCTGCTGAATTCGGTTGTTCATGATTTGGCTGAAGAAGGTCTATTCAAGAAGGATGATAAGGCTCTGCTTTTGAGCTCTTTCCATGGCGGATTTGGATTTGGAGGTGTTGCTATCCTCAATAACAATGAGGTTGATGTGGTCATGGACTCTGATTTGGAAATGAAGAAAGGCTTGTTCCCTGATGAGTCCTATGACTTTGTGTTCACTTCTTCCGAAGACGCCGAGTTTGTCGATAGAATTCTGAAAGTTGGTGGCATTGTGGCTCTTCCATTGGCTGCTCAACCGTTGAATGCAGCTTTCAGAGAACAATCCAATTATAGAATTGTGTACCTTAGGAGATATGATTCCATCATTGTTGCATTGAGGAAGACCAGCTCGGCCACTATTAAGTTGGCTGATGATTCATCTTCTTCCAAAAAGAGGAAGCTTTGCAAATTTGGAAATGAAGAAAAGAAAATGGTGTTGGAAGGTCTTGAAGATGTGCTCCTTGAGCCACCTAGAGAGGTTGACACCAAATTGGAGTATAGAAAGAGTTTCAAGTACCTACCTAACTTGTCGGGTGATTCTCTTGAAGGCTATAGTAGAAGACTATTCATTGAAGTAGGCTTGGCTGAGGAAAACAAGGGTGTAATACAATGGTTTGAACATAACTACCCCAAGAAGAACACAGAATTCGAGACTCGTAGTATCAATGCTGATGATGCTTCTGCTTGGTTGTCTAAGCATGTGAAGGAGGAAGAGTATGTTGTGATGAAGGCAGAAGCAGAGGTGGTGGAGGAGATGATAAAGAAAAGGACAGTGTGCTTGGTGGATGAACTCTTCTTGGAGTGTAAGAATGAGTGGTGGCAGAAGGGGAAGAGAAAGAGTAGTCGAAGACGAAGAGCATATTGGGAGTGCTTAGCCTTGTATGGAAGGCTGAGAGATGAGGGTGTTGCAGTTCACCAATGGTGGGGTTGAATTTGAATTGAATTGAATGGAGAACCTAGTTATTAAGGTGCATAGTCTTTTGTGTTTCGCTGAATGGTCACCACTCTCCAGTGTTATATTATGATTTGATGATTGTCCTCTTTCTAGTTTCTTTCTGTATTTTGGAATTTGTCAATAAGGAATGCCAAGAATGGTGCATGTTGTACTCTGTCATTGTGATGTGATCGTACTATAAATAAAGAATAAAGGCTTGTTTTCCTTGATTCTTTTGTTGTTCTGTTCAATGGAGCTGTAGTAAGCTTGTGATGCCATTATATAATTGCCTTGGTTTAGCAGAAAGGCTAAGAAGATTATTTTTTTTTTTAATTTGATTAATATGCTAGTATACAATGCAGATCTCTAGTGATATATATGTCAAAATTTTCATTCCTAAAACGTTTAAAAAGTATTAGGATGAACTAGAAATTATTTATATATTTTTTTTAACAATGTCCAGCATTTTCACTTTGAGATTTTGTTGACAGCAGAAACTGCACCGGTGGCCAAAAAGTGGAATTGAGAAGAACTTATTTTGTTCTTGTCAAGCCAGAGAGGAATTCAAAACGATTCCAGGTTTATAGGGCAAAACTTTGAAGTTGTGTATGGTTCAAAAATAAGTTAAATTAGTATTTGGGGTCCCCTCAACATATATAACTTCAGGATTTGTTTCCCTCTAACTTTTGCAAAAAACGTTCCTTAAGAAATCAACAATCATCCATGCTAGACAAGATTTATTGATAGTATAGACCAGAGTGCCAGACCAAGGTATTTAAAACACAACACAAATATTTATTCATACAAAATAACATAGTAAAATGCAAGTAAATAATAATAATAATCACTTAGGAAAACCCCATCCACCACCACCAGGAGTTAAAATCTGAATGATGTCCCCTGCTTGTGCTTGAACTGTGTTCTTTCCACCAATATAAATCTTTCTATTATCTTTCCTGATAAGAAAATTGGCCCCACGAGCTCCATTTTTCCCACCTTTCAATCCTCTTGGTGCATGAACACGCCTCTCAGAGAGAATGCTCAATGTAACTGGACACTTGAACTCTATTTCTCTAACAATTCCATTACCTCCTTTGTGGTATCCATCTCCACCACTATTCTCTCTTATTCCAAATTTGTGCACAATCACAGCATACCTTTGCTCAAGAATCTCCACATCAGTGATTTGAGAGTTTGTCATGTGAACATGAACACCACTGGTTCCATCCCATGTTGGACCAGCCCCGGCACCGCCTCCAATTGTTTCATAGTAACCAAAAGTATCATCACCAAAAGTGAGGTTACTCATGCAGCCTTGTGAACACGCACATGCTTGAAATGCAGTTAGTATAACATCAGTTAGCCGCTGTGATGTTAGAACATTGCCAGAAACCACTGCAGCCTTGTCACTCGGAGAGAGGAATGATCCTGGTGGAATGTGAATCTTCACTGGTGCTAGACAACCTTGGTTGAGAGGAATATCGGCATCCACCAAGCAGCGGAGGCTATATATTACGGCTGCAGCTGCCACAGCTTTTGGAGCATTCCAGTTGCCATAAACTTCCTCACTTGTTCCACTAAAATCAAAAACTGCTTCTCCTTTATCAGAATCAATGGTAAGTTTCAAATGAATAACAGAACCATCATCCATGTAGTCCTCTTCTTCAACTGTCAGAATATTACTATTCTCACCACCAGGTATGGCTGTCTGAGACTTAATTCTAGGGACAATTGACTTGAGCATTTCCCTCACTGCCTCTTCTGCATTGAGTCTTACATAATTCATGTAATCTTGAACAGTCTCAAGACCATACTGCTCAATAAGCTCGCCAACAAGGTTTATTCCTCTTTGGTTTGCAGCTATCTGCGCTCTTAGATCGGATAAGTTGTCTTGAATCCTGCGAGTTCCAGGGATCTTATATGGCGCTTCATCAGCCGACGGGAACTGGAGTAGCTTAACAATTCCTTCTTCTTGGAAAATTCCTTTTTCCACAAGCTTGAATGCGAAGATTGTAGCACCTTCTTCCCATATAAACTTTGACAAAGGAGGCATGCTGCCAGGAGTGATGCCCCCAATTTCTGCATGATGCCCTCTATTCGCCACAAAGAACACAAGCTTCCCATTGTGGAAAATAGGTGTGATCACAGTCATGTCAGGGAGATGGCTACCTCCAGCACAGGGATGGTTGGTCAGCAACACGTCTCCTTCATTCAAATTTTCGCCCCAGTACTTTAGATGCCAACTAACTGTTGTGGACATAGCTCCGAGATGTGCAGGTATATGAGGAGCATTGGCAACTAGTCCTCCATCAGGTCCAAAAAGGGCACAAGAGAAATCCAATCTTTCCTTTATATTTGTTGATATGGAAGTTCTTTGCAGTGTTCTTCCCATCTGCTCAGCTATTCCCATGAATCTATGATTGAAAATTGAGAGTTGAACTACATCTGCAGCTTTCTCTGCCACTTTTGCAGTGCTTAGAGGGGCTTCAATTTCAATTTTGATGTTACCATATTTGGTAATTGTAGCTCTGCAGTTTGGTTCTACTATGACTGTACTATTTCCATTCATGATGATTGCAGGTCCTAGAATAACATGTCCATAGCCAAGATTTTCAAGTTTGTAGAGAGGTGAATCATGCCAGCTTCCAAAGTAAACCGGGTAATTACCTTCAATTTCAGGATTTCCAGAAGCAGGTGCCTGAGGCTGTGGCTTCAATATGTTAGTAACTCCTATCCCGCGGACTCTAACATCAGAGATGAGGATATTCCTGTTCTGTAGATCAAATCCATACTCGTGCCTGAACTGCTTCGAAAATTCTGCAGCATAGTCACTTGCATTTCCACCTTCAAATTCTTGTTTAACCATGATTGAGGTGTCTGTCCCTTCGTACCTCAAATTCAAATATGTTTGTGTCACTATGTTATCCTCCTTGAATCCTTGTTCTTTCAACTTCTGCTTTACCTCTTTTATCAGCAAGGATTCTCTTTGGGACACTTCAAGGAGAGAATCAGAACCATATACAGCAGAATATGGCTCTTGTACCTCTTCAACAACATCAGCTAGTCCCATTCCATATGCACTTAAGATCCCACAAAACTTGTGAATAAGTATCTCATTCATGCCCAGTGCCCTGGCAATGGCACAAGCATGCTGGGGTCCAGCACCACCGAAGCAAGCAAGAGCATGGTTCCTTGTCTCATGGCCTTTCATCTCAGTCAATTGCCGTATTGGACGACACATTGTTTCATTCGCAACGTCCACAAATCCTTGTGCAATCTCTTCAATAGTCATGTCTGTTGCATCTGGATCCTGGTTTCTTCTGTAGGAATTTACTTGTTTGGCAAGCTTCCGAAATTCCTCTCTAGTTGTATTGATGTCTAGAGGCTGATCCTCTTTTGGACCAAAAATGCAAGGAAAATGATCAGGGATAATATATCCTAAGATCAAATTGGCATCTGTAACTGCCAATTCTCCACCCTTCCTATAGCAAACAGGACCAGGTTGAGCACCAACGGATTCTGGCCCTACGCGAAAAGTACCAAACTGAAACTTCAACTTAGATCCACCACCAGCAGCGACAGTGTTTATGTCAAGTTGAGTTGCTTGTATTATAACTCCAGCAATCTGAGTTTCAAGAACCTGTTCATATTGTCCAGCGTAACGGCTCACATCAGTAGAAGTGCCTCCCATATCAAATCCAATCAAGGGCTTGCTTGTTTCAATCCCAAAAAGTGTTTGGGAGTAACCAACAACGCCACCCGCAGGGCCAGATAGAACTGCTTTGTGACCAGAGAATCGATTTTCTGGTGCTAGCCCTCCATCTGATTGCATAAACAGAACATTCACCTTCCCATGAGTCTCATCAAATTTAGTTATGAACCCTGACAAGTACTCTTTAATGACTGGACTCAAATAAGCATCCACAGTAGCTGTTAGGCCTCTAGGAACTGCTCGAACCATCGGACTCAAAGCCGATGACAAAGAAACATGTCTGAATCCGAGGCTCTCAGCCAGCTTACCAACAATCACTTCATGTTGAGGATAAGTGTAGGAATGCATAAACACAACAGCCAAACTGTTTATCCCTTTCTCCAACAAGCCTTTCAACAAAGGTTTCAGTTCTTCTTCCTTAGGCTGATTCACAACTCTAACAAGATCACCTGAAATTCCCTTAACTAAATTTGCAGAATAAGACTGCTTTGTGTATTCTTCCTCCTTCTCATGGATCAGCTCAATTCTTTCATCTATCTCTACCACCTCCTCATAAAGATTTGATGGTTTTGTGACAGTAAGGTCGAATATGTTAGGACGAGTCTGCTTGCCAATGTAAAGAAGGTCGCGAAAGCCACGAGTCACACACAGAGCAATTCTTTCTCCTTTTCTCTCTAAAAGTGCATTTGTTGCCACAGTTGTCCCCATCCGAATCCACTCTATCTTATCAGTAGGAATTTTCAAGTTTCGAGGAATTCTTTCCCCGGTGTATTCTTCAAGGATCCTCCTAATTCCTTCAACCGGAGCATCATCATAGTTGGCTGGATCAACTGAGAGAAGTTTTAGCACTTTGCCATTGGCTTGTCCAGGAATTTCAGCATAAATATCAGTGAAGGTGCCACCTCTGTCAATGCAGAACCTTATTTTTCCCTCATTGCAACTTCCCATTTCTTGTCACAAAGTTGCAAGAAAATAGTTCTGGTACAGAGCCTGAAAAACAAGATAAGAGATATCTATCTCACTATAACAATCCATAACTACAAGAACTAGCCAAAGTTGCAAAACTTGGAAAAACACAGTGGATCAATAAGAACTCAGAATTTTAATCACATGACAAACTCAGACAATATGTTAGTCAGCACTATATCAAATTCTAGGACCCAAACATACAAGAAAATGCAGTATAATGAGCAATGAATTAGTAATGAACTATTTTGTTAAGACAAAATACCTGAAAAGAATCACAGCAGGTGAAAAATCCAAATCCCCCTTGTAAGCTAGAAAATCATAAAGACTTCAAAAGGTCATCATCAAGCCACAATAGCTGAAAAGAGAATCACTTTGGATCAGTTTAGATTGTCTCTCTACTCAATCATGATAAAGTTTTTCTAGAGAAAAACAAAGGAGCTAATTTGGAAAAGAAACTAAACTAGAATGTTACTTAATACTGGATAAGGACAACAAACTGAGAGAGGAAAAGAAATAAGTCCTTACGTGAAATATAATAAAATAAGATAATACATGCAGACAAAGTGACACGTACATATATAATTATGATTAGTTTAAGACCCTTGGCCAAAATGATTTATTATGCTCCAATTATTGAACCAAAACAAAACATTGGTGTCCCACTCCAATCACAGTCACCACTCTCTATCTTATCCTTGAATGTCGTTTCTAGTTTCTACAATGTTTGCACTTCAGTAATAAAATAAAAAAATCAGATATGAGAGAGCAGTAAATACTAAATAAAATAAGATTATACTTTTAATTATTGAAAAACGTCACACAAAGTGGCTGTAGTTTAGTGGTAAGAATTCCACGTTGTGGCCGTGGAGACCTGGGCTCGAATCCCAGCAGCCACAGATTTTTGTTTTTAATCGTAACGTCTTGAAATGAAAACGACGGCGTTTAACAACTCGCCTTGTTTTTAATTGTTTCCTACCAAACTCCGATCCTAAATTTACAAAACAAAGCATCTCAACTGCACTGCTTCACCGTCACAAGAAGGTCAAAATTCTCATCTTTTCTATTTTAATTTCGTTATTCCTGTGTTTCGGTATTGAATTTTTCGTCGTTTATCCCTCAATTGAAGTGCTGATTTTTCCCCTTTAGAAAAAGCATCGCAGGAACGAGATTTCATTTTGGTTCGTTGTGATTGTCAACGATATGTGATTTTGAAATCTTTTTATTTTTATGTTTATTTTTCCCCCTTCTGTTTAGTTTCAGTCGCCTTACGCTTTGAATGCTCTGTTTGGATTTAACATCCAACGACCCATATTTATTTTCATACATGATTAAAAATTTAGCTGATGCATTGGATTGTATATTTAAAAGCAATGTGAATGTGAAAATGGTGTCATGGGTAGGTGATAGCTATAATAGTGAGGCAAGGTTTTTGAGATTTGAATTTGGTAGTGTTGGAATATTGGGGCAAACTTGTTAGTGTTATGACTTGTATATCATAGTTAAATGGAGTTGTAAGCTGTTTGAATCATATTTACAGAGAGTTCAATTATGTTAATTTTATCACTTTTGGTGTTTAGTTTCTTGGCCAATGGGGAATTATATTTGTTTGTGGATTTAATTCAATAATGATATTTGAGATTGTGTTAATCATCTGTATTTGATGATGTGCTTATCTCCTTTTAATGTTACTTGTGTACCTCAGGAAGACGAAGTTAGAGATGATTGATGATGAAGTCTTGGGATTCCTTGCCAACTTTCTTGGCATTTTCATTTTTGCTTTGGTTATAGCATATCACTTGGTCGTGGCCGACCCCAAATATGAAGCTAGCTAGAATACTTTGAATTTTCTGATGTGTTTGAGACAAAAGGTTTTGATTGATTTGGTTCTGTAAGGTCAGCTTATATGACTTAATATTGGTGAAACCAGAATTTTGTGGCTTATGCCAATTACATTTTTCAATATTTAAAAGCATGCTTGAATCTTATTGTGTCCCTCTGTTTACTGGTCGAGAAATTGCTCCATCATTCTTGGTCTATAGTGCATGGAATGGTAGTTGTTGTCTGATTAACCGATGAATATGCCAGCGTAAAGTGCTTATTAACTATGGAGTTGTTTAGATAACTAAGAGTCTGAATTATTGATTGACTGAATTTGTTTACCATAGTCCCCCCAAGTCTGAAGCTTGTAACAGCAGAGTATAAACATAAACTACTCAATAGTAATAGAGTTTTCCATACATATGAGACACATGCTCTATAAAAGAGGGAATCATATGATAGTATGATACACTACCTAAGAAGGCCATTAATGGGCATGGGGGCAAATAAACATAGTTAGAAGACTTGGAGTTTAACCTTTATTTTACTGCATATATTTGCTATGCAGCCTATATTATGCTACATTCTTTGCTGTGGAGCATACAGGTGCTGGATTATTCTGAAGGAAGTGTGGTAATTCGAGGCAACCTTTACTCTGGCCACTCTGTTTCTTGGTGGTGGTGGTGGGGGGGGGGGGGGGGCAAAAGGTAGAAAATCCAGGGCAGGAATGTTTACAAAGTCAGGCAATGTTGATGCCAAAATTTTCCCGCTTGCCTGGACATTGCCAATCCTCAAAAGTGACATGCCAATGAAGAAATCTAAGAGAACTAAATGGGAACAGGTCATTGCTGGAGTGTATGATTGTAGTAAATTAGTATGAAAAGGTGGACAGTGTCAAGGATTATTTTGAAAAGGTCAAGGGGATTTGCAGTTTAGTCAAGGTCTTAGTTCATAGAGTTATACCTAATCGAAATTGGTTTTAAATGGCATCAAATGTTGGTGACTGTGTTAATTGAGCCATCGATATGTCTGCTATAGATGCAGAAGTGACAAGATTCATGCCTCTTGATCAACCTCATGGTTCGTTATATTTCCCTTCTAGCTTATTTACCTTAATGGCTGTCAGTGACCAAAATTAGGCTAGCTAAAGAGACGGCCTTAATGATGAATCAGCAGTTTAGAGTACTAAAATGCATTGTAGCTAAAGAGATTAATATGTGGTGGATATTCATGTCTTCTTCTCAAGAATTAATCGTTGGATTTAACATCTATGGACTGTACCTTTCTCATTAGTTGAAAGCATAGATTTAAGCTCGAATTATCATGACACCTTTTGAATCCCATAAATTCCAACTTTGACTGGTCAATTTTGTTGCTGATTAATGGTGATATATAGTTTTCATTTGAAATGTACACTTCAATTTTTGGTAAAATATTAGTTATTTTGTTATCATTTGATGGGTCACGGCTCTAAATTCTAATACATATGATTATATGAATAAGTCATTGACGCAATAATAAATTACAAACAGCACTGAAGTTTAAAAGGAGAAGACATCATAATAGTATAATAAGTCACAATCTATAAATAATGTATGAAAAAGGTACAAGCAATACCAATAAATTCATGAACTGGAAAATAAATAGTACAATGTTCTCACACCAAACTACAAAGAAGAAATAATGATAACATCAATCATAAAACTCTCTCACACACACAAGCGAACGTATATGAAATCAAGCTAACATAATATCCATTGCATGCATAATAAACCACCAAGAGAAAGCTTTTAATTGCCAGAGGGTGAAGGTGGAGGGGAGAAGAAAGGAATGGAGGGCATAGTTGTTGGGATTGAGGGAAAGTTTGGAAGTGAAGTGGCCGGCAATGGGGGAAGGTTCATCTGTGGGACGGTTGGGATCTTAGGGATGCTTATGCTTGGAAGTGGAGGCAGGGTAGTTGATGGTTGTGGAAGAGTTGGAATAGTTGGCAATGGTGGAACATTATTGCCCTGAATTGAAGGCAATGTTGGAATTGTAGGCAATGGTGGCAATGCTGTTGGTTTTGGCAGATTGGGAATGTTTCCAGGCAAATTTGGAACACTTGTTTGCAAAAGATTGCGAGCTGCTAGGCTCATGCTCATGCTTGACATGGTGATCACAGCAACAAGCAATGCTGTCATCAAAGATCTTCTTGCTGATGATGCCATGGCTGATGAAATGAGAGAAGAGAAGAGAATATATGGTAAATTGATTTGCTTTGAGGTTGGATGAGAAGCCAAAATATGGTGCTTGTTCTTATATAGAACTAGCTAGAGTGTGTGATTTCAATTACTCAACTCAAAGTTTGGAGAACTAACTAGAGACTCTTGGTCTTGTTAGTTCACCTTCCTGTTTTGATTTGAATAAATCATTTTTATTTATCTTAGACTACTGATGAGGTGGAATGGTTGTTTCTTGTTTGGTTATTGTAACTTGTGTAAACTGATTATAATTTATGAACACAAATATTCAAATGTAGGAGTAGAATGGCCAACACTAGTTTTGTTATTTCTTGCCTAATTTACAAGAATATTACATTGTTTGTTGTGTGTTAGTAAAGTTGGTTGATCTAATGGAGTTCAGCATATAGCGTTTCATCACTTTCAAAGTTAGCTCAATTTGACCAACAAAAAAGGCATTTTATATTAATTTTTTTATTTCCTACAGAAATATGTTGATGCAGGGTTTGTACTTTGAAGTAGTTGGAAAATTTTCTTATGATAAATAGTAAAATAACTATTATAGTAAAATAACTTGATACTAATAAACTTAGTTTTTTAAAGTAAGCCGCTCCAATTTGATTAATTATTTTCATGTTCTCATTATTGAAAATAAATTGTAAACGATTTTGTTAGGGGGACAACAAAAATCAATAAAAAATAATTGGTCAATAAAAATTCTTATATCCAAAATTAAGATTGACTGCTTTTAAGTTAACTTTTTTATTACTTCTCAAGATTTATTTAATTATATAATAATCAAATCCAAATCGATAACTCTCGGAGTAATTGAGTATCTCAAATTTAAATGTAATTATTTATCCTTTTCAATTTGTTTTTTCAATGAGTATTTTAAAATATCATCGAAATTTTATTATACAATAAAGTTTTATATATATATAAATAAATCGATATCAATTCATCCACCATATTAAGAGTTAATTGTAATTACTTACGGTGTTAAAAGAAGGGTGTAAACATTTTATGATTTTAACCTTTTCACCATATTCATGCTGTTTATCAGGGATGCATAAATCCAACATGAATACAAGGTATATTTAATAAAATTATTAAATATAAATTAATTTTAACTCCTATTAGTACATTGAATTAAAAATAACATATAAAAATGTACTTGTATTTATTAAATTTTAATAACATATAAAAATTAATGATTTTTTAAATATTTTTTTTATAATAGGAGTACATTTTTATATACTTTAAATACTTTGTATAAAAATGTACTTGTATTTATCATACAAAAATAAAGTGTTGTGCCAATATAATAACATTATAACATTTTAAATTAATTTTTTTTCTAGGATTTTAGATTAAAAGCAGCACATGAAAAAGTATTATTGGTATTTTAAAGCTAACTTAATTAAGAAAGATAGAACTGTATTTTTTAGGATTTTATGTACATAATTAGGCTAATTTTTTTTAATATTGATCAAAGATGTGTGTTACACTATATTATTTGGTTTCAAGTAAGTTTTACTCTACTATATTTTTTTTTTTACTTTTCAAAAGATACAAATCTAAAAAATTTTATAAATTAATTTTTAAAAAAATATCATTGACGTTTTATAAAATTTTGTAGATTTGTGTCTTTTGAATTATAAAATTTTATAAAACGTCAATGATATTTTCTTTTAAATTAATTTATAAAATTTTTTAGATTTGTGTCTTTTGAAAAGTAAAAAAAACATATAGTAGAGTAAAACTTACTTGAAACCAAATAATATAGTGTAACACACATCTTTGATCAATATTAAAAAAAATTAGCCTAATTATGTACATAAAATCCTAAAAAATACAGTTCTATCTTTTTTAATTAAATTAGCTTTAAAATACCAATAATGCTTTTTCATGTGCTGCTTTTAATATAAAATCCTAGAAAAAAATTGATTTAAAATGTTATAATGTTATTATATTGGCACAACACTTTATTTTTGTATGATAAATACAAGTACATTTTTATACAAAGTATTTAAAGTATATAAAAATGTACTCCTATTATAAAAAAATATTTAAAAAGTCATTAATTTTTATATGTTATTAAAATTTAATAAATACAAGTACATTTTTATATGTTATTTTTAATTCAATGTACTAATAGGAGTTAAAATTAATTTATATTTAATAATTTTATACTAGAGTTAATTTACTATAATCTTATTTTATACTTCTTTTAGTATATATTTTTTATATTATATAGTATTTTTTCTGGTATCTTATTATACAATGTGTAATTAGCCATTTGATTCGAAATGTGAGTAATTCGAATCAATTTGATTCGAACTACCTTAGGCCACGTGCTCCAAGTAATTCGAGTTAATATAACTCGAACTATGCATGCAAAATTCGATACAATTTGATTCGAACTACGTTCGAATATTGCTTGGGAGTAATTCGATGTGATTCAATTCGAATTACGTGTAAATATAATTTGAATTTTATTGATTCGAATTATATAAAAGTCATATTTGGTGGAATGGTGTATCAGAATTCATTTTGGCTGAATTGCGTAAATTGTTTCCTCCCATGGCTTAATAACGTTTTTTATCCCTAAAATATGTTTCTTGATAATATATATATATATATATATATATGTTCAGTGAAATTAATAATAGATGTTATGTTTTTATATTTTAATTAATATTTTTATGTTATATAATACTTTTTTTTGTTTCATAATAATTTATTTTGGTGTAAATATAATATAATATTTTTAAAATTTAATTTTTAAGTGTAAGATTTTATTAGTTTGTTATATATAATTTGCAAAATAATGTATTAAACACGCTAACGAGTTATAACCCAAATGATACTGTCTCTCTATATTCATTTAGTAGTCGTGGATTCAAGTTTCACATCTAACTTTGAAAAAAAAAAAAAGAGTGTTAAACACAAGATGAATAATATTTATTATAAAGGATGATATATTCTAAACAATAGGTCTCCAAATACAATAATCCATATGTGCATACAACAGAAAAGACTCAAGAAAATTAAACAAATAAAGTGAAAGGTAAAAATGACATAAAATGACGAGTACAATAACTCATTAAGTAGTGAACAATGCAACTAATAAGAACATGAGAAGGTATATATAATATAGCCCTTATAATAATCATCATATTCATATTTTCAACTTTCAAGGGGTGGTGGTAGAAGGTGGTGGGGAGAAGAAGGGGAAAGTGATTGGAATAGTCGTTGGGATTGGGAAAGAAGGAATGTTGGGCAGTGTTGGCTTTGGAAGTGGAAGCTGTGGCAATGGTGGAAATGGTGGCAATGTTATTGGCTTTGGAAGTGTAGGCACACTTGTTGCTTGCATAAGATGCCGTGCTCCTACGCCACTCTTCATGCCTGAGAATGAAACAATAGCAACCAAAATTGCCATCATGAACCAACTCTGGTAAGAGCCCATTATTGCAGATCCTTTAATTGGATGCAAAATTTAACAAGCTTTCAATTTGGTTTTGATAGATATTATTATCATCAATTGGGACCTTTTTATAGATAAGGCTTTTTAATTAATTTGTGGGAAACATGTTTAGAGATTTGGTTTTGTTAGTTAACCTTCCTTGGACTTGGATAGTGTAGCGTTGCAAATTCTAAATTAGGACAACCAACCTCTTTTTGCTGCAAAAAAAAATACATGGAACGCCGTTGCCGGGGATCGAACCCGGGTCACCCGCGTGACAGGCGGGAATACTCACCACTATACTACAACGACTTTGGTGTTAAAATGACTATGAATTTATAATTAATTTCTAGTCCAGAACTAATGTTTTCTTCCTATTAGCAGCAAGTAGTAACAACTTGTAGAGGCCTGGTATTTTTATTATTTTTATTTTGTATATTTTTAAAAAAATAAAGATACATAAAAGAAAATGTATACATTGAAGTGATTTGCATCATGATTTTGTGGGGTTATAGTTGAATCTTGATAAGTTGACAAGGCATTATATACCTTGTACACGAAATGTATTGCTTCTGTAATATCTCAGCAAAGGCCGATTACTCAAATAATTGAACCATCAAACTCCATACGAGGTATAATGTCATATTTGGAGACGAATTTACTGAGAGAGAGGGTGCTCTATGTAACCACTAGAACTAGATAAGGTAAGTTTTGTCCCTTTATGGCCAACTAGTACAAAAAATATAGAGTAAATTATTGTTTTTGTCCTAACGTTTGGGGTAAATCTATTTGTGTCTCTAACGTTTAAATCGTCCTATTTGTATCCCTAACGTTTTTAAAAGTGATTCAATGTTATCCTGCCGTCAATTACACATCATGAGCGCTATAGTTTGAGTTTTAAAAATCTCTTCTTGAAGTTAGAATATAAATGTCTGGGATAGAATCAATGATCTACTCCAAAAAGTAGCTCATCAAATGTTGAAACTAATTCCTACAACATTTACATAATTCACTTTTCTATGGACATAATTGAATCTAAATACAAATAGTGGGTATAATATTAAAATCGAATACATCCAAGTGAGATCTAATTGAGAATCATTGAAAAATATAATCTAATTTATTAGTATAATTGATAGTAGGATAACATTGAATCACTTTTATAAACGTTAAGGATACAAGTAGGACGATTTAAACGTTAGGGACACAAATAGGACTTACCCCAAACGTTGGAGACAAAAACGATACTTTACTCAAAAATATATGTGGCTCTTGATTTCTAAAGGGTTAAAGTAGGTATAGGTCAAAAATTTTTTCATGCCCAACCTTTTATTGCATACAAAATCCTCCCTAAGCTTTAAAACCAAGTTTTAAAATTGTCCTTTTTACTTAAATCTTAAAATTTTGAATCTAATTACCTATAACAAAAAAAATTATAAAATAAAAAAAATAATAAGAAAAAGAGTGTTTTTGCTCCTACAAAAGGAAAAGAGAAGAATAGGAAGGGGGAAGGAAAGAAGAAAAAGAAGTTGTCCACGATCCACTTCTGTCTCTGCTTTCGCCGCCAGTTCCGTACGATTTTGGTCCCTAAGGTAAGAACAATTTAAAAACCAAGTTAAATAATTTGAATTGTCTTGTTTATATATGTCACAAAAGATTTCATGCCTTGAAATAATTGTTGAATTAATAAATTTAACGAAACTTATAATATTCACTCATGCAAATTGGCTTCCTAATTTTTTTTGAGATATAAAATATTCATCATCCAACTATATAAAAAGGTAATAAACTACTAAGTTGGGTTTGGTTTATTGGTACTTTAAACTTGAGTAACAATGGATGAGGATATAGATATGGAGTAAAGTAAACAATACCATGTAGTATCTAAGAATTCAATAACATGCTAAAAAATGAAGATAACTTGTTATTTAAGGACACACACAGTTACAAAAGGAATCCACAAGAGAGGCACGTAGAGTTACACACAAACAATATTATAAACAATACATAGATAGTACATGCAGTGGAAGAGTAGAAAGCAGAACCCAAATTTAGATGCAGGAAACTTAACCACTAAGTTACAAGTTCAAGAGCAAAGAATACAAGTTTTAGTTCTTTCATGGAGTAGTGGTTGGAATGGCCTTAGGAATTGCAGGAATAGGCACAGGCAGTGAAGGGAGACTAGGCAGTGAAGGAAGAAGAACAGCAGGCACAGGTGGAATTGGCAGTTCCGGAATTGGCACACCTGAAACTGGCACATCAAGCTTTGGGAGCGGAGGCAGCAGTGATGGCACCACCGGCAGAGGCGGCAGCTCCGGCAGAGGCGGCAGCTCGAGTTTCTTAGTGCCATGCACTTTGGGAGCATTACGTGCCTCTGCAATGTCAGTGATCATTAGTGAGAAAGAAAGGAGCAGAATTGGTAGAAGGAGTGATGAGAAAGTGAAAGAAGCCATGTTTCTAGTCTATTCAAATGGTTGTTATGGAATATATGCTTTTGTAGCAGTAATGTTTTTGTGAATTGGGATGTTATAGCATGGCCTTTATATAGACAGGTTGTGAAACTTGTGACCCATGTGGACAGCTTGCTACTCAGGATAAGTTGCTACTGTCACTAATTCAGCTGCTTAATAATGATAATGATATATGTCATAAGGGAATTTTTTCTTAGCACTAGATATTTCAGGTGGAGATATAAGAGATGGATTAACAGTCGTAAGAGAGAAGTAGCGCCTATTTTTGAAAAGATGGTAGAATCTCGTCTCAGATAGTTTGAAAATGTAAAAAAAAAGAACAAGAAAGCATCCAGTTAGGAAGGTAGGCAAAAGACAAAAGATAGAAAAAGACCTAAGAAAACCATATATGAAATGGTCAAAAGAAATCTATATGTAAACAGTCTCACTGTAGACATGATACATAATAGGATTCAATATCATCGTTTGAATTATGTAATCTGTTCTGCATAGGTTAAAGTTTTGTTGTTGTAGTTATTTCAGTCATTTATATCTATTGTTTTAGAAAATTTAAAACATTTAAGCACTTTCTTAATTTTAATGCACGATCTTAAAGGACTAATATTGTAGAATGGATATAGTATATATCAATTATGATTCAACATAAGTCTAATGAGATGCTGAATCTGCTGGAAAATTCAACTTGCAGTGATTCTAGGACTAATTTTCCTTGTGCATGGCTTCTTCTGATGCTAGATGTAGCAAATTCCTACTAATATTTTCCAAGGGTTCTAGTATTTGGTTATTGCAGGATATCAATAATTGATTAATGCAATCATTATATGATAAAATCATTCAACAAAACAATTCCAGTAGAGCTCTTAGCTGTCTGACACTGGTTTTTGTTTTTACTATTGGTGATGAGATGAAATATTGTCTTGTTTAAGGCCCAAATCCACAGAATCCGTCTGGTATGGAACAAACCACATGAACATGGTAAGGCTAGTTGTCCTGTTATGGGGACAAGTGTAAAACAATATGTGGTTTATGAAAAAAGTTATCTTGATAGACATTTTAAACCTTTGTAGAGCCACTTGTAAATCAGCCTATTAGCTTTTTCTCTGGCATACTGAGGATTATGTTCATCAACTACGTATATATTTTATGGAATTTCATTCATAATTGGTGAAACCAATAATCAAGGTGTAGTAGTAGTTCATATAAATGTCATTCCTGTTCATCTGCTTATTGCAACTTGAATGTCATATTAAATTATTTGAATACTTGGAAGAATGGAACCATGAAAGGAGAAATGTTATTTTTTGTAAGTAACTTTTACATAAAAACTATAGCCACATACTGCCATCCACCATCATGTGGATGAGGTATTTTTAAATAACATTGCACATTTTTTTTTTAACAACAAATATAAGCATATAACTTCTTAGGAATTTAGCTTCAACAGACAGCAATGTGTGAATAAGAAAAATTCCATCACTGCTTCACATGGCCAAGGCTGATAATGACTTTATTTAGAATGCACAGATAAACTTTCACGTGATTTGCAATGGTCCATGGGTCTCTTATAAGTTCTAACTACTTAAAATACAATATTTTATGAATTGTAATCAAATGCATAGCCTATGCTTTTAAATTGCTAATAATACAAACTCAAGACAATAAATAAGAATACATTCCACAGGGAAAATAGGTGTAAAATCTCAGCACCACAATACTTTGTGTTTAGCAGCAATTCTGCCATCTTCCTCCAGTTTGGTTCCCTGGTAATCCAATGTCCATTTCTCAAATGAACATTTAATGAAGTCATAATAGCCACCATGAACATAAAGTTTTCCATTGGCCACCTTTTCTTCTATCCATGGATAAGTTAGTAGGTTCACTAAGGAGTGATTAATTGATTCCTGTACAAAAATCACTTAAAACATTAAAATTTGAAGTCACTCAATATAATCAATTTGTAAATAGATTTAACATTTCATCAATCCTATATGTAATTGGGATCAAATGAAACATGAAAGGACAGTATTGGACACATTCAATTTGAAAAGCAAGAAGACAATATAAAATTATAAATAGAAACACTCATTCTGTGTTGTGAAATGCAGTTTCATTTTCATGGAGATAAAATCTGATAGGTGTCTCATTTCATGACATGCCTCCAAGTTAGCAACTCCCCAATACCCCCAATTTTCCATTTAAATTCGAAAGACAAAAGAATACATCAAAACTTGTATATTCAAAATCATATTAAGAAAGTTACAGATAAGGCCTCAAGATTATTTTTCTCTAAATACAATAGGCACTCCCTTCTCAGTGCAACATACTATTTTAGAACCATTCAAATTATTCAACATTTTGAAATCTCAACAGCCAAATGGGACAACAAAAAATATCACCTTTTCACAATGCCTGCACTTGTCATCAAAGCTGAGGGTGGAAGCTGCAGCCTCAGTTTTCTTTCTTGCATTCTTCCCAACAATAACCCAATTGTGTATAAAGCTAATAGAAAAATAAAGAATGTTGAACTTAGTAATGTATAGTACATTTTAATCAAAAGAAGTAATATATGAGAGCCAACAACTAAAATCAAGCAATCCAACCTTCCATTGGCATCGTCTTCCATACTCATAAGAGCTCGTATACCTCCACAGCAGCTGTGGCCAATGACTAAGATGTTTTCAACCTGCAATAATGAAAATTATTCTGCTCAACTCTTAATCTTTCCAATAAAAGTTGCAATTATCATAAGATCAAGATCAACCATTATTTTAATCAAAATGATTTTCAACTTTAGATACATGAATACTTGCCCAAACTAAAAAGTGAATAAGATTAGGAATTCCTAGAGTAGGGAACAAAATGATGCTTACTTGAAGAGTGTTTACAGCAAACTCTAATGCAGCATTTACTTCTGAGGGTCCACTCTGCACAAGGGAAAAGGAATTAGAGAGGCAAGTATGTTATCTCTTTTCATTCTTTCAACTATAAGTCTATAACAAAATGGTAAATGAACACACCCAAATATATTGAACAGAGTGTGATAGTAGATACCTCAAAGGTGGGAACCAAATTAGCAACATTGCGAATCACGAATGCTTCTCCTGGTTGAAATCCCAAAATATTCGAGGGGCAAACCCTGGAATCTGCACAGGCAATAACCATGAACTGTTCCGGAAATTGTTAGTCAAGAATACTTATGTTTAGCTAAGGCTTTAGTGTTGGGAGAGGAGAGAAATGCTGTAAAAGGAATAAGAAACAAACTCGGCAAAATGAAAGATAGACAAGGGAAGAACAATTACCTTTGGTGCTTGAGCCTTAGCAAGATTTTCAAACTGTTCAACATTTTCACTGACAGAAAACAGAAATCAACATTAAGTAAGTTTCTTCCTTTTGTTAGGCATCAGAAACGAACATGACTGAGTTAGAGTGTGGCCTTTTTCTGATACTTACATATATTTACTCTTAAAACTTAAAAATCTATTTTTCAGAATATCAAATATATCACATCTGTCTTCAGCTTTAGATAAGGTCTCTAGCTTGCTTTTATTAAGTTGTTGTGTAAATCCTGGAGACCCCATAGAAGCCTTTAAAGCAAAACCTTGACTTCTCCTGCAAACATTAGAGCAAGACGTATGAAATCACATGGAAAAAAGGAAGACAAAACAAAGTTTCATTGGCTTTCATGACAATAACATTGACTTAGTAAGTATGTTGTTCTTAGTTCAAATAAGTAGCTACAAAAACACAGCAAATCAGTCTAGTATAGATTTAACTACCATAACTGTGATTCCCAAATATCAAATATCAGCCTATAGAATAGTGTGATTAGATAAGTTATGAAACAAGAAAAGATTGAAATATTCAACCAACCAAAATGAAATGGCCAGAGATTAGAATACTAGTATAGATTTAGCTACCATGACTGCGATTGCCAATGATCAAATATCAGCCTATAGAATAGTGTGGTTAGATAATTTATGAAACAAGAAAAGATTGAAATATTCAAGTAACCAAAATGAAATGGCCAGAGATTAGAATACTTGTATGTTCAATGTTCAGGGGAGAGTCAAACCGCATAACCATATCCATACTTTTTTTTTCCTTTGAATCAATCAAGACCTAAATACTTCTATGATAAAACTTGGATGTAAATTCTTTTTCCTTTTTGGTTTAGAAGAAAACTAGAAATCCAAACAATAAAAAATGCTCAACCGAATGATCCTAAATGAGTCCTTCATTTCCTAACATGTTCTTCAAGTAATTATTTGTCATACTATATAACATGAAAATTTTCACAAGACTAGAAAATAAAGTAAGCAAATCTAACATAGGTAAAAACAGAGGTTAGTTAATGATCACTAACCTTAAAGCTGGCAAAATTCTCAAATGTGGCTGCTCAAAAATTTTCCCTGTTTTGCGAGCACCGCCAAAGATCTGCTACATCAGATTCACTGAACAATGATTAGCTGATTCACAAGTACAACAACAAAACTAATAGACATGTGCAAGAAAAGAGAATAGTACCGGTGACGTGGCAGGCTCAACACAGCAATTGGAAGAAGAAGAAGGAGGAGGAGCTGCCATTGAAGAAAGAGAGAACAAAAACAAATAGAAATATGAAAAATCAAAATAATTAGGAATGGGAAACTGAATAAAACAGTCACTGGTTGGAAGTTAGGACCGTACTTACTATTATTAAAAATGAGTAGGTAAAGTTGGTTACATGTTTTCTCCAACAAAGACGGAGAAACCAAGGTTCTTAAGTAACCATAACAAAATACTTTTTATTTTTATTTTTTTTGTATTATTTTAATTATATGCACAGTTGCCTGTGAAGTGTGCACCACCACTTCTCCATGATTCCTTCCAATGAAAAAGTTGTAAACTTTTTTTGACTTTCTTTATTCCCCCAAAACCCTCCTTTTTGTTCATTTGGCGTTTTCCGCTTTTGCATGCGCCAGTAAAACTATGGAAACTTCTGGATACTCAAATGGATTCAACTATAAAATATTTTAACTAAAATAGAAAATTCATGTTAAAAATACTTACAATTAAGTTTTTCAAAATATATATATAAAGAGTTTCAAAAATTTCTATTTAAAGTAATTTTAACAAGTACTAATTGCTACGGAAGATTCTATTTTATTTGGCGAAAATGTACACTACATAAAAGGAATTAAAACCTGGTGGCAGATCTGAGGCCAAATACGTGTAAAGGAAAAAAGGAAAGGCAGTAATAAAGCATTTTGTACACGCTTCATTTTGAAATATGCTATGGGATCTACAACTGTACTCTTTGAAATTAGCTATAATCATGGTGTTGTTGACCACCTTTAAATTTAAATTATTATTTGAATGTTTTTAATCAGAGCATCATTAATTCATTACATTATATTTGTTCTTTGATTCTTCCCCTTTTTTCGTTTTTTTCTCTAGCACAAAAAAATAGTCTAATTTCTTTTTCTAACAGAACCCAAATTCTTGAGGTTATAGTTTGCGTTAACAACTATACCAACATCATCGTTGTTACTGAAAACAAGTTTATGATTGTGTACAAAATGTACTATAAAAAGGAATGCTTGAATATGTTGTTAATCCCTAATTCCATATAAATATAAACCATTTCAAATTTTAATTCTTCTTTTTCACATAATCGAAAAAGTTGAATTTCATTAATGAAAAGTTTTGTTTGCGAAGAAGCTAAATTTCATTAATCAAAGTTTTGTACAAGAGAGTAATTTCAACAATATAACAATGCACTACAGATTAAAATTTATGAAGCAAGCATGCTCGTAGAATGGTCATGTTTTGTTAGAAATTATGTATAGACTCAATACCAAAAAGAAAACTATGGACTAAAAACATTGGACCACGCTCACCCAAAAACTAGTACCCTATCATACACCCGGGAAACATCTTAATGGGCCCAATTTAAGTAAAAAAATGTTCTCGATCCAATGGGCCCAATTTAAGTAAAAAATGTTCTCGATCCAAGAGCTCAATCCAAACTTGGCAGGTTAGGTTGAGTGAAAAAGAGAAGGTAGACCCACAGCAGGGAAGTCAAACCCAAAAAAGAAAATAAAAGCAACAGACAATGGTTAATTTTGTGGTTTAATTCCTCTATTAATCCATGTAATTTCACTAAATTTTTAGTCAGTTACTTATGCTTTGTTTCTTTTAATTAGATCTCTACATTTTTTTTAGTTTTATAATTAAATTTTTTTTAGTATAAAAAATATTAAAATTAACTGAATATTTCTTCAAACAAATTGAAAATATTCATACTTAAAAATCTAAATAAATCTTTAATCACATATACTTTGAAAAAAATATTCTATTAATTTTAACATTTTTGATACAAATAAGACCTAATTACAAAATTACAAACAATATAAAGACTCAATTAAAAAAAATAAAAACCTAATTAAAAAATTAATAAAACTATAACTATAAAAACTAATAAAATAATTAAATTAATTTTTATATTTTTTAAAATTATAAAAGAAACTAAAATCGAAGGGTCTAATTATTGTACCTAAGATTTTTTTTTTTTTTATTTTGTTCGAAACAGAAATTGGAAAGCCTGGTTTCTGTACCTTAAATTTTAAATAGTGCCAAAATTGAAATTAAAAATCAGAATTTTAAAAAACATCATTGTCAACCCAATTATAAAAATAGGTGGTGACATGTAGCAGCACATGACATTTGACATATGTAGAATTCTTCGCAATTTATCAGTATCACAACTTCACATGATCAAAAATCAAAACAGGAAAGACAATACACAGTAGCACTTGGCAGAGCTTAATATATAAACCAATATCATCTTCATCGAAACGTAGATACTATAAACAATTCTTATGAGGTTGTGAGAGGTACTAACCAAAACCAACCTGGTGGGATGTAAAAAATTAACCTGACAGAAAACCTATATGTACAGGACCAGATACTACAAAGATTTACAAGAGAGGTGTAATCAAGCCTATTTGTGAAGGAGAATACAATAACAGTCAAAAGGAGAATACAAGCAGCTAGCAGCCCCTTATGAAAGATGAAAGACTCCACCAGTATAAACACGTAAACATTAATATAACTCCACCAAACACATATCTTAATGGACCCATTGGCTAGCTAGAGAGAAAATAAAAAATTACAGACAAATTAGGATGAAATGAAAGAAGACTAAACACAAATCAATTTTCACGATGTGATTAACATGATAATCAAGTTTCGAGAGAGAACAACGAGTTTCTCTCTATGTTGTAGGATGGACAACTTGAAAGAATAAAGCTCAAACACCAAATGAAACACTTAGATACATTAAGGATTCGTGTTGCTCACAGCCATGGTTAGTACTTAGTATGCCAACATACCAGAAATTATTGTCATGTATAAAGCTTAAATTCAACTCCAAACTTTCATGGATATGTGAGGAGTGTGAGAATAAACTAAAATCCAATGAGCATTATATGCTTCCCAAAAAAACATGCAGAATCTACACAAAATTAAGTCATCCTCCTCAAACAGGTCAAAACAAAAATAAGGAGGTATTGCTGAAGTTATTATAAGACTAACATAACCAGAATTCACAAAAGTTCAGCATGAGTACCAACCATACCAAAAGTCTACAATAATAACTAAACAAAAAAAAAGTCACTGAAAGACTAATGACCCTTAACCTTATCATCTGCAACAGCATTGAGAATAGGCAAGCTGCTCAAGAACTCATCAAGCCCTTCAAAAAACCCAATCCCTTCAATGTTATCCTCCGCATTACCCGTCCCACCTGCATTCGCCCTATCGCGTACTCCATGGCCAGTCTCCTCCACATCATTACTAAACTCCACATTCAGATCCAACTTCCCCAAATTACCAGCACCCCTCCTCCTCAAACTTGCCAATGCAGCTTTCTTGCCAGATTCTAGCCTAGCTGCAATGGGCACTGCTGCAGAGCCAGCACCAACAGCCTCACCATTTTCCACACCAGCATTGCCAGCACGGTTACGAACCCCTCTCCTAGGCCTCTCCACTGGTGTGCTTGCATTGCCACCAGCAGTGGTGGCAGAACTCTTCCTATTCCTTCTTCTTCTTCTTCTTTTCCTCCCCACCTTCTTATTCGCATTAATATTCCTCCAATCATCATCATCAGAATCATCTTCCGTGGTATCGGAATGCTCGACAAACGCGGCGGCAGCCTCATCATCATAGTAAGCCCAAGGCCCTCTCAGATGTCTCCATCTGTCAGCACCTTTGAGAGGACAAGGAACCAAAGCAGAGAAAGGGTTCCATTGAGAAGCAGAACCACTTATATCCTTGAAATCACCAGAAAACCCTAGCGGCATAAAACCCCAACTGCAGAAGGACATGAACCCGTCTTTCCCGGTCAACTCCGGCGGCGACCTCACCGCCAACGCATGGAAAGGCCTCCGGCAGCTCTGGCACAGCAAGGTACACTCCTCGTACACCTTCGGATACTCAAACAAACCGTAACAGTAAGGGCACGCAGTCCAGAAAGCTCCGTTCAACTCGGTTTCAATCGACTCAGTAGCCCTAGCCGGCCGAGTTGGCTCAGTCAGCTGAGTCACATTGTCCTGACTCGGCCTCTCCTCCTCTTCCTCCTCCTCAACCACCACAACCCTGGGAGCTTCCGTCGATATAGCGTTCTTACTCAGTGAAAACAGTTGCTGCTGCTGTTGCTGTTGCCGTTGCAGTTGCAGTTTCGCCTGTTCTTGTTGTTGCCGTTTCCATTGCTCGTGCTCTTGTTGTTGCCGTTGAAGTTGCAGCGCTTGTTCTTGTTCTCGCCGTTTCTGTTGCTCTTGCTCTTGCTCTTGTTGTTGCCTTTGCCGTTCCTCCTTTTGTTGTTGCCTTTGCCGTTCCTCCTCTTGTTGTTGCCGTTGCCGTTCCTCCTCTTGTTGTTGCCTTCGCCGTTCCTCCTCTTGTTGTTGCCTTTGCCGTTCCTCCTCTTGTTGTTGTTGCTGCTGCTGCTGACGCTGTCGCTGCTGCTGATTCTGGTTGATGAGGTGGTTCTGATTCTGATTCGGATTCTGGTGGAGGAAGTGGTTCTGGTTCTGGTTCAAGTCGTGGCTTTGATTATGATTGTTTTGGTGGTTGTTGAGATTATGCCTCTGCTGCAAGATTGGAAAAGCTTGAGGGACGATAGGAACAGGGGCGGGTTGGGGCGGAGGAGGCGGAGGAGGAGGAGGAGGTTCGGTAAGGAGCCTGAGGTCGTTATCGAAGATTGCTTTCTTGGAAGGGTTTGAGAGTACGGACCATGCGTCGTTGACGAGGGAGAAGGCGTAGGCGGAGAACGCGAAAGGGTTGCGGTGTGGATCAAGAATGGCAGCGAGACGGCGGTACTGGGCGGCGATGTAGTCGAGATTATGTGAGTAGCGAATAACCTGGAGAATGCTGTACCAGTCAACGAGGTCGTTGATCCTGGCCTCGCCGGCCACGAGGGTGTCGATTACGGTGAGAAGTAGCTCCGTGACTTCAAAGCGTGGGTCACACTCGCGGGCCCTGATGGCAAATGACCGAGCTCCATGCAGGTCACGTGCACTCAGGAGCTTGTTGGCCGTGTACAGCCACCGCTCCGCTTCCGCCCTATTCCCCCCTTCCATTGATTTGATTTCTCTTTCTCCAAAACACTCTCACTCTCACTGTCTCACACTCAAAACGGCGCTGTTTTGTCTTTTTTTTTTTTTTGTTGCCGCTCCTGTTGTGTTTTGTGCTTTAAGCTTAAACTAAGCACTGGTAAATTATAATAGTGCTGAATGAGGAGTATATAGAAGGGGGAAGAAATGGAAATGAAAAAGAAAAAATAGAGTAGATTGACCATAAAGGATATGGAAAATGTGCGGCAGCATGGTGTAGGTGAGGGGTATTTTGGGAAGTTGAGGTAACAAACGAGTAAACAGGATCACATGGTGGTGGACTTACTCTTTGTTAGCTTATAATTACTAGGCTTGTGTTACTTTATTTGATATATAGTGTGGCAAGATTTCGGTAGAAAATTAGAAATTAAGAAGGGTAGATTAGATTAGATTCCCTTTGGCTTTTGGAAGTGACATTGACATTGGGAAGACTTGAGAAATGGATGACAACTTTTGTGGCGTTTTTTAAGAGATGAGAGGAGGTGTAAGTATGTGACGCATGTGCGGATTGGTTAAGAGATGATGAGAGACAAAAGTTTCATAAAAAGGGAATTAAGGTTGGTCTTTGTTCCCACATTTGACTTTTCAACTCTGCCTCATCAGTCAACAATTTCAACATATGCCCTTACCACCCTTCTTATCTCCTTTAACACCCTCATTTAATCCATTTTTGTACCATGAACCTAATTATGTACTATCTATTTCATAGAAATTCTTACTCTTATTAATTTACAAAACAAACATTATTTATTTACTTTTTGTTTTTTTTTATATTTCTTAAAAATAAAATAACATAAATCATTCCATAAAATAATTTTTTTAATTTATATAATATATAAGAATATTTTTATCTCAGTTCAATTTTTTTAAAATTTGATGAAAATAAACATTTATTATATTAAACTTTAAATTAAATGTTTTGTTATAGTCATGAATTATCTATAATTCTATGTACTCCACGTTATTGATTTTACAATTTTTATAAAATGAGATGTTTTATGAAGGTTTATTAATAATTATTTTAAGACACTCTTTAGATAGCATAAATTTATAAGTTGAATAAAATTTTTTTTTATTTTCAGTATATTAAAATAGTGAAAAGAAATATATATATATATATAATATGTTCGAGAATCAATCCTTTTTTTTTTGATAAAATAAAATAAAAATTACGTTAAATTTGTAATTGAATTAGCAACGGATACTATCTTTATTTTTTAACGTCTTAATTTGTTATTCAGTTGTCTTAAGATTTTTTTTAGTTAGAAGCTTTTTTTTTTCAACAAAAAAATAAATATTTTTTTATTTCTCCTCTTATTTCGCATTGATTGTTAGAATTTTGAAAATTTTTGAAAAGGAGTTTTGGCAGTTAAAATTTTGAAATTTCAAACGTTATTCCATGCTTAACAGTTTATTATATTTCACATGTCAATGCTCTGTTTTGTTTTTTACTAGGAAACACTATTTTTCTTTTAAAAATGCTCAAATATTTTAAAAAATTTGTTTATGTTTTATTAATATAAATATAAACTAACCGCATAACCCTTCAAATAAATTGATTTGTCTGATCTCACATTCATCTCTTTTTACTATTTTTTATATAAAAAAAAATATGTTTAAATTTTTTAAAAACTTCAATTTTTTGTTTGGGTAAATTTTTTATTTATGAACGTAGAAATAATTTTGTTACTAAAGCTACGTTTAAAAAAAAAGTAATAATTTTTAATTTCTGCGTTTTTTTTTACTGACTTTTAACCATCCATATTAGATATTTATTTACTTTTTACTAACTTTATTCTCTATGTATATTATTGTATTAGTTATAAAATTCTTATTATTTTTATTGATATGAATTCTTTTTTTTATTATTTATTATTTTTATTTTTTGTTAACGGTTTATTTGATATTATACATCTTTATAATTGTAATATTTTTATATTATTTTTGTTATTCTTTTTTTATAGTATGATTTATTAATCCTATTAGGTAAAGTAAATTAAACAAAAATTTAACTGTAAATAATAATAATAATAAAAAATTATAGCGTACTAAAAAAGAATATTAAAAATATACTGTATAAAAAATATCATTAAGAATTTTTAGATTTATTTCAATCACTACAAGATAAATATTTAATTTTTTATTATTTTTAGTACTCTCTTTTATAATTATAATTTTCGTATACTATGTTTTAGTGTAATTTTTTTATAATATAGATTATAATCCCATTAAAAAAGATAAATTAAATAAAAAGTTAATCATAGGTAATAATAAAATCATCAAAATTTAGATTTCAAAATAATATTAAGAATAAGATTATTGAGAGTACTAAAATAAGAATATATACGATGATAAAAAAATATTAAATTAATATTTTTTTTTTACCAAAGATAGGAGATTCAAACCCGCAACCTCTTAATTGAGTATGGGAAAACTATGCCATTTGAGTTATTACTCAATGGCTACTAAATTAATATTCTCACGTTCATACTTAAACAATATAACATATTTAATTAAATATTCTTTTATATACATATATATAAAATTTATATTTTTTTAGTTTTATTTAAAAATATATTATGTCTATTTTTATATGTTATTTTTATTTTAATAAGTAAATATTAATTTTATTATAAAATTAACAAAAAAAATATATTCAAATATCTAAATTAAAATGATAGAATAATATAAAAAAATTACTTAAGTTGATGTTTATTTTAGTAATTTTTTTATCTAAAGGTGGTTTTAAATAGTTTAATCCAAACAATATTTATTTTACTATAATATATTTTGATACAAAAATTATCAAACATAAATCACTCTAACAGAAACTTATTTTTTATCAAAATCAAGTTTGTAAAATCAATTTTATACAAACTTCCATTTATAAAATATAATCCATACACACACTTATTTGTCCACCACAAGTTGCCCACCAATTCCATTGTTACTTGTATTTAGGGCTTGTTTGGATATATTCTTAATTTTTTTTTTTTACTTATAAAATCTGGTGTAATTTTTAAAATCAAATTGCAGCTTTTAAAAAAAAACTTTTATAATTTTTAAAATCAAATTACAGCTTTTAAAAAAAAAGTATTTTAGTATTTATGAAAAAATTAAAAAAATAATTTTTTATAAAAAATTAAAATAAAAATTTATCACTCTTTTTTAAAACAAACACTTTTAAAATAAAAAAGACAAAATATAAAAAACTTATTTATTAGTTATTTATAATATAAGTATTTATTATTTAAATTATTTTAAAAAAAATTTAATTAAACGGTTTACTCAAACAAAATTTTGTATATAAATGACTTTTCTATTAATTATATTTTCCTGATTATTGTGTTTTTTTAGCTGTCATTATTATTGTTTTTCAACCAGCACTATTGTTTCTTATATCTCGCTGATCCAAATTCTCTCTTTCTTCTTTTTTTTTGTTTTTTATTTTCTGAATTCAAACACAATTCACTTGTTAATATTATTACAAAGTCATCATATGTTTTGGGTCATACATGCAAATTCTCTTTTTGGACGTTGCTCGTGGATTCATTTACGATGGCTTATAGAAACGCATCATACTTGTTGAAATAGCTCAACAAGTTTTGTCTTGTCTATCAAGTTTCCAAGACCCCTTTCCCTTTCTCTCTTAAAAATATAAGAAATTGTAACATATAATTCAAGCAAAAAATTTCTTTGAAGTTAGAAATTAATAAAATAATAAAATAAAATAAACCCATAGCACGTGAATTTTTCTATTTTCTATTCAAGAATAACTAGTGCTCATACTCTAACCCAATAAAAAGGTCCAGGTCCAAACGAAAGGCCCAATCCAAAGGATTGAGCCTCGCCCTACACCGACCTTCACCCTACGAAGTCTGTCCCTACCACGACTTGCTCTAAAGAAGTCGGGACGAAGATTAGCTGACAGATAAACACCCATTCAAATGAGTAACTGTCCCTAAAATCTCTCTACCCACTTCCTGGAGCCATATCTCAACCTCCCCAAGATAAAGGGACGGTTATCCCCCATAAATAACGGAACTACACCAACGGTGGTTATGGGTTCACCACTATAAATACACTGACACTTCTCAGGTATCTCAGAAGTCCCAATACTCTCTAGACCTGCTTACCCCTCTTTGCTGACTTAGGCATCGGAGTGTCTTTGCAGGTACCACCCCCCATTCACTCGTATTCACAAGTCGGACGGAGGCCCTGAAGACGCGAATCCGCCCGAAGACTTCCCTCCATAGACGATTGGGCCAACCCAGCGAGTCCAGCCCAATAATCTCCGGTTACCCATCGTAACATTGGCGCCGTTGCCGGGGACCCGAGAGATCGACCAGTAATGGCGGATGTATCCCCTGAAGATGGTCATGTGGTGCCGGATTCCGAACAAGAGAATCTGGATACCGGAAACAACGACGCAGATCTGACCCTCCACCAGGAAACCAATGACCAACACAGGGAAGGAACCTCCGGATTTAAAAATCCGAAGACAAATTCCTCGGAGGGGCATGAATCAGAAAAGGATGGACCACCCCACACAACTGAACTAATGGGGCTAGTCCATGTCCACCAAAGTCGCTTGGAACAACTGGAACAGGAACGGGAGCGACAAAGGGAGATAGAAAAGCACCTAAGAGAGGAGATGGATCGACGAAAAGAGTTAGAGAAAAAACTCTTAAAGTTAGAATCCTCCCTCAAAGGTCGGAACTCCCGTGACGATCGAGAAGAGTCGCCCTCGGGAGGGGAGGATCCTTTTTGTGAGGACATAATGAGGGCAAAAGTTCCAAGAAACTTTAAAAGCCCCGATATGGACCTCTATGACGGAACCACCGATCCGAAGCATCATTTAAGCAACTTTAAAAGTCGAATGTATCTGGCTGATGCTTCTGACGCGACGCGCTGCAAAGCTTTCCCGACCACCTTATCGAAAGCAGCGATGAAGTGGTTCGATAGCCTCCCTCCAAGGTCGGTCACCAGCTTCGAGGACCTCTCGAGGAAGTTTCTAATGAGGTTCTATATTCAGAAAGATAAAGTAAAGCATGCACCGGGCCTCCTGGGAATAAAGCAGGAGGTCGGAGAACCTCTACGGGACTACATGGAAAGATTCAACAAAGCATGCTTAGAGATTCAAGACCTGCCCATCGAGGCAGTCATTATGGGCTGGTAAATGGACTTAGAGAAGGTTCCTTCTCACAGTCCATATCAAAAAGGCACCCCACCTCTTTGAGTGATGTACAAGAAAGAGCTGAAAAGTACATCAACATGGAGGAAAATGCCAGGCTGAGAGAGTCGAGCTGGCGACCTGGACACCTTCCCTCAATAAAAGAGAGAGAAAGGGAGCCCAAGAAGAAAGAAGACATCGGTCCCGACAGACCCAGGAATATCACTTTTATACTCCTCTAAAGGTTTCTATAATAGACGTATACAGAGAAATTTGCAATACTGAAAGGCTGCCACCTCCCAGGCCCATTAAAAATAAAAAAGGGGGGAGTCGCAGCGACTACTGTGAGTACCATAAAATATATGGTCACTCAACAAATGACTGTTACGACCTTAAAAATGTGATAGAAAAGCTGGCCAGAGAAGGCCTACTTGACAGATATCTCATAGAAAGGTCGGACAATCATGGGAAGAGAAAGCGAGACGATGCGGATAGAAGAGACCCACCACCGCAGACTCCGGAGAGACATATACATATGATCTCAGGTGGGTTCGCGGGAGGGGGACTCACCAAGTCCTCTCGCAAAAGACACCTCAAGCGAGTCTACCAGGTCGGAAGCGAGTCACCCGACTTTCCTACCATCTCATTCACAAAGGAGGATGGGCAAGGAGTAATCCCTGGACACGATGATCCAGTGGTAATAATTATGATCCTAGCTAATGCCCATCTCCACAGAACCCTAGTAGATCAAGGAAGCTCGGCAGATATCCTTTTCAAGCCCGCGTTTGACAAATTGGGGCTGGATGAAAAGGAGTTAAGAGCCTACCCCGACACCTTGTACGGGCTAGGCGACACGCCAATAAAACCACTGGGATTTCTACCCCTCCACACTACCTTTGGAAAGGGGGAAAAGTCCAAAACTCTGAGCATAGACTTTATAGTCATCGACGTGGGGTCAGCATACAATGCCCTAATCGGTAGAACTACCCTGAATCGACTCGAAGCGGTGGTGTCTACCCCCATCTCTGCATGAAATTCCCGACACCTGCGGGAATAGTAACAGTGCGGGGAGACCAGAAGTTGGCAAGAAAGTGCTACAATGAAAGCCTGAACCTGAGGGGAAAAGGCAAAGAGGTTCACACCATAGAGCTCGGTGGTGCAAGGGCCAAAGAAGAGCTACGACCACAGCCAGAAGGAAAAACTAAAGAAATACAGGTCGGCAAAGAGGAAGGGAAGAATACCAACATAGGAGCCAACCTAGGGGAAACCCTGAAGCAAGGGTTGACTAAGCTCCTAAGAGACAATTCTGACCTCTTCGCCTGGAAAGCTTCCGACATGCCCGGGATAGACCCCGAGCTCATGTCCCACAAGCTCTCGGTACATCCGGGATCCCGACCTGTACAACAGAGAAGGCGCAAGCTCGGCCCGGAACGAGCCCTAGTGGTGGAAGAGCAAGTACAGGCACTCCTAGATGCCGGCTTCATTAGAGAAGTTAAATATCCAACATGGCTAGCAAATGTAGTGCTAGTCAAGAAGCAAAACGGCAAATGGAGGATGTGTGTTGACAACACCGACTTAAATAAGGCATGTCCCAAAGACCCTTATCCACTCCCGAGTATTGATACCCTAGTAGATTCTAGCTCGGGATATCAATACTTGTCGTTCATAGATGCCTACTCGGGATATAACCAAATCCCAATGTATGAGCCAGACCAAGAGAAAACATCATTCATCACGTCCAGAGCAAATTTTTGCTACGTGGTTATGGCATTTGGATTAAAAAATGCAGGGGTCACATACCAAAGGCTGATGAACAAAGTGTTTGCTTCCCACCTTGGAAGCTTAATGGAAGTCTATGTAGACGACATGCTGGTAAAAACCAAGGAAGAAGCCGACCTCTTGGCAGACCTCTCGCAAGTATTTGACACCATGAGGTTACACGGGATGAGGCTAAATCCCGTAAAGTGTACCTTCGCTGTGGAGGCCGGAAAATTCCTAGGATTTATGCTAACACAGAGAGGGATTGAAGTAAATCCCGATAAGTGTAAAGCTATCCTGGAAATGAAGAGCCCGACTTGCTTAAGAGAGGTTCAGCAACTAAATGGCCGACTTGCAGCCCTCTCCAGATTTTTGGCAGGATCGGCACTAAAATCCTTTCCACTGTTTTCGTTATTAAGAAAGGGATGCCAGTTCGAATGGACTCCAGAATGCGAAGGAGCGTTCCAGGAGTTCAAAAGGTTATTGACCCAACCACCAATACTAACCCAACCACCAATACTAACCCGACCTCTAGTCGGGGAGGACCTCGTCCTTTATTTGTCCGTGGCAGACAAAGCTGTCGCATCAGCCCTGATAAGGGAGGACGAGGTCGGACAGCATCCAGTTTACTTCATTAGCAAAGTTCTACAGGGCCCCGAGCTAAGGTACCACAAACTAGAAAAGTTTGCCTACTCCTTAGTAATAGCCTCACGAAGGCTACGGCCTTACTTTCAAGCACATACAATAAAAGTCCGGACGAACCAACCCATGAAGCAAATCCTCCAAAAGACGGATGTTGCAGGGAGGATGGTTCAATGGGCAATAGAGCTCTCCGAGTTCGACTTGAAGTATGAAACTCGGATAGCAATCAAAGCCCAATGCCTCACCGACTTCATAGCAGAATACGCGGGAGATCAAGAGGAAAAGCCAACTACATAGGAACTTTATGTAGATGGATCCTCAAACAAGACAGGAAGCGGTGCAGGCATAATACTGGCCGACGAAAGGGGAACTCAAATAGAGGTATCCCTCAAATTTGAATACTGGCCGACGAATGGATTTTTGATGGTTTAGAATTTCACAAATGAATTCTCGTTGCAAGTATAGTTCCTAAACCAAACAATAATCCTTTCATACAAAAGATTGTTTGTCACAAGTAACAAACCCCTAAAATTAATAACCGAAGTATTCAAACCTCGGGTCGTTCTCCCTAGGAATTGTAATGAAGTGTTTTGTTATTGGTTGTGAGTTATTTTTGGGGTTTTAATAAGAAACATGAAAGATAAATGGCAAGAAAGTAAACTAAAGCCTAAAAAGGTCTTGGCAAGGGTTGGTGGTCAAGGATCTCTATCCTAATCACTAACCACAATATGAGAATTGGCAAGGATTAATCTCATTAAATCATCCTCTAACTAGTAGTAAAGGAAAGTCAAATGAGCTATATCAATCCTAGTCCATAAGTCCTAACTCTCCACTAATTCAATTAGTGAGAACTAGAGTCAATGAATCCCAATCATCAATTACTTGGACATTAGTAACTCAAGAGTTCCTAAGTTACCTTTCCAAGCCAAGAACATAAAACTCTACTCTAAAATCCAACCAAGCATTTCATCAAACACTTGGAAGGCACAAAAGAAAAACATAGTAAATCAACAACAAGAATTAATTCTAACAACAATCAAATGTAAAGAATTAACAACAACAATTAAAGGAAACAAGACCTACATGAATTACCTCTTATTGAATTGGAAGAAAGTAGAAGGAACAATACTAGATCTACAATAAAATATAAGAACAATATAAAGGAAATTACAACAAAAGAATAGAAGAAGATGAATGTAGCAACAAAGAATTGAGAGGTAGAAGGAGATGAAAGCATGAATTAAAACCTAGATCTAAGATTATTGAACTAAACCTAATCCTAATTCTAGAGAGAAGTGAGAGCTTCTCTCTCTAGAAACTAACTCTCACTACTAAACTAAGCTAAAACTAAACTAATGATAACTAACATCTAAAGTATGAAAAGTCTCCTCATTCCCCCTTTAATCCTTGGCTTAAATAGCATCAGAAATGAGTTCTCCAACTTTTCATGCTTTCTTTCTTCATTCCCTTGATCCAATCTTTGCCTCCTAAACCTTAAATCACTTAACAAACATATCAAGGCATCTAATAGAATTAAGGTGAATTAAATTTAGCTATTTTGAGTCCTAAAAAGCATGTTTTCACATTCAAGCACAATTAAAGGAGAATATACAAAACCATGCTATTTCTTGAATAAATATGGGTAAAAGGTGATAAAATCCCCAAAAATCAATACAAGATAAACCGTCAAATTGGGGTTTGTCAACCTCCCCACACTTAAACCAAGCATGTCCTCATGCTTAAACCAAGAATGAAGTAAGGGTATGGCATTTATTCAATGGAAACTAACTAAATGCAATCTACCTATATGCAACTATCTAAATGAATGCAAGTGCTTGGTCAAAATAAATCAATTCCCAAGAAACATATATGCACAAGGGCTAAGGACTAGCAAGTCTAATCCACAATTGAATTGAGTTATTAAATATTTTTACAAACTTGCATGAAGAATGATGATCATAGGTGAAAACATGTAATTGAGCATCGAACCCTCACCGGATGTGTTTGCACTCTATTCGCTCAAGTGTTTAGGGTTGATTCACTCAATTCTCCTCTATTTCATGCTTTCCAAGATTTGTTTTTCTTCTAACAATCAACATTTATTTCATGCATGCATACAAGTATCATGAGGTCTTTTCATTGGTTGTAATGGGGCTAGGGTCAAGGTAGGATGCATATTTGGTCAAGTGAGCTTGAAATTTGAATCTTTGATAAGCTTAAACTTCCCACCTAACTTATGACATCCTATACAATTAAGTTCTAATTCTAGCTACCCATTCTTCACATTTTCACATGCTCATGCATTTTCTTTTTCATTTCACAACACTTATGCATTGATTTTATTGGACCTTGCCTTGGGGCATTTTGTCCCCTTTTTATTATTTTTTTCTTCTTTTTTTTTTCTATTTTTTTTTCTCTTTCCATATTATTTTTCTTTTCTTTTTCTTTTGTTTTTCTCATTTTTTTTTTCTATATACAAGAGCATCAATGCATAAGGTTTTACATTTGATCAATACATGAGTATGTACCCAATTCCCAATATTTTCAATAACAATACAAAATACCCTTTTATTCACCCAATGTCCCAAGGTTCCCACACTTGAATGATACTCACACACACTAGCCTAGGCTAATCAAAGATCCAAATTAAGGGACAATTATTGTTTTTCGCTTTAAGGCTTGTAATGTGCTAAAATAAGAATAAGTGGGTTAAGCGTAGGCTCAAATTTGGCTAACAAAGGAAGATAAAAGGTAAGGCTATTTGGGTAAGTGAGCTAATAAAATGATGGTCTCAATCATATAAATGCATGAATACACAAAATAATGGACATAAAGAATCAAACAAATCAAAGATTACAATCATAGAAAGAGAATAATGCACACAAGAAGGAAAAATAAGTGGTTGTAAGATGTAACCACACCGTTAGGCTCAAATCTCACAAGATTGTGTTCTTAGCTCAAAACATGATCCATAATATATATAATTCAAGCAAGTTCTATGAAAAGTTTTCACTCAAATCAATTGACATGCCCTATAGATAGAAATCTTGAAAAATTCTCATTATCTTGACTAAGCTTATTGTGTATACATATGCAAAAATAAGAAAATGCAAGTAAAAATCCTAAAATCCTAGAATGAAATGCAAAAGTATTGGAGTTAGAAATTTGTCACCCAAGATTGCCGATCGGTCGGACGACCTCCCCACACTTAAAAGTTTGCACCGTCCTCGGTGCACTCAAAGATGAGCAAGGGGGTACGGCGACTCTCCGGATTGCTATGTGTTCTTTATTCCGCTTCCATGGTTGCTTGTGGTGCATTCGTTATGAAAAAACAAAAATATAACACCATAAGATGAGAAGATATAAAAGCAAGGAAGCATACATTGTTGGAATGAGGTAAATCACTAGAATGAGGTGAGTGAATTAGTGTGACATTAAGAAATATTAGGTGTGTGAATTCTAAATTGCGCGGTTTAGAATACACATTAGCATAAAAGCTATGTCACAAAAGAAGCATGCACTTCACTTATCCTAGTGTGCTTGAGATGCTTTAAGTAAGCTTGTAAGGTAAGACAAGCATTAGAGAAGCATGAAAGCATTCAAGTCAAACATATGGATGGATATAATCATGAACACAATGCATTAAGGTAAATGCACAACATCATCCATCAAGAGGTTGCCTAATCGAGGGAAAAGGATCCAAATCACATGGTGGCTAGCTACAACATGCAATTCAAAAGAGTTATAAGCTCGAAGACAATTCTCATCACTTGGTATTTTTCAAAAGGTAAGCATGAAGAACTCAAAACCAAGTAACAAAATATAACCTCAATCATAGAATCCAACAAAGATTATCTAAAAACATTCATGCTAAAATAGCATTTAGTCATAAGGGATATAGCAATGTATAGTAAACAAAGTCAATACTCCAACACTTATGATGAAAAGAGAGAAAATAAAATGAAAACTAAACTAAAACTAACTAATCAACTAACTAACTAACTAACTAATTTGTTAACTAAAATAAATGGTTGTCAATGGTGTTTGGAAGTGTTGGATGAGGGGTAGGAGGAGGGAAGAAGAAAGGAAAAATGGAGAAATGGAAGGAGGAGAAGAAAAGAAATGGATGGAAGAAAGGGCATCCACGCGCACGCACGCATGGCGCGCGCGCGTCGTTGGCTTATTTCGAGAGTGGCGCGTAAGCGCGAGTTGGTTTGTGCGAAAGGCACAACGTTGGCGCGGCGCAGGCACAACTCTCTGGAAAATGTATGGAGGTTGGAACTTCTCAATCCACGCGTACGCACGCATGGCGCGCGCGCGTGGATGGTCGGAAATGCTGTAAGTGTGCGTATGCGCCATGTACGCGTACGCGTGGATGGTGCTCTGTTTTTCAAAAAAAAAAAAATTCTATGTTTTTGCACCAATCCAAGCATTCCAAACCTCCAAACAGCTATCAAAACACCATAAAACCTTATTTAACATACTTAAACTGCCAAACATACTCAACTAACTAAACAAAACATGAAATTAAGCTAATTCTACCAATATATACAAAAGAGAAAATGAAAGGATTTTACCATGGTGGGTTGTCTCCCACCTAGCACTTTTGTTTATTGTCCTTAAGTTGGACTTATGGGGAGCTCCTCTCAAGGTGGCTTGTGCTTGTATTCATCTTGGAACTCCCACCAATGCTTGGTTCTCCATTGTGCCCCAAGATTCTTCATGGATTGAGCCAAGTCTTGATGGAGTTCTTCACAAGCTTGGGGCTCCCAAAGTTGATCCTCTTCTTGTAATCCGGGATCCCACACTTTGTTTTCACACCCGTCTTGAGGTTGGTCATCATTATTAGTCCAACCGGGTGGTGAGTAAGGTGAATTCTCTATATAGTGGCCAACAATCCTCCTAGACCCATCTATTTGAGCACTATTCCAACCTTTATATCTCATGTTTGATGCATCAACCATAATGAGCCTTGATTTGCAACGCCAACCACAAAACCTTTTTCGTTTACGCTTCATCCCACAAAGGATCCTAAGTTGACCATCCGTTTCAAGCAAGCCATACTCAAGTGGGACAATAAAGCTAATAGAAATGAATTTTACCCACTCAAGTGGAGGAGTAGATGGCAACCTAGGCAAAGACAACTCCAAGAGTTTTGATAAAGCGTATTCAATTCCCATCCTCCTTTTTCTAAGGATTTCCACCTCTTCACAAGACTTCTCAATTATAATCCTTTGTTCAACAATTTTATATAAACCTTTTCTTCTACTCAAGTCATAAATGGGAGGGTAAGAAAAATTTACCTCCACATTGCTTTCCATCTTGTTGGGAGAAGGTTCTTCATGCTCAAAGGATTCTTCACCACTAAGGTTTAATGCTTGATCTTCATCACCAAGGGAACTCACTTCTTGCTCTATCCCATCCAAATCTTCATATGGAATATGTCTTGGAAGGTGTGCACTTTCCTTCCTAGCATCAATTTCAATCATCTTGGAGGGGTTTTCTTCAATTCTAGATTCCCATGGAGGCTCCGCATCTCCTAAGTCTTCAACCAATTCTTCCCTTTCTTCAATAATCATAGCTTCCTCCAATTGTTCCAATACAAAGCAACTTCCCTCATTCTCCACCAATCTCTCTTTTATGTTATGCTCTTCATTTGATTCCCCACATGTAGCCATGGGAGTTCCTTGAGAGTTCAAGCATTGGGATGCTAACCGGTTTACCACCTCATCCAAGGCGGCCGTGAATTGTTGCACATCCCTTTTCATTTCCTCTTGTCCTTGAACAAGAACATCAAGGATGTCATCCATTGGAGGTTGGGGTGGATGGAAGGGTTCATCAATTTGGGGGAAGGGTTCATAGTAGGAAGGTGGTTCTTCTTGGTAGAGTTGTGGTGGTTCTATGTTTTCCACTCTTTCCACTTGTTGCACAACACACTCCATGGTTGCTTGAAATTGATCCAGTGCTTCCTTGAGATGATCCCTTGACTCTTGTTCCTCTTGGATAATATGATTAGGATCATGTGGCTCTTGGATCAATAGATATGAGTATTCTTCCATGGGAGGTTGTGGTGAAAAGTAGTATTCATCTTGTGGTTGAAAATTTTCATATATTGGAGGTGGTTCATCTTGGTAATAATGTGGAGGGGTGGCTCTTGGAAGTGGTGATGTTGAGATGATGGTGGCTCTATATGTGGTTCATATGGCTCATACGGTTGTTGTAATGGTGGATATGGATGAGGGTCATATGAAGGTGGTTGGTGAAAAGTGGCTTTTGAGTATGGTTGAGGGTTATGATGAGGGTATGGCTCATAGGCATATGGTGGTGGTTCTTGAAAGTCACAAGGGAGTTCACCATAGCCATTAGATTGATATGCATCAAAGAATGGCTCTTCTTCATAGTGTATTGGTGGAGGTTGTTGCCATGAAGATTGATCATGTGCATGTGGCTCTTCCCACCTTTGGTTATCCCATTCTTGATACACATCTTCATTGTAGTCCCCATCACCTACAACATAGTTGTAATCACACTCATAGCCAAAATGAGAATTCATGGTGAAAAGATAAAATAAAAACAAAAGCTAATAGAAAACAAAAGAAACAAAATTCTACAACTAGCAAATAAAGCAAAAAGCAAGATATTCACACTATTCACATATGTACAATAACCAATAACATAAAACCATTGCAATTCTCCGGCAACGGCGCCATTTTGACGAATGAATTTTTGATGGTTTAGAATTTCACAAATGAATTCTCGTTGCAAGTATAGTTCCTAAACCAAACAATAATCCTTTCATACAAAAGATTGTTTGTCACAAGTAACAAACCCCTAAAATTAATAACCGAAGTATTCAAACCTCGGGTCGTTCTCCCTAGGAATTGTAATGAAGTGTTTTGTTATTGGTTGTGAGTTATTTTTGGGGTTTTAATAAGAAACATGAAAGATAAATGGCAAGAAAGTAAACTAAGGCCTAAAAAGGTCTTGGCAAGGGTTGGTGGTCAAGGATCTCTATCCTAATCACTAACCACAATATGAGAATTGGCAAGGATTAATCTCATTAAATCATCCTCTAACTAGTAGTAAAGGAAAGTCAAATGAGCTATATCAATCCTAGTCCATAAGTCCTAACTCTCCACTAATTCAATTAGTGAGAACTAGAGTCAATGAATCTCAATCATCAATTACTTGGACATTAGTAACTCAAGAGTTCCTAAGTTACCTTTCCAAGCCAAGAACATAAAACTCTACTCTAAAATCCAACCAAGCATTTCATCAAACACTTGGAAGGCACAAAAGAAAAACATAGTAAATCAACAACAAGAATTAATTCTAACAACAATCAAATGTAAAGAATTAACAACAACAATTAAAGGAAACAAGACCTACATGAATTACCTCTTATTGAATTGGAAGAAACTAGAAGGAACAATACTAGATCTACAACAAAATATAAGAACAATATAAAGGAAATTACAACAAAAGAATAGAAGAAGATGAATGTAGCAACAAAGAATTGAGAGGTAGAAGGAGATGAAAGCATGAATTAAAACCTAGATCTAAGATTATTGAACTAAACCTAATCCTAATTCTAGAGAGAAGTGAGAGCTTCTCTCTCTAGAAACTAACTCTCACTACTAAACTAAGCTAAAACTAAACTAATGATAACTAACATCTAAAGTATGAAAAGTCTCCTCATTCCCCCTTTAATCCTTGGCTTAAATAGCATCAGAAATGAGTTCTCCAACTTTTCATGCTTTCTTTCTTCATTCCCTTGATCCAATCTTTGCCTCCTAAACCTTAAATCACTTAACAAACATATCAAGGCATCTAATAGAATCAAGGTGAATTAAATTTAGCTATTTTGAGTCCTAAAAAGCATGTTTTCACATTCAAGCACAATTAAAGGAGAATATACAAAACCATGCTATTTCTTGAATAAATATGGGTAAAAGGTGATAAAATCCCCAAAAATCAATACAAGATAAACAGTCAAATTGGGGTTTGTCAGGTATCCCTCAAATTTGAATTCCCAGCTTCAAATAATCAGGCAGAATATGAAGCCCTGATTGCAGGATTGAAGCTGGCCGAAGAAGTCGGTGCAACAAAAGTGATGATATACAGTGACTCTCAGGTGGTGACTTCCCAGATAAATGGAGAGTATCAGGCCAAAGACCCAAACATGAAGAGATACTTGGAAAAAACTCTGGAGTATCTAGGGCGCTTTTCGGAGACTGAGGTTAGGCATATAACTCGGGATCTCAATAGTAGAGCAGATGCCCTCTCCAAGTTAGCAAGTACAAAACCAGGAGGGAATAATAGAAGCCTGATCTAGGAAACTCTCCAAGAACCCTCTGTGGTAAAAGTAGAGGACAAACGAGATGTCCTTGAGGTAACCGGGCTAAATCTCGGATGGATGAATCCTCTGGTCGAATACCTAAAATTCGACATCCTCCCCAAAGAGGAAAAAGAGGCCAAGAAAATCCGGAGGAAAGCACAATATTACACTTTGGTGAAAAATATACTTTATAAAAGAGGAATATCAACACCATTGTTGAAGTGCGTACCGACCTCAAGGACCACTAAAGTGCTAGAGGAAGTTCATAATGGGATCTGCAAAAACCATCTCGGAGCCAGGTCACTAGCCAGAAAAGTAATCCGAGCTGAATTCTACTGGCCAACCTTGCAGAAAGATGCCATAGAATTTGTGAAAAAATGTCAACCATGCCAGATGCATACAAATTTCCACGTGGCTCCCCCCGAGGAGCTCATCAGTATAACTTCTCCGTGGCCCTTCGCAAAATGGGGAATGGATTTGTTAGGTCCTTTTCCCCAGGCGCTAGGACAAGTCAAATACCTGATCGTGGGAATAGATTACTTCACAAAGTGGATAGAAGCAGAACCATTGGCCACCATCACAGCCCAAAGAAGTCGGAGGTTCCTCTACAAAAATATCATCACAAGGTATGGAATACCTTATTCCATTACTACAGATAACGGAACCCAGTTCACCGACTCTACCTTTAGAAGCCTAGTGGCCAGTATGAAAATCAAACACCAGTTCACCTCGGTGGAACATCCACAAGCAAATGGACAAGCCGAGACAGCCAACAAAGTCATACTGACAGGGCTAAAGAAAAGACTACAAGATGCAAAAGGAGCCTGGACAGAGGAGCTCCCCCAAGTGTTGTGGGCTTATCGGACGACACCCCAATCTGCCACTGGAGAAATACCCTTCCGACTTGTCTATGGTGTATAAGCTATGATACCAGTGGAAATCAGTGAGCAAAACCCAAGAGTGATTCTCCATGATGAAATTGGGAACATACAGGGGCACAAAGAGGAGCTTGAATTGCTCCCCGAAGTCCGAGAACAAGCCCGGATAAGAGAAGCAGCGCTGAAGCAAAGGATGACTACCAGGTACAACAAAAAAGTTATTCGAATAAGCTTCACCCTAAACGATCTGGTCTTGATCAGAAACGATATAGGAGTCAACAAATCGGGGGAAGGAAAACTCGCTGCCAATTGGAAAGGACCCTACAAAGTTAGCGAGGTCTTAGGAAAAAGTTATTATAAGGTGACCGACTTAAACGGCACCGAGCTACCAAGGGCGTGGCATGCTTGTAACATGAAAAGGTACTATAGCTAAAAGCGAACTCTACTCCCTGATGTACTCTTTTCCCAACTTCATGATTTTTTCCCAAAAATTAAAGGGTTTTTTCTGAAGAAGGGTTTTTAACGAGGCATCATAGTAGAGGCTAAGGGGGGAATAGATCATTAAACCCTTAGTAGCCGTAAAGTACCTTCCCAAATAAATAAAGATCTTTTTTACAATATTTCTTATAAATTCCTTCTCGTTTACTTTTCTACGAAACGCGCCGACTTAAGCTCGACAAAACGTGAAAATCCCATGAACCGACCTAGATGGTCGTCAGGATAAAACGATGAGGTACAAGTCGGTGTAAAGAGGTTATAAAAGTTGATCGTGAGAAACTCGGAAACATTCCGACTCATAAGTCGAAATGAAAAACCGAGTAGAAAAGAAAACGCATCGCAAAAATAACCTAAGTCATAAGAACTCAATAAAACAAAGTTGAGTATAAGGACTAACAAAAAAAGGGATCGAAAAAACCTAGAAAAAGCTTAAAAGCTGTCCTAAAGTCCTTCAAGCGAAAAGGCTCAGAAAGACAGACAAGCCAAAGAAAAGGTTTTCAGAAAAGATCAAGGGGACTTCGAAAAATCAAAATAAAAAAAGCATGCACACAGAAAGGTAGCTGAAACCTTTATACCAAAAAGCGCATTTTTGTTAAATAAAACCCTTATCCAAAAAAAAGGGGCAATTATAAATATTTTTATTTATGGCCATAAAAGACCAACACAAATGTCAACATACCACCACCACGAATATAAAGAGTTTAAAAAAGAGGGACCCACAGGCCGGGCCCCATATAGCCAACAAATTTTTAAAGAGTATCACCACCAGGACCGAAGGGAGTAGTCGGATCACCGCCAGAGTCGGAAAGAGAAGTCGGAGCGCCATCAGGACCAGGGAGAGAAGTATCCATAGGAGTCGGAGAAGAGGTGCCGTGAGGTCTTGAGGAACTCGGAACATCCTTTGGACGAGGAGGGGACTCAATGATTCTCTGCCCCCGAGTCTTCAAATCTGACTCGGTGACGACCTTGGGAGCTGGGGGATAAACTATGGCACCATCAATAACGACCTTGTCAGGATCCAAAGGAGAGAGATCCAGGTCGGGAGCAAGAACTCCGACCTGCTCCTTAAAAATCCTCCAGGCCTCCTCGGCCCCCTCAGCAATAGAGTCCTCCAACTCGGCGTAGGCAGTCCGAGAGTTCAACAAATCCCTCCTTACAGCCACAAGGTCCTCAAATAAACTCTGATAACTCTCCTGCGCCTTCTTTCTCAAGCCCTCCTCCATGTTACATTGGGCTTGTAACTTGCTCTCCTTCTCTCGGAGGCCATCCCTCTCCTCCTTCAATTTGGCGACCTCCATCTTCAACTCTTTCTCATGTTCCTGATATATGAGAAGCCTTCCCTCCAACTCTTCAACCCTAGAGGTTGAACCCAAAGAGCTAAGAGGAGTCTTCTCAAAAATATTGAGGAACTTGGCACACATCCGGCATCCCCGCCACCCTGATGCTCTCCTCAGCCAGAATAGTGAGGTGGTTCCGAATAGAAACATCATTCATACCTATACGGGTATGGGGGTAGATGAATCTTCGGATAAATGCAGGAGCATCTACCTTAGCCTCACCTTCAAAAGAAGAGCCAGACTCTAAAGCCTTGCGCTTCTTCTTCTCTGGCTCAGGGGAAGGTCGGGGAGGAGGGGACGGCTGAGAAGAAGCCGAGGAGGAGATAACAATGGGTTGAGAAGGAGTCTCCAAATTTCGGGAAGAAGGGGGAGGAAGAGGAAGATGAGAGCTAGTTACCCTGGCACTACCGGTTCTGGCGCGAGACCTCGCCTTGGCCTCCTGGACTCTCTGGTAAAACTCATTGGAATTCTTCCTCGCCATCTCTGTAAAAGAAAACAATTAGTAAAACAAGTCGGTAAACTTCAAGTCGGTAGAAACAAGTCGGAAACAAAGTAGATAAAAGCTACCTAGTTGTGTTTGGACAAAAGACGACGACCCCTGGAGAAATTTTTTGGTATCCAGATATGGGGCCCTCCCCCATACTTCTCGGAGGAACCCTATAATGGCTGCCTCCACCTCATCCAGATCCTCCAAACCATATTTCTCACAGGGGGCCTCTAACCAGTACAAGGGAAAGCAAGGAGAAGAATTCTCATCCAAGAAAAAGGGGTGGTGACCCTTTACGGCTTGAACTTTGAAAAAATAATTTTTGAAGTCATGGAAAGATTCATCAAAAAGGGTAAATACCCTCCGACCTTGTATAGCTCGGAAGGACACCCATTGTTGCTTATTATTCTGCCCACTGAAGGGCTTGGTCATGTGGAAAAGAAAGAAGAAAATCCTCAAAGAAGTCGGAAATTCCAAGGCATGGCTGATAAATTGATAAATTTTCAGAAAACCCCAAGAATTGGGATGAAGCTGGGTAGGTGCAACACGGCAGTGACGTAAAACAGCAACCTCAAAATCGGAGAAAGGGAAAAAAACGCCCAGGCGGGTAATCATACTCTCATACATATAAAAGAAATGAGGGGCTACCTCTGAAGCCATGCCAAAGCAAACCCGGTCTTCCGGACCCGGGGCAAGCAGTTCATACTTTGTCTCATCCTCATCAGAGGTGCAGAGCCGGTGACGAGTGCGAAGGTCAGTAATAAAATCAGTGTCAACTAGAGGTTCCTCTCCTAAGACTGTGACATCAACCCACTGAGCAAGAATTTCTACGGAAGAGATTTCTTTTCCTAAAAAGGTGAGTGAAACCTACAAAGAAAAAAGAAAAGAAAATAAAAAACATGGTCTCTAAGGGGAAATACGGAATCAGAGCCTACGAATCAACTTCTCTCTATCTAAAGAATAAAAGCATGCAAACAGAAAGCACGTCATAAAGAAGAGAAGAAAAGACTAACCTTTATCTGGGAGTAAGGTAGAGGAAGATAAAAGCCTTCAAACAAGGGGTACTCCACGAACGGATGAGAAGAAGAAAATTTGAAAAATCGCAGAAACGAAGCAACGAAAGAGAAGGAAAGTATTTATAAACACATTAGGGGCATAATGGTAAAAACGGACACAGTCATTAATGGGTGCACCGTTACCAAGACAATCCCTACGCAAACCTCTAACGGACGCGACATTTGATTAGACGTAACTGTGAAAATCAAAAGTCACAAAAAGTCACGTCGGTTCCAAACCATCACGTCGATCCTCCAACAAGTCGGCTACGACCCCGAGTAGAATACTCGAACCCAAGTCCTAAAAAGAAATTGGGCTCGAGTAGGGGCACTGTTCATACCCTGGCCCAATGATAAGGCCCAGGTCCAAACGAAAGGCCCAATCCAAAGGATTGAGCCTCGCCCTACACCGACCTTCACCCTACGAAGTCGGTCCCTACCACGGCTTGCTCTAAAGAAGTCGGGACGAAGATTAGCTGGCAGATAAACACCCATTCGAATGAGTAACTGCCCCTAAAATCTCTCTACCCACTTCCTGGAGCCATATCTCAACCTCCCTAAGATAAAGGGACGGTTATCCCCCATAAATAACGGAACTACACCAACGGTGGTTATGGGTTCACCACTATAAATACACTGACACTTCTCAGGTATCTCAGAAGTCCCAATACTCTATAGACCTGCTTATCCCCCTTTGTTGACTTAGGCATCGGAGTGTCTTTGCAGGTACCATCCCCCATTCACTCGTATTCACAAGTCGGACGGAGATCCTGAAGACGCGAATTCGCCCGAAGGCTTCTCTCCATAGACGATTGGGTCAACCCAGCAAGTCCAGCCCAATAATCTCCGGTTACCCATCGTAACAACTAGATTTTTGTTTCTCATTGTATTTAACTGTTAACATTCTTACTAAGTTCAAAGAAAGATGACAAAATTGCCCCTTAAAAAGGGAAATTTTTTAATACGTTAAAATAAAAATTTTAATAACTTTTAATGTCCTCACTTTCTCTCCAAGAAGAGAGTTGCTATTCTATCACTGAGACAACAGTTTTCGACTAATACAGTAAGTCGGTAACTTTTGGAAGAGAGACAATCGAAAAATTGGGACTGAATTATAGAAACTAAAATAAATTTTGGTATTATATTTGGTATAAAGTGAGAGACAGATTAAAATAAAAATAAATTTTTAATTTAATTTATACAAAAAATAAAGCTAGAATTAATTATTTAAAATAAAAATATTTTAAATATAAAATATTATTAAAATTTTAATTTCAATTTTTAAAAATTTTAGTCTCAGGATATTTAATAATTATGAGATATTTTATGAAGGTTTTTAATAATTATTTTAAGACACTCTTTAGATAGCATAAATTTAAAAGTTGAATAAAACTACTTTTTTATGAGTTTTTAGTAGGGGTGTGCATGACCCGGCCCGGTTCGAAGACCCGGCCCGGTCCCAAACACTTTAGGGGCTAATTTGGTGTGATTTCATCGGGTCTAGGGTCGGGTATGGGTCTCAAAAATAGACCCGGTCATAATTTCGGGTCGGGTCCGGGCCATAGCTCGGGTCACCCGAAATCGGCCCGATGGCCCGGTCATCATATATAATTAATATTTTGTGTTATTAGTGATGGATGATGGCTATTATTATGTGAAATTTAAGTGTTGTAAACCTTAATATTTTGTGTTATTAGTCATTATATATAAGACTATAAGTTAATATTTTATGTTTAAAATGCATAAGACTTTAGACTAATGCATAATATTGTGTTATTTGTATTGATTTAAATATTTGGTGTTATTAGGCAATATTAGTATTGATTATGGTTATGTTTTAATTTTAGAGAAGAGTTGGTTCTTAGTATATATATTTCTAAGTGAATTTTATCATGTCAAATAATGATTGGAGTCTTGGAAATTTGGATATTTTTACATGCTAACTTACAAGAAGGTATCAAGGTAATATAATGTTAACGGCCCGGTTTTCACCCGGTTTTTACCCGGTATAATCGTGGCCCGAAAGTGTATAGATTTCATCGGGTCTAGGGTCGGGTTCGGGTTTTAAAAATAGGCCCGGTATATATTTCGGGTCGGGTCTGGGTCACACCAAACCCGGTTTCACCCGGCCCATGCACACCCCTAGTTTTTAGTGTATTTAAATAATAGGGTTGCACACGGATCGGATTGGATATAGTGTAAAATTCTATCTGATCCACACTGCACTCATTAGATCGAATCGGATACGATATCTGTATTTTTTTAAGCCCGATATCGGATCGGATATTGAGTATATCCGCATAATTCAAAAAAACTATTTTAAGATTTTGTTTGGCTATTTTTACAAAAAAATATCCAAAAAATTTATTTTGTATCTGTTTAAACTTATTTACTCCTAAAATATTATCAATAATAGTTCTTTTGAATAACAAAAACAAAATAATAACATAAGATTTAAGTTTAATTATTCTAAGTTGAAGTAAAGTATAAAAAATTAAAAAAAAATATCATAAAATTCATAAAATAACACACTAAAATTCATATCACATTAGGGTTTACTTTCTTAAACTATGCTATTTATATGTGATGGGCGGATATGCAGATTTGCGAATCGAATCCGCTGATATCACAGCCGAATCCGCAATCCGATCCTACCAGAGTGTGGATCCAATGACTTTGCGGATCAGATAATATTCACAAAATTCGGATGGGATGCGAATAATTATTGTGGATATTATTCGATTTATGTGCAGCCCTACTAAATAGTCAAAAACTTATATTTTAAATTTTTTTTCACTAATATGTTCAAGAATCAATCTTTTTTTAAAAAACAAAATAAAAACTACGTTGAACTTGTAATTGAGTCGGCAACGAATATTACCTTACCTTCATTCTTCAACGTCTTAATTTGTTATTTAGTTGCCTTAGGATTTTTTTCTCTTTTATTTTTTGGTCAGAGTTTTTTTTTTCTTAACAAAAATAACTATCTTTTCATTTCTCCTTTTATTTCGCATTGTTTATTAGTATTTTAAAAAATTTTGAAATTTCAAACGGTATTCCACATTTAACAGTTTATTATATTTCACCATGTCAATGTTTTGTTTTGGTTTTCACTTTTGATGCTTACTAGGAAATTTTATTTTTCTTTTAAAAATGCCCAAATATTTTTAAAGTTTGTTTATGTTTATTAATATAAATATAAACATAAGCACATAACTCTTAGTATAAATTGATTTGTCTCGTCCCAACTTTCTCTCTTTTCCAGTTAATCTCTTTCTACTACCTTTTAATTACTTTTAAGTTTTATTTTAACCAATTATTTATTCGTCCACCACAATTTGCCCACCAACCCATTGTTTACTTATATTTATATAAATGAATTTTCATTTTCTATTAATTATATTTTCCTGATTATTGTGTTTTTTTTTCCCCTGTGATTATTGTTGTTTTTCAACCAGCACTATTCTTTCTTATATTTTCCGGGTCCAAATTCTTTCTTTCTTCCTTTCCTTTTTTTTTTTTTTTTTTGTGTTTTGTTTGATGAATTCAAACTCAATTCACTTTTTATTATTACAAAGTCATCATATGTTTTGGGTCATACATTGCAAATTCTCTTTTTGGACGTTGCTCGTGGATTCATTTACGATGGCAACCATATTGGGTGCATGGGCAGTGGGCTTATAGAAACGCATCATACTTGTTGAAACTGCTCAACAAGTTTTCTTTATCATATTAACAAAAAAAAAAAGTTTTCTTTATCAAGTTTCCAAGACAGACCCCTTTCCCTTTCTCTCTTAAAAATATAAGAAATAGTAACATAATTCAAGCAAAAAAATTTCTTTGAAGTTATAAAATAATAAAATAAAATAAACCCATAGCACATGAACTTTTCTAATTTCTATTCAAGAATAACTAGATTTTTGTTTCTCATTGTATTAACTATTAACATTCTTACTACTTTGACTCAAAGACCTGCAAGAAAGACAACAAATTAAGAATATTTTAGTATTAAAATATATTCTTTTTCTATTCTATTTTTATTCTCTTTTTCTATTCGAAATCTTATTCATTTGATAATGTCATATGAATAGTTAAAAACATGTGAAATATACTACTAACTCAATAATAAAAGTTTTGCAAAGAAACGGAAACAAGCTACCAATCACTCTAATTTTTTAAATGAAATTCAAATTAATTTAATCTTTTTATGATAATTATATTTTTTAATACTAATTCGACATATTTAATCTTTTGAAGATTATATAAATGCACTCTTAAGATTTGTTTGGGCGTTTTTAAATCGATAAATTTTTTTTTTATTTTTTAATATGTTTGACAAATTTTTAATAGTAAAAATAAAAATACTGGAAAAATAAAAATAAAACATCTTTTTTAAAAAATTATAATTTACATTTTTTTTAAAAAAATATTTTTCTTTAAAAAAATTATTTTTTCTTTAAACAAATTATTTTTCACATACTAAATAAACAAAAAAATAATTTTATTTTATTTTACTCAAATATAATTAATAAATAAATTTTTTTTAATATAAAATATCTAAACATAAATTATAAAAGATCTTTTCAAAAATTATCATAAAAAAAAAAGTTTTTTCGAAAATGGCGCCAAAGAAATTCTTAATCTTCCATAAACTATTTTCACTATTAAACCAAAAATAATAATAATAATAATAATGCAAAGAATACGGTTACCACAAAAGGAAGGATCAATCACAATGGGAAATGATTATTTTATTGATATATTTAGATAAAAGAAATAGGAAAGAGTACGTACTCCGTACTCAGAGAGAATGAGAGAAGGAGAGAGCGGGAACGAGTGTTTGAGGGCGAAACACAGTGAGCATGGCGGCCATGCCGTCGGAAGAGATAAGGGGGAGAGTGTGGGTGGGGGTGCATCCGGTGTCAAGGAGGGTTTTTCACGAGGGGGTTTTTCAAATCCTACAAAGATCTCCTTTAGAGATAAAGTTATTGGTCCAGAGAAATCGAAGGCGTTTGCACTTGCAGGATCTCTATCTGGGGATAGTATAGCCACGGTGGTGGGCAAGCAGGGCGATTCCCAACCTCCATGTGTAAACTTCACTGAAGAAGCCAAGCTTTGTTTGGCAGAGCCTTATCGAGAAGCTTTAGTGATTAAGGTTCTTGATAAAAATTATAGTTACACAGCTCTTTCACACAAGCTTCGGATGGTTTGGCGCATCAAAGGTGGCTTTGATCTGCTTGATGTGGGGTTTGGGTACTTCATGGTAAAATTCGATGCATGTGAAGATCGTGAGAAGGTCATGCTTGGTGGTCCGTGGTTGATTGAGGGGCACTATGTTGCTGTAAAACCGTGGGATATAGATTTTCGGCCATGTGAGCAATCCTTCGGGTCTACGCTTGTATGGGTTCGGATTTCGGGGCTCCCAATCTGGTGCTATCAGGAACAGGCCATGATGCGTATTGCTTCTGCAATAGGAGTTCCCATCAAAGTGGACTTAGCCACTAAATTGGCTGAGAGAGGACGATATGCCCGAGTATGTGTTCAAATAAATTTAGGACTGCCAGTGATCAAGCATATCATTGTGGAAGGCGTAACTCATGTAGTGGAGTATGAAAGTTTAAATTTAATTTGTAACTCTTGTGCACGTTATGGTCACGATATGGCACAGTGCTTGGGTAGAGACTCTAGGGAAGGAAAGAGTGTTGATTCCGATGCCACCAAGCCACGGGACGGTACAAAGGCAGTGCCACATCCTGAGACCAAAAGTCATAATTTAAATGAAGTAGAACCTAATGTGGTAGGTGGCGTTACTGGCGAGAATCCTGCATCGAATTTGCAAGAAGATTTGGAGGCTAATAATTTGGAAAGAAATAATGTTGAGGAGGCTTGCATGCATGATGAACCAGGCTGGGAGCAAGTTGTGAGGAAAGGTAAAACCAAGCTGGGTCAGAAGCAATCTAACAAGGTCCAAAGAGGCATTCAATCCAGAATCGATTCGGGTAGAGTAATCAGGCCCACCATTCACTTCTCTCACACGAATGGATCAAGCTCCTATCGTGCTAGGGTCGGGTCACGAGTCAAGGTCGGACACAGCGCTTCCCGTGTTGGTGAGACGTCGATCTCCTCAACCCGACACACCCCAGTGCCTTGCGGGTCCTCTCTCCGGAAACGACCAAGGCCGGGGTCCCTACAGAGCTCGCCAGTTGAGAAGAATGGAGGCACGGTGGTGGAAGCATCGTCATGTCTTCCTGCAACCGTGAAGGAGGGTGTTACCGTGGCGGTTCCATTGGAGAAGGAAGGCGCATTGCCGGCTGTTACTGCGTCGGTAGGCGGGATTAAGGAGATATTCCAGGGAGATCCGGCAAACCTGAAGGTCACGGGAGTCACTTCCGCTGGGCAAGCCTCGGTTTGAGGTTGGTGAAGCACTTTGATTTCCTTGTTTTATATTTTTATATTTTATATTATGGATAGTTTAAATATAATAGCTTGGAATATTAGGGGTGCTTCTAATAAGTTAGCCCGGGTGAATTGTAAAGAGCTGGTTAGGAAATTTAAACCTGTAATTTTTATTGTGGTTGAAACTCACTGTCCTTTTCAACACTTGAAAATGTTCTGGGAAAGACTTGGTTATCACCCTATTGGTATAGTGGAGGCGTCAGGACACAAGGGGGGTATTTGGTTCCTTTCTGCAATACAGGGTGTTCACTGCAAATGGGTTGATGCTTTCGATCAGTGTGTTACAGTTGAGGTTCAGGTAAATAATGTGATTTGGAGGTGCAGTGGTATCTATGGTAGTCCTCAATTTAATACCAGAGTTTTGCTATGGGATTATCTTGTTACTCAATCTTCGTCTTTCTGCGGGCCATGGATTGTTCTTGGTGATTTTAATGAAGTACTATTCTCTCATGAATCTAAGGGTTGCCTCTTCTCGAGTCATCATGCAGATCGGCTTGCTGCCTCTCTAGGGGATAGTAATCTGTTTGACTTGAAGACTATTGGAAGACAATTTTCTTGGTACAGAAGGGTTAAAAATGGTGTTGAGGTGGCGAAAAAACTTGACCGGGTTTGTATCAATAGTGGCTGGCTATCTCTATTTCCAGAAGCTTACGCAGAAATTTTAAATAGGCTTCAATCTGATCATTGTCCTATCCTAGTACGCTGTACAGGTCGTCCCCAACCGAAAAAGAATAGACCTTTTCGGTTTATCGCAGCTTGGGCAACTCATCCGGGGTACAGAAATATTGTGAACCAGTCATGGCAGGCTGGCTACAGAGAGATGCACGGCAAGCTTTCAGAAGTGCAGAAGAACTCTTTGGAGTTTAATTCTAAAGTGTTCGGCAATATTTTCGTTAGGAAATGCAAATTGGAGAGACAGATTAATTTCCTTCAGAAGCGACTTGAAGTAATGGAAGATTTGTCTATGCGGCAAAAAGAAAAACAGCTGATTGAGGAATTTAATAACACGCTTGTGCAGGAGGAACTTCTATGGTTTCAAAAATCCAGAGAGCAGTGGGTAAAATTTGGGGATAGAAATACCAAGTTCTTTCATGTCCAGACTCTTGTGCGGAGAAAGCATAATAAGATTCATGGTCTCTTTCTTCAAGATGGGGTGTGGGAAACGGACCCGGATGTCCTTAGAAGGGAAGCTGAATCCTTCTATAAACGCCTATTCTGCCAGTCGGAGGATGTAGACTTAGGTTGTCTTGGTGATGTGCCACTGCCTTCCCTGAATGATGAAGCCTGTTGTAGCCTCACAGCGCCAGTTACTCTGGAAGAAGTTAAGTCGGCTGTTTTCAGTATGCATTCTTTTAAGGCGCCGGGCCCTGATGGGTTTCAGGCTTTCTTCTTTAAAGAATACTGGAAGATTGTTGGTTTTGATGTTTGGACTATGGTTCGTCATGCGTTCTCTGGTTTGGATATGGATCCAAGGATGATGGAAACTCTTGTGGTTCTTATTCCGAAGGTAGAAAACCCGGTTTCCATGAAGGATTTCCGACCAATTAGTCTCTGTAATGTGGTTTACAAAGTTATAACGAAGGTCCTGGTCAATAGACTTCGTCCCCATCTCAAAGAGATTATTGGGCCCCTTCAAGGAGGGTTTATCCCGGGGAGAGGAACCCCTGACAACATCATTGTAGCACAAGAGGTTCTCCATTTCATGAAGAAGACAAAGTCAAAGAAAGGCACCCTGGCCTTTAAGATTGATTTGGAGAAAGCGTACGATAGAGTGGATTGGGGATTTCTGAAACAAACCCTGGTGAGTTTTGGCTTTCCTCCTCCGACAGTCAATCTGATTATGCGTTGTGTCACTGCTTCCTCACTGTCTATCCTCTGGAATGGGGATAGATTAAATAGCTTTACTCCGAGCAGGGGTCTTAGGCAAGGAGATCCTATATCACCGTATCTGTTTGTGTTGTGTATGGAGAGATTGTCCTGTTCTATTAATCAGCAAGTTGATAAGGGCGTGTGGAAGCCAGTTGCGGTTTCTAGAGGGGGTCCAAGAATTTCTCATTTGATGTTTGCCGATGATTTGCTTCTTTTCTGTAAAGCTGAAAAACAGCAAGTTCAAACTGTAATGGTAGCTTTGGAAAATTTCTGCAGAGCCTCTGGGATGAAGGTTAATGTGGAAAAATCTAAAGCGCTATGCTCCAAGAATGTTTCAGCGACAAGAAAAGAGATTTTCACTGGAGTCTCCTCCATCAGATTCGTTCAGAACTTGGGCAAGTATTTAGGGGTGAACCTTAATCACTCTCGGGTGACACGCGCAACTTTCAACGATGTTTTGGACAAGATTCGGGGAAGGCTAGCCAGCTGGAAAGGAAGATTGCTTAATAAGGCAGGCAGACTCTGTTTGCTCAACTCGGTAGTGACTGCGATTCCTACTTATCGCATGCAAGTATCTCTCTTCCCTAAAGGGGTAACTAATAAGATAGAATCCATGATGCGAAACTTTCTATGGAAGGGTCAAGCTGATGGTAGAGGCCTGAATCTAGTTAACTGGAAAGTGTTGGTCACTCCTAAGAAGTTTGGAGGTCTGGGAATTAGAGATCCCTTTTGTGCCAATATTGCTCTTCTTGGAAAACTAGTTTGGCAACTTTTTCACCATCCCAACAAGCTATGGGTTCAACTGTTGACGGAGAAATACCATTCTTCTAAGGATGATTGTTTTAGTCGGTCTCGAGGAAGTGGATCTTATGTTTGGAAGAGTATATGTCGAGCTTGGGATATCCTAAAGGAAGGTTTTAGTTGGTGCATTGGGGATTTGGAACAGAACTTTTGGTTTTCTAAATGGAGAAGAGAGGGGCGACTGTGTCAGGAGATGGATTATGTTCACATTTCTGATTCGGATCTCAGGATCTTGGACCTTTGGTCATCTGGACAGTGGAACCTTGAGAATATCTCTTCTCCTCTGAATCAGTCTCTGCAGAGCAACATTAATTCTTACAACCCAGATGTTCAAGCTGGTTCAGAGGTCGGTTGGTGTTGGACTGGTGCGGCCTCAAAGGTTTATGATGCTCATAGTGGTTATTTATGGCTCAGTAAGAAGATGTTTAGTTGGGAGGATAGGGGTAATTGGCTTTGGCTTTGGCGTCAACATGTTCCGGAAAAGCACAAATTTTTGGCCTGGCTATGTCTTCGGGAGGCTCTTCCTACTGCTGCATTTCGTTTTAGAAGGGGCATTTCGCACACGGATAGCTGTCCACGATGTTTCTCAAGTCAGGAGTCGGTTTTACATTGTATTCGGGATTGTCCAAAAGCCCAACTTGTTTGGCAAGCTTTAGGGATCTCCGATCAACCAGTGGATTTGATGAGTTGGTTCTTACATAATAGCAAACAGCGCCCCTTTAGATTCTTTTCTGGTCTCTGGTGGATTTGGTGTTCGAGAAACAACGAGATCTTTCATCCTCACGAGCATTGGACCACAGATAAGGTGATTGGTATGGCTTTGTCCTTAGAAAAGGAGCTCCGAAATATTTTTGAGTTGCAACGACTATCTATCCCCTCAACCATTAGTGGCTCTTGGATTCCCCCCTCAGTGGGTACCTTTAAGATTAATTGTGATGCTAGCTATCCTGGCAGTGGTGCTCGAGTTGGTTTTGCTTGTGTTAGCAGAGATTGGAAGGGAAGGTGGCAACGCGGCTGTCTGGGAACAATTGAGAGTCGTAGCATTTTGCAAGGAGAGTTGTTTGCTATTTGGAGAGGCTTTCTTTTAGCATGGGACTCGGGACAAAGAGACATTATATGTGAGACAGACTGTGTGGAGGCTTTTACTATTGTCAATAATTTACAAGATTGCTCTGGGTTTACTGATCCTTTGGTGTTAAAAATCCGAGATATCATGTCTTGGAAATGGCGTGCTGATCTTCGGTTGATCTTGAGAGATGCAAATACAGTAGCAGACATCATGGCAAAGACTGCAATGAGGACTATTTCTCCCCAAGTGGAGCTTCCATTGCCTTGGAAGGAGTTTGAGAGTAGTATTCAGCGGGACTGCCTTTCTTAAGCAGTTTCTTGTTTTTTTTTTCTTTCTTAGTTTTTGTTTATTTTTCTTTTAAGTCACCAAAAAAAAAAATCACAATGGGAAATAGTCACAAAAAAAAAAGGCAACTACTTCCATAAAGATGCCAAAAATATCTTCTCATGATAATTCTTGTTTAAAAAATATAACTTATTTGTTTAACAACACTTTGAATAAAGGTAACATTTTTACTTCAAATAAAAATCAAGCCCTACAATTTATCATCCAATGGTCAAAATGAAATATCTTCACATGATGACAATTATAAAATCTTCGTTGGACTAGCGACCAAAAAAAATATCACAATGGGAAATGCAAATCCAACCGTTGGGGTCAAGTAATGAATTGAGATCGGATGCTCTGTATGCACTACAAGTCTACAACAAATTCTGATCGCTGGAGGTCTCGTCGGAGCTATCGCTGCTCAGCTTGGCACTACCGCCTCCCTTGCTCTTCGTCGTCGTCAATTTAGGTAGGCATCGTCCTCCCTCTCAGCCTTTCACTGTATTTCCGTGGAGTGTGAAACTGTGATAAGTATTTTACTTTCAGAATGTTAAACAATAAGTAATTTGTGACTGATTTTCCATTTGTGTTCTATACATATTTGTTCCATTTCTTAGGTTATTGTGAAATTATATATTATATGTTGCATTTCTTGGAGGAAACACAACGATCATTGTTCCATTGTTTTGTGAAATTCTGTTGTATAATTCTGATTATCATAAAACTACTCATTTTAAAAATTTAAACTGATAGGAGAATAATCCTCAAACAAAAATTTCTTTTGGATGAACTCTAGACCTTTCCGACATAGAGTTTTGATTCTATGTCATGAAATCACTCATCCCAAAAGTTTAGCTGATAGAAAAAGACAACAACAATAGTTATATTTTTTTGAGAATTTCAATTTTTTTGAAGTTCTATTTTTTTTTTAAGCTTGCTGGTTGCTTCTGAGTTGTTTTGCTTTTGGTGCTTCTGAAACTGGTATGCTATATGGATGTTTACATTTAAACATACTTATCATAATTTTTGTTTCGTCTTTTATTCATGAAAATTTGAATGGTGCTGCTATTGTAAATTTTTGCACTTCCAGTTCCGGATAAATGGGTTGGAGGTTCATAGTGACATACATTGTGGATCCACCAACTTCCCGAGATATGTTCTGAAAAGAGCCTAGCAGCGGAAACGACACAAATGTCCAATACAAGAACAATATGGAAGCACTCATAACACAATATAGCAGCAACTATAACAAGCAAATATAGCAAGTAAAACAATAATAAGAACACACCGAGATTTTAACGTGGAAAACCCCCTCAATGTGAGAGGTAAAAACCACGAGTCGTCCAGACCAATGAAATAGCTCCACTATAATCAAATGAGGTACAAGAGAGTCTCAAACAAAGCACAAAAATGTGCATATAACCAGCCAAAACATCAAAGCACCAAAGCTCACAAATGAAAAGTAAGAAGATGAAATATACCCAAAAACAGAGCTACTGTCGAAGCCAATTTCTTCCTCTGCAGACCTCTAATTAAAATCTCCACCGTCCAGAATAAAGAACAAGATGTGAAGAATCTACATTTCAAATTTCACGTCGATCCAACGGTGAAAAAATGAGAAACTGCCGTTCCAAAATTGCTGCTCTGTGTAAAAACGGGAAACCTAATTTCTCTCTTGCGAAGCCAATTTCTCTCACTGCAAATCTCCAATCAACATCTCCACCGACCAGAATGAAGAACAAGATGATAAAAACACGCAGTTTAAATTTTAAGCCGATCCAACGGTGAACAACTGAGAAACTGCCATTTGAATATTACTACTTTGGGCAAAAACGGGAATTCTGTTTTTCCCTTCTCTCTCACTTGGTGGCTACTCTCTCTCACTCTCAATGACCCCCAAAAATCTGAACTAGGGTTGTGGCACAATGAGTGCAAGAGACACCCTCAAAATGTTGGGCTTGGGCCTCACAAATGAGAGAAAAAACCCAACAAATCTCCCCCTTCTCGACTAGGTGGAGGCTCTCGCCATTCCGGCGATCAAACAACATGTTTCAAACTTTTCTCTTGACAATGCTTTTGTCATCATATCAGCACCATTGTCATCAGTGTGAACTTTCTCAAGTTCCAACAACTTGGAATCTAACACATCCCGTATCCATTGATACCTAACATCAATATGTTTAGATCTTGGATGAAAAGTAGAATTCTTGGCAAGATGAATAGCACTTTGGCTATCACACAACAACACATAACGGTCTTGCTTGAAACCAAGTGCTGCAAGAAACTTCTTCATCCACAACAACTCTTTACATGCTTCAGTTGCTGCAATAAACTCTGCCTTTGTGGTAGAAAGTGCAACACACTTTTGTAGCCTTGACTGCCATGAAATAGCTCCCCCTGCAAACTTGACCAAATAACCTGAAGTAGACTTTCGAGAATCAATATCTCCTGCCATGTCTGCATCAGTAAAGCCAACTAGCAAAGGTTTCTCACCACCAAAACTCAAACTCAAGTTAGTTGTACCTTTGAGATATCTCATAATCCATTTAACAGCATTCCAATGTTCTTTACCTGGATTAGAGAGAAAACGACTCACAGTACCAACTGCATGAGCAATGTCTGGTCTAGTACACACCATAGCATACATCAAGCTTCCAACAGCTGAGGCATAAGGAATTTCATCCATTGCTTGTTTCTCCTCATCAGTGGTTGGACACTGCTTGGTACTTAACTTAAAATGAGGAGCAAAAGAACTAGCAACACATTTGGCATCATTCATGCCAAACCTTTGAAGCACCTTCTTTATGTACTTCTCCTGTGACAAATAAAGCTTCTTGGAATCTCTATAACGAGTAATAGTCATGCCCAAAATTTGTTTGGCAGGACCCAAGTCCTTCATAGCAAAGAACTTACTCAACTATTTCTTCAACTCATTAATCCTCAAAGCATTCTTGCCCACAATCAAAATATCATCCACATAAAGCAAAAGAATGATAAAATCATCATCAGAAAATTTTTGCACAAATACACAATGATCTGAAGTTGTCTTACGGTAACCATGCTTCCCCATAACAGATTCAAACTTCTTGTACCACTGTCTTGGAGCTTGCTTCAACCCATAAAGACTCTTCTTAAGCTTGCACACAAAATCTTCATTTCCTTTAACAACAAAGCCCTCCGGTTGCTCCATGTAGATCTCCTTGTCTAAATCACCATGAAGAAAAGCTGTCTTCACATCCATTTGCTCAATCTCCAAATCAAGAGACGCTGCTAATCCAAGCACAGCACGAATGGATGACATCCTCACAACAGGAGAAAAGATCTCCTCATAATCAACACCTTTTCTCTGGCTAAAGCCTCTAACAACCAATCTAGCCTTATACCGAGGCTTAGAATTGTGTTCTTCATTCTTGATTCTGAATACCCATTTGTTCTTCAAAACTCGCATACCCTTCGGTAGCTTCACCAACTCATAGGTATCATTCTCAAGCAAGGACTTCATTTCTTCTTGCATAGCTTCAAGCCATTGAGCTTTGCTTTCATCTTCAACAGCCTCTCCAAAGCATTCAGGTTCTCCCCCATCAGTCAACAAAACAAACTCATGTGGAGAATACCTTGACGAAGGCTTTCTCTCTCTTGTAGACCTTCTAAGTGCATTTGCAGGAATTTCTAAAGCTGGTTCTTCATCTTGATCATCATCACCAACTTCATCAAGTATTGGATCAACTGTTCCATCTTCACCTGCACTTGTATCATGCTCATTATTTTGAGCTTCAACTCTACCATCTTCTACCATAGGCATAGAGGGAGTAATATCCAAGTCAGAAAAATCATCAATAGGCTGAACCATTGGCTTTTCCGCATTATCAACATCCTTCAATGTTTGGTCTTCAACAAAGACAACATCTCTACTCCGAATCACCTTCTTGTTAACAGGATCATAAAACCTGTAACCAAACTCATCCATGCCATAGCCAATAAAAATACATTGCCTAGTCTTTACATCAAGCTTAGATCTCTCATCTTTATGAATATGAACAAAAGCTTTACATCCAAAGACTCTTAAATGATCATAAGAAACATCTTTACCTGACCATACCTTCTCTGGCACTTCAAATTGCAAGGGAACACACGGTGTCCGGTTCAAGACATGAACAACAGTGCTCAAAGCTTCACCCCAAAAGGATTTTGCCAATCCAGACTGTGACAATAAGCACCTAACTCTTTCAACCAATGTTCTGTTCATCCTTTCAGCCAAGCCATTCAACTGAGGAGTCTTCGGAGGAGTCTTCTGATGTCTTATACCATGCTCTTTACAATAAGCATCAAATGGACCTGAGTACTCACCACCATTGTCAGTACGAATACATTTCAACTTCTTCCCAGTTTCTCTTTCAACAGAAGCTTGAAATTGCTTGAACACATTCAAAACTTGATCTTTAGTCTTCAAAGTGTAAACCCATAATTTCCTAGAATGATCATCAATAAAGGTTACGAAATAGATAGACCCTCCAAGTGTTCTTGTCTTCATCGGCCCACATACATCAGAATGCACCAAGTCAAGTATCTCTGACTTCCTTGAAGGTGGGTGGCTCTTGAAAGAAACCCTGTTCTGTTTCCCAGCAAAGCAATAGTTGCACTTTTGCAAAGCAACCTTACAACCAGATAAAAGATTTCTCTTGGATAACATATTCATGCCCTTCTCACTCATATGACATAATCTCTTATGCCATAAATCAGTTTCATCAACAAACTCAGCAGCATTCACAACATCTTTCACAATCTTTGCTTGAGTTAAATAAAGAGTAGAGTGTCGAGTACCTCTAGCAACAACCATGGAACCCTTGGTGAGCTTCCAACTATCACGAGAGAATGAGCTATCCAAGTCTTCATCACACAACTTACCAACAGAAAGTAAGTTCAACCGAATATCTGGAACATGCTTCACACGCTTCAAAGTCAACTTGGTACCATTGGAGGTTTCCAAGCAAACCTGTCCAACACCGGCACATTTTGCAACACCTTGATGAGCCATTTTTACATCACCAAAATCACCAGGAGTATAGGACGTAAACAAATCCCTCCTAGATGTAACATGAATAGAAGCACCGCTATCAATCACCCAACTAGTGCTATTATCAACGAGGTTAACAGATTCAAACTCCTCAACAACAAGAAAATCATCATGAGTTACATTAACCTTGTCTTCCTTGCTACCATCATCTTTATTTGTGCTCTTGTCTTTACTTGCCTTGGCTTTCTCCTTCTTTAGCTGCCAACAAAATTTCTTCACATGTCCCTTTTGACCACAATGATGACACTCAATATTCTTATACTTTCCTCGAGACTTGCTTCTGCTTTGATCTCTACCTTTAGGACCTCGACTTTTGCTTCTCCCCCTAGACTCAGAAACAAGAACATCTGAATGTGTAGTCGATGTACCTTGTGACTTTCTTCTCATCTCTTCATTCAAAACACTGCTCTTGGCAAGATCCATAGAGATTACACCATCAGGAGCAGAATTGGACAATGACATTCTGAGAATTTCCCACGAGTCTGGTAAGGAGCCAAGAAGTAACAATCCTTGAACCTCTTCATCAAACTTGATACCCATGGAAGATAACTGATTCATAATTCCTTGGAAATTATTCAAGTGATCTGTCATTGATGTCCCATCTGTATACTTCAAAGCCAACAACTGCTTGATCAAAAACATCTTGTTATTCCCAGTTTTTCGAGCATACAACTGTTCAAGCTTAATCCAAAGAGTCCGAGCATGTGTCTCTCCAATAATATGGTTCAACACATTATCGTCAACCCACTGCCTAATATATCCACAGACTTGTCTATGCAACAAAGTCCAATCATCATCAGATTTATCATTAGGCTTCTCTGTACCAAAAACTGGTTGATGAAAATTCCTGACATAAAGCAAATCTTCCATTTTTGACTTTCACAAATCATAATTAAGACCATTAAGAGTGATCATCCTACTAGTATTAGTATTAGCTTCCATTGTTCACAAACTCACAAGCCCAGAAAAATACCAACAAGCTCTGATGCCAGTATGAAAAGAGCCTAGCAGCGGAAACGACACAAATGTCCAATACAAGAACAATATGGAAGCACTCATAACACAATATAGCAGCAACTATAACAAGCAAATATAGCAAGTAAAGCAATAATAAGAACACACCGAGATTTTAACGTGGAAAACCCCCTCAATGTGAGAGGTAAAAACCACGAGTCATCCAGACCAATGAAATAGATCCACTATAATCAAATGAGGTACAAGAGAGTCTCAAACAAAGCACAAAAATGTGCATATAACCAGCCAAAACATCAAAGCACCAAAGCTCACAAATGAAAAGCAAGAAGATGAAATATACCCAAAAACAGAGCTACTGTCGAAGCCAATTTCTTCCTCTGCAGACCTCCAATTAAAATCTCCACCGTCCAGAATGAAGAACAAGATGTGAAGAATCTACATTTCAAATTTCACGTCGATCCAACGGTGAAAGAATGAGAAACTGCCGTTCCAAAATTGCTGCTCTGTGTAAAAACGGGAAACCTAATTTCTCTCTTGTGAAGCCAATTTCTCTCACTGCAAATCTCCAATCAACATCTCCACCGACCAGAATGAAGAACAAGATGATAGAAACACGCAGTTTAAATTTTAAGTCGATCCAACGGTGAACAACTAAGAAACTGCCATTTGAATATTACTGCTTTGGGCAAAAACGGGAATTCTGTTTTTCCCTTCTCTCTCACTTGGTGGCTACTCTCTCTCACTCTCAATGACCCCCAAAAATCTGAACTAGGGTTGTGGCATAATGAGTGCAAGAGACACCCTCAAAATGTTGGGCTTGGGCCTCACAAAGAAGAAAAAAAACCCAACATGTTCTACACAATCGTTTTAATGCTCTAGAGAGGTATGTGCAGATTGTCCTTATCTCCCCTCCATTTTGAGTAATTGATGTGAACCTTCAAAAAGGGTGTAGTGTATTCAACAATGGACTCCAAAATATTTGTTTCAGACATCTACTAAGAGAAGTAACTAAAAATAGCTACCATTTTTCTACCGTGTTGCTATAAAGCATAAGAGAAGAATAAAGATAAATAGTCTTATTTTATGGCTCTTTTATGCTAAGTTGCTAACCTTATCTATAAATATTTTGAGTTTAATTTTGATGCACCGACAGTCGTGTAATCACATCCATTCTTTAGATGACTATTCATGTGGTCAATATGAAAAATAATTATTTTTGCTGATGTGACATTAGTAATTAGATGTACGTGTAAAACTACTTTACACTAACAGCGCATTAAAATTAAATCCAAATATTTATGTAGAGTATGATATAAATTCTTATATTCTTACTTTGGGCCTTTGGGGTGCATAAAGTGATTCATTACTGTTAATATTTCTGCAGATATCTCATGTTTGGAGATTTATCTGCTAAGGCAGCTCACATGATATCACTTACTAAGGTACTTCAAGCTATTTTACTTGGCTATAAGGTTTCAGATTTCTTTACAAGGCAAATGAAATGAACAGGTACTTGCTAATTTGTTTGCAGCTATGAACCCCAAAGTTATGAAACAAGAACTTGCACTTGCTGATTCTTTGTTCTTTATCATGAGAAGTGAGAACTATTAGCAAGCTACATTACTAATTTTCTGTTTTCTTATATTTACCCGAACACTACAAGAAACAAGACTTGTATGTGCTGGTCTTAGCTAGTACATACTTTATTGTCCCCTGTTTCGGTTCTTGTTACATGCCTAATACCTCTTTCTCTTTTTTTGCATCTTTTTTATTAGAGTTGTCCTCGTATTGTATCTGGTAGTAAAGTTTCCAGCAACTTTAAGATGTTCAAGTTCAATTTTCTTTTTCTTTTTCAAATAGAGATTTGATTTCAAGTTTCAGTGGACTTTTAAAATGCGATTGATATAATTCTCAAACTACCTGTTTAATTTTGATGGTTGGAGGATTTCGTATGCATTTGTATTTTCCTGTTGCATATAAAATGTAAAGAAAGTTGATAATTCTTTTAAACAAACTATCATGCTTATGCAGCCTTGATCCCCTAAAAAAAACAGGATGTAAAGAATAGAATAACAGCGAAGACAAAGCTGATAATTTCCAGTATCCTTTAAACTGGATAGCAGCTTGTCTAAATAAAAAGTAATTATATGATATACACTTGAACTTGTTTTCATATTTTGTTTGTTCTTTGAACAATTTGAATTTCAAGTATTGTCTGGAGTGCAGAACAACCTTCTGTTTGCTTCTTCCACCTATGTTACCTCAGAGGAATCAGTGGAAACAATGGCAAAGGAAGAGAAAAAGGGTATGCAAGGGAATCTACGGGTTTCATTGACTAGTCAATTGTAGATTATTGATTATGGCTTTGGTTGTAATCTAGTTATTTAAGGGGTTTTAAAGCGCTCTCTATTCTAGCACTTTATGAGAATGAGTATATTAGTATTGGTTATCGATTATTTATCCAATTTTCTATTTTTAGGTTATTGTATATAACGATCTTTTAAAAATTTAAATGTGATATTTAATTTTATTGTCTGTTACTTTTCTTTGTGATTAATATATAATTTGGGACTTTATCTTGTATTTTTTGGAATATTTAGAATTTTCTTAAATACTTATAATAAGTATAAATAAATAAATTAGAGAATTAATTTGAAAATATATATTTTAAAAACATAATCTATTTATGTCTCTAAAATTTTATATCGCTAAAAATATAAATTTTGATATTGAAAAGCGATATCTTTGATAATAATATAATATGCTCTCATTTCATAAGTAATCTCGGTTAAAACCTCTCGATAATTAAATAAGCATAATTTTTAGTAAAATCGTCACTTCTAGACTTCTAGTCACACTTTTTAAGTTTTTATTGAAGAATAAATTTGTTGTAGTGATGGAAGAATTTTCATATGCTGAATCTCGTGTGGTGCTAGAAGGTGCCAGCAAAGCAGCCCAGAAAAGGAAAGGAAAGATAAAAAATAAAAAAATCAAGAGTTTCCAAAAATAAATAAATAAATAAATAATGGAAAATGGTCATTAGACATTAGTACGAACAGCTTATTTGTGCGTCCCTCACTCCCTCCCCCTTACGGGCTTACCATTCCTTACCCTCACTCACTGCTCCAATGTTACGCATGGTTTGGATTAGTAATGTTCGTACCTGATTTCATCAGTGTTAAGCAAAGTTCCCTTTTTCCTTCACTTGTGACTTGTGCTGCACTCTTACCTCGCTTTTAAAAATTTTTTTATCCCTTTTTGGTCGAAGAAAAAAAAAAAGAAAAAGAAAAAAAAGGAACTCCTGTACCTATCTCCTTCTCTAAATAGTAAATAACCAAAAACGTCTGTGTTTTAAGTTTTTCTGTGACTCCTGAGGATCATGTTCATCTCCGATCCTTCTCTCGGAAGAAGCAGCCGCTACTCCTTCTCTCAGATCTGGCTCACGGGATCGGAGTCTCACTTTACTAACTTCTGCAAGGTTACGTTTCTATTATCTCTTTCAGCTAAAAATAATTATTTATTATTTTCTTATCTGCACTCCTGATTTGGATCTGAGGTTTCAATACATATTTGTGCATAAGTTCGATCTTCTTCTTTTCACTGTCTTCCCTTTGAGTGTAACTCCAGTTTTAATTTATCCCTAATTACAGCTCTTAGATTTATTTATTTGTTTGTTTGTTTATTTTTGGTTCAGGTAAACGAAGAAGAAAGTTATACCGACTTCAACCGTGGATCTACTGCGCTGTATATGGTATATACAACTTGCTACTCTTCTTGTTTCACCTCCAATCCGCAAAACTACAGTAGCTGTATGTGTCTTCAGATATTTGGTGTATCTCAAGGTGCCTCTATATATTCCTTTCCCTTTGTACTGTGATGTCTACCTATATCATTATTATATGTTTAGACTCAAGAGTTTTACAAAAATCACCATCTATGCTCTCTTTTTTTCCTATATTCATCGTGTTCTTTTGTGTTTCTAACTCATCACTCTCATCACTAGCTAAAGATCTTATAGTTTAAGAGATAACAGCAATTAACTTAGTGCCTAGATGAGTACAAACAATTTTTTATCCTACAGAAAAATTCTTATATACAAAGAAAAACATAACATATGATGATATGGTAGAGCAATTAAAGGATTCACATATATCATGATTTAATCTTCTGTTCGCCTTGTAAGAGTGATATATGAACATAAAGGATATTATTTATAAGGTGCATAGTGAAATTGAGACTATTTTAATTTGCAAAGATGGTGGTGACTTCTTCTAGTTTTGTTAAATACCTTAATATATTACAAATCCTTTAATATATTCAATAGTTTTAGACTTTGTTCATATATATTATCATTTAAAAAAAAACAACTCAACATCATAGGAATAGAACTTATTACAAGATAAATAATAAATAAAAAAATGAGAGTCTTTCTTGTGTGCTCAACATGTACTCAAAAATATTGCCGACTTAGTTATAGTTTTCTTCCTTATTTTTCCTTAAAATTTTTTCCCTTCCTCTCTTATCTTTATGGCAAGATAATTAACAAGCTAAGCTAGCATGTTTCTTTCATTGTCTCTCCTTCTTGCTAAATTATATAGTCTATAAGATTTTAATATTATAAAATAGAAAATATAGAGTGATATAGTTGGCAAAAATAAAGAGGTTCAAATATTTTTATCTTCAAATATCATATTAATTATTTGAATTAATTAGATGGTTGCTATGCAGTAGTATATCAAGTACTGCCGATAATGTTTTTCAACATAAAAATAATAACTAATATGAAAAAACTAAAGAATTATAAATACTTGGAAAGCATATGTATTTTGTGTCATTTGATAGTTGCTATCATTATATTTATTATTAAAGGTAGAGACTCACTGAATTTGTTTTTATGCGAGGTTAATAGTTAAGAATTATTAAATAATTTGATAAATTTAACTAAATTATAATCTAACATTTTTAATTATCAATTTCACATAAAAACAATTGCATGTGAATTTTTATCATTATTAAAATACTTTTTTCTTTGCCTTCTAATAAACAATAATTTATGATAACTCATTTGTGTATTTCTTTTGTTTAGAATGATATAAATATATTTATCCGTCAAATTGTTTGAAGTTTTAACATAAATTTGATATTGAGATTAATCTTTACATAATATTAATATATTAGTATCTCCTAGTATTTAAATTTTGAAATAATCATCATTAGTACGTTAGTTTTAAGTTATATTCCTTCTTTTTGTTTGTATATATAATGTTTTTTTATTAAAAAATATTAATAACATAAAATAAAACAAATATATAATTATGATAGATGTATATTAAAATTAATTATTAATTAAAATATTTATTAAAGTATAAAATATATATTATAAATGAATTAAATTATTTATACATAAATATATTATAACTGATTTTAGTCATTCATTTTAATATAAATATAACATTATTATTCGTGTTTTATTGAAAAAATGGTATTAAATTATTAATTAATATTAAAATTTAAAATTTTAGAAATAAATTGATTGCAAAAATTAAGTGAAGATATGGTGTTAGAAAAATTTATTTTAAGTTTAACTATAAATCTTTAAAATATTTTTATTCTAAATATTTTACAAAAAAAAAATTATGATGTCTTTATCAAAGACAACATAATCAGGCTGACAATTAGCCTTTGGAAATTATGAGGGAAACGACTGAGTTAGTCTTATATATATAAAACATGATAGATAATGGATATATATTGAACTTGGTGGGTTATTAAAAGTATCTATGTTAAAAAATATTTTCATGATGTCTTTGTCAGAGACAACACAATCAGGCTAAGAGTTGGCCTTTGGAAATTATATGAGTCAAACTACCGACTTAGTCTTTTATTTATATATATATATATATATATAACATGATGGATAATGGATATATTGAACTTGGTGAGTTATTAAAGGTATCTATCTATGTTGCCATATACAGTGCAGAATAAAGATAGGTATATTTTTTACTCATTAAAAAATTTATAGTGCCCTGTAAAAAAAATTCCTATGACTAATATGAGCTGATCATGGCATGTGAAAAGTTGATAGAGAAATAATTGAGTATAAATGCTAGAACATCTGTTCTGTATTCAACCTAGAAAAGAATATTTATCCAAAACTCCATTAAAGAAAGAAAAAAAAAAAAAGACAGGTTCCAATGTCCTTATAGTACAAGATTTTGTAGATTCAATTTGCATGATAGAATATATTTACTCAGGTTATTATGAGTTAATATTGTATTTTTATATATCTTGTATTGATTTAATGAAGATTTAGTTTTAATATTGTTATAAAATTACTTTTTTAAATTTAAATTAATAAAATAAGACACATAAATAATAATTAATTTTTAATATATTTTTTCATGTAAATATATATTTTGATTTTGTATGATATATTATAAAATTATTTTTTCAAAAAAAGTTTAAGCATGAAGAGACAAAATAATTCTATTTTTAATAAATATTATATTTTTATTATGTAATTATGATTAATTTTTTTAATATTTATATATACATATAGTCACTCCCCATTCATAGTATAAATCATTAGAATATATAGTTTATCATGCACTATTTTAACCCGCTGTTGGGGTGTTTTGAAATTTTTTTTTATTCTTTTTGTAAAACTCATTCAATTTTTGTTTGATTTTCATCTTTTTAATTACTTCAATGTTTCTGACGATGACTTTAAAATCTCGTATTGAATTATGGTGTATTTGTTTTGCAATCTTTTATAACATTATCAGTTGTCATTTTTAGCATCCATTCGACAACTAAAATTTGTTACCCATCTATTGTCACATATGTCATCTCACTATATCCGGTATTAAACAAGCTGCAATTCAAATGGAAGGAATATCTGCATTTGTATCAATCAAATTTAAGGTTATCGTACATTTTAATATATTTTGATTTATTTTAGCTGTGTTTCTTTTCGTATGAAAAAGTTTTAGTATTAGAAATTTTTGATAGGTAAATTCTATGACATTTATAATTTAGTGTCTAACTTTTGTTTAACTTATTTTTTATAATAAATTTTAAATATTTAATAATTATTTATTTTTATACTTTTAAAAATAAATATTAATTTTTAATTTTTTTAGTACGTTAGACAACACTTCTAAGTACCATAACAATCACCTTCTTGATATAAGCAGGAATGATATTCATTACAAGTTTTGGACTACAGGTAAAACTTCTTAATTATTTTTTACTTACAAAAATCAGCTTTCATATTACAAGGATAACATAACAATATGATAGATACTTGCTTGACATAGTTATGAATATACTTTGTGTATTTAATTTTATGAAGCATCATGTTTTCATAATAATATGTATGGGTGCTATACATACTGGATATAATGCATGTGTAAACAAACTTGTGTAAATTATTGTTGATAATCAAACCTATGACTATAATGCACGTGGATAGTCAAAAATCACACATTATAAGGATGAAGTACAAATATAATATAAATATAATTATGAGTTGAGATTAAATCAAATTAGTATAATTTTAATAATTATGTTATCATTAAATTATTTTTTATTATAATAAAATTTTTGTAATTATCAAATTAGAATATATATATATATATAAAATGAAATATAATACTAACTCAAAAATATAAAAATTAAAGTACTCAAACAAATATGTACTCACACATAAAAATATTTCATTCCTTATTTTTATATTATTTCTATCAAATTTATTAAAATTATTTCTAAAATAATTTTATTTTTTATATTATAATTTTGTTTGATGTTTAATTCTTTATTATAAAATAATACAAATAATCTTTATAGTAAATAATTGATATTTAATGTTAGAGATAGAAGTTAATTTTTTAAGAAAAATAAGAGTGTTGTAATTTTGTCTAAAGTATATTATTTAATATTCGGTTTATAATTATGTACTATATGACTATATCTTTTACTAATTTAAACATAATATGCTATCTTTGTTGTTTAGATAGGAAAACTCAAGTTACATGAAAAGAGAATTATTGAACAGGTGACCACAAGTATTTAAGTTGTATATTTTTTTACTGTTTATTAATCACTTTGGATGTTGTATAGCAGAACTCTTAAAAAAATGTGAAAAAAGATGTGCACGGATAACATTGCATTTTGTATTGACAACTATCTTATGCTTGGATAATCTTAGAAAAATGTCCATGAGGATTTTGATGAGTATACAAATGCAAATGTTCAACCAAAATTTTTATTCATTTAAAAACTGAACATGTGAAAAATCAAGTGATTTCAAAATGTATTTCACACCATACATTTATGTAGTCTTTTTACTCTTAACATTGTTTGTTTATTCATTTTAAATTGGATATCTTATAATGGATTCTGTACTTATTATTATATTCAGGACATTCTTCTCTCCTTTTGATGTATAGGAGATGAAAATATATTGTGTTAAGATAGAAGAAGTAGTATATCTTATGAGATGAGATGTGTGGGAAATGGATGCTTTAATTTCCTAGTAATAGCTAGATTAGTTTTAGTTTGGTATGTGGAATGGTCTCTAGCTTTTTATCTCCCATTGTTTTTTAATTAACTAGTGAAATTTTTTTTATATGAAAATTCTTAACAAGCAAAAATCACATGAACAGTATTGATAAAAATTGTTTTTAAAATTAAAAATAATTATAAAATAATTTATGTATTTTCAAAAGAATTTTCCACAAATAATTTTGAGTATAATTACATCAGTAAAAATAATTTTTAAATACATGATTTAAAAAGTCATCTAAATGTATGATCTAAATTTGATGTTCGCATAAATTTTTTTATATTATCATTATATCAAAATTAAATTTATTATAATATAATATTTGAAAATAAAATAAATTTTAAAGAAAACTATTTCATACACTCATTTGATTTTGTGATATTTTTTTAAAAATATTTTTTATGGTATATTTTCAATAGAAGAATAAATTATAAGTAAAAGTTATTTCAAAAAACCATCCACTTCAATTTATAATTTTTTAATATGAATTAGTAATTATGTGTAATTTTTATCCTTAAATAGAAAAAATAATTTCACCCAAGTATGTGATGTGAGATATAATGCTAAACAATTTCAAATCTTTTTTTCTAAGATCATTGTATTGAATAGGTTTTTGTAATCAAGCTTTTAAAGTAATTTAAAATTAAAAATTCTTTCAAATTCTTGTACCATTTAATAGGTCTAACTTAATTTCATATACTCAAAAGTAGAGAGATTTGTAAAGGTTATCCTTCAGGTTGCATTAGAATAAGTTATTTCCCTCAAAGAGAGGTAATTTAGAATTGGATTAATTTTGTCTGCAATGACTAAATTAGATTAGTTTAGTAGTTTATTTACTAATTTCTTTAAGTAAGTGTTAAAAATTTAAATTTCATTTTGTATATACAATAATTTATTAGCTAGTTGTCAACCTAAAAAAAACTGTCAATAATTGATACAATTTATAGAAAATTGTATTTATTTCTGTGAGAGATATGGTATTGTAAATTTGTACTTATTCTGTAGGATTGTATTTGTTTATAAAGATGGGACATTAATACAAAGACACAGAAATACAAAATTATTTTTAGTAGATGAGATATAAACAAAGACATAGTATTTAGAAACATGGAATTAGTATATTTTATGTTTATTTTAATAAAAAAATATAAAAATTTTTTTTATTATTTTTGTTAATTTTTTATAATTATATTTTTTATTATATTTTTTTCTATTTTTTAAATAAAAAATAATAATAAATTATATTTTTATAATATATTTTATTTTTATTGTGTTATCTTATTTTTTTTTCAAAAACAAAATGCAGTCCTTTGGTTGGCCCATTTTAATTGATTGATTGTTGCACCCAAATGGGCGACACTTGTAAGAAGAGCATTCGGTTTATTTTTTAACACGTGGTGGATCACGTGATAGGCTCATTCAGTGCGCCAGTGCTCCCTCAGATATAAAAGCTGCAGGGTGCAGCGCTAACAAACTACCCAACCAAAGGTGTCCTTAAGACCTTAACTCCTTATCTCTTTTCTCCTACAAAAAAGATAGACCCTTATGGCCTTATCCAACTAAACCATAGTTTAAATAAGTTTTGGTGAATGCTATGATGTTTAAAAAGTGGTGTTTATTTATTAAAAAAATTAAAAAAATAATATTTAATTTAAAAAATATAATAAAAAATAATTTTTAAAAAATTAAAATTTATTATAAAAGATAAGTTAGATAAAATTTAGACACCAACTCATAGATATCATAGAATTAGTTATAAGTTTTTTTTTTCAATAAAATCTATGAACTAAGTTAAGTTAATTTAGTAGTTAATTTATTAATTTATTTAAATAAATATTGAAGGTTTGAATTTCATTTTATGCATGTAATAATTTATTTTCAGACTAAAAAATACAATAAAAAACAAAAAAAAATATCAGTTATTGTTGGTTTTTATAAAATTTCAAAAATTTTTATTTTAGTCATTATTATTGATTTATTTCATCAAATACGTAATAGATTAACCGTTTATATGATAAGTCGAAACATGTCATTCAATATCTAACTTGTTATGTTAACATTTAGTGGAATCAATTAAGAATTTAATTTGATATATATATATATATATATATATATATATATATATCAGCAAAAATAATTTTTTTAATTATTTACATAAATAATTATTTAAAAAACAAATATATAATTAAAAATAGTTTACATTATTAGTGTATCAAAATAAAATTTATAAATATTTCTCTCTCAAACATCTTATAATCTTTAGCTAATGAGTTATAGTTTAAATGGCATATCTCCTCATACTCAATTAAGAGGTTGCGAGTTTGAGTCTCGTATCTTTGATAAAAAAAAAAAAAATCTTATAATCTTTATCAGCAGATCATAAATTGCATTGTGCAACGTAATTTTGCATATGGACTTATGGAGTGTGTTATTACTTATTCTTACTGTATAAAGGAGCAAAGAAAATCCAAGTGTTACAATTTTCAGCCATGCCAGTGTAGTACGTTCCATATTGAGTGGACTTGCATGCTGAAGCAATCTGATTACCAAAAAAATAAGACGAAAGGAGTTGCCTTCCAATTGAGGATAAAACTATTTTTTAAATCTACTTTTGATATTTCAAGAAAATGATCAAATAAAATAAAATGATATTGATATGCTATTAAGTTAAAAATAGAAAATACAGATGTATTAAAACATGATGCTCCTTAATTTTATTTTTTTTTTCGTTTTATATAGTTAAATATGACTATTCAAAAGGATGCTCCTTATAATTAACTCTCTTGAGAAAAAATATATATTTTTTTAATTTTTTTGTGTTATTATTGATTATTTATTTTTTTATTGTTTACGGTATCTTTTAATTTAGAAGATTAATTTGTCACGAATTTAATTAAATTTTATTTAAAGTCTATTGTTAACTAATAAATTAGTATATGTAATATGAGATTCAAATAAATGGATGAGTCTAGCTTTCTACTAACCCAAATTTGCTATCATTGGCTATTTGTTATCACTCACTACAATAGCCGACAAGAATAAGCCCAAAAAGTTTTCACTTATACTCCACTACTTTGCTGGCATCAGTTATCAGACCATAAAGGGAAAAATTAACCGACTTATGCACAAGGGATCCTAAAATATACTTAAAAAAGAAAAAAAGAACTAAGTGATCTGAAGTGCCAAAGGAGACTCCCATAAAATCAGCCAATTAATAAAAAAATTTTGCAGAATGAGATGTGGCCAACTTATATCTTACATAGCTAACATATTTAATTCGTTTTTCTATTATGTATAATTATTTATTTAAAAATTTATAAAAAAACACACACATACTCGTAAAATCACTTAAAAAAAAAATCCTCCCATTTGCATAGGTGTGTGTGATTGGTAAAGATTGGAGTTCAAATGTTTAACACCTGATTTTTTTATTGAAGAATGCTAATGTCAGTAGAATTTATGATGTTTAATCATCAATTAATTATCATTAATATTTTTAAGAATGTGAAATAACATCTAATAATATAGAATTAATTATTTTTTTCGATGATTAAATGCTAACCAGATTTTAACAAAAATGCTGCCCCTTTCTCTTTTTTTATTACCCCTTTCTTTCCATTTTATCAAACGGAATGGCTTAAATATTCTTGCTAAGAGGAGCACCTTTATTTTTTTCTTTCTTTCTTTCTGTGCATATTCCAAATACGAAGAAATCTTATCTTTTATTCTTTTGGAAGATAATTCTTTTTCAATTTTTTTCCCCTCTCTCTCAACAGGCTTCCTTTTTAAGATTCTCGTTTCTTCCTAGTCATGCATATATATATTGACACCCTTTACAACGTGGTGTTCCGATCTTATAACCCCTCTTATTTCACCTTCAAGGTTTCCCACTTTCTATCATAGCACGCAAGTTTCACTCAAATTTTTTGCATCATATTCTATCATATAATATTATTATTATTATTTATATCTTGTTCTCTACATAGAAACTAAAACTAATAATTTTATCCTGAATTAGTTATTAATTTCTGACTCTTTATGTGTTTGTAGAAATATGACGAAACATAAGATAGAAATAAAGAAGATAGAGAACATAGCAGCAAGGCAGGTGGCTTTTTCAAAGAGGAGAAGAAGTCTGTTCAAGAAGGCCGGGGAGCTTTCAACTCTCTGTGATGCAGAGGTGGCGCTCCTTGTCTTTTCTGCTACTGGCAAACTCTTCCAACACTCTAGTTCAAGGTTTCTCTCCTTTATCTTTGTTTTTCTTCAATTTTTTTATATTTATAGAGAGTAAATGATCAAATTAATTTTAAAAAATTACTTGTTTTTTAAATGGATTTTCAAATTTTTTTAATCATATTCGTCTTTTAAAAAATTTAAGTTAGTCCTCTTAATTCTGTGTCACTTCCATTACTAATGACATAAAATTTGATGATATGTCACGTTAAGTGATATCCAACACATATTTATTAATTCAAATTGGCAGCTAACATAATAAGTTTACCAAACTATATCAAATCAACTCTAAATTGAGAGATTCAGTGTCTCAAGTTCTCCCCTTAATTAAGTTTTGATTTGATCTAATTTTGTAAACTTACGTGAATTAAAACTCTTAGGTATATATTGTGGTGTCACTTGACATATTATATTAACAAATTTTGACACCAAATCAACAAAAAAAGTGACAGAAGAACTAATGTGATTAACTTAAAATCTTTAAAAGATGAATTTGATTAAAAAAATTTTAGGATCCAATTTGAAAAATTAGTAATCTTTCCGGAACGAATTTGACCAATTACTTTATTTATAGAGCAATGCAATGCAAGGTGACAAGCAAATATTATTATGTGAGATTAGCACTTAACTAGTAATAATTTGCATCGTATTTATAAGTATTTACATATAAGAAACATATAATTTGCACATATATTTAACAAAATTTTATATAAATGAACCAATATAATTTACATTTATATTTTTTAAAATTTACACTTATAAATTAAAAAAATTTATTTATTAGGGAGAATTTAATATTTATACTAATGACTAAAATTACTAAAAAGTACTAGAATTTCTCATATTTACATATTAATATATTAGGAAAAAAACAGATAGTTCTCTGACATTTTAAATTTTTGACAAATACATTCTTGACAAAATTTAAATACAAAAAAGTCATTGACTTTAACAAACGGAGGACAATTTAGTCCTTCCGTCTATTTGCCTCTCATACACCAAACGGAACTGGGCTGACGTGGCTGAAACGGTGTCCAGGTGTTTGTTACGGTGCCACGCTGGAAGGAAAATAAAGTTCGAAGGATAAATAGGTCCTTGAGAATTTAGTTCATTATGCTTCTATATGTATCATATATTACTATCTAATTGAAATATACCTATATTATGTATCATATATTACTATCTAATTTAATAATTAAATGTGTCACACGACACTCTTATTAAAATTGAGAGAAAATATTTTTTTTTTTCAAAATTAATAAACTCCTTTCCTAAATTCTCTCATCTACCTCTCTCTATTTTTCTATTTCTCTCTACTATTTTTACTCTATATATAATTATATTTTATGTTAGTAATTTGACAAATCAAAATGTCATCCGATATTTTTTTACAATTAAAATATTTTAAATGTAAAAATATACACATTAAATTATTTTAATTTTTAGATAACGAATGTTAAAATTAATTATTAATAAAAAATTAGACTTTTCATATAAAAATAATAACTAAAAATCTTATTATTTAATTTTTTTTATCTGTAGATATCTTGGTCTTCTTAGCCAGAGACTTTTGTCAACTTACGATTTTTTTGTAAAGGTAGTTTGATTTTATAAATCTTTTGTGCCATGCATAGTTTATACTATTAGAACAAAGTGAATTATAATTTAAAAAAAAAATTATTCTCGTAATGTTATTATGAATAAAAATACTAGTTCTAATATAATACACAAATGCACTAATGCTAACTTAATACATGAATAATGCACAAATGAACTAATACTAACTTGATGCATAAATGAACTCATGCTAACTAATGCCACTGGTATTATAAAAACTGAACTAATGCAATTTAATAAATAATTTAAATTACAGAATACAACAAGTTAACTAGATTTCAAAATACAAGCATAATTTTATAAACTAAATTCTCATAATAGAAGCATAATAGAAGTATAATGAACTAAATTCTCAAGGACCTATTTGTCCTTCGAACTTTATTTGCAAAATGACGTCAAAGACTTATTTGTCCTTCAAACTTTATTTCCCTTCCAGCGTGGTACCATAATGGATATTTGGACACCGTTTCAGCCACGTCAGCCAGTTCCGTTTGGTGTATAAGAGACAAATAGACAGAAAAACTAAATTATTCTCTGTTTGTTAGAGTCAAAAACTTTTTGGTATTTAAATTTTATCAAGAATATATTTGTCAAAAATTTAAAAAGTCAGGACATATCTGTCTTTTTCCCAATATATTATACAACTTCTATAAAAGACCACAAATAATCACAACAGCTGAACGTCATTATATACACACATAGCCTATCAATAAATAATAATATGTCTATTAACTCTCCTTTTATCTATTAAATATTTATGTATAAAATTAATCAAAATGTAAATACTTTTTATCCTAGAAAAAAAAACTTTACATTTCAAATTTTAAAAGTAGAAAAAAAGTTTTTTTTTTTTTAATAAATATATACTAAAATATATTTTAATAACAAAAAAATTGTACATCAAAACTATTTCAATTTCTATTATATATAGGACATATATGGTAAAATTCGTTTTGTTTTTTTAATTTAATACTACTTAGATTGATAAAATTCAATGTCAAAAAAAGGGTTATTAGGTTGAGTAGTGTATAAATTTTATTTTTATGATATACTACTTATATAAGGATATTTTCAATTTTTCACACTGTTGTAGATTAAATTTGCATCTTGCTGAAAATTTTATGATATTTTTTTTTTAAATTAAAGGATGAACTGATTATCTGCATATCATAAATTATAGTTACAAAATATCATATTAACCCCAAATTATTTGATATATATAAATATATAATATAATATGATATAATATTTAAATCAATGTAATATATAACTTTTAAGTGTATATAAAAAAACTATCTACACGTACAGTACACAAAAAATTAATTACTAAATTAATTATTCGTATAAAATATTATTGAAATACATAATAAAAATATATTTATATACAAATATATAATAATAATTTAGTAATTATTTTTTTTTGTATGTACATAGTTTTTTTTATAAAAAAAAATTACCTGATCATATTATTCCAATCCTCACACAAATTAACATTAATGATCATATATAATTATAATGAAATCATTGAATTAGTAATATTTGAACGTAAAAATGTAAAGCTACTAATAATTACATGTAATATTTATTATATTAAGCCAATGAGTAATAGCTCAAATGGCATAGTCTTCCCATACTCAATTAAAAGGTTGCGGATTCGAATCTCATATCTTTGGTAAAATATATATATATATATATATATATATATATATATATATATATATATATATATATATATATATATTAAGTAAACTTGTAAAATTAAAAGCTTCATTATCCCCAAATTGTTCACAATCATAAAAATTTATTTATTTTTGCATGTCCTATTTGTTAAATTTATGCATTTTAATATTTTTACTTGAAATAACTATTAATTGGGGCTTTCATGAAATATTTTTTTTTATTTAATTTGACAGACTAAAAATTAATTTATTTTAAATTTAAATTCTATTTAAAAGAAAAATAAATAAAATGAATAAATCAATTTTATCCGTTATATGTTCAGTGTGGAACAGGTAGTAGAAATGCACAAAAATATGCATTCAAGCATCGACAAATCATCATATCACCCTCCAATGGAATTGCAAGTAAGATGTACTCTTCCAATTAACAATTCATTGTTATCTTATCACTAAAAAATTAAGATAATAAAAAGTATTACAGAGCATACAATATTTGATGGAATTTATATATCTTTGTGTATATGCTTCAAGATGCGCAATGAGGTGGCAGATAAGACTCATGAATTAAGGTACTATATATCCTCATTTTTAATTAACTATTCACTCTTAAACATAGTTTCAGAGTAACAGAATTATTTAAATGTATTAAATTATTAATATTATCATTAAAAAAATTAAAAATGTTACTCATTTTTTTTAGTATAAAAGAATGAGAAATTGATTGTTGACTCAAATATAAAATAAATATAATAAAAAATATTAGTTACTTGATATTTTTTAAAAAATAATTATTTTTTCTCATGTGTTAATTTATAATTATAATTTGAAAAATAAAATCAATATTACATTAACTTATTTAAAGGGCAAGTATTTATAATAAAAAAATAATTAAAAAATATTAAATTAGTACAAAAAGAGTACGTAATTATTTATATATAATAATTTTAGGTGGATAATAGACGTAATTAGTACAAAAATATATATAAGTGGATAATGGACGAATCTAATATTTTTTTTTATAACCAAAGATAGAAGACTCGAACCCGCAACCTCTTAAATGAGTATGGAGACACTATGCCATTTGAGTTATAACTCATTGGCCAAAATTTGGAAAGATAGGAGACGAATCTAATATTAACATTGGATTATATACAAATTTTATTATTGACTAATGATAACTCTATTTATATTAGTACAATCAAGTAAATATTTAAACTATGAGTTTCTAAAATTTGAGTTAGGTAATTTAGTATTTTTAATGATGATATTTAGGATAAAATAAATTGTTATGATACTTATATAAAATTTTAAATTTAAAAAATAAAAGAGTTTATTTATTATATTTATGTTTATTATGAATTTTTTATTTTAAAATTATTTTATTTTAAAATATTATATAAAATTTTAAAAAATTTGAAAAAATAAATTATTCTTCGTTATAAGTATGTTTTAAAAGGGATTTTACCAAACTTTATACGAACCACAGATCGTTCCGTGATAGTAATCATTATTGTGTTGTTTTTTTTTTTTTTTGAAGATTTAGGATGCAACCAAATTAGAAAGCCATCGTCTTTCAACGGATATTTGTTCTTCAAAATAAAACTCAATCCTTTCAACCTGAAAGACAAAGCAAATAACAGAACTAAGTACAGTTGAGAAATTGATGTCTCAAACATAATTGTAAAGATACCTGTATATTAGTGATGTTTAATAAAATGAAAAGAGTACATAAAAAGTATCCAAAAATAATAAAATTGTGAAACAATTTTTAATCAATTAATAATCAATATAAAATTTTTTTATTTTTTCTTTTCTTTCATTATTCTTTCACAATTTTATTATTTTTGGATACTCTTTCCGTTTTATTAACGTTTTTTGACTTTGTCATCACTAGAAGGTCCAAAAGCATTTTTTCGTGAATTTTGGTATTGGTGGTATTGATTAGTATTGTGGTGTTTTCCGGATTCTGAAATTAGAAATTGTTCTTTGAAATGAAAACTTCCTCCGTTCAACCTAAATAGATAGGAAGAGATATAAATATATGAAAAGAAAAAGATTGAAATATAACAAGCTACCTGTTCATTTAATTTTGGTTGTACTTCGAAAATGAAGGTGATGCCAAAAATGTATCTTCTTTCCTCTGCTTAATGAAATCCATTGAATGCAAGATTGAAGTTCTTGAAACTTGGTTTCTTGAGTAAACTGTAAAAGAGAGAGCAAGGAAAAGAGAGCGAAAATTTTTTTTCTTGCGGTGAAAGAGAGCGAATGGTTTTTAATGAACTCTGTTTTTTTTGGTGACTTAAAAGAAAATAAACAAAAACTGATAAAGAAAGAAAAAAAACAAGAAACTGCTTAAGAAAGGCAGTCCCGCTGAATACTACTCTCAAACTCCTTCCAAGGCAATGGAAGCTCCACTTGGGGAGAAATAGTCCTCATTGCAGTCTTTGCCATGATGTCTGCTACTGTATTTGCATCTCTCAAGATCAACCGAAGATCAGCACGCCATTTCCAAGACATGATATCTCGGATTTTTAACACCAAAGGATCAGTAAACCCAGAGCAATCTTGTAAATTATTGACAATAGTAAAAGCCTCCACACAGTCTGTCTCACATATAATGTCTCTTTGTCCCGAGTCCCATGCTAAAAGAAAGCCTCTCCAAATAGCAAACAACTCTCCTTGCAAAATGCTACGACTCTCAATTGTTCCCAGACAGCCTCGTTGCCACCTTCCCTTCCAATCTCTGCTAACACAAGCAAAACCAACTCTAGCACCACTGCCAGGATAGCTAGCATCACAATTAATCTTAAAGGTACCCACTGAGGGGGGAATCCAAGAGCCACTAATGGTTGAGGGGATAGATAGTCGTTGCAACTCAAAAATATTTCGGAGCTCCTTTTCTAAGGACAAAGCCATACCAATCACCTTGTCTGTGGTCCAATGCTCGTGAGGATGAAAGATCTCGTTGTTTCTCGAACACCAAATCCACCAGAGACCAGAAAAGAATCTAAAGGGGCGTTGTTTGCTATTATGTAAGAACCAACTCATCAAATCCACTGGTTGATCGGAGATCCCTAAAGCTTGCCAAACAAGTTGGGCTTTTGGACAATCCCGAATACAATGTAAAACCGACTCCTGACTTGAGAAACATCGTGGACAGCTATCCGTGTGCGAAATGCCCCTTCTAAAACGAAATGCAGCAGTAGGAAGAGCCTCCCGAAGACATAGCCAGGCCAAAAATTTGTGCTTTTCCGGAACATGTTGACGCCAAAGCCAAAGCCAATTACCCCTATCCTCCCAACTAAACATCTTCTTACTGAGCCATAAATAACCACTATGAGCATCATAAACCTTTGAGGCCGCACCAGTCCAACACCAACCGACCTCTGAACCAGCTTGAACATCTGGGTTGTAAGAATTAATGTTGCTCTGCAGAGACTGATTCAGAGGAGAATAGATATTCTCAAGGTTCCACTGTCCAGATGACCAAAGGTCCAAGATCCTGAGATCCGAATCAGAAATGTGAACATAATCCATCTCCTGACACAGTCGCCCCTCTCTTCTCCATTTAGAAAACCAAAAGTTCTGTTCCAAATCCCCAATGCACCAACTAAAACCTTCCTTTAGGATATCCCAAGCTCGACATATACTCTTCCAAACATAAGATCCCCTTCCTCGAGACCGACTAAAACAATTATCCTTAGAAGAATGGTATTTCTCCGTCAACAGTTGAACCCATAGCTTGTTGGGATGGTGAAAAAGTTGCCAAACTAGTTTTCCAAGAAGAGCAATATTGGCACAAAAAGGATCTCTAATTCCCAGACCTCCAAACTTCTTAGGAGTGACCAACACTTTCTAGTTAACTAGATTCAGGCCTCTACCATCAGCTTGACCCTTCCATAGAAAGTTTCGCATCATGGATTCTATCTTATTAGTTACCCCTTTAGGGAAGAGAGATACTTGCATGCGATAAGTAGGAATCGCAGTCACTACCGAGTTGAGCAAACAGAGTCTGCCTGCCTTATTAAGCAATCTTCCTTTCCAGCTGGCTAGCCTTCCCCGAATCTTGTCCAAAACATCGTTGAAAGTTGCGCGTGTCACCCGAGAGTGATTAAGGTTCACCCCTAAATACTTGCCCAAGTTCTGAACGAATCTGATGGAGGAGACTCCAGTGAAAATCTCTTTTCTTGTCGCTGAAACATTCCTGGAGCATAGCGCTTTAGATTTTTCCACATTAACCTTCATCCCAGAGGCTCTGCAGAAATTTTCCAAAGCTACCATTACAGTTTGAACTTGCTGTTTTTCAGCTTTACAGAAAAGAAGCAAATCATCGGCAAACATCAAATGAGAAATTCTTGGACCCCCTCTAGAAACCGCAATTGGCTTCCACAAGCCCTTATCAACTTGCTGATTAATAGAACAGGACAATCTCTCCATACACAACACAAACAGATACGGTGATATAGGATCTCCTTGCCTAAGACCCCTGCTCGGAGTAAAGCTATTTAATCTATCTCCATTCCAGAGGATAGACAGTGAGGAAGCAGTGACACAACGCATAATCAGATTGACTGTCGGAGGAGGAAAGCCAAAACTCACCAGGGTTTGTTTCAGAAATCCCCAATCCACTCTATCGTACGCTTTCTCCAAATCAATCTTAAAGGCCAGGGTGCCTTTCTTTGACTTTGTCTTCTTCATGAAATGGAGAACCTCTTGTGCTACAATGATGTTGTCAGGGGTTCCTCTCCCCGGGATAAACCCTCCTTGAAGGGGCCCAATAATCTCTTTGAGATGGGGACGAAGTCTATTGACCAGGACCTTCGTTATAACTTTGTAAACCACATTACAGAGACTAATTGGTCGGAAATCCTTCATGGAAACCGGGTTTTCTACCTTCGGAATAAGAACCACAAGAGTTTCCATCATCCTTGGATCCATATCCAAACCAGAGAACGCATGACGAACCATAGTCCAAACATCAAAACCAACAATCTTCCAGTATTCTTTAAAGAAGAAAGCCTGAAACCCATCAGGGCCCGGCGCCTTAAAAGAATGCATACTGAAAACAGCTGACTTAACTTCTTCCAGAGTAACTGGCGCTGTGAGGCTACAACAGGCTTCATCATTCAAAGAAGGCAGTGGCACATCACCAAGACAACCTAAGTCTACATCCTCCGACTGGCAGAATAGGCGTTTATAGAAGGATTCAGCTTCCCTTCTAAGGACATCCGGGTCCGTTTCCCACACCCCATCTTGAAGAAAGAGACCATGAATCTTATTATGCTTTCTCCGCACAAGAGTCTGGACATGAAAGAACTTGGTATTTCTATCCCCAAATTTTACCCACTGCTCTCTGGATTTTTGAAACCATAGAAGTTCCTCCTGCACAAGCGTGTTATTAAATTCCTCAATCAGCTGTTTTTCTTTTTGCCGCATAGACAAATCTTCCATTACTTCAAGTCGCTTCTGAAGGAAATTAATCTGTCTCTCCAATTTGCATTTCCTAACAAAAATATTGCCGAACACTTTAGAATTAAACTCCAAAGAGTTCTTCTGCACTTCTGAAAGCTTGCCGTGCATCTCTCTGTAGCCAGCCTGCCATGACTGGTTCACAATATTTCTGTACCCCGGATGAGTTGCCCAAGCTGCAATAAACCGAAAAGGTCTATTCTTTTTCGGTTGGGGACGACCTGTACAGCGTACTAGGATAGGACAATGATCAGATTGAAGCCTATTTAAAATTTCTGCGTAAGCCTCTGGAAAGAGAGATAGCCAGCCACTATTGATACAAACCCGGTCAAGTTTTTTCGCCACCTCAACACCATTTTTAACCCTTCTGTACCAAGAAAATTGTCTTCCAATAGTCTTCAAGTCAAACAGATTACTATCCCCTAGAGAGGCAACCCTTAGATTCATGAGAGAATAGTACTTCATTAAAATCACCAAGAACAATCCATGGCCCGCAGAAAGACGAAGACTGAGTAACAAGATAATCCCATAGCAAAACTCTGGTATTAAATTGAGGACTACCATAGATACCACTGCACCTCCAAATCACATTATTTGCCTGAACCTCAACTGTAACACACTGATCGAAAGCATCAACCCATTTGCAGTGAACACCCTGTATTGCAGAAAGGAACCAAATACCCCCCTTGTGTCCTGACGCCTCCACTATACCAATAGGGTGATAACCAAGTCTTTCCCAGAACATTTTCAAGTGTTGAAAAGGACAGTGAGTTTCAACCACAATAAAAATTACAGGTTTAAATTTCCTAACCAGCTCTTTACAATTCACCCGGGCTAACTTATTAGAAGCACCCCTAATATTCCAAGCTATTATATTTAAACTATCCATAATATAAAATATAAAAATATAAAACAAGGAAATCAAAGTGCTTCACCAACCTCAAACCGAGGCTTGCCCAGCGGAAGTGACTCCCGTGACCTTCAGGTTTGCCGGATCTCCTTGGAATATCTCCTTAATCCCGCCTACCGACGCAGTAACAGCCGGCAATGCGCCTTCCTTCTCCAATGGAACCGCCACGGTAACACCCTCCTTCACGGTTGCAGGAAGACATGACGATGCTTCCACCACCGTGCCTCCATTCTTCTCAACTGGCGAGCTCTGTAGGGACCCCGGCCTTGGTCGTTTCCGGAGAGAGGACCCGCAAGGCACTGGGGTGTGTCGGGTTGAGGAGATCGACGTCTCACCAACACGGGAAGCGCTGTGTCCGACCTTGACTCGTGACCCGACCCTAGCACGATAGGAGCTTGATCCATTCGTGTGAGAGAAGTGAATGGTGGGCCTGATTACTCTACCCGAATCGATTCTGGATTGAATGCCTCTTTGGACCTTGTTAGATTGCTTCTGACCCAGCTTGGTTTTACCTTTCCTCACAACTTGCTCCCAGCCTGGTTCATCATGCATGCAAGCCTCCTCAACATTATTTCCTTCCAAATTATTAGCCTCCAAATCTTCTTGCAAATTCGATGCAGGATTCTCGCCAGTAACGCCACCTACCACATTAGGTTCTACTTCATTTGAATTGTGACTTTTGGTCTCAGGATGTGGCACTGCCTTTGTACCGTCCCGTGGCTTGGTGGCATCGGAATCAACACTCTTTCCTTCCCTAGAGTCTCTACCCAAGCACTGTGCCATATCGTGACCATAACGTGCACAAGAGTTACAAATTAAATTTAAACTTTCATACTCCACTACATGAGTTACGCCTTCCACAATGATATGCTTGATCACTGGCAGTCCTAAATTTATTTGAACATATACTCGGGCATATCGTCCTCTCTCAGCCAATTTAGTGGCTAAGTCCACTTTGATGGGAACTCCTATTGCAGAAGCAATACGCATCATGGCCTGTTCCTGATAGCACCAGATTGGGAGCCCCGAAATCCGAACCCATACAAGCGTAGACCCGAAGGATTGCTCACATGGCCGAAAATCTATATCCCACGGTTTTACAGCAACATAGTGCCCCTCAATCAACCACGGACCACCAAGCATGACCTTCTCACGATCTTCACATGCATCGAATTTTACCATGAAGTATCCAAACCCCACATCAAGCAGATCAAAGCCACCTTTGATGCGCCAAACCATCCGAAGCTTGTGTGAAAGAGCTGTGTAACTATAATTTTTATCAAGAACCTTAATCACTAAAGCTTCTCGATAAGGCTCTGCCAAACAAAGCTTGGCTTCTTCAGTGAAGTTTACACATGGAGGTTGGGAATCGCCCTGCTTGCCCACCACCGTGGCTATACTATCCCCAGATAGAGATCCTACAAGTGCAAACGCCTTCGATTTCTCTGGACCAATGACTTTATCTCTAAAGGAGATCTTTGTAGGATTTGAAAAACCCCCTCGTGAAAAACCCTCCTTGACACCGGATGCACCCCCACCCACACTCTCCCCCTTATCTCTTCCGACGGCATGGCCGCCATGCTCACTGTGTTTCGCCCTCAAACACTCGTTCCCGCTCTCTCCTTCTCTCATTTTCTCTGAGTACGGAGTACGTACTCTGTTTAATTAAAACAAAACAGTATATGTAGATAAAAAAAATATGAAAAAGTATAGGTAACCAACAAGATTTTTGAACAATGTATAAACAATGTGAATTAATAGGATTAAAAGAGTAAATTTAATTAGTAGCATTAAATTAGGATGTAATGTATTTTCATTTGATTGGTGGTTGTTCATGTTGTTCAAAATTTTCATTGTTCCCCTAGCACTCCCCAAAAAATATATACTGTATTGTAATTGCTCAAAAACAGTCTGATCCACTGTCGTTAAACGTTCTTTTGCAAACCACTCAGAAACCGATAAACTGGCTAAGAATTGATCGGTTGGACCGGACCGATAACTGCCAATTCTAGATAAACTGCGCCGTTTTGAGAAAAAAAAAATCCAACCGATTCCCTCCTTCATTTGTGAAACTGAATTCTTTAAATTCCTTGACCGAAGCAAAGTTTAAAACTTCAAATTGGTACCAAATCAAAACTCTAGTTCCTCCTCAACAGTTATGCTAATGGTATTTTACTTGAGAGCCAAATAGGTCAAGAAGAAAGTAGTATTGTCCCGGAGGCTCATAACTAGCCAGGACATAAGTGATTTGGGATTATCCTCAATTAACTTGAATATTCTGTACAAAGTTTCACCAAGAATAACTCCAAGGAGCACATTAACCACTGAAAAATAAAAGTATTTTCTAAAAACAGTCTTGACTACTTAATGAAATCATACGATCAAAGTAGAAATAATATCTAATGAATTTCTTTATCAATACTTATTTAAGTAAGAGTTTGTTTTAATTTATTTTAAATTTTTTGTGAAAATTTCTGATGATAATATAGTACTTTTTATTTTGTTTCTTATTTTAAAATTTAGTTCTTTAAAATAATTTATTCACAATTTAATAATCCAATGTTAAGAAAATAAAATTGAAATTTAATATTATACTCCTCGATAATCATAAGAATATATACGTATCATAAATCAAATATGTTTATAATTTGTAAAACTTTTAAAAATAATAATTTCAACAATGCATTTAGGTCCACCTCCCCTAGAGAGATATTAAATTAGTACAAAAAGTAAGTAATTATTCATATATATCAACCTATCATGAATTATTATTATCCGGCAGTTAGTATAATTAATTATTATTATCAGACAGTTAAATGGAGAAGAGCTTCAAGAATTAAAATTTCAAGAACTAATGAAACTTGAAGAACGTCTACTCAAAGGTCTGACCCGCGTTTTAAAAGCTAAGGTATTTTTTAATTTTTATATATATTCATATATTTTGTATTTTAATTAATATAAAAAATTAGTTAAAATAATAAATATTTTATATTTTAATTAAATAATTTAAAATAAATTTTTATAAATAATCAAAAATATTTTTATAGATAAATATTATTAATAATAGTTATTTTAGTTAATAATTATATACAAAAATATTTTTAATTTTTTAATATATCTAAATATATTATTTAATTTTTGCAACAATAATGATTATGTACATATTTTTAGTATATAAAGAAATATTTTTTGTTTATTTCAGGATGAAAGAATGGCAAATGACATCACTGTTCTCGCAAAAAAGGTTTTAATAACTATTATTACTATCCATAAATGTATCTTTAAAAAAAAACAATTTATAACTTGGTCTATTTACTAAGTGAAAGGTCATATTCCTCTATATAGTTAACATGCTAAGTATCATTCCATCAATAATGTTCATCCTTCGTACTCATGTAGGGAGTGGATCTAATGCAAGAGAATAAGAAATTGCTGCAGGTAAAAAGACCATAATTAATTTTTGGTTGTTCAAATTATTATTCATTGTTTAATTTCTATTTAATATCATTTTTATATTGTAGATTGCTGATGAAAAAGAACAAGCATGAGTTGAAATAGTTATCATCAATTTACAGGTTATACATTAATTGTCTTTCTACTATGTATTCAAATTATATTTTATTTTCTAATGTGTTTATGCGGAGATTTTTTTATAAATAAATAATTTAATTATTTTATTTATTAAAAATATAATTTATAGCGTATTTATCTATTTATTTTATATTAATTTATTTTATTTATTGTGTAAATAAAATAATTATAAATATATCTCATTTACACGTAAATGTATCTTATTTATATTATAAATGAAATATGTATAGTATTATTAAAAAATATAATTAAAATAACATTAATTTTTTAAAAACTAACTCATTTAAATTAGTACTCAAACTATTTTAATCGTAATTTTTTCAATAATAATACACATGTATTATTCATAATGTAAACGAGATAACTATAAATATATCTCGTTTACAAATACAATCATAATTATTTTATTTAGTGGTAAATAAGATAAATCAATATGTTAATAAATTAATAAATATACTATAAATTATATATTTTAATAAATAAAATAATTAAATTATTTATTTATAAAAAAATTCGTTTATGTCTCTCATTTGTGATCTTATTTTATGTTGCAGGAAATTGTCCATCTTTAACTCTTTGCTATAAATATAATGAAAAAGTGCTTGGGAGATGTGTTTTGTCTTCCATGGCTTCTCCAATGACAAACTCAGCTGAACTTTATTAACATGTATTTTATATATTTTACTTTCAATAATTTGATCCAAATGAAATGGTGTCACTGACCATGCTTGTCTATATTATCTTTAATGTAATTATCTATGTCGATAAGATGTTAAACTATCCTTTTTTTTTTTTCCAATTAAATGTCTTAACAGATGGAGTGTGGCTTAATTTATTTATTTATTTGTTGCATGCATGATAGCTTAGCAAACTAATTTAAAATAAAACTATATCCTTTTGTGAAAGTAAAATACCTACTTTATATTGACTTTTAAAATTGTTTATTCACATAAATAATACTATTATATTTTTAAGAATAGCTACACCATTTATTTATAGTTATATTTGGTGGTTCAAAATAAAACAATTTGTAATGAAGCTTAATAGTTAAGCTTGGATATAAGGGCAGTAATTTATTGAAAATTGTAAAAGAAACTCAACTTGTCACATGTATTATTGAAAGTTATGTAAATTTTTGAATATATTTAACCATGATCCTTTATATCTTTTTTAGTTGCTTCTCATAGTCATTGCAAATTTTACTTCCTTCAATTTTTGACTAAATTTTGACTAAGCTTTTGTATATAATAGCGGTGAATGATTTTTGCAAGTTAATTTAATTATTAACATTGTCTTTTTTTAAATCAAGCTTATAAAATTAATTATCTTAAGCATTTTCTTCAACTTATAAAAGGAATAAGATAGGGCCACATATTTTGTAATTTTTAGCCATCAATTAGTTATTAATGATGTTTTAATGGTGTGAGATTGTATCTAATGGCATAAAATCATTCAATTTTGTTTTGATAGTTAAGTGCTGGCCAGAATTTAACAAAAATGCTGGCCCTAACACTTCTCCTTATAAAATAATTCTGTTTTCAATAGCTTTGTAAAGATATCTGCAATTTGGTTTTTAATGGGAGTGGGATAGTACTCAATCAAAACTTCTTTTTCATTCACCAACTCTCTGATTTTGTGAAATCGAATATTAATATGCTTTCGATTTTTCATAGAACATAGGATTTTTGCAAAGTGCAATAGCTGATTTGTTGGAGTACTTTGTTTCTCATTCAATTTCTCAAAAATTCTTTTTAGCCAAACTTCTTGTGTTGCACAACTTGCTGCTGCTATATATTCTGCTGCTTCTGCTGTAGAAAGAGCAACTAGTGGTTGTTTTTTTGAAGATCATGAAATTGCACTAGAACCAAGATGAAATGCAAACCCTGAAGTACTTCTTCTTGTTTCTATATCTCCAGCCCAATCACTATCAGTGTAACCGACAAGATTCACTTCATTAGTATTTTCATAATAAATACCATCATTTAAAGTACCTTCGATATATCGAAAAATCTGTTTTGCCGCTTACAAATGGTTGGTGTTAGAAACAAGAGACTAGACTGGAGAAAAGATTTGTATATTATTAAGTGTATTCAAGCTGTCTGGAATGATACAATATAAAAGGGTATTTATAGGTACTAAGAGAATCGTAATAATAAAAACGTAATATCCTATAATAAATATTCAGATATACTAAATAATGCTAATTGATCCTAATTGATCCTAATTATATTCTAACATCCCTCCTCAAACTCAAGTGACAACTTAAGTTTGAAACTTATTTAAAATAACGAAATAAAGAGAAAAGAGAAAAAAATGCATAAACTCTCTAAAACAGGTGCAGACGGAACTGCTGGAAGGAAGCGTAGACGGAACTGTCGCTTGTCTGAAGGAAGCGCAGACGGAACTACCGCTTGTCTGAAGGAAGTGCAGACGAAACTGCTGGAAAGAAACGCAGACGGAACTGCCACAAGGAAACATAGACAAAACGCAGACGGAACTGCCACGAGAGAACGCAGACGGAACTGCCACGAGAGACGCAGACGAAACTGCCTAAAGAGAGCAAAAACTATGTGATTTTTTCATGAGAATAGGAAAACAGCGAATGATATTGGTGTTTGATCATTCGACTCGAAAAGACACAAGACGGAGAGAATAGGCTAGTCGGTGAGGTGAAAAAGCATCAAAAGAGTGACAAAAGGTGTGCAAAAATGGCATAGAAAAAAAAAGTGCAAAAACTACGGTGATGTTACCGCAAGAAAAATAACCTATCCTCTTCAAGGAGGATACCATGACTCTGATACCATGTTAGAAACAAGATACTAGACTGGAGAAAGGATTTGTATATTATTGAGTGCATTCAAGTTGTCTGGAATGATACAATATAAAAGGGTATTTATAGGTACTAAGAGAATCGTAATAATAAAAACGTAATCTCCTATAATAAATATTCAGATATACTAAATAATGCTAATTGATCCTAATTATATTCTAACAATTGGTACAAGGCTCCTCCATAAATCTGCTAGGCAAACCAACTCCAAATACAATATCTAGTCTGGTTGCACTTAAGTACCTCAACTTCCAATCAAGCTTTTGTAATATGTAGGATTTACTGCTCTTCCTTTATCTTCTCTCATCAACTTGAATTTCTCTTTGACCAAAGTAGGAAATGGTTTTGAGTGCTCCATTTGAAATTTCTTCAAAATATCATTTACATATTTCTTTTATGAAATGAAGATTCTATCATCTTTTTGAGCTACTTCCATGCCAAAAAAGTAAGACATCAAGCCCATTATCCGTTATTTCAAAGTGTTTTATCATAGCCTCCCTAAATTCAACAATTATCTTCAAATTATTGCCAGTAAAGATTAAATCATCAACATAAAGACACACAATTAAGATATCTCCAGATTCAACGAACTTGATATAAAGTGTATGCTCAAATGGACATCTTTTGAAACCATTCTGAGTGAAATAAGAATCAATCTTTTTGTACCACGTTCTTGGTGCTTGACTGCTTGCTTTAACCCGTACAAAGCTTTCTTCTAATTGCTGTCTCTAGAGACTTCTTCAAAGTTTAATGGCTCACAATATGAAAATAGAGCAAAATTTATGATTTCTTCATCGAACGGATTGTTGTCATTGCCAACATTATAATCTGCTAATCTAGCAGGCAGTCTCCGCTCTCTTTGAAGTCTTCTAGATGATTTTGGTTGTTCAGTTGCATCCGGTTGTCTTTCTTCTTCATCATCACATGTATTTGAAATTACAATCGGCTGCTTTTCTATCTTTGTGTCCCAGTCCCACATGTCTTTCTTGTCAAACATCACGTCTCTACTGATGATTACTTTCTTTGTTTCTGGATTGTACAGCTTGTATGCTTTAGAGTCTGTGCTATAGCCGATAAAGATACACTTCTCGCATTTGTCATCTAACTTCTTCCTAATTAATCTGGTACGTGGGCATAAGCGATACACCCAAAGATTCTGAAATGATGAATGGAAGGGCGCTTTCAACTCTAAGCTTCCTCTGGAGTTTTATCAAGAACACTTTTTGTTGGATACCTGTTTAAAATATGAACTGTTGACTGCTTCTGCCCAAAATTTTTTAGGCATTTGTTTTGACTTGAGCATGCATCTGACCATATCCATGATGGTTTATTCTTTCTTTTAGCAATTCTATTTTATCGAGGAGTATATCTAGTTGTTAGTTGGTGTTGAATTCCGTGTTGCTTAAAATAATCTAAACACACAAAATATTTTGTTCCTCTGTCTGTTATGAGGATTTTGATTTTATAGCCACTTTGTTTTTCGACAAACGCCTTGAATGTCTTGAAGGTATCACATGCTTTTGATTTTTGCTTCAGAAAGTATACCCATGTATATCTACTAAAATCATCAATAAAAGTGATAAAGTATCTGCAACCACCGTTGCTTGATTTTTCTATAGAAATTTGAATGCACAATTTCAAATTTTGGCTCTTATGACTTTCCTGTAGGGAGTGGATCTCTGTGCTTCTTTTCCAATTGACAAATCTCATAAACACAATTGAAAATATGAACCCGTGATAGTCCAAACACAAGTCCTTTTCTTGACAGGTAGTTTAGGCCAGAAAAATAAAAATGTCCAAACTGCATGTGTTACAACCAATTATCATCAAGTATCACAGAACTCATGCAAGAGGGATTAACATGTTGAATTTTCAACGGAAATATTCTGTTTGAAGTCATCTTTGCTTTATCTATGAACCTTCTGTTGTTGTCAAACACAGTGCAATATCCACGATAAGTTATCATCTCAGATAATTGCCCCATACTTTGTAAATTGTAATCAAGTTTAAGAGCATAGAAAACATTAAAAATATGACTCAGAAAACAATCCTTCAATCTAATTGGTATGTGCCTTTTTCCTTCAATAGGTATCTTTGTATTATTACTAAATTTCAATAATAGTCATCTAGTGAAGAAAATAACTCTTTTCTACCAGACATATGATTACTACAGGCATTATCCAAGTACCATATATTTTTATCTTTAGCACATGGATTACTTGTAAAAAATAAAGTTTGAGTACCCAGATTATCATCAGTATTTTGATGCTGCTTTTTTGTAATGTGTGCTTAATTATTATTTATCATTTTGAATATGCAATCTATTGCTTTGTGTCCATACTTTTCACAATGAAAGCAGTTAAAATTGATTCTTTCTTGATAAAAATTGCCTCGACCTCTTTCTCGATTGACTGGCCTAAAATTTGTTCCACCTCTTCCTTGATTAGGTGGTGTAAAATTATTATAACTTTCTTGGTTGTAATTGCCACGACCTCTACCTCTAAAACTTCTTCTACTCTATTTTGAAAATTGAAACCACGACCTCGTCCTTCTTGTGTACAGCTTGATTCTGCAACATTGTTTAAATTTACTCGACTTTTCAGGATTTTTTCGGTTGATTTTTGTGATTTCTCCAGTATTCTACTGATGTGTCTTTCCATGGTTCCTTACAACTCTGCAATCGTCATGGTATCCATATCGTGAGACTCTAGTATCATAGTCACCACATGGTCATACTTCATCGGCATGGTGCGGAGAATTTTTTTCACCACTTTGCTATTGGACATATCTTCTCCATAGACTCTCATCTTATTGACAAGATTTGTAACACGAGTAAAATATTGCTCATCAGTTTTTGAACTAAACATCTTATACCTTTCATATCTTTTTCTGAAAGATTGTAGCTTTGCTTTCTGAGCTTTATCTATGCCTTTGTATGGCAGGTTCAACGTGTTCCATGCCTCTTTTGCACTTTTTGTATTTGCTATTTTGTCAAACACAGTATAATCTACACCTTGATGAATTTGAGATAGCGCTAATTGATCTCTCTTTTGTTGGGAAGCATTTGCTCTTTCTTACAAACCCGGTTCAATAAAATTCCAGCCTTTAAATTGGCAGATATCAAAGTCTCCCAATAACTATAATCAAATTTTTCATCTAATTTGGGACCGGACCACACAATATTAAAAGTGTTTGCAACACTGATTCTATGAACAAATAATTATGTGAAAACTCTTCCACACCTCACAAACTCTTAAACACTAGGCGCTGGATTAACCAGCTCTAAAATTAAATAAAAGTAAAATATCCCCTTTATATTGACCCTCATAATCGTTTATTTACATAAATAACGTTATCATATTTTTTATCTCTCAAATCCACTAATACTCAAAACAATAAAAGAAAGAATTTTTTAAAAACAAATACTAAACATTTTTTAATTCATATGGAGAGATTAGATACCATCTATTTATAGTTATATTTGGTGATTTAAAATAAAACAATTTGTAACGAAGCTTAATAGTTAAACTTGGATATAGGGGCGATAACTTATTGAAAATTGTAGAAGAAACTCAACTTGTCACATGTATTACATGTTGATGTCATCAAATGATTCAGTTGTAAATCTTTGAACATGGCAACGATCCTTTGTAATTCTTTTAGGGATAAAAAACCATTATAAGCCAATGCCATTTAGAATTGACGTATATAAGCCAAACTGAAAATCGTTTCAATAATGCGCTAGATGCTATATTTATATAATTCGAACCAGTGTGGTTCGAACTGCATATGATAGTAATTCGAACCTGGGCAGTTCGAATTACCAGTTGATTGTTCTTCATAAATCGAACCAGGTTGGTTCGAACTAAGAATGCACCTAATTCGAACAAGGTTAGTTCGAATTACACACATCACGCGTTTCCAAGTAATTCAAATTTGACTATTAAAAAATTAATAATTTATTAAAAAAAATTATTAAAAAATTTATTAAAAAAATTAATAATTAAAAAATTAAAAAAATATATTTTATTTCATACATTAAAAAAAAGCTAACAAAATATTTAATTACGAGACTTCTTTAAAATATTTCTGATCTATCAATTCGAATTCCAGACAATACTCTTTTGTCCATTTTTAATAGCTCATGAATATTTTTTAATAAATTTTTTAATAAATTTATTTAAATTATACTACAAAAAATATTTTATCCTATGCAAAATAATTTAAAAAAAATGGCTTAAAAATGTTAGGAGTACTATAAAAATTTGTAATGTTCTAATAACTTAGGTAAATACATGCATGTACTCAAATTTTAAATAAAATACTCTACATAATCAATAATAATTTAGAAATGAAAGAAAATATTTTATTCCATACAAAACAATTAAAAAATATATTTTGTGAAAATAAAATATATTTCATAACATATTTTAAGCCATTTTTTTAAAAGATGTTATGAAAATTGCTTAAAAGATATATTTTATTCTAATACAAAATATTTCATAACATCTTTTAAGCCATTTTTTTTAAAAAATGGCTTAAAAGATGTTAGGAGAATAAAATATATTTCATAACATCTTTTAAGCTATTTTTTTAAAAAATATATTTTATTCTAATACAAAATAATTTTATGCCATTTTTTAAGCCATTTTTAAGCTATTTTTTTAAAAAATGGCTTAAAAGATATATTTTATTCTAATACAAAATATTTCATAACATCTTTTAAGCCATTTTAAGTCATTTTAAAAAAAAATGGCTTAAAAGATGTTATGAAATATATTTTATTCTCACAAAATATATTTTTTAATTGTTTTGTATGGAATAAAATATTTTCTTTCATTTCTAAATTATTATTGATTATGTAGAGTATTTTATTTAAAATTTGAGTACATGCATGTATTTACTTTAAGTTATTAGAACATTACAAATTTTTATAGTACTCCTAACATTTTTAAGCCATTAGTTTTAAATTATTTTGCATAGGATAAAATATTTTTTGTAGTATAATTTAAATAAATTTATTAAAAAATTTATTAAAAAATATTCCTGAGCTATTAAAAATGGACAAAAGAGTATTGTCTGAAATTCGAATTGATAGATCACAAATATTTTAAAGAAGTCTCGTAATTAAATATTTTGTTAGCTTTTTTTTAATGTATGAAATAAAATATATATTTTTTATTTTTTAATTATTAATTTTTTTAATAAATTTTTTAATAAAATTTTTTTAATAAATTATTAATTTTTTAATAGTCAAATTTGAATTATTTGGAAACGCGTGCTGTGTGTAATTCGAACTAACCTTGTTCGAATTAGGTGCATTCTTAGTTCGAACCAACTTGGTTCGATTTATGAAGAACAATCAACTGGTAATTCGAACTGCCCATGTTCGAATTACTATCATATGCAGTTCGAAATTTTTCATTTAGCATTAATTTAGTCCCACAGTGAGGTCAAAATTAAATAATTAACAAAATGTCCTACATAACAACAGTTCAAAAAAATAATTAGGGTTTCTTCCTCTCTCATGGGAGGCAGAGGGGCTGTGAGAGGTGAGTACTCCGGGGGTAGTACGAGAGGAGTACAGTTAACACCAAAGGATCCTAGAATTTGGAATCAGGAGGCATATCATCGTTTGGAAAATGATTCATTCTCTGTGTTTGTGGATAATCTACCGGCTGATATCTCAAGGAGGGAGCTGTATCACTTATTTTGTTGGACGGGAAGAATTAACGACATATATCTTGGCCGAAAACGAAAGAGTGGTGTGATCTATTTATTTGCCTTTGTTCGGTACACGACAAAAGGGGGCGCTCTCAAGGCGATTGCAGAAATGAAACAGTGGAGATTACGGGGGAAGGTAATTACCGTCGGGGAAGCTAAGTATCGAAGACAGTTTCAGTTTCAGAAGGGTGGCACAGTGCGGAAGGAAATAACAAGTCCCATTGGCGGTGAAGCAGGATTCTTATCAGGGGAATGGGGTGGCTGCGGCCAAAGCTATGAAGGAACAGCCAGTGCGAGACCATAAGAATGCCACAGAGGGGAGTGGACCTGTGAAAAGAATTGATGTGCCGGTAGTTGAAGCAAATATGGAATGGTTGGCGAGGAGTTTAGTGGGGCACACTTTACACCCAGTGGACCTCAGATCAGTGAAGACGGTGGTGTCTAAAAATTTGCCCAACATTGTGGATGTTAGGGAGATCAGGCCGTGCAAAGTGCTGGTAATATTTGATACTGTGGAGCATGCGGAGGGAGTGTTTACATTCAAGATGGATAATTTGTTGCAAGTATTCCATAGGATCTCGCGTTGGGAGGAATCGGAACGGTGTATTACTCGACGAGCGTGGCTGGAGTGCTACGGAATTCCTTTACATGCATGGGCGCCGGAAACGTTCAAGAGAATAGGAGGGCAGTGGGGCAACGTGGTCCAGTGTGATGTAATGACGGGGGAAGGAGCATCGTTTGAAGCAGGGAGGATTCAAGTTGAGACGGGGGTATTCGATGTAATCCGAGAATGGATGCAAATTGTTGTTGGGAAGACGGTGTTTGAGATCTTTGTGAAGGAGGTAGAACCACAGGAGGGCGGTGCGGTCAGCATGGGGAGAAGCAGAAGTGTCTATGCGGAGAATGAAGTTTCTGGCACCGCTGGCACGGCCATGAAGAAGGGGGAGGGTAGTTGGGACCCGGCGGCGGAACTGGTTACTGGTAGGCCTACGGAGGCTGAGCACGGTGAGGACAGAATAGTAATCTCTGATGTGTTATTGAATGATGTGGACGATGCCTTTTTGAAATTCAAAAAGGATACGGTTGTACCGGATTCAGCTAGTACCAAGGACGGTGAAGTAGCGGGTTTGAAGGGATTTGAGATAGTTCATGAGGGGGAGTCGGAGAATACAGTCACGCAAGTATGGGGAGGGGTGGGAGGAGTTCATGCAAAGTGGGCTGATCCATTTGGTATGACTAAAGAGGCCCATCCGGATTGGGACCAAGCTGGGACACGGTTGGAGTATTGTAACAGTATGGGCTCGCATTCAATTGGCCCAACACCAACTAAGAACGGAGGGGGGAGGCTGACCGTAAGGGACATGAGTATTGAGAGGGAGCCTGTTGTTGGGCTGGGCCAGGATGGCCTCCTAACTGAAACGGCGTATGGTTCTCTTTCCATTGGAGGCCACGACGGGTCGGGCGGCCTGAGGATCCGGAGGGATCCACGAGAGCTGTTTGAAGCGGCGCCGATGGAAGGTTTGCGAGGGCTGGGGTGCTCACCAGCGGAGAAGGATCCTGAGGCGAGAGGGTTGCCGCTTAAACTCGGGGGTCCGTCGGTGGATAAGAACCCGGAACTAGAGGAGATGGTGGGGGGCGGAGGACCGATCGATGGGGTGGGAGTTGAGCTTGATGGGGGAAGGGTTGCGCAGGAGGGGACGGGAATCAGGGCGGCAGTCCACCGGCAGGAGCAAGGGGCGCAGGATGGGATAAGTGAGGCCGGCTTGCACGATGAGGGATCCCAAGCGGGATTGAGCTGCCTAATGGGGAAGGATGGTACCTCGGGAGCACAGGAAAACGCAGTGAGGGACGTCTCGGAGGTGGCTGCCTGTGGCAATGCCCGGGGGGCAGGAGCAGGGGCTAGGCTGGGCACAGTTAGCCATTTAGAAGGCGAGGGGACACAGGAAGAGCAGCGCCAGGAGAATCAAGCAACTTGGGTATTGGCTGTGGAATCAGGAGCGGTTTTATGCGATGAGGAAGAAGATATTATGGCGATTTTGCAAGCACAAAATGAAGAAATAGCAGCTAAGAGAAAACTGGCGAAGCAAAAGGAAAAGGCGAGAAGGAGTCGACCAAAAAATCAAAATAAGGTGAGCAAATCTTTATTTAAATGATTGTGAGCTGTTGGAATATTAGGGGGTGGAGGGGGGACGGTAAATTAAGCATGCTGAAATCTTTGAAGAATAAATATAATTTGAACATGTTGGGATTGCTTGAAACAAAAAAAGAAGTGATTACTAAATATGAGGTTGCAAGGCTTTGGGGATCTAGTACTGCTGGTTGGGAGTTTGTGGAATCTGCAGGAATGGCGGGGGGTCTGCTATTAATTTGGGATGAAGGAGTGTTTCAAGTAGATCGAAGGTATAAAGGTGAGAGGTGGCTATGTGTTGAAGGCGTTTTAACAAAGACCAACTTTCGATGTGCTTTCTGTTTGGTGTACGGGGCGCATGGGAGGGAGGCAAAGAGGGGGGTGTGGGAGGAACTGAGCTATGTGGCGGGGTTGTGTCAGATTCCTTTCTGTTTTCTCGGAGACTTTAATGAAATTTTACAAGTAGAGGATCGTAAAGGAGCTACTAGCTTGATGGCGTCATCGGAGGAATTTAAGGAATGGGTGCGAGACATGCAGTTGATAGATTTACCTCTTACTGATAGGAAGTATACATGGTTTAGGGGGCGTTCCTGTAGTCGGATTGATAGGGTGATGGTTAATGTTGAATGGACTGAGGTGTTTCCGGATATTAGGATTAAGGGTGGCCCAAGGGGATTGTCTGATCACTGCCCAGTGATCATGGAACTAACAAGAGTAACAGGGCCCCCTAGACTATTCAGAAGTTTAGACGCCTGGTTTACGCATGAGGGATTTCTGAGAATGGTGAAGGATGAGTGGCGAAGCCTCGAAGAAGCACAGTTCCCGTGCAAGCTGAGGGCTCTAGCAATACAACTGCGGCAATGGCACAAGGATAACTTCCGGGACATGGATAAGAGACTCATGAGGTTTGAGGAGGAGCTCACCAAGCTAGACAATTCAGTCAGTGATGGAGTTTATGATGGTACAACGGAGGCTAGAAGGAAGGCGCTTGTGAGCTTTTGTTCAAAATGGTATATTAGAAAGGAAATGCACTGGAAACAGATGTCTCGGTCTAAGCATGCTGCAAACATGGATAGGAATACCAGATACTTTCATAACATTGCTTCGGCCAGAAGACGGAATAACAGGATTGATGCTCTGATGTTACATGGAAGACTTGTGCGGAATCAGGCGAGAATAAAAGGTACGATTAGAGGGTTCTACAAGGATTTATATCGACAGGAATATGTTCCGAGGATTGGAATCAGAGATGGGTTAGTAAAGTGTATCCATAGGGATGAGGCTAAAGCTTTAGAAGTGATGCCGACGGATGAGGAAATTAAGGAGGCTGTGTGGGACTGCGAATCTTCCAAGGCCCCAGGGAGTGATGGGTTTAACATGAACTTCATAAAGAAATGCTGGGATGACATTGGGCCGGAATTCACTGCTGCGGTAATGGGGTTCTTTCAAAGTGCGAAATTGCCAAAGGATGTCAATGTAACGTGGGTGACACTAGCTCCAAAGTTTGAAGGTGCAAAGGAGGTGAAGGATTTTAGGCCGATTAGTATGGTGGGGTGTGTGTACAAAGTGATTTCGAAAGTGTTGGTGCACAGGATGCGATCTGTGATGTCGGGACTGGTTGGAGAGACTCAGACTGCGTTTATAAAGGGAAGGAAAATTCATAATGGTGCACTCATAGCCTGCGAGACGGTTCATTGGCTGAAGACTCGGAAAAAGTCAGCAGTCATTATCAAACTGGATTTTCAGAAGGCCTATGACAGAGTGAGATGGGATTTTGTTGACATTGTGCTACAGAAAATGGGCTTCGGCCAAAAATGGAGGAGCTGGGTGAAGGAGTGTGTTACTACGGCCACCATGGCAGTCTTGGTAAACGGGGCACCTTCCAAGCCATTCAAGATGGAGAGGGGACTAAGACAAGGGGACCCACTTTCTCCATTGCTATTCGTATTAGTTGTAGATGTGTTGCATAGGATGTTGGGGGAGGCTGTGAGGAATGGCTGCATTGCTCCACTGCTGGTAGGGGGAGATCTTATTGAACTGTCGCACCTACAATTTGCAGATGACACTATTTTATTCTGCCCGCCGGAGACTGAAACAATTGTAAACTATAAGAGACTGTTACGGTGCTTTGAGTTGATGTCTGGGCTGAGCATTAACTTTGATAAATCGAATCTGATATCGGTGAACTGTGAGCAAGGATGGATTGATCAGGCATGTGGACTGCTGGGATGCCAACAAGCTTCTCTACCGGTTAGATACTTGGGAGTTTCTCTAGGTGCGAATCCGCGCTTGGTGAAGACTTGGAAACCAATCATTGATAAGGTGGAACAGAAGCTGAGTTTGTGGAAAGCCAAGGTTTTGAATAAATCAGGTAAGCTGGTCCTTATCAAATCGGTGCTGAATAGTCTCCCCATCTACTACCTTAGTCTATACAAGATGCCAAAGGCGGTAGCGGACAAGCTGATTGCTTTACAACGGAACTTTATGTGGTGCAAGGAGAACAGGAACTATGGTATACCTATGGTAAAGTGGGAGATAGTTCAGGCTCCAAAAAAGGTTGGGGGATTGGGGGTTGGTGATGCAGTGCTGAGAAACACAGCGCTTCTGTTTAAGTGGTGGTGGAGGTTTTCAAAGGAGGATTGCCCGCTGTGGAAGAAGATTGTGTGTTCGTGTAATAAGTTGAACCCGGATGTCATGTTAGCAACTCAGCCTTTACCAGTAAAGGGTGGCCCTTGGAAGGACATATATCAGCTGAATATAAAAGAACTGCGGATTCGTGATAAAGTGGTAAGTGGACTGGCAATGGAAGTAGGCAATGGTATGCAAACTCGATTTTGGGAAGATAACTGGGTTCAAGGTGGTACTCTGAAAGGAAGTTATCCGAGACTCTACTCTATTTCCAGTCAGCAAGGACTTGTCATCGGGGAGTGTGGTTTTTGGGATGGGCTTGATTGGATTTGGAATTTTCAATGGAGGAGGGCGCTGTTCCAATGGGAGCTGGAGCTTGTCAATCAACTGCATGAGAGGTTAAGGCCAGTGAGGTTGTCATCAGGTAGGGAGGACAATGTGGTGTGGAAGTTTGAAAATAAAGGTATTTTCTCTACTAGTTCTGTGATCCAGGCTATACAAGCGGAGACATTATCAGCTGATATAACGAGTTATAGCTTCACGAGTTCCATTTGGAAAGGTTTCGTCCCTCCGAGAATTGAGCTCTTTGGGTGGTTTGTGCTTGTGGGTAGAGTTAACACCAAGGAGCGGCTGACTAAACTAGGAGTCAACATTCTGGGGGATAGTATGTGTGTACTGTGTACCAAGGAATTAGAATCTGTTGAGCATTTATTCCTTAGGTGTGAGGTAACATGGCAGGTGTGGTGCAAGTGGCTGAGGTTACTAGGAAGGGAGTGGGTGATTCCCGGAATTGTTAAAGAAATGTTTGAGAGTTGGCATGGAATGCATAATAGACAACAGGGGAAGAAGATGTAGATGTCAGTGTTCTTTGCAGTGATTTGGAACATCTGGTTGGAACGGAATGCACGAATCTTCAAGAATGCAAGAGCAAGCCTGGAGGTCATACACACAAGGACGTTGATGAGCTACACGGAATGGAGTGGTGGTGATCCTGGGGGAGGATGAGAGTACTGGGGATAGTAGGAGTTGGTTTATTTGTTGGTAGCTGGTTATGTGTCTTCTTCTTTCTTTTATTTGCTCCACTTTAATGTGTTGAGCTTCCTTTGTTTCAAAAAAAAACCATACTGGTTCGAATTATATAAATATAGCATCTGGCGCATTACTGAAACGATTTTCAGTTTGGCTTATATACGTCAATTCTAGATGGCATTGGCTTATAATGGTTTTTTACCCTTTTTTTAGTTGCTTTCCATAATCATTGCAATTTTATTTTCTTCTATTTTTTACCAAATTTTGATTAAGCTTTTTGTATATAATGGCGGTAAATAATTTTTATAAGTTGATTTAATTATCAACATTTAAATCATACAATTTTTCTTTATAAGCAGTCAAAATATATTACGTAAATGTACTAATCAATATAAAGAATTAAAATAGTAAAATAATTACTTTTTGTTAGAAATATAGTAGTTAAAATAGAGTTGGAAGTGACTCGATCAAATCAATTTGTTAATTAGTTTAAACAATAGTTTGATAAGATGAACTTATAAATTTGCAAGTCAAACTTAAGTTTAAGTATGAATTTATATATTAAATAAATAATTTGTTAGGTAAATAACAGAAATTGTGTATAACGTGAATAATGAGTTGTACTCTCGACTCACAGAAGGTAAAAAAAATTACCGTCTATTACAAATTATTCTCTCAAAAATTTTACTTTTACCTTTTACACTTTAATCATTCACATTCTAACTCTTTGACTGCCGCATACTCTCTTCCCAAACCTTCATTGTGCCGTTGGCCCTCCTTCACCAACCAACCTCAGTATCGCCGAGCTTCTTCTCCATCAAGTCGTCGGTTTAGAATGAAAATAACCATTTATATATCTAGTAAAATGAACATCCAACAAATTTCACTATATCTATTTAAATCCAATCCAAATTAAATAAACATCCACTTTAGAATAAAAATAACCATCTGCATATCTAATAAAATGAACAACAATTCGCCTAGTTAAACTAAAGAATAAAAGTCACACCCGGAAAAAGGGAAGAGGAAGAGGAGGAGGAGGAGGAGAACCACAGCGGCAGAAGGAGGATAGCAATGAGACAGCAGCAGCGCCGCTCAAGAATCGCGAGGCAGCAGCGGCGGCACTCGTGGAATGTGAGACAACTGCAGTGGCGCATGAAGAACGTGCGCGATGGCGTCACTCTCGCGGCAGCATCCGGTAGCGGCAACTTAGACGACGGGATGAATGGATTGATGGCTCCATCGATGGTTCACTCTCCAGCAGATTTTTACTGGAAATTACAACGCCTCAGAACGACAAACCGACACAATGCAACAGCAACTCCACGAGAGGGTAGCGCGACACCGCAACAATGCCGCCAGGGAAGAGTTGCGTGAAAATAACAGCAGCGGCACAAGAAAGCAGCAACAGCGCAATATAGCTTCAACAATTGGCGAGGGCGCACTGCCGGGGGGAGGGGGTGTCAAGCTAAACGGTGATGTGAGTGGCGGAAGAGAAAAATGGTTGAGATTGAATAGAAACGTGATATGACGGTATGTTGGGAAGAAGTTATGTTGCCAAATCCTAATAATTCAAAGATAAAGTCTTTGGGACCAGCAGTTTTATTAAAATCTGACCAGCACTTAACCAGTAAAAGGAAAGTAAACAATCCTATACTATTAGATATAATTTCACACAATTAAAAACACTAATAATAACTAATTAATAGCTACAAATTACAAAATTTGCTAGTCTCCTAGCACTTCTCTAATTCAAATTTAAGAATTAATTATTCTAATTAATTAAAAATCTGATTTTACAACTAATTTAAAATTAATTAATTTTTTAGGTGGTTTTTATGTTATTTAGTTTTTCTATCGTCTCTCTTTACTTTCTCTTAAACAAATTGAATTTAAGCTAAAATAAATTTAACTCATCATTAGCTCTTGAATTTATTTGATTATATATATATATATATATATATATATATATATATATATATATATATATATAATCAAATATATATATATATATATTAAATTTATAATAATAATATATAATTTATAAATATACGTATAATTTTATATATAATTTTAACGGAAGATATAAATTAGAATTGATAGAAAAATAAAAATATAATTGATAATTTTTTATATATAAATTATAATTTATTTATATAAAGTTGTAGATTATTTTTATGTAATCTAAGTCAATTCATGAGTTTTTAGTTAACCGAACTTTATCTTTACAAATGGACTTAGAATTTGAATTTATTTTAACTCAACTCGTCTCGACTCACTTTTAACATTAAGTCAAAATTGTAATATATTATTAGATAACCGTACAAATATTTTTTAATTATTGAGTCCTAGTAAAATTAAATATTTTAAGATTAATAATTAATAAGTGTTGAATAATAATTTAAGAGTAAATAGTAAAAATCGTTCCTGAAAGATACCGATCTCCATTTTAATTCTCGAAAGATAAAGTTAATCGAAATCGTCCCTGAAAGATACATGATTGGTCACGTTAGTCTTTCCGTCAGTTGAATGATGACGTGGGGGTTAATGTCACGTGTCACAAGATGATTGGTTGACGTGTCAGCTCAGTGACACCTGGCATGCCACGTGGCACTTGACATGTAAAAAAAGTATTTATAATCAAAATAGTCCTTGAAAGTTCAGACGTAAGTCATTTTTATCCCTAAAATTTTAAAAATTAATCAAATTAGTCCTTATATAATTTTTTTTATTTTTCTTGATATATTAAATTTAAAATATTTTTTGATACTACCAATTTTAATAGAAATGTAATTGACAATAAAAAAATTAATAATTGTATGTTTTCTTCTTAAAAATTTTTTCAATAAAATTATCTCTCTCCTTTAATTCTTGTCAAAATCTCTCTTATTCTTTTCTATTCTAAAACCTTTTTCTTACATTATTACATTTTGCTTGAGCATATAACTTTGTTTAGGTTAACAAATACCTACATTTCAATTTTGAGTATATATATATATATATATTCCAGCAAAATGTAATAATGTAAGAAAAATGTTTTAGAATAGAAAAGAATAAGAGAGATTTTGACAAGAATTAAAGGAGAGAGATAATTTTATTGAAAAATTTTTAAAAAGAAAAGATACAATTACCAATTTTTTATTGTCAATTACATTTCTACTAAAATTAGTAGTATCAAAAAATATTTTAAATTTAATATTATCAAGAAAAAATAAAAAAATTATATAAGGACTAATTTGATTAATTTTTAAAATTTTAGGAATGAAAATGACTTAGTCTGAACTTTCAAGGACTATTTTGATTATAAATAACTTTTTTACATGTCAAGTGCCACGTGGCATGCCACGTGTCACTGAGTTGACACGTCAACCAATCATCTTGTGACACGTGGCATTAGCCCCTCACGTCACCATTCAACTGACGGAAGGACTAATGTGACCAATCGTGTATCTTTCGAGGACGATTTCGATTAACTTTATCTTTCGATGACCAAAATGAAGATCGAGTATCTTTCAGGAACGATTTTGGCTATTTACTCAATAATTTAAACATAAAAAACGAATAATGACTTCTTTATGAATAAGCCAACGAACTATAACTCAAATGATATAGTCTTTTTATCTCATTTAAAAGTTTCATATTCGAATCTCACTCCTAAATCCTAACTTTTAAAAAAAAAAATTCTTTTATAAAAAATGAATATATTCTACTTTAGTTAAAATAAATAAATAAATAAAAGAAAATAAAATTGTTTCCACCCTTAAGCGAAACAGAATTGGAAGCATTTTATTACACGACGATGATTTTATAGTTACTTAGATGAAAATAACTTCTATTAGATTATAATTATAATTTTTACTTTTAGAATTGTCTATAAATAAAAATTTTAGGATTAGAAAAATAGGTTGAAACTATTTGATAAATAATTTAAATATTCTAATACTATACTAACAAACACAGATACACAGAAAAAACTAAATATTCATTCAACTTATATTTTCCTTTTTACTTTGATTTTAATCTCTAATTTCAAAATACAGTTAAATGTATATATTTATATTTCAATTTTTTTTCAAACGCTCCTTCTTCTATTTCTTATTCTTGAATTTCTATTGATATATCCATCCACAATATGTGATAGTCAATCATTGTCATGACAAATTAAAAAAAAAAATAGCAAAACACATGGAATTATTTGTCTTGAATTGTTTCTTGTATATATTTCTTATGCTTAAAATAAAATAATTATTTCTTATGTCGATTATGTGATGAATAATAATTTAAACAATAAAATTAATTAAATATATAGTTGCAAAATATTTTATAAATTCATCAAAATTAGACTCAACATTTTTGAGATGGATAATTTTAGAGAGAAACAAATACTATAAATGGATGCACATTTGCACAGTTTGTTGACCAAAATGGTGAAGAGAAAGAATTTAATGGGTCTTTGATGAAACCCCAACAAATTGGGCTCAATTGTGAATTAAACCCAAAAAGACTATACAAATCCAACTCCAAAATCAGTATAGAAATGAAGCATTTCGCCCCAAAAGAAAATCCAAGGCAAAATTTCTTAAATGTATAGCCATTTTCACCACAATAACTGATAAGTACATTAATACCAAAAAAAAAAAAAAAAAAAAAAACCTGATAAGTACACAACTAGGATTATACTTATAGGTTTGGTTTGTTAACATTTTTTTAAAAAGTGTTTTTACTTTTTAAAAGCACAAATAATATAATTTTTTTGTTAAATAAAAAAATCATGTATTTATGTTTGTAGTTTAAAAAAATTAGAAATACTTTTAAAAGTATTTAAAAAAGTATTTTTTAATGTAAATATGTATTTATAAAATTAAAAAGTCTAATATAATATCATTCTCATATATTAACAAATATTTAAATTTATTTTTTTATTTATGTCTATTGTAATCTTTTTAAATTTTAAAATTAATTTTACTAAATACATTTATTGTTGCTTATGTTTATTGAAAATAATTTTTTATTTGATTTACTAAATATAAGTACTACTATTTTTAAAAAAAAATAAGTTATAAATATCAGCTTTGATAAATTATTTTTGGAAAATAAAAAAATTTAACGAACCAACTCTAAATTTATATAAAGCCACTTATCAGTTTCAGTATCCCTTTTTAACTATGAGTATCTTATGTTCTAAGGAGTATATTGAGTTAAACTCTAAAATAGCTCTTGAGATTGGTTTGTACACTAAAATCGTTTTTAAGATTTCAATTGCACCAATTATATTTTTGAGATTGGCAAAAGTGCAACACGTTAGTCCCTGACCTATTTTTCATTAACGACGTAGGTTATTAGTGACACGTGTCACTCCATGATTTGGCAAAGTGTAATGGTATGATGATGTGTTGACAAGTGCCATGTGACATGCTAACGTGGATGGTTGTGCCACGTGTCACAATACTATTTGGCCATGTGTATATTTGTGCGATGTATCGCAACAGTATTCGTTCATATGTCATCAATTATGTCATCATTGTAGATGCACCAAATTAGTCATTCACTTTGCATTAAGTGACTCGTTTTAGTCTTTGAAATTGAATGTCAAGAACCAAACTAGTCCCTTCACCAGTTTTTTTCTCATTTTTTTTTAAATTTAAGATTTTCAACATCTTGGATGCACTAATTTCAATTCTATTTTTTTACATATCGTTTAAATACAAATGCTTTTATAAAAATTTTTAAGATTTTAGTTTTAATTATATAATTTTTTTCTATAATAATTTAACATTGGTAAATTTCGTAATATATAAGTATGTTATTATAAAAAAAGAATGATATGATTGATTAGACTCATTTTTTTTTATCAAAAAACATGTGTTTTTTAACAAGAAATCAAGAATTAAAATACACTTTTTTTTCAGTTTTATGAAATACACGTTTTCGTTGTGTGTAAATGAGCTAGACTGAAGGTATATTTCAAGCACTCTCACTACCATCTCCGACCTCTTCAATCTAGACGAAAGAGGTTGGAGATGATAGTGATGGTGCTTGAAATGTCTTCACGTTAACTCTAAGACGGCGGTTAGGGGTACCCGCAAGAGAAAAAATATTTTATAAAAGCACTTATATTTAAATAACATGTGAAAAAATAGAATTGAAATTAATGGATTCAAAGATATTGAAAATTTTGAATTTATAGAAAAAAAAAGGAGAAAACTCTAATGAAGAGACTAGTTTGGTACACGACATTCAATTTCAGGACTAAATTGAGTCACTTAATGCAAAGTGAGAGACTAATTTGGTGCATTTACAATGATGACATAATGGATGACACATGGACAAATACTGTTGTGACACGTGGCATAAACAAATGCGTGACTAAATAGCATTGTGACACGTGGCACAACTATCTACATCAGCATGCCACGTGTCATTAGTCAATACGTCATCACATCATTACATGTGGTCAAATCATAGAGTGACACGTATCACTAATAACCCACGTCATCAAGCCATGTCATCACGACGTTAATGAAAAATGGGTCAGGAACTAACGTGGTGTATTTTTGTCAATCTTAAGGACGTAATTGATATAATTGGAATTTCAAAGATAATTTTAATGCATGACACCAATTTTAAAAACTATTTTAGGTTTAACTCGGAAATATGCTCTAAGATATCACTAAAATATTAGAAATGAACAAAAATATTCAAATATTAATTTTGTTTATAACTAAATTTATAAATATTTAGTTTTTTTTATAAATATCGATAATAACTTATTCATAGTATAAAATTAATTTAACTCATTCAATAAGGAGACTAGGAGCTTGAAGAGCTACCAATCTTGTATGCTAATGTTGCGAGGATAAATCAATTAATGTGAATTTTAAATGTGTAATTTTTAAATTTTAAATTTTTTTATGTGCCAATTGTTGGTGCCAACCACTTTAAAATTTGTTATTTTGACGGATGCAATATACAATATAACTCAATTGGAACTCCTCCTATTAAAATTCTGAGACTAAATTAATTTGCCCAACTCCTAATAAAATTACTAACATTTGTAACGAACTAGTATACGGGTGTAAGAAAGTACATAGGATATATAATATGTTGAAAAAGAAAAGAAAAAGAGAAAAGAAAGGAAACCCCTATATAAAACATGTTTTTATTTTTTCTTTTGTATCTCTGCATATTTTGAATAAGTAGGAGAGTAATCACCTAGAATAAATGCTTAGGGTTTTGGTCTTTTGGTCTTTTGGATATCTAGAACCTTTAAAGCTGATGGGCGATGGCATAGCAACCTATCTAAAGTTTGAAGATATATATGCTTCTAGGTCCATATATGTCTTTTCTCCATTGTCTTTTTCTTGTTTTAGTAATTGGTATTATGCTTTTCCTTTTTATGTTTTGGTCGTGGTTTCCTTTTTTTTTTTGGTTTTCAAAAAAAAAAATCTCAACCCGCAGGTCATGACTAATTTGTAGTGGATTGTAACTGAATTCTATTTAAGAGTTTACCGCTAGACGATGAATTGCTGCATGCACAAGACAAGATTTAAATCCTTAAAACTTATTTAAACGGATTAATGAACTAACTACTATAATTATTAATAAAAAATGCTGGATCTGGCGCTTGATAAGCCCAAAATTTTTCATGGTTTAACCTAATTGATAAGAACGTTTTGTGCTCTTTTTTGTCTTGGACTAAAACGAAGTGGATCATAGTTGGAGACTTTACCTTATAACAAACACCACTTCTTAGTTGAAATCAAGGATTTAGTAATATTTATTTTTTCTCTTCTGATGAAAAAAATAAATTGAATGTCTTTGGAAAAAAAAAAAAAAAAACAAGGATTTATGTTCTTAGATAATCCTCCTACGAATTTAAACGGCCTGAAGAATCAAGATGTAAATAAAGATTTATATCCCTCTTCTTAGTTGTCTTTCTTTCTTTGGACCATGGCCCTGATGGCTTACCAAAAAAAAAATCACCACTTCTCTAAAAAAAAAACTAACTAACTTGAGTTAGTCGAATAATCAGTTTATTCGTCCGCTTAAATAAGTGTTAGGGTTGTTAATGAACTTTAACTCATATGACATATCTTCCCCTCCCCACCTCAAAGGTTTAGGGTTCAAATTCTAGAAATTGCAATTGAAGAAAAAATGTAGTAAAAATGTGAGGAGTGTGTGGGTGTGTTGTGTACCTAAGATTGATGGTTGTCCAATCCATTGGAGTATCTAGGATTGAGGGTTGTCCAATTCACTGACAAAAAAAAAATGTCAGGGTTCGAATTCTACAATCTTTAGCCTGTCGAGTTAAAGAATATCGTGGGCAACTAAAAAAAGAAATAATCTACTTAGTTGATAATGTTGAATTAAATTATTTATATATATTTTTTTACAAAAAAGTTATAATATGAATTACATATCTGATTCAGACTAAGTACAAATTTATATTATTCTAAAAAAATATTTATATGAATTACCACATAAACGAATAGTACGCAAATAGTGTCTTATTTTTTGGTGTCTAAACATGGAAAAAAACAAAGCAAACACTATCCTATATCCGAGCGGATGATTCACTGGAGATCAACACAAGGTTCAGAGCAAATAACATGATTAGAGTTGGTCTTGGCACCATATCTAGCCATCCAATCTGCAGCTCTATTTGCTTCTCGGGACACCCACTCAACGTGAACAAGCCAAAGACGAGATAAAAGCTCCTGAATCTTGTAAACCAAATCTGTTACTTCAGATAAATACCCACTTGTAAGCTCATGCATGATGTGCAGAATGTCAAGGTACTCCGTTTCACATATAATATCCCTCAAACCGCAATCCCAAGCTAAAATTAGCTCCCTCCAAGCAGCAAATAATTCACATATGAGGATAGACCAGGAAAAATGCTTCCAGAGCAGGCCAAGATCCAATCTCCCTTAGAATCTCTAATAATACACTCAAATTCCGCTAAATTTGAATCCAAATACAAGCTTGCATCACAATTAACTTTAAAAGTGTTGCCTCCCGGTGGTTTCCAACACAGACAATTTTGAAGAGACCTAAAAGCATTGTTTCAATTCTTGTAAACCTGTAAGTCCTTGGCGGTAATTCTAGCCAAGGCAACAACCTTGTGGTCTGTCCAAGGATTGTCAGTATTGAATATGTCATTGCACCTATGTCTCCATACCCACCAAAGCCCTGCACCAAAAGATGCCTCATTGTTAGCCAAGGCCTTTCGAAACCAGTCTTCAAGAGTAGTACCAGCCGTCGAGTCCAAGATACTAGGATCCAACATATGCCAAATTGCCTTTGATCATTCACAGTCTCTAAGGCAATGCTCCATAGTCTCCTGCGCCTTGTTACATCTCTTACACATATCTGAGGAAGCTAAATGCCACTTGAATCGAAAGGTCTCAGTTGGTAGAGTATCATGTAAGCCAAGCAACATAGTAAATTTGAATTTCTCCGGAATGTTTGTATTCCACAATCAGTTCCAGTTACTATTGGCATTCCAATTTAATGTTTTCTCTAATAACCATTTATAACCCTCCCTTGCACTATACTTTTTTGTTGCTGCAGGCCACCACTCCCACTGTGGCTCCAACTCAATCGAACTAGGATATCTCAAACCACAAATAAACTGTTTAATCTCATGCGGAATAGGCGTGGTAAGACTATCAACCTCCCAAGATACCCCTTTCCACAAGTCAGTCACTATGAAATTTGATTCAGAAATATGTACATAAGGAATAAAGTTGCAGAACTTACCAAAAAGAGTCCACTCATCACACCAAACTTATTTGTGGACATTCCTAATATTCCAATGAAATCCTTCCTTGAGATGCTCATAGGCACTAACAATGTTCTTCCAGGTAGCCGATGAAGAATTTCTACTATTTTCGTTCATACCAGATTGATTCCTGAGATATTTATGCTTCAGAACCTGCACCCATAACTTCTCACTATTATTTAGACAATCCCATACCAACTTTTCCAGAAGCTCCATGTTAGCATAGGAAGTATCCCTAATACCCAATCTTCCTGCCCTTTTTAGGAGTTATGGCGACCTCCCACCTGACTAGAGGTAGCCCTTTGCCGATCGCTTGGCCTTTCCACAAGAATTGTCTCATTAAGGAATCAATTTTATTACATGCATACTTCGGGAAAAGAGAAATTTGCATTTCATAAACCAGGATAGAGGCCATAATGGATTTAACAAGACAAAGCCTTCTGGCCTTATTTAGCAGGCATCCTTTCTAACTGGAGAGCTTCCTCGAAATTTTTTCAATAACCTCCTGAGCCGTCTTCCTGGAAGCTCTAACATGACCGATGTTAATTCCCAGGTATTTACCCAAATCATTGCAGAATCGGATGTGACTTATGAAGATTTACCTTCAAACTTGACGCTCTAGAAAACAAGTCTAGACAATGCATAACCTTTATTACTTGAGCTTTCGATGCCTTACAGAAAAGAAAAAGATCATCTGCAAACATCAAATGAGAAAGTCCTGGTCCGTTCCTAGAAACCACTACCGTGTTCCACAAACCTTGGAAAACTCTATGAGAGATAAAGCAAGCAAGCATTTCCATACATGGTACAAATAGATAAGGAGACATGGGATTTCCTTGCCTCAACCCTCTCTTTGGATTGAAATTTTGGAACCTGTTCCCATTTCACAAAACTGCCAACGAAGAGGTAGTCACACAATTCAATATAAGATTAATGGTAGCCTTTGAAAACCCAAACTGGACCAAAGTAGCTTCCAAAAAATGCCAGTCTACCCTGTCATAAGCTTTTTCCAAATCAATCTTGAACGCCATGGTCCCTTTTCGAGACTTCGTGTTCCTTATGAAGTGCATAATCTCCTGAGTAATGGTAATATTCTCTATGGTTCCTCTTCCTGAAATGAACCCTCCTTGCAAAAGACCAATGATCTCCAACAGAAAAGGTCTGAACCTGTTAACTAGAACCTTTGTGACAATTTTATAAATTACATTACATAAGCTAATAGACTGAAACTCCCGTAATAAATAGGGAACTTCCACTTTAGGAATTAGAACAATGAGAGTATCAAAAATAGCCGCATTCATTGGCTCACCCTCAAAGGCTCGCTTGACCAGTCCACACACATCATTGCTAAGAGAGTCCCAGAACTCTTTGTAGAAAATTGCTTGAAATCCATCTGGCCCTGGGGATTTAAATGAACTCATGGTCATCACAGCTCTTTTAACCTCTTCAGACGTCACTTGTTCCACTAGCTTTTGACAAGCCTAAGTACTAAGAGACGGGTAAGGAAAAGGCGCCATGGCGTCTAGGTCAATATCCTCCCTTGTAGAAAAGAGTTTTTGAAAGAAAGAATTTGCCGTCATTTCTAGAGTCGAAGTCTCCGTGGCCCAAGACCCATCCTCCAAAAACAACCTATGAATTTTGTTCCTCTTTCGCCTGATAACCGTCTGCAGATGAAAAAATTTTGTATTTCTGTCTCCACATCTCACCCATTGTTCTCTAGATTTTTGAACAAATAGTGTCTTATAATATTACTAATAAGTGGAAGTATATGGAGTCAATGAAATATCTGTACAATATATACAATAGAGGTTTAGGGATATCTGATTCAATATTAGAGATATAACCATTAGTGTTACCTTTTCCTATCAGCTTAAGCTTTTGGGATGAGTGGTTTCATGACACTGTATTAAAGTTCTAGATCCGAAAGGTTAAGAGTTCGATCCTTGGTGAATCCCGTAGTATGTTATTCTGGATACTATAAGTGATATTTATTTTTTAACTCATAGTCTATTGTACACATTGTACAAATATTTCATTGGCTCCCTAACGAGATTCTACTAAAAATATTGAAAAATTCAAGTACTATCTGATGGTTTCAGTGGCTAAGAGAAGGGGGGGTTGAATCTTAGCCCCTTTTTTGCTTGCTAACACTTGCTGGATTCAGAGGAGACTTTTCTGTTTTTAGCTCGTCCCTAGCCACGAGACATTTTCATTTTGTCTCGTCACTTGGCACGAGACATTTTTTGTTTTTGCTCCTGTGCAGTAGAAAACAGAAATGGAGTAGGAGAGGAAGAAAATTACACCAAGATATATCCTGGTTCGGCTGCTAAGTGCAGTGCAGCCTACATCCAGTCTCCATCACAACAATGATGGAATTTCACTATAATCAAACAGATTACAACTTGTAAAGTGCTAACCCAACTTACAAGGGGATTCCCACAGAATCATGAAACACAACATAGATGAACAAAGGAACTCTAAGACATCTATGGCTTTTTCTTTTAATTTTGCACTCTCTGCCTTTTTCCGCTCTATGGCTTTTTCATTACAAACCTCACTGTTTGCCTTTTACCATGAGACTCAAGACATGACAAAATTAAACAGAAAATTATAAAACTGAATACATTGAAGGAGAAGAGAAAACTGTTAGCTCAGGTAGCTCTGAGAACTCTGTGCCTTGCACTCTCAAATTTTCTCCCTTGCTTCAAACAGTGGCTGTCCACCCTTAATATAGAAGAGGGGAGCCTCCACTTATTGAAGCCAAAACTGAACCAACTTCTTCTTCCTTCAACAAAACCGGTTCGGCCACATAGAGAGAGAAGAGATAACCATGCATTAACCAACATGCAATTACCTCTAGTCCTTTCTTGATCATCACCCTTCATCAATCCGAGCTCTCCATCCTTGGCTTGCTTTCCAAGATGAAATTCTGGCCCTTGATGCTTCATGATGATGATGACTTCATCTGCTTCAATCTCTGCCTTCAACCATCACTTCGCCACTCTAGCTACTTCCTGTGGTGGTTGAGCAGAATCGAAGACAAGCCATGCTTCAAGAATCTCCTCCAGCTGGCCGAATCTTCTTCTTCCATTTTGAGCATGAAAGACTCAAGATAACCTCACCAAATCTAACCACATTTGGTGAATATCTTAGCCACAGCTCATTTTTATTTTAGTATGTTTTCTTGCCATCATTGTGATGGTCTTTAGGCTTGCTTTCTCTTCATCTCGGTAGCTTACTTTTGCTTCCATGGCTGCCAATATTTTCTGAGTAATGACCGAAGAGAGAAAGAGTTGTGAGAGAGAAGAAAGAGAATATGGACATTAACTAAAGTGGTTTGATAAAGCAAAGTAAATGTTTACTTCCCTTTACTGAGTAACGTGTAGCTTCAATAATGTCCATCAAATCAAAGTCACTCATGTTCTCTCTCATAGTTCCCATGCAACATATTGTAATTAAATGAATTTTGGAGTCCATCTAATGTTTGAATCCTTGGATCCGTTGAAAGCAATTTTGCTTTCTTCCTTCTTTGGTTTCGGATCATGCATGAGGAACTCTTATAAAATATGGGCTTGATTGCAACAATATTTGATCTTGGCCCATTAATAACATTTGCTTTCCTGATAAAATTTGAAGCATGCATAAAGCAAATGGAAAGCATGTAACCCACTTGGGCTTAGAGTAATCAAATTCATTTGGGCCCAAGTAACATTAAAACAGCCATTTTCATTATTTATTATCAAAATCAAGGCTGAATGTAAATTGGGCTAGCACCATTTTCTTTTTTTTTTTTTTTATTTCGGCCCAAGATTAAACCTGCAGCAAAATTATAACATCAATGTATTGAATAAAAATTCAGATTAGTTAATTTTGCAATTAATTAATTTTAATAATGTTTAGTCATCACAAATATTAATTTAGAGTTTTCCAAACTCATCAATCTCCCCCTTGATGACAAACATTATTAAAATTGAAATGGAAAGAAATTTGAAGATTGAGTAAAGTATATTCCCTTTGAATTTGAATTTCTCCCCCTTTCATATTGTCACATGGCTCCCCCTTAATATGTGCCATTTTTATCAAGGGATGCACTTAACCTGTAACAATTTAATCAAGCTTCAAGTAACAATGTTATTCAACATATTTTTATTTTGAAATGTTGAATGCTTGATTTATGAGCAGAGTGTGATGATAATCAAAACTCATTTGTTATCAATAAATTGATTATCTGCTCAAACTTACACATATCAACAGAACACAAACCAGTGTTGTTCAGAAAGTTTCCAAATATTTTCCAGTCCAGATATCAGAGCAATGTCATTCAAAATAAGGAAAATATTTTTGAAACACATATTAGCACATCAAAGCAGGGCAGATGTTAGATAACACAGTTTAAAGGAACTGCCAAAAATAAATTTTCAAACCAACAAGTTTGTCAAATATGAACCATCAGCCAGGCATCACAATAAAACATCATGCATCACAGTAAAACATTATTATAGACCGAATGCCAAATGCAGTTCATACAGCAGGAAATATAATAGAAACATGCATTCTTTGAATAAGGGTAATCATGAATTTTCAATTTGAAAATTTCAACCCTTATCCCCTATTTTTCCAGCCCCTGTTTCATTCCAATTTCAATTTTGGAATCTAAATCTCCTCCCCCTTTTGGCATCAAGGGGCATAAAGACCTGCAACAAGAGACATGAGCAATACATAATATTTATAACAAAGCAGTAATTGTTCAGAGTATCATACGGCAGGGAGTATCAAGTCATGCCTTTACAAAAAACAAAAGAAGGATTGAGCCTATTGTTGCCAATATCAAATAAAAGTAGAGAAATAGTCGCTAATCATCAGAAACATTGAACTCAGAACCAGAATCATCTTCATAATCTCCTGTTCCCATTTCATCATCAAAAGTTTGAATCATGAAACCGACCCTTTCATAGCACTTCTTCCAGGCTTTCTCATTTGCATATGCCAGTTTCCGGGCAGCCTTGTTTGACTTAAGCATCAATTTGGACATATTGCGGAATTCACTGAGAGCCTCCCTGATGGATGCCGTGACCTTTGAGGGTTCAGGGTGGCTTTCCAAATCGCTTAGAGAGGGTTCGGAGGCAACAGACTGCTTGCTTTTCTTGTTCGAAACTCCTCCTCCTTTAATCTGTGACACTTTGTTCTCAACAGATTCATTAGACAGATCAACCTTAAAATATTCAAATATACATGTAAGAAACATGCCATAAGGAAGATTAGCCTTTTTTGTGCTTCTTACTGCTTCCCACATATGACGTGTCATAATATAAGCAAATGAAATTGGAGTGGAAGTAATAAGAGCAAAGAGGATGATAGAATCAGAAACTGTTACTCTATGATGAGAACCACTTTGAGGAGTGATGATATGAGTGATGATACGGTGTAACAGAGAGTTCTCTGGGCCGAGGGATTTGTGAGTTGGGATTAATCCATAAAGCCCGGAGAAGTTGGCACAGATGTGTTGCATGACAGTTTGTTGAGTAACTCCCACTTGATCATCCCATTTATCAACCATATAAACCTTTGGTCCCTCATCTTCATACCCAAGAGCAGCACCAATGGTTTGAGGGGTGAGGGTTATGTAAACACGCTTGACGTAAGAGTGGATTGACTCACCAATCAAACGCATGTTTGCATAAAATTCTCGGACCAGCCCCGGGTATACCAATTTCTGAATGTGAGTCAGAGGAGTCCATTTCAGAGCATCAAACAGAGACGAAAAGTTTATTCCTTTGGTGGCAAGATTTGGAAGGTTCACCAAGTAAGAGGGGCAGAGATGGCGCTGCAGAAGAACTTCTTTGTGAAATTCATAGAATGCACATGAGTGGAAGCGAGAAGGATCAAAATGTGAATGAGTTTTGTGGAATTTGTTTTTGAACTCTAGAGATTCCAGATTGGGGGGTTCGCTTGTGTCATGCAGAGCAAAGGTTTTCTGTTTCTTTTGAGAGCTTTTTTGCATGAGGGGTAGATCTTTTTGGTGGTGATGGAGGTGGAGTAGTATGTGATTCTTCTTCATCTTCTTCAACACTTTGTTGCTTGTTCTTCCCTGTCTTGCCTCTCCCTGAAGTTTTCTGAGCAATAACCTTTCGGCGCATGGTTTCGGTTTTCTTGGAGGGAGGTGACTGAGTAGAGGATGAGGTAGAATGGAGATGGATATGTGTATGGGTTGGAGGTGATGAAAAAGGTGGGTTTTCTGGAATGGGGGTTCGGCTACTTCGCCTAACAGCGGTTTTCTTTTTCATGGTGGATGAATGATGGGTTGAATATGAAGGGGTGAGGGCCGAATGAGAGGAGGATGGAAGGAGGTTAGAGGTGCAATAAATGAGGATGGGAGAGAGAGAAGTTTAGGAAGTTAATGACCATAATGGCGCGGTTATTAACCAAAAGAAGGGAGTTTCAAAAGTTGAAAAAGGGAGTTTTCCTTGAATCAAGGGATTAGTTGGAAGGAAAAGATATGATTTGACAATATGTATCTTCCAACTAGATTTGAAAAGACAATCTAAGAGATTTTGTGATTTTATTTTTCAAGAAAGGAATAACTAACTAAACTGCCATGGTGGGGTCAGAATTTATTAGGTGGGGCCCAGAAGAATTTAAATCTGTGTTGCCTCTCCCTTGAACAGAGCTCCTTTATCAAGCTTGCGTTTTTATCTCGTCCAAACGTACGAGACAAAACTGAACAGAGTTAAAAAATTCACAAATTTTCAATGAAACTTAAATCAAACATTCCCAAACTTTTTCTCAAGGTACAGAATCTGTCTTCACAGAGTGGTTTTGTAAAAATATCAGCAATTTGGTCTTCAGATTTTACAAATTGAATATCAATAGTTTCCTTTTGCACATGTTCTCTAATGAAATGATATTTAATTTCAATGTGCTTTGTTCTTGAGTGCAGAACAGGATTTTTTGAAATATTTATTGCACTCATATTATCACAAAATAGGGGTATACTATTGATTTTTAATTTGTAATCTTCCAATTGTGTTTTTAACCAAATTAATTGAGTGCAACATGCAGATGCGGAAATATATTCTGCTTCAGCCGTGGATAAAGCCACTGTAGCTTGTTTCTTGCTTGACCACATGTTGAGTGAGCTTCCAAGGAAGCAACACATGCCGGACGTGCTTCTTCTATCCACTCTATCTCCCGCATAATCTGCATCACAAAACCCTACTGCACCAAATTCATCAGATTTAGGATACCACAAGCCATAATCACAAGTTCCCTTAATGTATCTAATGATGCGTTTAACAGCCGTAAGATGGGATTCTTTTGGGTGAGATTGAAATCTTGAACATACCCCCACACTTTGAACAATATCCGGTCTAGAGGAGGTAAGGTACATAAGTGAACCTATCATTCCTCTATACCTTGTTTCATCCACATCTTGGCCATCATCATCTTTTTCAAGTTTTGTATTAGGATGCATTGGAGTGCCCATTGCTTTGGAATTTTCTAGGCCAAATTTTTTAATAAGTTCTTTTGCATATTTTCCTTGGCAAATAAAAGTACCACTAGGAGTTTGTTTAATTTGGAGGCCAAGAAAGAAAGTAAGCTCTCCCATTAAACTCATTTCAAACTCACTAGTCATGAGTTTTCCAAACTCTTCACACAAGGAAATGTTGGCCGAACCAAATACAATGTCATCAACATAAACTTGAACAAGAAGTATATCATCATTAGATGCTTTAATGAATAAAGTAGTGTCGGTGGTACCCCTTTGAAATTCATTTTCCAACAAGAAGGCACTAAGCCTTTCATACCAAGCTCTTGGAGCTTGTCTAAGTCCATAAAGAGCCTTAGATAATTTAAAAACATGATTTGGAAACTCTTTATGTTCAAAACCGGGGGGTTGTGCTACATACACTTCTCTATCAATAAAGCCATTAAGGAAAGCACACTTAACATCCATTTGAAACATTTTGAAACCTTTATGGGCGGCATAGGCAAGAAGCAACCGAATTGCTTCCATTCTAGCTACCGGAGCAAAAGACTCATCAAAATCTATACCCTCTTCTTGATCGTAACCTTGGGCCACTAATCTAGCCTTGTTACGAACAACTTGTCCATCCTCACCAAGTTTATTTTTAAAGACCCACTTAGTACCCGTTACCTTCATACCATCCGAATAAGGTACTAATGTCCAAACCTCATTCTTGTCGAATTGAGCCAGCTCCTCTTGCATAGCCTTGACCCATGATGGATCTTCAAGAGCTTGTTTGACATTGTTGGGCTCCATTTGTGACAAGAGAGCAAAGTTGCTAGGTTTGGTTTGCCTTTTGGTGGATGATCTTGTTGTTACACCATGAGAGGGATCACCAATGATGAAATCATGAGGATAACCCCTCATAGATTTCCATTCTCTAGGCTTTCGGATGGTTGTAGTACTTTGATGATCTTCTGGTGGTCTCACTGTTTCAGTTGCTCGTGCCTGTTCAGGAGACAAAATGGAAATGTCTCCTCCAATCTGACGAGACAAAACCGGGCTGACAGATTCTTCACTTTGAACAGATTTGGGGTTTTCTTTACTTGTTTCAGCCTCTTCACAATCTGAATCAATATCCTTCACAATACTGGGAATTAAGTTAGAATCACAAAAAGTAACATGTATGGATTCCTCTATTGTCCTATGCTCCTTGAGATAAACTCTATAGGCCTTGCTTGTGGTGGAATATCCAACAAACATTCCTTCATAGGATTTTGGATCAAACTTTCCAAGGTTTTCTTTATTATTAAGCACAAAACATTTGCATCCAAAAACATGAAAATACTTAAGATTTGGAGGGGTTCCTTTCCATAACTCATAAGGTGTTTTCTTTAACCCTTTTCTAATGATTGTTCTATTCAAAATATAACATGCTGTGTTCACAGCTTCAGCCCATAAGAATTTAGGAATTTCACTTTCACATAACATAGCCCTAGTCATTTCTTGAAGGCTTCTATTCCTTCTTTCAACCACCCCATTTTGTTGGGGGGTTCTAGGGCATGAAAAATTATGAGAGATCCCTAAGTCATCACAGAATTTTTCAAAATCTTGATTTTCAAATTCTCTTCCATGATCGCTTCTTAAATGGGCAATTTTCAAATCCTTTTCATTTTGAATTTTCTTACAAAGGGTGGAAAAAGCATGAAAGGCATCATTCTTATGAGCAAGGAAAAGTACCCAACCAAATCTAGAGTAATCATCTACCACCACAAGACCATAATGTTTACCTCCTAAACTTTGAGTTCTAGTAGGACCAAAAAGATCAATATGTAACATTTCCAATGGCCGTTTGGTTGAGATTCCATCTTTTGATTTAAAAGAGGATTTTACTTGTTTGCCTAATTGACAAGCGTCACAAGTAAGATCCTTATCAAACTTGATGTTTGGGATTCCTCTAACCAAATTTCTTTTGACTAGCTTAGAAATTTGATACATGCTAGCATGTCCCAACTTTCTATGCCAAAGCCATTTTTCAGATTCAAAAGATGTGAAGCATGTTACATTTTGTTCCTTTAAATCCTCAAGAGTTAATCCCTACACATTGTTGCATCTTTTAGCTTCAAGAAGAACATTCCCAGTTTTTTCACACACAACTAAACAAACAGATTTCTTAAAAATAACTTCAAAATCCAAATCACAAAGTTGACTAACACTAAGCAAATTATGTTTCAAGCCATGTACAAGGAGAACATCATTTATACAAGAAGAAAAGTTTTTACCAACTTTCCCAACAGCCACAATTTTTCCTTTTGCATCATCACCGAAAGTGACAAGTCCTCCATCATAGTCATCAAGCTTTATGAAGAAGGTTGCCTTTCCGGTCATATGCCTAGAGCATCCGCTGTCCATATACCACACATTTTCCTTCCTTTTGGATGCTAGGCACACCTGATCTATGTGGTCTGCCATGAGACATGTTTGTGGCTTGGTCTCGGTTTCTTCATCATCATCATCAGAGTCATTCTCCAAGTCTTCCCATGTGGCCATCAATCCTTTCTTCTTTCCTCTTTTCGGCTTTTCCTCCTTTTTCAGCTTGGGACAATCAGATTTGAAATGCCCCATTTCCTTGCAATTATAGCAAGTTACCTTGCTAAGGTCTTTCTTTATTTTCCTTGTGCTGCTGCCTTTGCCTTTGAGCTTAGCCATTTTCCTGAATTTTTTTGCAAATAAAACAAACTCATTTTCAGAAGAGTTATCACTGGATTCATCATCCAGAGGGTTAGTCACAGAAGAAAATGCAATTCCTTTCTTTTTTGTATCTTTTTTCAAATAGGTATTTTCAAAAGTAAGAAGATTTCCTCTCAAATCATCAAGAGTCATAGAGTCTAAGCTACTGCTCTCAGAAATAATTAAGGCTTTAGTTTCCCACTCTTTTGTGAGACATCTCAACACTCTTCTCACTAGCACAGAATCAGAATGTGTAATTCCCAGAGCATCTAAGCCAACAATGATAGCATTGAACCGTTCGATCAGTTCATCAATGGACTCTCCTTCCTTCATTGCAAACATTTCATATTCTCTATTTAGCATATCTGTCCGAGTCTTCTTGACAATGGTGGTTCCTTCATGGGTGATTTGTAATTTGTCCCAGATTTCCTTTGCCGTTGTGCATCTTGATACCCGTCGGTACTCCTCAAAGCTGATAGCACAATTGAGCAGATTTATTGCCTTGGCATTTAACTCCACCTTCTTCCTATCTTCCTCGGTCCATCTTGCTTCTGGTTTGAGAGAAACAACTCTTTCTGCACTTGTGGTAGTTGGATATTGAGGCCCTTCGAGAATAATCTTCCAAAGTCTGTAATCCACTGCTTATACGAATATTTTCATCCTCTCCTTCCAATAGGTATAATTTTTCCCATTGAAAAGAGGGGGTCTGTTGCTTGATTATCCTTCAGTTAGATTATAAGACACCACATTTGCGCCACTGTTTTCTGCCATGAGGATCTTTACTCCAAGCTGCAAAGCTTGATCTCTTTGAGACCAAGCTCTGATACCAATTGATGGTTTCAGTGGCTAAGAGAAGGGGGGGTTGAATCTTAGCCCCTTTTTTGCTTGCTAACACTTGCTGGATTCAGAGGAGACTTTTCTGTTTTTAGCTCGTCCCTAGCCACGAGACATTTTCATTTTGTCTCGTCACTTGGCACGAGACATTTTTTGTTTTTGCTCCTGTGCAGTAGAAAACAGAAATGGAGTAGGAGAGGAAGAAAATTACACCAAGATATATCCTGGTTCGGCTGCTAAGTGCAGTGCAGCCTACATCCAGTCTCCATCACAACAATGATGGAATTTCACTATAATCAAACAGATTACAACTTGTAAAGTGCTAACCCAACTTACAAGGGGATTCCCACAGAATCATGAAACACAACATAGATGAACAAAGGAACTCTAAGACATCTATGGCTTTTTCTTTTAATTTTGCACTCTCTGCCTTTTTCCGCTCTATGGCTTTTTCATTACAAACCTCACTGTTTGCCTTTTACCATGAGACTCAAGACATGACAAAATTAAACAGAAAATTATAAAACTGAATACATTGAAGGAGAAGAGAAAACTGTTAGCTCAGGTAGCTCTGAGAACTCTGTGCCTTGCACTCTCAAATTTTCTCCCTTGCTTCAAACAGTGGCTGTCCACCCTTAATATAGAAGAGGGGAGCCTCCACTTATTGAAGCCAAAACTGAACCAACTTCTTCTTCCTTCAACAAAACCGGTTCGGCCACATAGAGAGAGAAGAGATAACCATGCATTAACCAACATGCAATTACCTCTAGTCCTTTCTTGATCATCACCCTTCATCAATCCGAGCTCTCCATCCTTGGCTTGCTTTCCAAGATGAAATTCTGGCCCTTGATGCTTCATGATGATGATGACTTCATCTGCTTCAATCTCTGCCTTCAACCATCACTTCGCCACTCTAGCTACTTCCTGTGGTGGTTGAGCAGAATCGAAGACAAGCCATGCTTCAAGAATCTCCTCCAGCTGGCCGAATCTTCTTCTTCCATTTTGAGCATGAAAGACTCAAGATAACCTCACCAAATCTAACCACATTTGGTGAATATCTTAGCCACAGCTCATTTTTATTTTAGTATGTTTTCTTGCCATCATTGTGATGGTCTTTAGGCTTGCTTTCTCTTCATCTCGGTAGCTTACTTTTGCTTCCATGGCTGCCAATATTTTCTGAGTAATGACCGAAGAGAGAAAGAGTTGTGAGAGAGAAGAAAGAGAATATGGACATTAACTAAAGTGGTTTGATAAAGCAAAGTAAATGTTTACTTCCTTTTACTGAGTAACGTGTAGCTTCAATAATGTCCATCAAATCAAAGTCACTCATGTTCTCTCTCATAGTTCCCATGCAACACATTGTAATTAAATGAATTTTGGAGTCCATCTAATGTTTGAATCCTTGGATCCGTTGAAAGCAATTTTGCTTTCTTCCTTCTTTGGTTTCGGATCATGCATGAGGAACTCTTATAAAATATGGGCTTGATTGCAACAATATTTGATCTTGACCCATTAATAACATTTGCTTTCCTGATAAAATTTGAAGCATGCATAAAGCAAATGGAAAGCATGTAACCCACTTGGGCTTAGAGTAATCAAATTCATTTGGGCCCAAGTAACATTAAAACAGCCATTTTCATTATTTATTATCAAAATCAAGGCTGAATGTAAATTGGGCTAGCACCATTTTCTTTTTTTTTTTTATTTCGGCCCAAGATTAAACCTGCAGCAAAATTATAACATCAATGTATTGAATAAAAATTCAGATTAGTTAATTTTACAATTAATTAATTTTAATAATGTTTAGTCATCACAAATATTAATTTAGAGTTTTCCAAACTCATCACTATCTTTGGTAAATAAAATTCAAAACAACAAAGTAGCAAACCTTATGCAATGTAATAGGCAGCATAAGAATCATCTTCTGGTCCAAAAACAATTATTTTCACAAAAATAATGACCAAGTATTATGTGTGACTATACTATACTCTAATATTTATTTATTTATTTTAATTTTTACTCTCTATTTTTTTTTTGTCAATACCAAAAGAATAATGGTGGTAAAGTGGGTCAGTTATTTATTTTAATTTCTGCCCATCTCATCCATTTACATAATATCTTGGTTTGGAATTGGCTGCTTTTTTGGTTGGATTTTAGGGATCTCTCTCTTTTTTCTTATTGCATTCTGCTTTCTTTACATCTAAGGGTTTAGGGTTGAAGATTCTTGTGGCAATGAACCACCTCCTCCCCTCCTCCTCCATTTTCTTTCTTTGGGATATTCTATATGCACCAACTTTAATTTCTTATCTCTTATTCTTTATGATTGAAAAAATTCTTCTTTTCTCTTCCAGTAACCACAACACTTTACACCCCTCCAAAAAAAAAAAAAAAAAAAAAAAACTTTTCTTCTCTATATATATATATATATATATATATATCTATAGGGTAGGTCATGCATATCACCACATATCCTAACTTGGGTGTTTCTTTATTGATTTCCTTTTTCGAATCATCTTCCATCTTCAAGGTCTCCCATTATATTATTATTATTGAGAGAGCTAATTATTTGGTTTTCTTTACTTGATATATGGAAAAAAATGTGTTGCATTGGATTAATGTTAATTTCATTAGATAAAAGTATATGATTTATTTATTTATTTTTCCCTTGTTGTTCTCGGATGAAACAAAAGTAATAATTAATTTTTGATTAAGAATGTCAAAACAGAAGATGGAAATAAAGAAGATAGAGAAGAATGCATCAAGGCAAGCAACCTTTAGTAAGAGGAAGAGAGGGATTTTCAAGAAGGCTAAGGAGCTTTCAACTCTTTGTGATGCTGACTTGGCTCTCATTGTCTTTTCTCCTTCCGGCAAGCTCTTCGATTTCGCTTCCTCAAGGTATTTATTTATTTATAATTTTATATATTATATCATTATGATTCATCATTAATAATATAATGTTTATCATATTTATTAGTAGATCTTCTCGTATTACTTTTCATGATGATAGTTTTCCTTTTCCCCTTTCTAGTAGTAATTTGATTTTTTTTCAATTTGTCAAGATTTTTTATATACACCATTACTAAGAGCTTCTAATTAACAAGAGTAATACACTTTCTAAATGTTTCTTAAGGAGAATAAAATGCTGTTGAGTTTGATTTTGATCATTTCTGTATTTGAAGGAGGAGTGTAGTGTGTGTTAAAATTCAAAATATGAGTATGAAAACACATTATTGTCATATTTTGAATCAAGTGAATAACAATAAAACTATTTTTATTGTTAAATTTATACGTTTAAATAGCCTTTTAAATAATTGGTTTAAAAATTATATTTTTTTACATCATGTTAGTATAAAACTCCAAACACATAGATATCCTCTATGTATGGTAATGGAAATATAGATACACACACATTCATTTTGACTTTTTTATTTGCTATTCATAACAATATTAAGTGACAAGTATCGATGATGAACATTCATTTTTCTTGGTCAATAAGCACCTCACATAAGGCTGCGTAGGATAATCTAAGACACTGAAAATAAAATATAAAAAATTTTATATTTTTATATTTTATTTGATAATAAATTAAAATAAATTATAAAAATTTAATTTATTTTTATTTTTTTATTTAAAAAATTTGAAACAAAAAATATAATAATAAAAAATTAATAAAAATAATAAAATTAATTTTATTTTTTATTAGTATCTCTATATTTTTTTTATTAAAATAAATACAAAATATACTAATTTAATATTTTTAAATATAATATTTTATTTATATTTTTTTTGTATTAAATATAATTTTGTGTCTATATTTCTGTTTCAATATCTGTAAACAAATATAGCCTAATAGACTTGGATTTAATTTACATATATAAGACTAGGAGGCTTAGTTAATGAAAATATATATAATAATACTTTAATTTAAACGTGAAATTAATTGATATGTATACCCTATATTATGTATTTAATTCCTAACTGTAATGAGTTGTGGAAAGAATTATATAAGGACGGAGTTGAGAAATGAATGCCTTTTGATGAGTTCAGACGAATCTTCAAACCGGAATCTGATACAAATACAAATAGTAGTAAGACTATCATATATAGAACGAACCATGGAAGCTCTTGATGATTAATTAATTGATTATATGTATATATGCATGGTTGGTTTAATTTGTGTGTGATAAAATTATTGGTGCTAGGTGTCAAAATTAGATAATACGTGTAAATTGTAGACCATGCTAGTTGTAATAATTCAATTGAGGATTGCATGTTCTTTGACAAGTGTCAACCCTCTTCATGCATAATGCATTACTCATTCACTCCCTCTTCTTCTCTCTGGTTATTGGTGGTGGGTGCGTCCCAACATTTCCATACATGCATGGTCTAGTTGTATATTATGACAATTTAAGTGCTATTATAATACTTTTATGAAATTTATTTATTAAAAATTAAAGAGTTTTTTCTTTTATATTTTCATAATAAGTTTAGTTATACACATATATACTTAATACATGTTGAATTCAGATAGATATTTTATTTGAATATAAAATAGAAAAAGTCTATGGATAAGTAATTTTTGTGTTTTGTGGCCAGCACTTAACCATAAAAAAAAAGTGAGTGATCTCCCACTATTAGATATAATCTCACACCATTAAAAACATTATTAATGACCAATTGATAGTTACAAAACACAAAAATTGCTGCCTCCTAACACTCCTCTATAAAATATTATGTTTACCAAAGTTTAGATAAGTACTACTGCATCATTTTTAGTCTTATAAAATTATAAAATTTGGGAAATACTTATATAATTTTAAATATAATATATTCAATGTGTTTTAAAGGTTTATTTTTATTTAAACTTTAGCAATGCATTAGATTATTTAAATATATAATTATGTCACGTTGCATTGAGGAGTTAATATTAATATATCAACGAATTTTAGGGGTCAGTATTTTTTATTAATTTTGACCAATATTTAATTAGCACAAGCGGCAAATTGTCTTCAACAAATAAATTATACTAATTTATGTATATAAATTTTAATAATGTATATAAATTTTAATAAGTATAAGTATAAATTATATTACCTTGTGTGTGTAAATTTTGGTATGTATATATATATATATATATATGCAAATTAAGCGTATGCTCATTGTAGTGTGCAGGAAGTAATTGAAAGATATCATATGCAAACAAGCATTTACAGATCACAAGACCAACAGTCTCATGAGTTTCAAGTAAGTAAGAGCATTTCTAATGAAGTGATTTTAATTTTTAGGGTATTATTTTTTGATATTTTTAAGAAATAAATTGATTTAAAATTAAAATTTATATTAAAATTGATTTATGAAATAAAATTAGTATCATTTTAGAGATACAATATTATTTTAATGAAAAACTAATAAAATTTTATTATTTGTATAATTATATTGATAAAATAATATAAAATTCTCTAATTGAACTAATACTAAGTATTAAAAAAAGTAAATTTTACTTTTAGTTTTAAATTTTTATTTATAATATATAGTTCTACAAATATTTTTATAAAATTCAAAATAAAATGAAATTAGAATTAGTATTAGAGATGATGCTCTAAGATTCTCCTTTTCCACTTTTCTCAAATGGAAACAACAGAACAAACTACAAAGGATTGGATTCCTATATGAAGTGATAAGGTTGATCAAATGAGAAATGAGATTTAATTATTTTGAAATTTAGTAGTATACTTTATACATAATGAAAGCTATAACTTATAACTGTTGTTATGATTATTATGTGTTTTATTTGAGAAGAAGATAAATAAATTTTTAATATTTTAATTCAAAGACAAAAAAAATTTTTACTAATAAAAATATAAAAATGTTATTCATTTATTTTTTAAAATACAAAATATTTAAGTTTTTTTTAAGGACTTATTTGTTTTTATGTATTTTAAACAAAAAGAGTTAGATTTTTCTAATGTTAAAATATAAGAGATATTTTTATATTTCTAATTGGTTAAAAATTTATTTGTCTTCAAATTAAAAGGTTAAAAATTTATTTATCATTTTTTTGTTTTATTTTCGCATGTTATAAATCTTTTCATTTTGAAGAAATTAAAACTAAAAAGAACAATTTATTTTTTTCTCTTATTTCGGTCATGTGTAATTAAATTTAAACTTTTAAGAGGTGTAATTTAATTCATTTTAAAAGTTTTGTATTCAATTATTTTATATCTTGTTAGAGAATGCATGTCTCACCAAATATTATATGCATATATATTTAGCTTGAGAAGGACACCTACTACCTGAAGTGCAAGGAACTAACAGATAAGACTATTGGACTCAGGTACAAACACATTGTGGCTATAGAATAAAGTTCTAAATTTAAGTAAAATATTTATCTAAGTCTATATAAATTATTATAACAATTTTTTAAATCACGTATTTCTTCTCTTTTTTCGTTTTTTTCAACTTCTCCTTCTCCTCTTTCTCATATTTTTTTTTCTAAATTTACGTAAGTTCTCCTCCTCCTTCTTCTCTTCCTCATCCTTTTTCTATTGTCATCATTAAATAATTTTGATTTATTTTTTAATTTATTTTATTTTATTTGTATGTTAATTTTGGTTCACTTAATACTATTGATAAGTATTATCAATTTTTTTATTCACAAATAAATTGAAATTAACACACAAATGAATCGAAATTAATTCACAAATAAACTAAAATAAACTAAAAAATAAACTGAAATTATTTAATGATAACACTAAAAAAAATTAAAATCAATAAAAATATTAATAAAATATTATTATTATTAGTGATTACAATAATAAAAGAGAAAAAGAAAAAGAAGAAGTAGAATCTGCGTACGACAAGGATTGTGATAAGATAAAAGGAAAGACAATTGGCTATATGATTGCATTATCCAAAATGAGGCCAAAAATGATAAAATACAATGTTGTAAAAGATTAATTAATTCCTCGTTTCACTTTAATTTTTTGCACTTTATTATATTTTTCAAATTTACTCCAATTATTATGTGCTCTATCGTAGCTCTTGTACCTTAATCTTTTTTATCTGAGCAACACTTATCTATTTTTTTTTTTTCAATTATAAATTCTTGACAGGCACTTGAATGGAGAGGAGCTGCAAGGAATGAAAATTCATGAACTACAGAAACTAGAGAAAGTGTTAGGAAAGGGTTTGGCTCGTGTTTCAAAAGAAAAGGTTTTTTCTCTGATCAATTTTGGATATCCATTTTTGCTTTAGATTTGGATTATATGCCTATATGTTACGTAACATTTAATCTTCATATTTTTTTTTTTCAGGATGAAAGAAATCTAAAAGATATTATTGAGATGAAGAAAAGGGTAAGGCTATATATATGTGTCTGAGTTTAATTAGTGACTTAACTTTTATCGTTAATATCAATCAATATTTTTTCAATATTTTTATTTTAAATTTTAAATAATAAATTTTAAATTATAAATACAAAATCTTATTATTTTAAACTCTATATCCTAACTCTAAATTCTCTAAAAAATATGATTAAACAAATAATTTTATAATAAAAAATTTATTAATATTACCCAAATAAAAATTGGTTCTACTATATTTATTCATAAAAAAAATTATGGAATTTAAGACCAATGCTTCTATATACATTGTGGTAGAAATTCACAAGTAATTGTTTTTATGTGAAATTGATAGATGAGAATTGTTAGTCTAACTATTTTCATTTATCAACTTCATATTATTACAAGAGTAAAGTATCGTTTTGTCCCCAATGTTTGGAGTAAGTCTCAAAGTTGTACCTAACGTTTTAATCGTTTTATTTAAGTCTCTAACGTTTTAAAATTTGCTCAATGTTGTCCTGCCGTTAGGGATCCGTTAACAGAATTGACGGCGGGACAAAATTGAGACGATTTTGAAACGTTAGGGACTTAAATAGAACGAAAACGTTGGGAACAAAAGCGATACATAGAAATAAATTTTAATTTTATCTTTCAATAATATCAATTTTTTAGTGTACATAGTATTCAATTATTTTTTAATCACATTTAAGTAAATTACACTTAATTGCATTACTTTCATTTTAAATAGATTTATTTTTTTTATAATTTTACACTTAAAGTTATAAGTTAATATAAAAATATAAAAAAATTTATTTAGAATGAAAGTAGTGTGATTAAGTATAATTTAATTAGATGAGATTAAAAAATAATTGAATATTATATACACTAAAAAATTAATATTATTGAAAGATAAAATTAAAATTTATTTTTATGTATCGTTTTTGTTCCCAATGTTTTCGTTCTATTTAAGTCCCTAATATTTCAAAATCGTCTTAATTTTGTCTTATCGTCAATTATGTTAATAACGGACCTTAACGGCAGGATAATATTGAGTCAATTTTAAAATGTTAAAGACTTAAATAGGACGATTGAAATTTTAGGGACAAATTTAAAACTTACCCTAATCGTTGAGGACAAAAACGATACTTTACTCTTATTATAATTGCACGTGAGTGTTTGCCAAATTCTACCTGTAAATTATAGCAATTAGCAAAGCATCAATCACCCTCGTAATTGACTCCATCACCACTCTTATTATGATATCCAAAATTATTGTTCATGCAGGGACTTCAAATGGTGCAAGACAACCATAGACTGAAACAGGTAATAACTGGTTTAAAAAATGGTGTTATTTAAAAACTTTTAAACCCAAGTAGTAGTTCAGGCCACGTTAATTATGCAGATAAAAAACAATAAATAAATATTAAGGAATCAATCAGAATGTGTGTTTTGACTGTTTTCTTTTTGATGAATTGTGTGTGTTTTAGATGAGAAGTCAAACAAACAGTCAAGGGCAATCATCAAAGTCAAACTCTGCTGAAGAGTCAGATAATCGTGATCATGGTGCTCCTAATCTCAACTTGGGGTTAGTTATGTCCAATAATTAGTTTACTTATTTTAAAGTAATTTATTTAGTGTTAGTTTGGGTTGATTTTTTTAATAAAAAAAGCAATTTTTTTAATAAAATATTTTTATTTAATTTAAAATTTATTTGATAACGTCTTTAAAAAAAATATTTTTATTAAAAAAAATAAATTATTTATTTTTTCTAAAAGATAGTAATAATTTGCTTTTAAAAAAAATAAAAATAAAATACGTTTTTAATATTTAAAAACTTATTTTTTTTTAAAAAATCGATCTAAATATAAAATAATTTTTGTCTATTAAATTTAAAAAATAAAAATAAAAAAATAAATATTTTTTTCAAAAGCCAATCTAACATATGTTAATTCCACCTTTACTTGAAAAGCAAAAGTAACTTCTTATTGTCATGGTTTGTTATTCTGTAGAGTGTATTTAAGCACGTGTATTTTACTTCACAATAAGTAGTTAGTTAGATAACAGTTTAGCACGTATATCTTATTATACAGTTAGTTTAATCAATGAGTGATGAATCGTTTTTCATTGTTCACTTTAGTAGTATATAAAATAGGGGTAGTGGTAGGTAACCAAAAAATAATGTATAATATAGATAGATAAGGTTAAGGAGACAATAATTTAAAATTATTTTATTTAATTTAATATTTATATAATTTTGTTTATGAAATACTCATAATTACACATTTATTATACCTAATATTAGGTACTTATTTTAGTATTAATTACTGAATGCAAACAAAAGTTAAAAAAAAAAAAGTTATGACTACATAGTAATATTTTTGCGAGTTAAAGAAGCTCATCCATAATTTCAACTATAATTTGTTGCAGGCTTCCGATGTTCAAATGAAATGAAACCGTAAAAAGTTAATTTTGGAGAAGCGCAGTTGTGTTCTCTTTCATTATTAGCTCAAATAATATCCTTATTAGTATTAAGTAGTAGTATGTATAATTGTAATTGTATATAATAATGGTGAATGATGATATACATGGTTATGATATTATCGATGATCACCAAAGATACTATTACGTAGCATAACAGGTTAATAATAAATTAATAACCATCTGACATGAGATGTCGACGCCAAAACAATACAATCGAATATTATTTAGATTTCTGTACTTATAAGCTTCTGTAATTGATATTTTGCGTAATAAATGGTGCATATAATTATCATGTCACAGTTGCATTAACCTTGATTCCTTTGGTGTAATTCCTCTGTTTTTGCTTCGTAATATATATTCTTAGCACTTGAATAATTTACAAGAATGATATAAGACCGCACACCAAAGGACATGCAACATGCATGGTTAGTGGTTACAGGCTTAAGAGTCAAAAGGTAACCATAAACCATTACAAGGTGCGTGTTATCCACTTCATAATACACCGTATTAACTAATATTTTGATTGTTCTATAAATTAAGGAGTAAAGTATCGTTTTTGTCCCAATGTGTGGGATAAATTCTATTTGTGTCTCTAACGTTTAAATCGTTCTATTTGTATCCTTAATTGTATTTAATGTGTTTTCTCAACCTACTCTCCTTTAGCTTAAATGATTCTATATGCATTATACAACATTTAAAAAATAACGATAAATAATATTATACATCCAAATTTTTTTATTAATAAAGTTTAATCAAGTTGGTTGTCTAACATAACAAAAATTAGTATTTAGATAATATTATTTTAAATTTTTTGTTTAATTTAGTTGGATCTAAATAAAAAAACTTAAATATATAATATTGTACTCAATAATGATCAGACATACTAATTACTAGTCCAAAATGTTAGTACTATTCCCTGTGATATAGCAAAAAATGACATAGCAAAAAATGATATACCAATTGTTACGATGGGTAACCGGAGATTAATGGGCTGGACTCGTTAGGTTGGTCCAATCGTCTGAGAAAAGAAGCCTCCGAGTGGATCTACATCTTCGGGCCTCCATCCGACTTGTAAGTGAGAGAGAATGGGGGTGGTACCTGCAAAGACACTCCGATACCTAAGTTAGCAAGGGTGTAAGCAGGTCTAGAGAGTATTGGGACTTAGTGATACCTGAGGGGTGTCAGTGTATTTATAGTGGTGAGCCAATAACCACCGTTGGAGTAGTTCCACCTTTTAAGGGGGATAACCGTCCCTTTATCTTAGGGAAGTTGGGATATGACTCCTAGAAGTGGGTTGAGAGATTTTAGGGGCAGTTACTTATTTGAATGAGTGTTATCTGCCAGCTAATATTTGTCCCCGACTTCTTTAGAGCAAGTCGTGGTAATAACCGACCTCTTGAGGGAAGGTCGGTGCAGAGTGAGGGTCAATCTTTTGGATTGGGCATCTCATTTGTTCCTGGATCTTGGCGTTGGGCCAGAGTATGAACAGTGTCCCTACTCGAGCCCAATCTCTTTTTAAGAGTTGGAGTCGAGTATCTCAACTCGGGTTTGTAACCGACCTGGTGAGGAACCGACGTGATTGTTTAGAACTAACGTGTTTTTAAATTTCTCAATAGTCGTGTCTAATCAAAACGTCGCGTTCGTTAGGAATTTGCATATTCATACGCGGAGATCAGTTACATTAGTAACGGTGCACCTCTTTAGTGACGGCCTCCGTTTTTACCATTATGCCCCTAACGTATTTATAAATACTTTCCCTCTCTTTCTTTATTTCGTTTATGAAAACCTTCGTATTTGTCTTCCTCATTCAAAAAGAAAAACTCTGTTCGCGAGGATTCATCCTTTTTCTAAGCCTTCACTGCCCCTATCCCTATTTCAAGCAAAGGTTAGTTCTTTTCTCTGCTCTCTTTTTTACAAAATGCTTTTGTTTGCATGTTTTCGTTTTGAGAGGAGGGTTGACTATAGGCTTAGTGACTCTGTTTTGTTTGAGGATTTGATCCCAGGCCCTTTAGAGTCCCTGCTTTTGATCCTTTTTCCTTTGTAGGTTTCGCTATTTTTTATATAGGGAGAAAATGTCTTCTCTAGAATTCCTTGCTCAGTGGGTGGATGTCACGGTTCTTGGGGAAGAACCTTTGATAGATACCGACTACATCACTGATCTTTGCACGCATCATAGGATCTGTGCACTTGATGAGGACGAGCCAAAATATGAACTGATTGCTGACAAATGAATTTTTGCCGGTATAGAAATTATCAAATGATCAATCGTAGTATAGTCTAAACCGACGCAAAATCCTTCATCAAACAAATCTACAATCTATATCCGAGAGTACTAGTCTCCCGAGTCGTTCTCCCTTGGAATTGCCAAAGTGTGCATCTTATTGATTTAGTAAGCCTTGTTGGAATTCCTTGAAGGTTTTAGCAAAGTAATGAGAAACAAACAATCAATTATCAAAAGACTTGGCTTAGGGTTGGCATTAGAAATTCTATCCTTATAGTCCATTCAATGTTGACAACAATTAGGCCTTGCTTCATTTAGTTATCCCCTAGGTATAGAGGGAGGTCAAATGAAAGCAATCAACTTGAGTCACAAGTCCTAGCTTCACCTTATGGGAATCTAGCTTTAGTGCACTCCAAGCCAAATAGCAATCCCTAATTCCAAATCAACTATTGATACAACTATTCAACTTCTTCCAAGGACCAAACCCTATGCCAAGTGTGAAAATTCTACTCCATAGCTAGTGTTGTCATTTTATCAAACATGTGATGAGCAAGAAGGAAAGTCATAGTAAAATGAGAAGAAAAGTCGAATTGAAAGTATTGCAACACAAAGATCTAACAACAAGTCTCAAAGAGTAGCAATGAAAATTGAATTCTCAAAATAGAGACGAAATCCAAAATTACAAAGTTGAATTCTAGATCTATGAGAATTGATCAATTGCATCTACTACTTGAAATTGGAGAAGAAAATCTATGACATAAACAAAGTGGAGTGAGAATTGTAATGGATCTCACCAAAAAGTCATTGAAAATTCAGAAATTAGATGAGGATGAACCCTAGTGAAGCTTGGAATCTCCCCCTTCTTCTCCCAAAAAGTATAACTAACTCTCCTCTCCCCAAAATATCTAGATCTAGAAAATAAACTAAAAATTTTTCTTAACCCTTGCTCCTTTGGTCTTCTTAAGCTTTTCCCGCCAAGGTGTTTCCCCAAAAGTGGGATCCTTAACTGCCTCCACGCCTAAGTCACGTGACTTCTTAAAAAAATCATATTCGCAAATCGGCGCGCACGCGCAAGGTACGCGCACGCGCCGTCGAGACGTCTTGTAATGTGCGCGGAGGCGTGATGTACGCGTGCGCACCCATGAAGATCCTGACTTAGCCGCTTCTTAAGCCGGCTCTTGGCTTTGGCTTCACGTTGCCCTATCCGCGCGGGCGCGCCAAGTGCGCGCACGCGCCCATGCGGAAATTTCCAAAGCTTAATCCTCATGCTTCCTTCCTTTGTACCCGTCTTTCTTCTCTCTTTCGGTCCATTCCTACTCTATATCCTGAAACCACTTAACACACAAGTCACGGCATCGAATGGCATCAAGAGAAGATTAGAAATGTATCTATTTTAGTGCAAAGTAAGCATGTTTTCATTCATGAGGCGAAACTAGGAAAGGGATGCAAAATCTTGTATTTTCATATAGAAAGTGTGTGGAATCATTGATAAAACCCCTGAAATCAGCACAAGATAAACCCTCAAATTGGGGTTTGTCAACCTCCCCACACTTAGATTCTAGCATGTCCTCATGCTTAGAGAAATGCAAAGAAACACAGAAGACCGAGGGATTGCAAAAGTATAAGACTCATGAAGTGCAACCTACTTATATGCATGCAACTATGACTAGTGCCACTATCCACTTGGTTGGGAGCAAATTAGCCTTCTTAGGACATATGCGAGCACATGGGATACGATGGTGGTCAAAGCATAGGACTTGCCACTTTCTAAGCATCAAATGCAATATGCGCAACCTTGCATGAGGAATGCTCGCGAGAGCCGGGAATCAAAGGATTGAGCATCGAACCCTCGTCGGAAGTGTTTGCACTCTAATCACTCGGTGTCTGGGGTTTATTCTCTCAATTCTCCCCTAATCATGCTTTCCAAGATTTGTTTTTCATCTAACAATCAACAATTATTCAATGCATGCATACAATTATCATGAGGTCTTTTCCTAGGTCGTAATGGGGTTAGGGTCAAGGTAGGGTCATATATGGCTAGTGGACTTAGGATTTGAATCTTTGATTAACTTAAACTTTTCCCACCTAACCTATATAATGACCTATACAATTAAGTGCTAACCTAACTACCCATTCCTCACTTTTCCACATACTTATGCATTTTCTTTTCGTTTCACTATACTTATGCATTGATTCCTCTTGAGCTTCACTTTGGGGCATTTTGTCCCCTTTTTATTATTTTTCCTCTTTCTCTTTTTTTTTTCTTTCTTTTTCTATTTTTTTCTTTTCTTTTCCATATTGTTTTTTCTTTTTTCTTTTGTTCTTTTGTTTTTCTCATTTTTTTTTCTATATACAAGAGCGTCAATGCATAAGGTTTTACATTTGATCAATACATGAGTATATACCAAATTCCCAATATTTTCAATAATAATACAAAATACTCTCTTATTCACCCAATGTCCCAAGGTTCCCACACTTGAATGATACTCACACACACTAGCCTGAGCTAATCAAAGATCCAAATAAGGACTTTTATTGTTTTCCGCTTTAAGGCTTGTAATGTGCTAAATTAAGAACAAAGTGGGTTAATCGTAGGCTCAAATTTGGCTAACAAAGGAAGATAGAAGGTAAGGCCATTTGGGTGAGTGAGCTAATGAAATGATGGCCTCAATCATATAAATGCATGAATACACCAAATAATGGACATAAAGAATCAAACAAATCAAGGATCACAATCATAGAAAGAGAATAATGCACACAAGAAGGAAAAATAAGTGGTTATAAGATGTAACCACACCATTAGGCTCAAATCTCACAAGCTTGTGTTCTTAACTTCAAACCCATGTTCCAAAATATAATTCTTCATGCAATTTTGGCATCAAAGCATTTAAAATTTGCAATGCCATGGTCGCCCCAAAGTGTTGGTTTCCTAAGAGAGAATTTCATTGTTCCAACCAAGCAGACTTATCATGCGAATGGTGCCAACTAAAACCTAATCATGCAACCTATCCTAATTTATTCAGATTTATTCAGATGTTACCTACGGAGATCGGTCGGCCGACCTCCCCACACTTAAAACTTAGCACGGTCCTCCGTGCTAGAGGTTAGGCGCACTCGGCCGAGTGTGCCACATCTCCAATGCCATTGCTATCTCCGCTTGAAGTTGCGGTGGAGGTGGAGATATCGGGTTCCTCCATAGGTGGGGTGATTATGCTTAGAAACCTCTTCACATGAGCATAGCGGCGTTGATTACGCCTCTCATAACGGTCTAATTTGTTGTGAAGGTCCTCAAGGCGTTGGGCGGCCGATTTTTGTGATGTAGATGAAGTGGTAGCGTGGCCAGTTGGTGTGGGCAGTTCAATGTCCTTGGTGACTTCCGGAGGCTTGAGGCATCTCTTGGTCGGAATGATATCACCATCGACCGGTATTGAGGTTCGCCTATCTTTAGTCTCCCGGTTGACGCCGGCTTTCGCAACTAATGCCGTCACTAAAGCGGGGAATGGTAGATTTTCCTTGGCATGAATGCGCCCCATGGATTGACGGATGGCACGCGGAACGTCGACCGGTTTCTCGGTCAAGATGCACCATATCAATAAGGCAAGCTCGACGGTGATGGATGACCCATGTGTGCTTGGGAGCACGTAGTGAGCTAGAATTTGGGACCATGCCGTGGCTTCTTGAGTGAGGTGTCGGACATCTAAACCCTTGGGTCTTCGCTTTATGGTCCCCCGAATCCAATATGCGTCGGGTAAAGCAATGACGCGGAGGATCGCGCTCCAATCGAATGCGCGGTCAACGCATGTAGCCAAGACTTCTTGGTAGGCGTCATATGCATCCGTTGACGGTTCAATCCCAAGGACTTCTCGGATGGTTTCCACGGTGACCGACACTTGTTTTTGGCGCACAAATATTGATGTGAGATGAGGTGAGTGGAAGTTGGAGTAGAATTCCACCACCCATGAGAGATTGGCCTCCTTCGGTTGCCTCAAGAGGAACCTCCATTGCCTCCGGTCAATGTGTGGCATCACAATCGGACTGAGGTGAGCCGGTAAGACTAGGAGGGGTTCCGGATGGTAATTCCTTTCAATCATTCTGGCGTAAACAAGTTCGCAGTAACGGTTGGAAAACTTGTTTGAATCCTTAGGAGGGTTGTCCTTCTCTAGAACGTCAACGGGGCCCTTGGTCTTCTTCAGGAGGGGCCTGGCCGTTAGTTCTTGGCGCACTTTATTGGAAGCTGGCTTCTTGGGCCTTTCCCGTTGTCCTTTTTGATGACCATCCTGTGGAAGCAAGAAAGGGAAAATATCAAACTCAAAGAAGTGGAGGTACATGAGCACTATGTAATGAAAAGTTATGCCATAAAATATGGGTATCTTTGTTACATGACAGCTGCAACATGTAACTAGGATAATGTGTGAAGAGCAAGGCAAATTATTTTCATGTGGTGCAAGGGTAGTTTAAGCATGCAAGGAAGAGGCATGAGAAGCGCACACCCTTGGGGACCATAATTGGAAGGCAAGCTAAGAAAATGGGAATGAATGGTTTGTGGAAAGTGGGGATGCACTCAAAAGTGATTGGTTGAGAGGCAAGGTAGTCACAATGAGTCCAAAATTCAAGTGTGCCTTTCATCGAACACTTGGCGTGCATCCTTGAAGTAGTATGTGATTATGTGAAAATGAGAGCAATGTAACATTCCACAATCCATTATTAATGATTATAATGCATATTGATTGCAAGAAAAGTAAGCAACACCATTCATCTATTCATGTAAGTGAGTTTGAGACCCAAATGCCCATGAAGAATTGGATTGAAAGAGAGGGGAGAGCAAAGACATCCCAAGGGAGTAACTAGAGAAAGAAGGAAGAGAGAAGAAAAAAGAAGAAAGAAGCTACCTAAAAGATGGTGCAACTAAATGAATAAGAACTACAAGAGATTAATGGACTAAGAGGGAGCCTAGTATAATACCTTGTGAGATGGAGAAGGATATGGGAGAAGAAGAGAAGTGAAGAGAAGTGGAATGAGAATGAAGGGATGAGTGTGCCCTTTTTTTTTTTTTTAAAGAAGGCGTCGATCACCGGCGCGTGCGCGCGCGGTGCGCGCTCGCGCAGGGAGTGAGGTGGACTAGGGGCGCGCGCGCGCACATTTCGCGTGCGCGTCCATGCGCTTGGGCTGGCGGCACAGGAGAGGCACAGGGGTGGCATAACTCTCTGGACGAAGTACCAGAGATGGCTTCAGCGCTTTTTGGCGCGCGCGCGCACAGTGCGCGCGCGCGTCCTCGTGGTTGTGCCCCAGGCATGAGAAGGGCCTGGAGGGGGCTCAACTCTCTGTGAAGTGGCCCAGAGAGGAGTGCAGAATAAAAGGGCGCGTGCGCGGTTGCGGCGCGCGCGCGCATTTCGTGCTCGCCTTGTATGGACGCGTGCGCGCCAGGTGCGCGCACGCGGCAAAGGTGCTGGGCCGGTGGCTTAGTGTAAGCTTGAGAGTGGCTTAACTCTCTGTAGGATGTACTAGGAGGGCAGCAAGGCAATCGGCGCGGACGCGCCATGTGCGCGCATGCGCAGAGGGGTGGTTTTTCTAAATTTGCAAGTGTTTACACCATTTTTTTTTCTTTTTTTTTGACATTTCAAAACCCCCCCCCCATACAGCCACATAAGCACTATAGCAGGGCATTTTACTTGGTAAACTATCAATGAAGTCAACAAATGAAGGGGGGTTGTCATTAAAATCTAGCTAACAAACATGAAGTCAAGTGTCTATGTACAAATCTTAAAGGAAGATCTTACCATGGTGGGGTGTCTCCCACCTAGCACTTTTGTTTAACGTCCTTAAGTTGGACTTTCAGTAGCTTATAGTGCTTGTTCAAGAGTTGCATCCCTCAAGAGGAACACTTCAAATTCCTTGGCGTTCTTTCTTTGCTCACCATGATACAATTTGAGACGGTGCCCGTTTACCTTGAAGATGTCCGGGTTTGATGGGTGGCGCAGGTGGTAGACTCCATAAGGTTCTACTTTCTCCACTTGGTAGGGCCCATCCCACCTTGATCTAAGCTTTCCGGGTAGTAATCTTAACCTTGAATTGTAGAGAAGGACTAGGTCACCGGGTCGGAATTCTCTTCTCCTAATGTTCTTGTCATGGATGGCTTTCAACTTTTCCTTATAAAGTCTAGAGTTGTCGTAAGCTTCCAATCTCAAACATTCTAATTCTGCCAATTGAAGCTTTCTCTCTACTCCGGCCCCACCCAAGCTCATATTACACTCCTTTACGGCCCAATAAGCTTTGTGTTCAATCTCCACCGGTAAGTGACATGCTTTATCATATACAAGCCGGAAGGGGCTCATGCCAATGGGTGTCTTGTAAGCCGTTCGATAGGCCCACAGTGCATCGGAGAGTTTAATGCTCCAATCTTTCCTATTCGGCTTTACAATCCTTTCTAACACATGCTTGATTTCCCGGTTAGAAACTTCGGCTTGGCCGTTTGTCTGAGGGTGGTAAGCCGTGGCGACTTTGTGGATGATGCCATATTTTCTCATGAGGCCGTCTATTCTTTTGTTGTAAAAGTGGGATCCTTGGTCACTTATGATTGCTCTTGGGGCGCCAAAGCGACAAATGATATTGTTCCTCACAAAAGAATACACAACATTAGCGTCATCCGTTCGGGTGGGGATTGCCTCCACCCATTTTGACACATAATCGACGGCTAACAAGATGTAGAGAAAGCCATTGGAACTTGGAAATGGTCCCATGAAGTCGATTCCCCATACGTCAAAGATTTCGCAAAAAAGCATATTTTGTTGGGGAATTTCGTCCTTCTTGGAAATATCTCCAAACCTAATACATTGGGGACAAGATTTGCAATAGAGAGAAGCATCTTTGAGAAGAGTTGGCCACCAAAATCCGCAATCAAGGATTTTTCTTGCCGTTCTTTGGGGCCCGTAGTGACCACCTCCTTCGGAAGCATGGTAAGCGTCCAAGATTGCTTGAAATTCGGTTTGAGGTATGCACCGTCGCATTATTTGGTCCGCTCCACACCTCCACAAATAGGGATCATCCCAAATATAGTATTTGGATTCGCTTTTCAGCTTATCCTTTTTGTTTTTGTCGAGATTAGGAGGGAAAGTGCGTGAAACCAAATAGTTTGCTATTGGGGCATACCAAGGAACCACTTCCGAGATTGCATGCAAAGCATCTAAAGGAAAGGAATCATTGATAGGAGTGGTGTCGCCTTTTATGTGTTCGAGGCGGCTTAAATGGTCCGCCACTAGGTTTTGGGAACCGCTCCTATCTTTGATTTCCAAGTCAAATTCTTGTAATAAGAGCACCCAACGAATTAATCTCGGTTTTGATTCCTTTTTTGCCAACAAGTACTTTAGTGCCGCGTGATCCGAGTACACTACTACCTTGGAACCAAGAAGATAGGCTCGGAACTTGTCCAAAGCAAAAACAATAGCTAGGAGTTCCTTTTCGGTAGTAGTGTAGTTGGATTGGGCTCCGTCTAATGTTTTGGAAGCATAAGCTATGACATAGGGAATCTTACCCTCGCGTTGTGCTAACGCGGCTCCTATCGCATAATTCGAAGCATCACACATGATTTCAAAGGGTTGAATCCAATTGGGTCCTCGTACAATAGGGGCTTGTGTCAATGCTACCTTGAGTTTGTCATATGCTTCCATACATTCCTTGCTCATCTCAAATTCGGTGTCTTTTTGTAGTAATCGAGAGAGAGGTAAGGCTACCTTGCTAAAGTCCTTGATGAATCTCCGGTAGAATTCTGCATGTCCAAGGAAAGAACGGACTTCCCTCTCGGAGGAGGGGTAAGGTAAACTGGATATGACATTTATCTTTGCCGGATCTACGGAGATGCCTTCCTTTGATACTATGTGTCCCAAAACAATGCCTTGTTTGACCATGAAATGACATTTTTCAAAATTTAAGACAAGGTTTGTTTTGGTGCATCTTTCTAAGACTTTTTCAAGGTTACCTAAGCAATGCTCAAATGACTCACCATACACGCTAAAATCATCCATGAAAACTTCCATCGATTGCTCTAGAAAGTCCGCAAATAGGCTCATCATGCATCTTTGAAACGTTGCCGGTGCATTGCATAGGCCAAATGGCATACGCTTGTAAGCATACGTTCCAAAGGGGCAAGTAAATGTGGTTTTTTCTTGGTCTTCTAGAGCAATATGAATTTGGAAGTATCCGGAGTAGCCATCAAGAAAACAATAGTATGATTTACCGGCTAACCGATCAAGCATTTGATCGATAAACGGTAGTGGAAAGTGATCTTTTCTTGTGGCCGCATTCAATCTTCGGTAGTCTATGCATACTCTCCAAGAATTCTGCACTCTTGTTGCTATAAGTTCACCACTTTCGTTTTTGATTGTTGTCACTCCGGACTTCTTTGGCACTACTTGGACCGGGCTTACCCATTCGCTATCCGAGATAGGATAGATGATGTCCGCTTCAAGTAGCTTAGTGACTTCTTTCTTTACCACCTCAAGAATGGTTGGGTTAAGTCTCCTTTGAGGTTGTCGGACCGGTCTTGCTCCTTCTTCAAGAAATATGCGGTGCTCGCATACTTGGGGGCTTATTCCCACTAGATCCGCCAAACTCCACCCAATTGCCCTTTTGTTTTTCCTCAATACATTCAGCAATTTTTCTTCTTGTTGAGGAGTTAACTCTTGTGCAATTATCACGGGTAGCTTTTGGGCTTCATCAAGGTATGAATACCTTAAGTGAGGTGGTAGTGGCTTCAATTCCATCCTCTTGTCATTCCTTGAAGTTTGAGTTTCCGGATGGTTTGTATGATGTGTGGTATTTAGTTCGCTTGACTTTTCATTTGCTTCGTCGACCATGCACTTCTCATCTAGTCTTGCAAGATGCACTTCGGCTACTATGTTATCGATTGGGTCACACCGAAATAGAGAGTGGTTCTCTGGTGGATGCTTCATTGCTTCCTCTAGGCTAAAGCTTACAATTCTCCCATCTATTTCAAATGAGTAGTTCCCCGAGTAAGCATCAAGCTTAAATCTAGAAGTTCTCAAGAATGGCCTTCCAAGTAGGATAGATGATGCTCTCTCAATTTCGCTTGACGGCATTTCAAGGACATAGAAGTCAATCGGAAACACCAACCCCTTTATATTCACCAATACATCTTCCGCAACACCTGCTACGGTTATTATGCTTTTATCCGCTAGGACAAATCTTGCCGTCGACCTTTTTAGTGGTGGCAACTTCAATACCCGGTAAACGGAGAGCGGCATGATGCTAACACATGCTCCGAGGTCACACATACAATCTCTAAATTGAACTCCATTGACGGTGCAAGTGACCATACAAGGGCCCGGGTCATCACACTTCTCCGGCAATGTTCCCATTAAAGAGGAAATAGAACTTCCCAATGGGATGGTTTCCAATTCAAGAATTCTATCCTTGTTTATGCATAAATCTTTGAGGAATTTGGCATATCTAGGAACTTGGTGGATGGCATCAAAGAGGGGGATGGTTACCTCAACTTTCTTGAACATTTCTACCATTTTGGGGTCGAGTTCTATGCGCTTTTTAGCTTTCTTTGCAAGTGTTGGAAATGGAAGTGGTTGAGCAATTTCTTCTTCCAAGGTTCTTTTGGCCTTGGTTGTCTCCCTTGTTGGTTGGGCTTCATCCTCAACTATGGCTTGTGGTGTCTCCTCTTCCACTACCTCTTCTATATCTATTCTCTCTTCCTCTTGGGCGGTTGTGATAGGACTTGGGTCCTTTGCTTCCTTCTCTTTTAGTTGTGTACCGGATCTAAGGGTGATGGCATTGATGCCCCCTTTTGGATTTGGTTGAGGTTGAGAGGGAATGACACTTTGGATTGGGGGTTGAGGAGTGGGGGTCGATGGTGTGTCTATGCGTGCAAGAAGAGCTTGTAGTGTAGAGGTGAGGCCGGTGAGGCCGGAAGCAAGTGTGTTTTGTAATTCCTTTTGGCCTTGGATAATGGTCTGGAGTGTTTCGTCTTGGTTGGAGGGGGTGGTTGCATATGTGAGTTGAGGAGTTTGTGATTGGTTGGGTGGTGGTCTTTGATGTGGTGGTTGATATGTTTGGTAGTTTCTTTGTGGGTTTTGTTGATTGTATGGTTGATTTTGTAAGTTGTATGGTCGGTTTTGTGAGAAATTTTGCGGGTTGTTATTCCATCTTTGACCTCCTCCATTGTTGTTGTTGTCCCTATTCCCTTGTTGATGATTGTCTTTCCAATTTTGATTATTGTGTCCACTTCCTTGGTTGTAGCCTCCTCCTTGATAAGGGTGTCCTTGGTTAGGATTACCTCCTTGGTAGTACCCTTGATTAGGGCGGTCATAGAAATTATGGGTAGCCGCCAAGGTGTTGTCTTCTTGAAGGCTTGGGCACTCATCCGTGTGGTGAGAGTAGCAAGAGCAAATGTCACATACTCTTTGAGGGACCAATTGTTGGTTGTGTTGTTGAGGTGGTGGAGGGTGTTGTTGATATGATTGAGGTTGTTGTGGTTGTTGTTGGTTCAATTGGAGTTGCCTCAAGACGGATGTCATCTCATTCAAGGATTGAGTTAGAGCGGTGGCTTCACTACTAGTTGATACCTCGTTCACGGTCCTTGGACGGTTGACTCTTCGCCTCATATGTTGATTGGATTCGGCTAAGTCAATAATAAGTTGCCATGCCTCCTCCGCGGTTTTATATTTGGACAAAGAACCATTGCTAGAAGTGTCCAAGAGGGTTCTATCTTGCTCTCCCATCCCTTGACATATGTATCCAAGCAATACTTGAGTGTCGATCATGTGATTAGGGCATGCATCTAGTAATTTGCGAAACCGTTCCCAATACTCATAGAGTGGTTCCGTCTCACCTTGTACAATACAAGACATTTCCTTCCTTAGCCTATCCATCTTTTCCGGGGGCAAGAATTTATCCAAGAACCCCCTTCTAAGTAGGTCCCAATCGGAGGTAACTTCACTAGAGAGGGTGTAGAACCATTCTTTGGCCTTGTCCTCAAGAGAGAAAGGGAAAGCAAACAACCATATAGCAACTTCATCGGACCCTTCCCGTCTAGTAGTCGAGCATATGCGATGGAAGTCCTTGAGATGTCGAATAGGGTCTTGTGCGGGAAGCCCGTGAAACTTGGGTAGGAGGTTGATCAAAGCGGTCTTCAATTCAAAGTTCGCATTCAAATTGGGGTGAGTTACATGAAGGGGTTGAAGGACATAATCCGGTGCACCCGCTTCCTTGATGGTAACTCTCCTTGGAGCGTCCATGGTATTAGTACCTAAAACAAAAGAAGAATTGTTAGTGAGATTGATGGGAGTATGATTAATGCCTTCTTTGAGTGACGGTTCAATGTTCACTTCTAGTAAGGTGGTTGAGGTGGTGAAAACCTCTTCACCTTTTCCAAATCTTAGCCGCCTCCGAGCTTGTCTAATATGAAACAAAGTTCGTTCTATTTCCGGATCAAAAGGGGCTAAGCTCGGATTCGGTTGTGAACGCGTCATGCAATGAAAGGGAAATGGAATTCATTGTAACGATGAGGAGTTAGTCAATTGAGCAGTTTACAATGAAGTGCAACTATGTACATATATACACGCTTAATCCAAAACAATAACATGGCACACTAAGCAAATCTCCGGCAACGGCGCCATTTTGACAAATGAATTTTTGCCGGTATAGAAATTATCAAATGATCAATCGTAGTATAGTCTAAACCGACGCAAAATCCTTCATCAAACAAATCTACAATCTATATCCGAGAGTACTAGTCTCCCGAGTCGTTCTCCCTTGGAATTGCCAAAGTGTGCATCTTATTGATTTAGTAAGCCTTGTTGGAATTCCTTGAAGGTTTTAGCAAAGTAATGAAAAACAAACAATCAATTATCAAAAGACTTGGCTTAGGGTTGGCATTAGAAATTCTATCCTTATAGTCCATTCAATGTTGACAACAATTAGGCCTTGCTTCATTTAGTTATCCCCTAGGTATAGAGGGAGGTCAAATGAAAGCAATCAACTTGAGTCACAAGTCCTAGCTTCACCTTATGGGAATCTAGCTTTAGTGCACTCCAAGCCAACTAGCAATCCCTAATTCCAAATCAACTATTGATACAACTATTCAACTTCTTCCAAGGACCAAACCCTATGCCAAGTGTGAAAATTCTACTCCATAGCTAGTGTTGTCATTTTATCAAACATGTGATGAGCAAGAAGGAAAGTCATAGTAAAATGAGAAGAAAAGTCGAATTGAAAGTATTGCAACACAAAGATCTAACAACAAGTCTCAAAGAGTAGCAATGAAAATCGAATTCTCAAAATAGAGACGAAATCCAAAATTACAAAGTTGAATTCTAGATCTATGAGAATTGATCAATTGCATCTACTACTTGAAATTGGAGAAGAAAATCTATGACATGAACAAAGTTGAGTGAGAATTGTAATGGATCTCACCAAAAAGTCATTGAAAATTCAGAAATTAGATGAGGATGAACCCTAGTGAAGCTTGGAATCTCCCCCTTCTTCTCCCAAAAAGTATAACTAACTCTCCTCTCCCCAAAATATCTAGATCTAGAAAATGAACTAAAAATTTTTCTTAACCCTTGCTCCTTTGGTCTTCTTAAGCTTTTCCCGCCAAGGTGTTTCCCCAAAAGTGGGATCCTTAACTGCCTCCACGCCTAAGTCACGTGACTTCTTAAAAAAATCATATTCGCAAACCGGCGCGCACGCGCAAGGTACGCGCACGCGCCGTCGAGACGTCTTGTAATGTGCGCGGAGGCGTGATGTACGCGTGCGCACCCATGAAGATCCTGGCTTAGCCGCTTCTTAAGCCGGCTCTTGGCTTTGGCTTCACGTTGCCCTATCCGCGCGGGCGCGCCAAGTGCGCGCACGCGCCCATGCGGAAATTTCCAAAGCTTAATCCTCATGCTTCCTTCCTTTGTACCCGTCTTTCTTCTCTCTTTCGGTCCATTCCTACTCTATATCCTGAAACCACTTAACACACAAGTCACGGCATCGAATGGCATCAAGAGAAGATTAGAAATGTATCTATTTTAGTGCGAAATAAGCATGTTTTCATTCATGAGGCGAAACTAGGAAAGGGATGCAAAATCTTGTATTTTCATATAGAAAGTGTGTGGAATCATTGATAAAACCCCTGAAATCAGCACAAGATAAACCCTCAAATTGGGGTTTGTCAATTGCCCCGGGTCCGGAAGATCGGGTTTGCTTTGGGAGGGATTCTGATGAGGACCCCCATTTATTTTTTATGTATGAGAGTCTTTTCACTCGACTGGGAGTGTTTCTACCCTTTTCTGCCTTTGAGGTTTCTGTTCTGCATCACTGTCGTGTCCCTCCTACTCAACTTCAACCCAACTCTTGGAGTTTTTTGAAAGTTTACCAACTTATCAGTCAGGCCTTACATTTTCCGATTTCTTTGAGGATTTTTTTTTTTATCTTTTTCATATGACCAAGCCCTTTAGTGGGCAAAACAATAAACAACAGTTAGTGTCTTTCCGGGCTATTCAAGGTCGGAAAGTTTTCAACCTTTTTTATGAGTCCATCCATGACTTTAAAAATTTCTTTTTTAAAGTTCAAGCTGTAGAGGGTCACCACCCCTTTTTCTTGGATGAGAATTTTGTTCCTCGTTTCCCTTTATACTGGTCGGAGGCTTCTCCTATGGAGAAGTATGGTTTGGATGATTTAGACAAAGTCGAAGAGGCTGTTGTGGGGTTCCTCCGAAAAGTTTGGGGGAGGCCCCTTATCTTGATACAAAGAAGTTCCTTCAGGGGTCTCCGACCTTTGTACAGACACAACTAGGTAGATGTGGTTATTTTGTTCCGACTTGTTTGATTTTTCTCCGACTTGTTTTAATTCTGATTCTGGGATTCTGACTTCCTTGTACCTTATCTTTTTCAGAAATGGTAAAGAAAACTTCTGCCTCCTCCTATCAGAAGGTTCAAGATGCGAAGAAAAGATCTCGGGCGAGGGCCACTGGCAATCTTCCTCCTTCTCCTCCTCCTCCTCCTCCTCCTCATACTTTGGGGACTTCCTCTCGTCTCCTTGTGGTATCCTCTTCCTCTACTTCTTCTCTTCCTTCTCGTCTTCCTCTGCCCCGATCTTCTCCTGAACCCGAGAAGAAGAAGCGAAAGACTTCTGGCTCTTCCTTCGGAGCTACATTCGATGGTCCCCAATTTGTCCGAAACTATATTTTCCCTCATTCCTCCATTAATATGGAGGATGCTATGGTTCGGAACCATCTGAATGTCATAGTTCAGGGGAGCATAAGGGTGGCTGGGGTGTTTATGAGACTCTTGGACGTTTTTGAACATACTCCCCTTAGCTCTTTGGGCTCGACCCGAAAGGTTGAGGAGCTCGAAGGGACGATCTCTTTATACCAGGAGGAGGAGAAGAAGCTAAAGGAGGAGGTTGCCAAGTTGAAGGAGGAGAAGGAACGTGGCCGAGAGAGGAAGAAAAAGTTGATGGGCTAGTGTGCCATGGCGGAGGGCCTTAAGGAGAAGGCAGAGCAAAATTATGTTAGGCTCTTTGGGGAGAATTTGGATCTTAAAAAGGAGCTTTCTGGGTGTCGGGACGCTTTCCAAGACTTGGAGGATTCCATTGCTGAGGGAGTGGAGGAGGCGTGGAGGATCTTTAAGGAACAAGTCGGGTTGATTGCTCCCGACCTAGACCTTTCTCCCTTAGATCCTGACAAAATCGTAGTGAATGGCGCAATTGTCTCCCCTCCCTAACCTGAAACTAACTCCGAGTTAAAAACTCGGAGTCTCCTCCTCAGGGAGACGTTCCGAGTTCTTCGGGGGCTCCTTCTGAAGTTCCTGACCAGCCTGCTCCGACTTCTTCTGATGCCGCTCCGACTCATGCTGTTCCGACTCCTGGTGGTGACCTTCCTTCTTCCAATTAAGTTATGTTGGCTATATAGGGGCCGGCCTGTGGGTCCCCTGTTTTTTGAACAATTTTTCTTTATGTTTTTTATTTGCGGTGGTAACTTGCTGACAATTTTGTAGCCTTTTTTGGCTATAAACAAAATTAAAAATACCCTTTTTTGGATAAGGGTTTTAGGTTATCTTTTATGTTGGCCTGTATGCTTTCTGCTTAGGTTTTTTGGAAATCTCTTTTGATCTTTCTTGTTTTTTTTTTCGAAAACCTTTTGTCATTTTGAAAAGGCTTTTATTAGGGCTGACCATCTTTGTTAGCTTGAACTTTTTCCAAAGTTTTGGGACAGTTTCTGCCTATGGTTTTCGATGTAATTTCTTATCTCTTTTTGGGTCGTTCCTTATACTCAATTTTGGATTTTATTGAGTTTTCGTAACTTAGGTTATTTTTGCGATGCATTTCATTTGTCCTCGGTTTCTCGACTTGTAGGTCGACCAATTTCCGAGTTCTTTTATGATCGGCTTATATAACCTCTTTACACCGACTTGTAACTCGTCGTTTTATCCTGACGACCATCTAGGTCGGTTCATGGAATTTTCACGCTTTGTCGAGCTTAAGTCGGCGCATTTCGTAGAAAAAATGAAAAGGAATTTATAAGAGATATTGTAAAAGATCTTTATTCATTTGCAAAGGTACTTTATTGCTACTAAGGGTTTTTGATAATTTGTAGCCCCTTAGCCTCTACTTTGATGCCTCATTAAAAATCCCCCTCTAGGAAAAACCCTTTCTTTTGGGAGAAAACCATGAAGTTGGAAAAAGAGTACATCAGAGAGTAGAGTTCGCTTTTAACTGTAGTACCTTTTCATATTACAAGCATGCCATGACCTAGGTAGCTCGGTGCCGCTTAAGTCGGTCACCTTATAATAACATTTTCCTAAGACCTCACTAATTTTGTATAGTCCTTTCCAATTAGCAGCGAGCTTTCCCTCCCCAGATTTGTTGACTCCAATATCATTTCTAATTAAAACCAGGTCATCTGGGGTGAAACTCCTTCGAATGAATTTTTTGTTGTATCTAGTAGTCATTCTTTGTTTCAATACTGCTTCTCTTATCTGGGCTTGCTCTCGGATCTCAGGGAGCAGCTCAAGTTCCTCTTTGTGCCCCTGTATGTTTCCGACCTCATCATAGAAGATCACCTTTGGACTTTGCTCGCCGATTTCTACTGGTATCATGGCTTCCGCACCATAGGCAAGTCGGAAGGGTGTTTCCCCTGTGGCAGACTGTGGCTTCGTCCGATACGCCCATAATACTTGGGGGAGCTCTTCAGCCCAAGCTCTTTTTGCATCTTGCAACCTTTTCTTCAATCCTGCCAGTATGACTTTGTTGGCTGCTTCGTCTTGTCTATTTGCATGTGGATGTTCTACCCAGGTAAACTGGTGTTTGATCTTTATACTGGCTACCAGGCTTCTGAAGGTTGAGTCGGTGAACTGAGTGCCATTATCCGTGGTGATGGAATGAGGTATCCCATACTTTGTGTTAATGTTTTTGTAGAGGAACTTCTGACTTCTCTGGGTAGTGATGGTAGCTAATGGTTCTGCTTCTATCCACTTTCTGAAGTAGTCTATTCCCACTATTAAGTATTTTACTTGTCCTGGGGCTTGGGGAAAAGGTCCTAACAGATCCATCCCCCATTTTGCGAAAGGCCATGGAGAAGTTATACTTATGAGTTCCTCGGGGGGAGCCACGTGGAAGTTTGCATGCATTTGGCATGGCTGGCACTTCTTCACAAATTATGTGGCATCCTTCTCCAAGGTCGGCCAGTAGAACCCAACTCGGATTACTTTTCTGGCTAGCGACCTAGCACCGAGATTATTTCCGCAGATTTCATTATGAACCTCCTCTAACACTTCGGTTGTCTTTGAGGTCGGGACGCACTTTAGCAGTGGTGTGGATATTCCTCTTTTATAGAGGATATTTTTCACTAGAGTGTAGTGTTGTGCTTCCCTCCGAATCTTCTTGGCCTCTTTTTCCTCTTTGGGGAGGATGTCGAATTTTAGATATTCGACTAAGGGATTCATCCATCCGAGGTTTAATTCGGTGACTTCGAGGACATCTTGTTTGGCCTCTGCTTTAACTATAGAGGGTTCTTGGAGAGTTTCCTGGATCAAGCTTCTATTATTCCCGCCTGGTTTGGTACTTGCTAGCTTGGAGAGGGCGTCTGCTCTGCTGTTAAGATCCCGAGTTATATGTCTGATCTCTGTTTCTGCAAAGCGCCTGAGGTGTTCCAAGGTTTTGTCCAAGTATCTTTTCATATTTGGCTCTTTGGCTTGATACTCTCCATTTATTTGGGAGGTCACTACTTAAGAGTCGCTGAATATCATCACTTTTGTTGCACCGACTTCTTCTGCCAACTTCAATCCTGCGATCAGAACTTCATATTCTGCCTGATTATTGGAAGTTGGGAATTCAAATTTGAGGAAAACCTCTATTTGTGTTCCCCTTCATTGACCAGTATTATGCCTGCACCGCTTCTCGTCTTGTTTGAGGATCCATCCACGTATAGCTCCCATGTGGTGGATTTTTCCTCTTGATCTCCTGCATATTCTGCTATGAAGTCGGTGAGGCATTGAGCTTTAATTGCTGTCCGGGTTTTGTACTTCAGGTCGAACTCGGAGAGCTCTATTGCCCATTGAACCATTCTCCCTGCAACATCCGTCTTTTGGAGGATTTGCTTCATGGATTGGTTCGTTCGAACTTTTATTATGTGAGCTTAGAAGTAAGGCCGTAGTCTTCATGAGGCTATTACTAAGGAGTAGGCGAACTTCTCCAGTTTGTGGTACTTTAGTTTAGGGCCTTGTAGAACTTTGCTGGTGAAGTACACAGGATGCTGCCCGACCTCATCTTCCCGTATTAGAGCTGATGCTACAGCTTTGTTTGCTACGGACAAATATAGGACGAGTTCTTCCCCAACTAAAGGTCGGGTCAGGATTGGAGGTTGGCTTAAAAACCTTTTGAACTCCTGGAATGCTTCTTCGCACTCTGGAGTCCATTCGAACTGGCATCCTTTTCTTAGTAGAGAGAACAGTGGAAGGGATCTTAATGCTGATCCTGCCAGAAATCTGGATAGGGCGGCAAGTCGGCCATTCAATTGTTGGACCTCTCTTAGGCAAGTTGGGCTTTTCATTTCTAGGATGGCTTTGCACTTATCGGGATTTGCTTCGATCCCCCTTTGCGTTAACATAAACCCTAGAAATTTTCCAGCCTCCACCGCGAAAGTGCATTTTGCGGAATTTAGCCTCATCCCATGTAACCTTATGGTGTTGAAAACTTGCGAGAGGTCTGTCAAGAGGCAGGTCTCTTCCTTGGTTTTCACCAGCATGTCGTCTATGTAGACTTCCATTAAGTTCCCGAGATGGGGAGCGAACACCTTATTCATCAGCCTTTGGTATGTGGCCCCAGCATCTTTTTAATCCAAAAGGCATGACCACGTAGCAGTAGTTTGCTCTAGGTGTGATGAATGATGTTTTTTCTTGGTCCGCCTTGTACATTGGGATTTGGTTGTATCCCGAGTAAGCGTCCATAAACGACAAGTATTGATACCCCGAGCTGGAGTCTACTAGAGTATCAATGCTTAGAAGTGGATATGGGTCTTTGGGACACGCCTTATTCAGGTCGGCGTAGTCAACGCACATCCTCCACTCGCCGTTTTGTTTTTTTACTAGTACTACGTTTGTTAGCCATGTCGGATACTTGACCTCCCTGATGAAGCCGGCTTCTAAGAGCGCTTGTACCTGCTCCTCCACCGCTTGAACTCGTTCCATACCGAGCTTGTGCCTTCGCTGCTGTACAGGTCGCGACCCAGGATATACTGAGAGCCTGTGGGACATGAGCTCGCGGTCTATCCTTGGCATGTCGGAGTCTTTCTAGGCAAAGAGGTCGGAATTATCTTGCAAGAGCTTTGTCAACCTCTGCTTTAGGTTTTCCTCTAGGTCGGCTCCTATGTTGGAATTTTTTCCTTCCTCCTCGCCGACCTGTATTTCTTCAGTTTTTTCCACCGGTTGCGGCCGCAACTCTTCTTTGGCTCTGGCTCCGCCGAGCTCTATGGTGTGAACTTCCTTGCCCTTCCCTCTCAAGTTCAGGCTTTTATTGTAGTATTTTCTTGCCAATTTCTGGTCTCCCCGTACTGTTGCTATCCTTGCATATGTTGGAAATTTCATGCAAAGGTGAGGGGTGGACACCACCGCTCTGAGCCGATTTAGGGTAGTTCTACCAATCAAGGCATTATATGCTAACCCGACGTCGATGACTATAAAGTCTATGCTCAGAATTTTGGATTTTTCCCCTTTCCAAAAATCGTGTGGAGGGGTTGGAATCCTAGTGGTTTTATTGGCGTGTCGCCTAACCCGTACAGGGTATCAGGGTAAGCTCTTAACTCCTTTTCGTCCAACCCTAGTTTGTCGAACGCGGGCTTGAAAAGGATGTCGGCTGAACTCCCCTGGTCTACTAGAGTTCTATGGAGATAGGCGTTTGCCAGGATCATGGTTATCACCACTAGATCATCGTGTCCAGAGACTACCCCCTGCCCATCCTCTTTGGTGAATGAGATAGCTGGGAGGTCAGGTGCTTCACTCCCGACCTGGTAAACTTGCTTTAGGTGTCTCTTGCGAGATGACTTGGTGAGTCCCCCTCCCGCAAATCCTCCCGAGATCATATGTATGTGTCTTTCTGGGGTTTGTGGTGGTGGGTCTCTTCTGTCCCCGTCATCTCATTTTCTTTTCCCATGATTGTCTAACCTTTCCATGAGATATCTGTCAAGTCGACCCTCCCTGGCCAACTTTTCTATCACATTTTTAAGGTCGTAGCAATCATTTGTTGAGTGACCATACATCTTATGGTACTCACAGTAATCGCTGCGGTTCCCTCCCTTTTTATTTTTGATGGGCCTAGGGGACGGTAGTCTTTCAGCATTGCAGATTTCTCTGTATATATCCACTATGGAAACTTTTAGAGGAGTATAAGAGTGATATCTCCTCGGTCTATCGAAGCCGACTTCCTCTTTTTTCTTGGGCTCCTTTTCCTTCTCTTTTGATGAGTGAGGGTGCCAGATCGCCAACTCGATTCTCGTAATCTGGCATTCTCCTCCATGTTGATGTATTTTTCGGCTCTCTCTTGTACATCGCTCAAGGAGGCGGGGTGCCTTTTTGATATGGACTAGGAGAAAGGACATTCTCTAAGTCTATTTACTAGTCCCATGATAACTGCCTCTGTGGGCAGGTCTTGAATCTCCAAGCACGCTTTATTGAACCTTTCCATGTAGTCGCGTAAAGGTTCTCCGACCTCCTGTTTTACTCCCAAGAGGCTTGGTGCGTGCTTTACTTTATCCTTCTAGAAGGAGAACCGCATTAAGAACTTCCGCGATAGGTCCTCGAAACTAGTGACCGATCTTGGAGGGAGGCTTTCGAACCACTTCATTGCTGCTTTTGACAAGGTGGTCGGGAAAGCTTTGCAACGAGTAGCATCAGAAGCATCAGCCAGATACATCCGACTTTTGAAGTTGCTTAGGTGATGCTTCGGGTCTGTGGTTCCATCATAGAGGTTCATATCAGGGCTTTTGAAGTTTCTCGGAACTTTTGCCCTCAATATGTGCTCACTGAACGGATCCTCTCCTCCCAAGGGCGACTCTTCACGGTCGCCACGGGAGTTCCGACTTCTAAGGGAGGATTCTAATTTCAAGAGTTTTTCCTCTAACTCTTTTCGTCGCTCTATCTCATTTCTTAGGTTCCTCTCCTCCTCTCGTTGTCTCTCTAATTCCTGTTCCAGCTGTTCCAAACGACCTTGGTGGCCGTGGACCAATCCCATTAGCTCGGCTGCATGGGGTGATCCTTCTTTTCCTGATTCGCGTACCTCCGAAGAGTTTACCTTGGGAATTTTTAACCCTGAGGTACCTTCTCTGTGCTGGTCGTTCGCTCCTTGGTGGAGGGTCATGTCCGCGTCATTATATCTGGTGTTCAGATTTTCTTGTTCTAAATCGGACACCGTATGACCATCCTCTGGTGAATTGTCCGCCATTACTGGTTGATCTCTCGGGTCCCGGCAACGGCGCCAATGTTACGATGGGTAACCGGAGATTAATGGGCTGAACTCGTTAGGTTGGCCCAATCGTTTGAGGAAGGAAGCCTCTGAGTGGATCTACGTCTTCGGGCCTCCGTCCGACTTGTAAGTGAGAGAGAATGGGGGGTGGTACCTGCAAAGACACTCCGATGCCTAAGTTAGCAAGGGTGTAAGCAGGTCTAGAGAGTATTGGGACTTAGTGATACCTGAGGGGTGTCAGTGTATTTATAGTGGTGAGCCAATAACCACCGTTGGAGTAGTTCCACCTTTTAAGGGGGATAACCGTCCCTTTATCTTAGGGAAGTTGGGATATGGCTCCTGGAAGTGGGTTGAGAGATTTTAGGGGCAGTTACTTATTTGAATCAGTGTTATCTGCCAGCTAATCTTCGTCCCCGACTTCTTTAGAGCAAGTCGTGGTAATAACCGACCTCTTGAGGGAAGGTCGGTGCAGAGTGTGGGTCAATCCTTTGGATTGGGCATCTTATTTGTTCCTGGGCCTTGGCGTTGGGTTAGGGTATGAACACCAATATTTAGGAGTGTAGATGCCTCGGACTGGCGCGGACTCGAAGCATTTTGGGACATGTTAGCTCAGACCCAAAGTAGCCCGAGTTTGACTTGGAAAGAGAGAATGAAACTTGGAAGGATACTTAAACCGGGATCGGCCCATAGTTTGGGTCACCTGAATCCTGCTTGGTAAGCATACACTTCTCGAAATTAGGACATGCATTCATGAAGCGCACAATTAAGATCGAAGGCAGCCAGTGAGACTGAGGCACAACCCTAAAGCCTGAACCCTGTCTTCTCTCCTCAGCACGTAGCCACTGAGCCACGCACCCTCGTCCCCTCACGCATGGCGGCAACAGCGCACCCTTTCCCTCTCAACCTTCTCTATGACTCTCACCAGCCACCGTCACCACTCATCAGCCTCAGAATCACCTTGGCCTGCGGAGAAGCTCCTCTATTCGACTGTTTCTCAGTGATGACTAACGACGACTCTCAGTGAAGTGCGACGTTGTTCTACTGCCCTCGATCGGCTTCTTCTTCTCTGCCACCATCAGTCACCCATTAGAAGCCACCATTTATGCTCTGTTAGTCCCGCTATCTCTGCTATGCTCTTTTTTTCAGTCGTCTTTTTCTCTTTTCTTACCTCTGTTCTCTAATTAGGGTTTTGATTATTGAAACTTCTGATTAGAAGTGTTGATTATAATTCTGATTTCTGATTACCAGTGATGGTAGTTTCTTTTTTTTTCTTAAAAAAAATTAATGATGGTATTTTGGTATTCTGATTCTTGTGCTGATTACCAAAAAAATAAACATTGTTGATTATTGTTGAATCTGATGTATTGCCGATTATAATCTAAATTAGAATCTGAAAATATCTGGTGCTGAATATACAAAAAATTAATTAGTTTTGATGGGTCAGCAGTTTTTTATCTGGTATAATTATGGTCCAAATATATATAGGTTTCATCGGATTTAGAGTCGGGCTAGAGTTTAAAAAATATATCCGGTATATATTTAGGGTTGGGTTTGGGCTAACGATGAACCAGGTTCTATTCGATCCATATACACCCCTACCAGTATTCTTGAATAAAAATGTTATTTATATATTAAAAGCAGTCATATTTATGTATAACTATATGTGTTGTTTATTTTTTTTTTTGTATTTTAATATATATTTTATACTAGTGGAGTAGTAGTTAATTTTAGTATATGTGCTTGTTTGGACGCCATTATTTTGATAAAAAAAGATCTTTTTTCAATGAAAAAAGATCTTTTTTTATTTTTTAGCGTGTTTGGCAAATTTCGAATAATAAAAGTAAAAGCACTATAAAAATCAGAAAAATATTTTTTTGAGAAGCTATAATTTACATCTTTTTTTAAAAGATCTTTTTTCATTAAAAAAAGATGTTTTTCATGTAATAAATAAATAAAAAAGTACTTTTATATTGTTATATCCAAATATAATTAATAGATAAAAAAAATCTTTTTGCATGAGATACCCAAACATAAAGTTATTTTTACTTTTCCATAAGATCTTTTAAAAAAAATAACTCAAAAAAAGATTTTTTTTAGAAACTCAAACAAGCGCGTACTAATATGATTGATACTTGACATAGTAAATTAACATAAGTGATAAAATAGATAATAATTAAATTTTATTAAATTAAAATGAGTTTTCTTTTATTTATAAAAACCAATAACTCATAATTTGACTTGCGAAATTTTAACTATCACTGTTACTATTATGACGGATTTTTATTTTATTTTCCATCCTAATTTTTCTTTTAATTTCTTTCGTCTTTACCTAAAATTTGAATTCAATACCACAAGAAAAATGACAGAAAAGAAAATGACTTTTAAATAAAAGGCTTAAAGAAAAGAAAAGAAAAGAAAAGAAAAGAAGAAGAAGGAAAGAAGGCTTTCAGGGGAAGGAGAGAAGAAAAAAAAAAAAGAAGAGAAAAAAAAAATGGAAAAATTAAAAGACAGATGACTGAAATGAGAAATGCTTCCCCAAATTCAAACACAGCGCAAAACCCTCCTATAGTTTTCATTTTCTCTCTCCTCAACTCGGTCCCACTCAGTGAACTCGCTCCATGACTCGTCGCCCGCGATCATCGTCTTCTTCCGCAGCTTCAAGCAGCAAATTCGATGTGTTCGAGTTCGGCGGAGATGACGAGCACGTCGAGAATGCTTCTAGCCGCATCCTCAGCAAGTTCTCGAACCCTAGAGACACTCGTTCTCGCGATCGCACTTCCCCCCTTACCAAATACAATTTCCTCCAAGCCTGTGAGTCTCACTCACTCTTCCTCGTTTCACTGTCCAGTGTTATTCTTAACCTTCTTGTTATGTGATTTCCGGTTCCATGCAGTTGCGCGTGGTTCCAAATTTCCGCCATCCAGAGACGTCGCCGTTGATCCCATTGTGTTGTCTGAATCCGACGATGAAGCCAAATGCTCCACGGAGAAGCCTCGCTTCAAGCCGTTACAGGAGGTTGATGATGATGGTGATGATGATCGACGCACGTGCGCTAATTCGTGTTCAAGTGACGTGGCGCTGCGAGACTCTGCAGATGATGAAGTTATCCCTGGCTTTGCTAGCGTTGTGGATTGCTGCACTGACTCGAAAGTAATCACTTAAATTGTTCGTATCCCTTTTCATGAGAATCGTTTATGTGTGTTTTGTGATGGTTTATTTGATCGTGTTTCAGAATCATTCACTTGGCGTCAATTTAGAGGAGGATGATGATGACGGCAGTCAAATAAGTTCTTCTTCTTCAAGTGGAAATTCTTCAGAAGATGAGGGTAACTTTTGCTTTCTTAGGGTCACTGGTTGTCGCAATTTTGGTTCTGGTTTGCTCCGTTTTCTGATTATTTGACTTTATTCTTGTGATTTCAGTTTCCTTAGAGGACAAGGTAGTGGGGTATGGTGCTGCCGATTGTGAAATTGTAAGTGTGTTCTTCACTTGTGTAATTGATTGCTTCATTAATCAAAATGTCAGGTTCAGAAGGAGAAATAAAGATTAAAATTTGCTCTCATTTCTTCACCTCTCTTCCTTTAGAGGATAAAAATGAAACAATGGGAGTATGTTAGTAACTAGTAGTCTTAAGCCTTAAACAATAGGAGTTGGGAAAACAACACTTTAGTTTTCTAGAAGAATTGAAGGGTTAAAAAAAGGATATGGGATTGATGTTAGGAATGATATCGTTGGTCTTAATATTAATGGAAGTGAATTCTCTCAATTGCAAAATCCTCTGGACCTTGTCAAGTATGGATTATTACCCTTGAAGATAGTATTTCCTGAAATTATATTGAAAGCCAGAATCTCTTGGTTTTTACCCTTTAGGAGCGCTAACACTACAATACCTATGGTTAGCTTACTTATGCTAATTTAGCCAACTCAGACTTCCTGGCAAAAGTAATGTGTCCTGAACTGGAAATATTTTTTATTTAATTGTATCTGCTTCAAAGTGAAATATTATATGCTTAATCTTGTTCTTCATGGTATTTTATGTTGATTTCTTGTTTTTGTTTAGTGTTTGTTAGAATTAGGTATCTCGGGTTAATGGTTGCATTTTATGTGCAGGATGGCATCAAAGAGGTGGTTAATGTCTCTCCTGATTTTATTCTTTATGAAGATTTATACTCCACCGGTTCCCAGATAATATTCTCGAGTAGCTACATAAAACTTAGATGCTCTACAATCAATGGAACTGGGGGAACTTTTAAAATGGAGTGGGCAACAGAGGATATTATGAAAATTGAATCATGTTGGGTTGGAAAGGTAAGTTACATACTTACATTGATTATTTTTCGCTTAATCTCTGGCAAATTGATCATGTTGTATTCTGTGTAGGTTGAAACAGTCATGATCAAGCTTCTCCTTAAATCGAAAAATTCTAGTGAAGCTGGAAACACAGATCAAAATCCAGGTATCACTATTTTGTAATCAGTTATTTGGCTATTATTTGCAATAATGTCAACAAAAAATTGATGAACAGTATTTTCTGTATTCTTTAGTGAATATTGCTTTTTCTTAGGTTAAATCTTTGCTGATCTAACCTTTAAGCAAGTTATTAGATGATTTGGTCTTTCAGAAGTTTGTTATCTTTGAAGGTTTGGATTTTTTAGTGAATTTAGCCTTTGGTTCCAGGTTTTTCAAGGCCATAGTGCACACAGATGTTTCTTGGATACAAGCTTTTAGAGGTTAAATTCCTTGAGGTTGGATGATATTGTCGTCCAAAAATAGTCTACCCAGTTTTTGTTTTAAACTCCATCTTTTAAAAATGGCTGTAGTAGCTTGCTCCTACCAACCATATCATGGGGTGGTTTGACGCACTTGTCATTTAAAGTAATTTTTACGAGAAGGCGGGAAAACAAATAATGAGGACATGGGAGGGGAAGAAGCCACATGGAAAAAACAAATTGTATAATGTTTCACATTACACATGTACCACAACCCTCAAGAAATCCATGAAGAGAAACAAGAGATAGATCTGTTTTATTTGGTTATGTAAGCCATAAAGCATCCTTATTTGAAAAGAATATGTAACTTTACTGAGGATGTTTACTCCATATATCTCTTTGACTTAATGACTTCAAAACCTTAAGCTGCTAATTGCAATTGCCTTGGTGACTAATGAGCAAAATATATGACCAGTCTCAGTGGATGCTTATTGTATTTGATGTTTTATTTTCTACTAGAACCTTTCATATTCAGGAAAAGAAAATTGATGGAATATTTGCTGATTTTAGGGAGTTTTTTGACATAATTATCTTTTAATAATGCAGACAGTCATACCTATATATATTATTCTTAACGTCCATGATCTTCCCTACAATTCATGCAGGGGTCAAACTGTTGAAATTTGCTGTTTATGATCCATCTTGGGCCAAGATAGAACAGTCTATCAAATTACTAGATACAAGATATATGGATTTATGGAGTACTACTTTTGAGTAAGTTTGTTGCGTTACCCTTGAGGAGAAGTTTGCTGTTCATTAGTGCAGTGTTGTTTGCTTTTACAGTCCTATCTATATATTTGTCTGGATAGAAGAAAGTATGCAAATTCTCCTGTTATCTCTAACGAAGGAAATGAAAATAAAATCTGCAAGTGTTGCTACATCATACTTTCTTCCCGTACCAATGTATGATTAAACAGGACAGTCATTTTCAAGTGAGGTGGATTTCATGGATTTTCATGCATGTCTCTTTCATGTGTCTCATACCATGGAGTTCTAATTTTTTGCCATGACAAGATGAATTTAGTTTTAGCTTTAGTTTTTTCTGTGTTTATGTTCTGACACCCCCCCCTCCCCTTCTTAACCTCCCCAACACACACACACACACATTCTTCTTTGAAAAATTTTATTATTTTTGTTTGTTTTGCCTTTGATACACAAGTTTGTATTATATTTTGTTTCCATGCAGCAATGATATAGATAACAATGAAAATACTTCATTGGGGCAGGATAGCTTTTTCCCCCAGAAGCATTATTTTCCCAAGTAAGTCAAATAGACATTTGCCCTACATCTTGTGATTTCAGTTGACGTATGCTTGATAGTATTTGAGTCTCTTCATTCACGTCTAAAGAGTTCAATCCTTGTTGCCATGTGCATGACCCCAATGGCTAATTATTTCCTTGAATGGGATTTGAGAGATATAGGCATATGGCTATTATGGAGCATGCATTAATTGTTAATCACTTTTAGGTTGCGTTCTAAGCCTGATTTAGCATATCACTACATGAAGCATGGTCTGAGATTTAAAATCTTGACTTGCATTTATTTTTGTTTGCTTTTTTCGGCAATGGTGATGATGATTTTTTAGAGCAATGACTTGACTTTTACTGTAATATCACTGCAGTTTTGAAGAGGCTTTTGATGAAGTTATTTTTCCAAAGGGGGAACCTGATGCTGTTTCTATTAGTAAGAGAGATGTCGAGCTTTTACAGCCAGAGACATTCATTAATGATACTATCATTGACTTTTATATTAAGTAAGCATGATAACAGATATTGTAACTGTTGCTATAATTTTAATGACTATGTACTGCTTGTATTATTCAGAAATTGGTTTTCTCCCCCTCTCTCTGTCATTTGTACATGCATATGTGTTATCTCTGTATCTCATAGGTTACCCAGGGAAGTAAGGAGGCCAAATCTTTGTAAGAGTGAGCAATATGTATGCCCATGTTGTAATTCTTACACCTTCAATAATAGATTTTCAGACAAGCAAAGTTTGGTTTGATAGGTTAAGACATTTGGCCTCTATTTCATGTGAAACTCATGTATAGTGACTCCTCTGTTTTACCACCTTCAATAATGATTTTTACATCTTATTATGAACAGTATTTCATCATAATTACCTGATGAACTGGCATTTGTTTAATATTCTTTAGGTATTTGAAAAATAAAATGCCTCCCGATGAACAAGACAGGTTTCACTTTTTCAATAGCTTCTTCTTTCGGAAGCTTGCTGATTTAGACAGAGATCCATCAAGTGCTTGTGATGGTAAAGCAGCATTTCAACGCGTTCGCAAATGGACAAGGAAACTGAACCTTTTTGAGAAGGATTATATCTTTATTCCTGTTAACTACAGGTGAGAGGCTTATAGATGTGCCTTGCTTGCCCTTTTGGAATTTGCTGCATCCTTATAAGAATTACTCGTGTCTTGATGACAGTCTTCACTGGAGTTTGATTGTCATTTGTCATCCTGGTGAAGTGATAAGCTTCAAAGGCAAGATATCTTATCTTTGAGTGTTTGTTCTTTGTTTTCTTTGGATATCATTCATTTTATTTACTTTCTTGCAGATGAAGATATAAAAGAATCTTCCAAAGTACCTTGTATTTTGCACATGGATTCCCTGAAAGGAAGTCATAAGGGTCTGAAGAATGTTTTCCAAAGGTAACATGTTGAGAACGGAATCAATGTATACTTCTGTTTTCTAATTTTTGGCTGCTTTCTGAAGTTGCTTTTAAAATTTTTCAAATTTCCGGTAGAAATCAATATATTGGGGGATGTGGTCAAGGAATGGATGCTCTTTTTTTTGGGATAAATCATGTAATGGACCCTTAAATATCAGTGAAAAATATACTTTTATGGAAATCAGACTGATCTAGAAATTAGGATAGCTTCAAGGTGAGTTACACCTTGGTATAAATCATTTCCAGTATATTTACACCAACTGTATGACAAAATTGTGGAAGACCTATCTAAGAGAAATTTCCATTAGTGGAAAGGAAACTAAATCAGTTCCAATTTTATTTTATTTCATTTCACAGAAGGAGAAAAAAATGCAGAAGTGGGGTCTGTATCAAACAATCACCAAATAGATTTAGTTGAAAGGAAATCAAGTGAAAACTTGCATAGTAGATATCTCATTCTTCTATTGCAGCCTAAATCCCTAATTCTGGCAGTGTTTTATTTGTTGTGTAATGGCAGTTACCTTGGTGAAGAATGGAAAGAAAGGCACCATGATGTGGAGGATGAAGTTTTCTCAAAATTTTTGCAGATGCGATTTGTCTCACTAGAGGTATTCTCTCTTCCTATCACTTGTATATGGAGTACAATGCAGCTCCAGTTTGACTTATGTTTTTCTTTTCAATTTAATTTCAGTTGCCTCAGCAGGAAAATTGTTATGACTGTGGTATCTTTCTCCTCCATTATGTGGAATGTTTTCTCTCAGAGGCTCCGGTCAACTTCAACCCATTTAAGACTACAAAGATCTCCAACTTTGTGAGTTACTTCCCATTTATGAGTTGCTAATTTTTAATGGTTTGGACATTCTGACTTGTACTCAGTTAAATTCTGCTTTCCATTTTCAGTTGACGAGTAATTGGTTCCCTCCAATGGAGGCATCTCTGAAACGATCTTATATACATAATTTGATTCATGATATTTTTTATGATAATTTGTTGAAATCGCCTCCTGATGATTGCCTTGACAAAGCTCTGCCTGAAGTTCCTGGCATTGCCGACCACAAAGAAGCAGGTTCCCCCCTGGGGAACTGTTGTCTACCTATTTGGCATGCAAGAAGTCCTTCAGTTTCCCGTCCCGGACCTGTGACTGAGATTCAGTCCCCAGAACCTGGACTTGGACTTGCTTTCGAGGACTCACGAGGGCGAGTTCTGAATTCAAATTTTCCTAGTTGTCTGCAGATGTCACCTTGTCGGGGAGGCTTCTTGTCACCAATAGAGGTAAAATATTATTTTTTGCTGAGTTGATTACAGCAATTATTTTATAGGCCAAATCTGTGGGCCTGCCTTAAATGCATATCTGGGATCTTGGTCTTGTTTAATATTTCTATATGCTTTCACATCGAGAAAAGCAAGTGGATAACTGGAAATCAAACTGCATCCTACAAGTATCTCACATTTCTTCTAATCAGTCTCGAAAATAGTGTCAGGAAACAAAAATTGCATTTTGTGTTACAAAGCTCTTAACTTTAGGAATTGCATTTATATGAAGATTTATATGAAGCTGTAGATGTTCATTAAATACCTTGATCATTTCCATACTGATAAATCCTTGAATTGTGTTATTCGCATAAAGAATTCAACAATACTTTTCAAAGCATCCTTCTGTAGAAAGTTGCTATTGGATTGGTTAGTCCAACTGCCTAGCATGAAACTGAAGAAAATAAAATACTAAATTAGGTGATAAAGAATTATAGATATAAAATAATCTGCTTGGGGTGGTAAAGTTATGAGGAAATCAATAAGCCACTTAAAGCAACTAGTGATGAGGCTTTCCTGTGTCACGTTTCTGGGCCTAATAAAGAACGTCACATGTCTTTCCTTGATGCAGGAAACTGGAGAATCTGTGGAGGAAACTACTACATTAGACGGAGAAGATTCTGTGGCTGCCATATTGACACCTGATCTCCCATCCACGTCATACATCAGCAAAGATAATAAAGTACTAGGAACAACATTGCAGGGGCTCTCTGTGGATTTGATGGAAGATGTTGGAGGTCATACATCTCATGCATTCTGCTGTAACACATTGGAGACGGGATCGTATGAAGACCAGCCTCGGAGGGAAATTGAAGGGCATAATGTTCCATGCAACACCGATGCAATCGAGTACTTATCAACCTCTAGTGAGGAAATGGAAGATCTTTTTGTCCAGGATTCTCAAGAAGAAAATGAAGGGGATGATGCCAATGAGAGAGTGAAATATTGTACAAAATTACGGGGGAATATGAATTCAGTAATTCGTCAAATTTTACTTCCAGGGAAGAGAACGAGTCTTGCAGATGATACTCTGGGTAGTGAAAAATTGGTGCTTGACGCTGATTCCGATGAACAAGATGCCAAAAGGCAGAAGGTAGTCATGAATGTGCGTGATCAAAGACGAAGGTTCACAAGAAGCATGTCAAAAAAAGCACGTGTGATATCCTGTGAATAGTGATAGTAGCATCAGGATGGTTATGGGCAAGCATTCATATTTGAAAGCAGTAGAGAAATGGGGTAGAGCTTTTGTCGTATATAAATTACATTATGGAAAAGTAAGTTTATTTCCATAAACTCCCCCAGGTCGCCTCATGTTTTCGTGCAGGTTGCTTCTCTATTTTGGGAGGGTTAGCTTTGAGTCTGTGACAGTCCAGCCACTCAGAAGAAACTGTAAATAATAGTAGTATTGTTGTTTTTGGGTGACTAATAATAGTATTCTATGTGTAAATATCGATCTCCTTATATAGAACATAAAAATAACTTTGGGCAAGTCTTGATTTAAGGCTAAGTAATTAGAGTTTCAAGTGTTCTGATATATTTTTTTTTGAACAAGCGAGCTTAATACAATAAAGGGGAACGATAGAGTTTTAAACAAAGTCGGAAACACTAATATCCAACTAAATAAAATCTGAAAACAAACCTTAGTGTTATCTCCGACATTGTCATCAATAACAAAAGAGATCCAAAATACACCATTTTTTATAATTGGTCAAAGATTTGTGAAATACCTTTTCTACTCTGGCCTTGTTATTATCAAAGATATGTCCGTTCCTCTCTAGCCAAACATTCCAAATAACTGCAAAGAAACATATGAACCATTTGTTTTGTTCATCTTTCCTGTTGACGACTCCTGTCCAATTCTCAAACTGTTCTTTCAGTGAACTCGGAATAGACCAGAGTCTTTCAAAGTCGGATAGCCATTTACACTACACCTGCAAAGTAAACTCACAACCAAGAAACAAGTGGAAGATATGTTCAATATCTTTTTTACACAATACACACGTTATCACCGTGGCTAATAATTCCTAACCTATGCAATCTTTCTTTGGTATTTACCCTTCCTATCAAAACAAACCAGACAAATAACTCCACCCGTGGCGGAACCAAACCTTTTCATAATGTTTTGGTAAAACTATAGCTGGTAATATCCTCCGGAAGTGTTTCTAACTGCATCACCTGCACAAAAGAGTTAGTTGAAAAAATATCTTCTTTGTCAAAGTTCCATATAACTCTATCTTGCGTATCACATGCTATCTTTACAGGTCTTAAAGTCTCATGCAATTGATCGACTAATTCCAACTCCTATTGGAATAAATTCTGTCTCCACTGGAAGTTCAAAATCCACTCTAACTCGTCCCAAAACCCACAATCCTTTATGACAGATCCTCTTTGGTTTGAAATAGAGAAAAGCCTTGGAAAACTCATCTTTAGCGAACCACTTTGTAGCCAAATATCTTCCTAGAACCGGGTCCTCCTTCTATCGCCCACCTCCATAGACAACCCAGCAATCATTTTATCTCTCACATTACGATCTTTGAACTGCAACTGACATATATCCTTCCATGGAATAGCATCACATTGGGGTTCAAGTTATGACAAGACCATACAACCTTCTTCCATAATGGACACTCCTCTTTTGAGAAACGCCACCACCACTTGAAGAGGAGGGCTGTGTTCCTAACCACGGCATCACCCACCCCTAATCCACCTAACTTTTTAGGAGCCTGATCACTTCCCATTTAACCAATGCCAAACCATTCCTACCTTCCTCCTTGCTCCATAGAAATTTTCTTTGCAACGAAATCAACTGTTCTGCCACTGCCTTTGCCATCTTATACAGGCTCAAATAGTATACCAGCAAGCTATTCAGTATAGATTTAATAAGGACTAACTTATCCGCTTTATTGAGTACTTTTGCCTTCCACAAGCTAAGCTTCTCCTCCACTTTATCAATTATCGGTCTCCAAGTGCTGACCCGCCTTGGGTTTGCTCCTAAAGAACTACCAAGATATCCGACTGAAAGGTTAGCCTCCTTATATCCCAATAAGCTGCACATACTGTAGGTCCACGGCTGTTCACAATTGATTGGGACCAAACTAGACTTATCGAAGTTGATACTTAACCCCGACATCACCTCAAAACACCTTAGAAACCTGGCATAGTTTCTGATGGTCTCATCCTTTGGTGGGCAGAACAATATAGTGTCATCTGCAAACTGGAGATGTGATAACTCTATATTATCCTTACCAACCAGCAAAGGTGAAATTCGTCTGTTTCTGATTGCCTCCCCTACTATCCCAAGCCACCTCTCTAACCTCCTCCATTGTCGGCCTTATCTCCAATGCTGCAAACTCTTCTTCATCAATCCGATTTACCAATCCATCCCTAAATCCCACAACCGGCGCTCTCTCCTGACGATACAAATCCTTATAGAACTCTCTGATAGCAATCTTGATCTGAGCTTGATTTCTTATCAACCTACCATTAATTACCAATGCATCAATTCTATTATTCCTCCTTCTTGTCGACGCCATGTTATGGAAGTATCTAGGGTTTTTATCCATATCCTTCGCATGCCTGGATCGCGACATTTGTTTTCAGTGTATTTCTTTTCTCATATACCACCGCTTGCAACAGTTTACCAGAGCCTTTCTTCTAGTCTCCATTGTACCATCATAAACTCCATTGCCAACCATCTCATCTAACTTCTTTATCTCCTTCTCAAAGCATTGAATTTTGTTGCCCATGTCACCAAAATTGTTTTTATGCCATCTCTCCAAAGGCAACATTAAAGCCTTCAGCTTCTCTGTGAACTGCAACTTGCCAAGATTCCTCCATTCCTCCCTAATCATTCTTAAGAAACCTTCATGTGTAAACCAAGAATCTAAGCTTCGGAAAGGTCGTGGACCACCTCTGAATTTGGAATCCTCAACTATAATCAGGCAGTGATCTGACAAAACCTCTCGGTCCACCTTTTAATCGAATTTTCGGAAACTCTTCAAGCCATTCTACACTCAATAGAACTCTATCAATACGACTGCAGGAGTGGCCTCTGAACCATGTAAATTTTTTATCATTCAACGGTAAGTCCTGAACTCTTTTGCTGACGCTGTTAACCTGTCCTGACATTTCCTCTCTTCAACCTGTATAACATCATTAAAGTCTCCCATGTAGCATATCGGACCTTGACATAACCCAGCTATAAAGTTCAGTTCTTTCCACACAGTCAGTTTCTCTATCCTAGTATGAGCACCATATACTAAACAGAACACACAATTGAACTCATTTTTTAAAAGCACTCCTTCAACACATAATCATCTCTCCCTTTTGTAACAATTATTCATTTTAAACAGTATGTCATCCCACATTAACAATAGTCCCTTGGATGTGCCTTCCGACCCTACAAACTCCCACCCTACAGCATCGCTCTCCCAAATACGTACTATATCAAACTTAGTTATAACTTGCATCTTAGTTTCAACCAAACCTAGCATATTCACTTTTTGTTTCTTTTTTAGTTCTTTCACCATACTCAATTTTTCTACACCCCATAACCCCCTAATATTCCAAGAGCTAAAAATTATTTTAAAATTTTTTTACACACCTTTTTGAAATTTTTGGGTCTGCATCTCCTTGCCTTTTCTTTCTGCTTCACTAATCTCCTCTTTTGAGCTAGTGCTTCATTCTGTTCATGAAGAATTACCATTATATCATCTTCATCGTTGTACTGCACGACTCCTGATTCAACGGCCAACTCCCACACGCCCTCCTATTTTCCAGCATCTGCTCCTCCCGTTCCAAAGCCTTTCCATCACTGTTTTTCAGAATTCCTACGCTAATGTCCACGACAAACCCAGTTCTGACACTGCCTCCATTAAGCACAGCACCATTCAAGGTTAAACAATCTTCAATAGCGTCTTCTCCATCTCTAACCAGACCAACTTGCAAGCCCGCAACATTTTTCCCAAGCACTAAACAACTCACCACCGCATCTTTGTCGAACTCACCGTCCATGGAGGAACGCAGCCCCGCCATCGCCGGCCTTGAGCGGTACCCAGGGGATGACACAGACTCCATAGCAGGGTGTCCCAGCGGTTGCAGCTCGCTCCCAGCATCCACCGCTGCAGGCCCGACGGCCCCCTCACCTCCACCAACCCATCTCTACTCACCGGCTTGAAGCTCTCCCATGCTGCGTCGAATAGTTGCGCCGTCCAAAAGAGAGATCTCCCCTTCAATCTGCTGTTGGACCGCGGTGCATAACCCAGGATGTGGAGCGGCTTCAACCCGGTCAACCCTTGCCCAACCCGGACTCACTAGCTCCCCTCCTCCAGCAGCATCAGCGTGCACTAGGCTTTCAATTAAGGAAATGAGGCCCAAACTCCCTCCTTTGCCACAATTGTTACAAAAATCATTATTGGGCCTACTAAGGAGCCTGTTTTTTGTTTCTTTTTTCTCCAAGAAAATCTTTTCTTCAGCCCATCAGTATCATAATCACAGCTAATTGTTTTTTCTTATTCAACATCATTAATAATCAAATCATTATATCCCATAAAATCATCACTTCCCTCTAAATCAGGATCAACCGTTTCCCTTGCTACACAAATTTGAATTGAATTGTAATTACTCAATCCATTCAAAATATTCTCTGGAATTACTACTCTACCCTTATCCGTTTCTTCCTCCCTTGGCACTGCCATCACCAATTCAACCACCGGATCCATGCTTTCCACCGACGCTATGGCGCTCAAACTACTTGCAACCCTCTCGCATGCTTTCAGGAGACAAGGATGACCTACCTCTTCAAGCTTGCACTCCACTCCATAACTCTCATGAACAACCTCTTTAACCAAGACATCGAATCCGCTAGCAACAGTTGTGACGTGAATCCACTTGTTAATGATGTCCATGAAACAAGTATCAATTTGCACCTGTCCTACACTGAATGAGAGGCATGATTCCGTGGCTTTGTCACACCCGATAACTTCTTCTCATTGGCTTCCTATTATTTTGAACGTCTCTGTTGACCACGTATGCAAAGGAACACCAAAGCACTCTAACCATACCCTTCGAGTTTCATTATGCTCCTCCTCATCCCATCTCCATACACTATGGAAAAATTGCAACTGGTTGTTCATTTTGAACGTGTAAACTTCTTCTGCACTCAAGACACTATCAAAAGTCAGGAGTGCTTTGTACGCTCCTAATTTTCATACTTGCACAACTTGAGGCAAATTCTTCCCAATCATGGACTTCAAAGAATTAAAGTCAATAGCCTTTGTTGTCCCGCCTATTAGACTCCTCTGTAATCATTCCAGATTTTCTTGTCACCGGAATTTTCATCGTCTTTGTCCACCCATTGCCATGTGGATCTTCTTTTTTTTTTTTTCCATTCTTCCTCATCTCTTTCACATTCTTCTATGAAAACCTTCGGCTTTCCTCATGTTGAGGTTGAAACTTAACAATATACTGGACGTCACCCGCCTCATTATGTCTCTTCCTATTCTCCACTTCATTTGTACGTCGATACCTAACTTCTCCTACTGAAACAACCTTTGCTTGTAATCTCATTCTATTCATCTTCGTAATAGCCTTCATAGCGCCATTCTTCGTTGTATAATGGATGAATGTAAAAATATATATATTACTTTTTTTGTTTCGTGAGAGATAGATATCATTTATACATACAATCCAGTTGAACAAGTGGTACAACTCCCTCTTTGATATATTTTTAGAAAGATGATCTACAAAAATAGAAAAAAATTCGTTTTCCAAACGACATTACTCTTCTCGATTCCAAATCTTCGAATTTCTACTAAAATGCCTAGTTCTATCCCTCCCAGTATTTTTCACCTCTTCTCGCTCTCTCTCATAGTAACACTCTCAAACTAAAATAACATGATTAAATGTTCTATATTTTAATTTTTTTCTGTGATTTTTTTTGTTTCAACAAGCATTTAGAGGGGGATTTTTTTAGAGATGGAATATCAGTGGCAAGTGGTGTGTTTTTTTTATGGATGCTATTTTTTTTTTTGTTATGAAATCTCACCTTTGAATTTGAGAGATTATAAAATTAAAGGAATCTGTTTCTGAAATTGTTACACAAATTAAACTTTTTGTTTTGGGTTGAAATTTAGTAGAATACAATTTTAAGAATCAGATCTACATATTTAAAAAATAAAATAAAAACACCAACTCTCTACATTATTGTGACCATCCACATAAAGAAAAAACATATTAACTCTCTGTATTATTTAAAAACACCACCACAATCTCAATAATAAAAATAGGAAGAATGGACAAAAGTACACTTGAAAATTCACATGCTAAATATAATTATACTTTAATCATTTAATGAGTCACGTGTGCACGCTATTTATACACTCTGGCGGATACAGTATTTTTTGTGTTTTTTTTTTAAGGAAGAAGGAACAAAAATACACCTGAAAGTTTACACGTTGGACACAATTATACTTCAATCATTTAACGACACCACATGCCGATGGTCAAAAGAGTAAATGTATCCACCGAAATGTATAAATAGTGTGCATGCGTGACTCATTAGCGTGTGAACTTTCAAGTATACTTTTGTCCTTTTTTCCTAAATAAAAAGTTCGTAGTGGCCGTATAGTAGGGGTGGCAATGGGTAGGGTAGGGTAGGGTTTGGATCCAACCCTAACTCTACCCGCAAGTTGAGATTTTTATATAAACTCAACTCTACCCTACCCGCGGGTTGAGAATATCCTAACCCTAATCCTACCTGCTCTTAACCCGCGGGTACCCGATCCTACCCGCAGATTACAAAAAATATACAACATTATTATATAACTTGATGATAATTTAAAATAGAACTGATTTTTATGTAAAAAAAAATATTAAATTATCAATTAATGATTTTTTTTTAGTGGCTAAGGATCTTTTGCATTTAGTGAGAAGTTTTTGATTCAACATTCACTTAAAACATATTTTTATATAAGTATATAATATAAACATGGGAGTGGATCCTCTCCAATGAGAAAAAATTGGATGGTATCCAGTGTTCAATCTAACCATTTATTGCTCTTTCTCTCTTATTTATTTCTGGTCCCATTCATAAAATTAAAGGTGAAAGATTATACTGTATTATATCAATTGTTAAAAGAACTTGAGAAAATTCTTTTCCCACTTATATAGAGTGCGGGTTGGTTGGGTAAGGTTAAAGCTCAACCCGCATCTTACCCGACCCGCACGAGAACCCTACCCGTACCGTACTCTATTCACTGCGGATCGAGTTGGCAACCCTACCCGAGCGGGTGAGATCGAGTTGGATACCCGTGGATAGGGTACATGTTGCCACCCCTACTGTATAGGGAATATTTGTAGCTTCCGGTTGGCGGGGGAGAGAGAGAGAGATGGGGGATGTGGAGAAGGTGAAGGAGGAGGCTGTGCAGATATTGGGAGCGTCAGAGGTTTTACCTAAACTGGTGGTTTTCGATCTCGATTACACTCTCTGGCCTTTCTACTGGTACCTACCTACTCACTGCACCCACCCTTGTTATTTCTACCCTAACTCCCATCATTGATTGATTTTCATTTTCAGTGAGTGCCGGTCGAAGCGCGAGATGCCTTCTCTGTATCCTCATGCCACTGGCATCTTGCTCGCTCTCAAACAAAAAGGCATCCATCTTGCCATTGCTTCTAGATCCCCCACTCCTCACATCGCTTCTTCTTTCCTTAACAAACTCAACCTTAATTCCATCTTTGTTGCCCAGGTCCCTTCTCTCTCTTTCTCTCTCTTTTCCATTCATTACATGCGTCCTTCTATTCAATTCTTGTTATCTTCTTTTTTATTGTTCAGGAGATATTTTCAAGTTGGACACACAAAACAGATCATTTCCAGAAAATTCATTCCACAACTGGGGTTCCCTTCAACTCTATGCTCTTTTTTGATGATGAGAATAGGAACATCCAAGCGGTAATCAAATAAAAACCATGTTATTATTGTTTCTGAAAATTTTCCAGCTGAGTTGTAAGAGTGGTATGATTGGGATCATAGGTATCAAAGATGGGAGTGACAAGCGTCTTGGTTGGGAATGGGGTCAACCTTGGAGCACTAAGAGAAGGGCTTACAAGATTCTCTCAAAACTGGAATGCATCTCAGAAGAACAAGCAGAGATGGTTGGACAAGTACTCTAAGAAGCCAGATACTTCCAACAGTTCAAATCTCCCATAATTCATAAAACCCAAATATGTTGTATCAATCACTCCCAATCTAGGAAGTACTTTTAATGGTGAAATTTAGATTTTAGTATCTGCAAACAGAAATGTCCTATATTGTTGATGAAATAGAATAAACTGAAGTTGTGTGGATTGAACCCCCTCTATGAAAAAAGGGTGAAATATTTTCAACAGCGCAATTAAATTGATGAAAATGCAGGTGATTTGTGTTAGGTAACATTGGATGTAATGCAACTTATGCTTAAATTCTCAATAAAAATCGATGATTTCTTTAATATAATAAGTACAACAGAAGGTTTATCCATACATGCACAGCTTTCACCACTTAGCTGATATACTACATCTGGAAAATAATGAAACAGCTGAAAACATGTGAAATAATAAAAAGAAAATCATATGCAGCTCAGAACATGTGTTATAACTTGTGAGCTTCATGCGCCATAGCTACCTGACTACACCTATTGCATCTTTCAGCAAAAGAGTTTTGTTTTGCAGACCATTTGACTACATGTGCACTTGAAGCCAATATAGAACTAAACATGCAAAATGTGAAGAGGAAGTTAGTCCTTATGGCATGTCTTAAGCAAGAAAACAAGTTACTTTTCTGGTTACACATGCCAACTGTTAACCTCTCTCAGTGGCGATCGTCCATCTAAATTTTCTTCAACTCTTTTAGTTCTGAGAGGAAAATGAAAACCATTTGCTTTATCAGAATCGTGCAGCTTGTCGCACAGTACCGAGTCCATGCCTGTTTCATTTTCATCTATGGAGGTGCTCAGTATATTTCCCAACTTCTCCATCAAGTGCATATCCTCACTAGACATCTCTCCAATCCTATCACAGACATCTTCAATATATAGCAACATACTGTCCCTTTCTGTTGTTAATTTCATGATTTCTTGGAGCAAATTTTCTCTCTCAAACTTGAGCTTTGTAATTATACCTTCCATGCTGTGCTGTTTATCAGACAATCTTTCAGTTTCCAACTTCATGACTTCAAGAGACGCTTGAAGCTGCTTTGAATCTTGCTTTAAACATAAGAATGATTGTTCAGTGCGCACAGAGTTCTCGAGCAAATTGGTCATTTCCAACTCTGATTTTACTATTTTCATGTTCTTCTCTTCAATTTCCTGTTTTGCCAGGGATTCTGCTTCCTTTAAGGCCTCATGAAGCACACTGACCTCAACCGAATTTTCCACCTGTTCCAAGAAAGCCAAGCACGCTGCACTTAACAAATCTTGCTCCATTGCTGAAGCTAGTTCCTGAAAGTGGTTGATAGTTTGATCCTTCTTGGCTATAATGTTCAAAAGTATCTTTTTCTCTTGCTCTAGGGCATTTTCAGCAGCTAGTTGTGCAACAATTGCATCTTCTATTTCTTTTCTCAATGATTCTTGCTTCAAGCAAGCAAAGGCTATATCTTTTTGAAGATTATTTATGCAACAATCTCTCTCTTCTGAAATTTGGACTAGTTCCTTCTTCTCTTGCTTACATCTTTCTGCTTCCTCCGTTATCTCTGCATATTGCTTTTCCAATAAAGCTATCTGTTGCTGAAGATCTTCAGTTTTCCTCTCCTGATCCTTGACAATGCGGATAAGGTTTCCATTTTCATGCTTAAGGAGTTCTTCATTCTCAGCTTGTGAAAGAAGGGAAGCTTCCATCTTTTCACAAGTTGCCTGAATTTCTTTGAAAGAAATGTCAAGGGCTTCGGCAGTTGACTTCCAATTCTGTAATTCACAATCTAATCGGGAGATCTCATCATTTTTATTGGCCACTTCAAGTTTCAGCATTTCTAGAGCCTCAAATGCAACACCCTTTTCATATTTTAGGGTGTTTTCCACCTGCAAGAGTTGCTCTTTCAAAACAAGCTGGCCTTCAGATGATTCGTCTAGCATTTTCTTCAGTCGTTCAAGCTCTTCCTCCAACACTAAACATTCTCTTGCCATAGCCTTCTGTGAATCATCTTTCAATCTCATATGCTCTGTACTGAGACAAAGCAAATCTTCATTCTCACTGATACAAACTGCTTTATCAGTTTCTGTCAAAAATGATTTTGAGTCAGCCTCTGCAAGTTGTGATTTAAAGATCAAGAGTTCCATATGTTTCTCTTCAATTGCACAAAAACACTTCTCAAGTTCTGTTTGAAGCTCCCTTATTTCTTGTTCTTTGGTGTTCAGTGTAGACTTGAAAGTACTGATATCTGCTTCCATCTTTTCCGCTTGACAACTCCATTCTGATTCCTTAGACTTGAGCATCAAGGAACAGTTTTTATGCACCTCTTCCAACTTTTTGAGCTTGTTGCGGAGCTTAGATACCAAAGAATTTGCACCAGCATTATGGATTTGAGCTTCTCTAAGTTCTTTGAGTAATTCTCCCAGTTCCTTATTATCTTGTTCAAGGCGAACAATTTTATGTTCCATTTCCCTCACCAGCATCTCCTTGTCCCCTAATGAACTTCTGAGCTGCACTATCTCTTCATTTCTCAGTATGTTCAATTGTTGTATCTCTGACTTTTTCTCTTCACACTGGGTAAAAACATTCTCGAAGTGAGACTTGAATTCGGAAATTTCAGCCTCCAGGAGTTTCCTCTTGCTTTCTTCGCGAGCTAATGCATGATTGCACATCTCTAAACGGGATTGGAGCCCCTCAGCAATTCTTGTTTGAGAATCCAAACTAATCTGCAAGGAAGATAACTGATCAAGCAGTAGAGCTCTCTCCTTCTCCCACTCTTCTCTGCTTGATTGGAACTGAACTCGCAGCTGTTCGTGTGCTTCTTCGAGGTGTTTGAACTGTTCATTCCTCCACTTAATTTTGTCATGTGTGCTTATATTTTCTTCCTCCAATTGCAGAATCACGTCATCTCTCCTCCTCAAAATTTTAGCTTCTCTAGCCTTCTCTTCTGCCTCCAAACACTTCTTCTCTGTAGCCGAAAGAAGTGTCTTGAGGCCCGAGATTTCCTTACTGCTGGCACAAGCATTATGTTCCAGAAAAGTGTTTCTAGCATTTACTTCATCTAAATCCAAAACCAGCTTTCTGTTATTTTCTTCCAATTGCACCATTCTCTCATTACAATCAGCTTGGATCTTCTTATTCTCTGCACTCAAATACATAATATGTGTTTCTTTCTCGCGCAAACTAGACTTGAGATCTTCTTGAATCTTCTTCAGTTCAAATATCTCCTCGGAATTAAGAACGAGTCGGCTAGCCTGTTTCTCACCCTGCTGCTTAGCTTCTTGAAGTTTACGAGAAGCTTCAAAGCAATCTTTCTTTAAACTCTCAACCAGCTGTGTTTTGATTCGGCATTCTTCCTTAAGCTTCCCCACCTGTTCTTTTGCTTCCTCTAACTCTCTCTGGACACCATCCATTTTCTTATCTTCCCTGATACAGTTAAACATTCAAACCTGGGAATTTCACAACAGCTTCATAGATAGGATAGGAAGATAGTAATAGATCTACAAGCTACAGAATCACGTGCAGCACTATTTGCATTACTTATGAGGTAGTTATTATTATAAGAGTCAGAAACTTTATAAACTACTACGCTACTTGCACACCAAAATCAACCACCAGCGTTGGCTACCAGTGTTTTTACATGTTGGAATATAAATACACATTAAAAATAAATTAAATCACACATATATTTATACACAAATATATTGGTAGCTGATTTTAGTGTGAAAATAACATTTTTGCTTTACGAAACATGATATTTGTATGAAATTTGAACAACATCGTTTGTATACCAACATATGAAACAGACACGGAGAAAACAAAACAAAACGACTAGAATTTTGGTTGGAGAGGTTACCTTAGCTTAAATTTATTATTGAGAAAGAGCGAAGGGATTCTGTGGAGTTAATGGAACTGAAACTCACTGAGTTAAAATGCTGGATCTCAATCTGAAGCTGATGAATGAAGATCTCTCACTTTGAAGTCACAGAGCGCGCACCAACGCTGCGTTATTTAATTTTTGAATCTCGCTCTGTATCTAGTATCTACCCATTCCGGGCCAAGCCCACCTAATATAGATAGATTGGGCTATCGGGCTTTTGGTTTCTTCTGGTTTTGGACTTTGCGTACAACTGACTTCAGCCCAAATAAATGAAAGTTCAAATTGACTGTTACCCAAAAACGAACACATTTCAATTGAATTATAAAAAAAAAAAAATCATTTATTTTCTGTCACAAAAATATTTTATTTATTAATGTACATAGTAATCTAATATTTTATTAATTAAACATGAAAAATATTATAATTTTTCTAAACAATTATTAATTTTGAGTTCAAATTTTAAGAAAGAAAAAAGTTCTCATAATAAAAACATATATTCCAATTCTTCAACGTTATAAAACTATTTAAATTTAAGATTATTTAAAATTCTGTTAGGGAGACAATGAGAAAATGAAATATTTTAACAATATTTATAATAAATTATTTATTTGACCCAATATAAGTTAAAAATCAAAATCAATCCACCTTTTACCCTAATTTCAAAAACTCCATTCAATTTTATTTTAATTATAACCGTCTAATTCCTAATTAAAATTTCCTCCAATTCTTTATTTGTGCACCGACGGCAACCCTCCAACCCAATCCTCGTGACCTCCGCTGACCATCCGACCACTGTACCTCCATCGACGCCGACCAGAACCCCACGGTTCACCCTCCAGCGCGCGCCTCTTTGGTCGCCGGCAACAGCCAGTGCGGTCGCCCCTTGTTTTCGTCGCGGGTCACGCGTGTGCTTCACCGAAGGGCCTATCGTCGATGGAGTTGCACATTGCAAGAGCCTGAGTCACGGCTCGTCTCAGCGCTAGTACCGAGACCGCTGTGCGCGCCCCCTGCGTCCTGCAACCACCGTTCTGCGTCAGCCCCTTGAACCCGTGACAGTTGAATGGGTTGAGCTCGTTGACACCTAACGTGGTCGACGATCTACCGAAGGCTAGTGGGTTGATTTCTTAATGTGATGATATCTGTTTCTCTTGCTAGTAGTTTTACATGTAATGAATCTTGTTGAAGTGTTTGATTGTTCATAGTGAAGAACTCCATTATTGTAATTTCACTGAAAGTGTATTAAAAATTGTTGTTGTAGATGGTTACTTTAGCATGTTGACACTATTCGAATGGTTACTTTATCATGTTGCCAGATGGTTGGTTTCTATTATAGGGACTGATATTTGGTTTCACTAAGTTTTTATTTTGTTTGAATTTGGTGTTTGACGCGTTTCTTGTTTGTAAGCATCCAAGCTCTGTATCTGAGTCCTTTTAAAGATTCGTTGTAGTAATTTAAATGCATATATGATCCTCAAGTCGAGTTACGTACTCAATAAATTGATCAATTAAATATCAGTTTGTTTTTGTCTTGATGATAATTTAATATAACCATGTTGCCTTAATATTAGATGTATGGTTACTTTTGTCTTTGCTAATAATTCATGTTAAATATGATGTGATACCGTACAAATCGGATGGTTATTTTAATCCGCATTTGGATGGTTGGTTTTCATCATAGTAACTCTTATGTAGATTTTACTTTATTGATAGCTTGTTTGAATTAGGTGATGTTTGAGAGGTGTCTTATTTTTTAAGTAAGCAAATGTATATAAGATGCTTAAAGTGGGCTCTGGACTCGAATATTCATTTCTGAATTAACATAAAACGAATGGTTACTTTAATATCTATTTAAATGGTTGATTTTCACAGCAGATATTGCTGTTTGGGTGTGCTAGAGTTTATAGAGAAAAGGCAATTCTTGTAACTGAACTTAGGGAACTTCAATCTCGTCTGCTCGGTTTGTCTGAAGAGAGGGACAAGTCTCTTGCAATTCTTTGATAAGGTTGTTTACAATTTAACTTATTTAGTTGAAGATTGTCTGAGGATTGTTCTTACAATTTTCAAAAGTTAAAGCAGAAGCTGAAGTTGAAGGAGAAGAAGATGGAAAAATTCAAAAATGATGAGCACAAGGATCTTGTTAATGATGAGTGGGATATTTTTCAGTGGTAGTTGTTAGAGAATCATTAGTATCAATTAGGATCAATTAGTATCGTCTATATTTATGTAGTATATCTGTATATTAATTATAGGATTCTATGTCTTTATTACTCTGATTCATTTAGCACCTATAAATACTTCTTGTATATTGTACTTTTGAACACAACTCAATAATACATCTTTCAGATTACTCTCTCAGTCTCTTGTTTCTAACATGGTATCAGAGCTTAGGTCCTTTTTTTTCAATGAATATTAGTTCATAGCCCCATTGTTTTTCCTTTTCCGGCAGTGTTCTTTGGCCTCCTTTTTCGTTCTCTTTTCGACGCTTTGGTTCGTCACCCCCATAACCATCTTGTTCGTCTTGTCTCCGTGATTCCAACGCAACTAGAACCACCGCCATCCGCCGTCAGACGCGCCTCCACGCGCCGCCGAAATACGCTGCCACGACCAGGTTGCTCTTCCTTCTAGCTACCACCCGTGCCTCTTTGCTCGCATTTTTCGACCTGTTTCCGACGCTTTGGTTCGTCACCTCCGGCACCGTTGTGATCCTCTCGTCGTCAGCTTTCCAACGCTGTCAAGATCGCAGCCAGGAGCCAAACCCGGAAATTCATTCACTCTCTTAATGAATTGACCAAAGTTTTATACTACTGCGGATGGAACTACCACGAGAGAACACAGACAGAACTGCTACAAGAGAATGTAGACGGAACTGTTGAAAGAGAGCGAAAACTATATGATTTCTTCATGAGAATAGGTAAGCAGCGGATGACAATGGTGTTTGATCATTCGACGGTGAGTACCGTGCCCTCGCTGACACCACTGCTGAAGTTGTCTCGGTTCGTTGGCTTCTCGAAGATTTGGGTGCTCCTCAGTCGTCCCCTACTGATGTTTTTTGTGATAATCGCAGTGCTATTCAGATCGCCCATAATGATGTCTTTCATGAACGCACCAAACACATTGAGCTTGATTGTCACTTTGTTCGGCAACGTATCCTTATTGATGTTATTCGTCTCATTGCTGTTGGAACACTAGATCAGACTGCTGATATCTTCACGAAAGCTCATCACCCGACTCGTTTCCGGACTTTGTTATCCAAACTCAAGTTGGTATCCTTAGCTCCCACTTGAGTTTGAGGGGGGATGTTAGAGAATCATTAGTATCAATTAGGATCAATTAGTATCGTCTATATTTATGTAGTATATCTGTATATTAATTATAGGATTCTATGTCTTTATTACTCTGATTCATTTAGCACCTATAAATATCTCTTGTATATTGTACTTTTGAACACAACTCAATAATACACCTTTCAAATTACTCTCTCAGTCTCTTGTTTCTAACAGTAGTTATGTTAGGTATTTTGCTTATATCTTCTATTTCAAATATGAGTAGCAGACTAGCAGTAGTAGGTAGTAACAAATAGCTATTAACTTAAAAAGTTTATCGCTTTAATCTTTCTACAATTTTGTATAGAAAACATAATAAGGTGAATTTTTCTTGTATTCGATTTCTTTCTTTTGGTTATCAAATGTGCAATCAATTTATATTTTTTGTTTATTATCTTATTGAACATATATTGCAGGAATAAAAAAATTTTTAATTATCGAATTAATACTAATTAAAAAGGAAAAGAAAAAATATGACGTGGTTAATTTTCCCAAAATATGGTGAAATATAATTGGTCAATAACAATACATTTCTTGATAAATGAAGATTAGAACATCATTGATTTGAAGAAAAAATCATTAGTGCATATGATAAATTGTGTAATAATGAGATTGTAGTGACATATATTTTATAATTTATTAATTTATATTTTAAAAAAATAACTAACTTAAATAGGATCAAGCGTGTTAGTAAAATTTCAGCTTATAATAGGCACTATATTCATAATATTTTTTAACAAAGTCTTTTAGTGTATGTTTGGGCGCCATTATTTTGTTAAAAAAAGATATTTTTTCAATGAAAAAAGATCTTTTTTAATTTTTTAACGTGTTTGGCAAATTTCTAGTAGTAAAAGTAAAAGCACTAGTAAAATAAAAAAATTTTTTTTTGAGAAGCTGTAATTTACATCTTTTTTTAAAAGATCTTTTTTCCTTAAAAAAAAGATGTTTTTCATGTAATAAATAAACAAAAAAGTACTTTTATATTATTATACCCAAACATAATTGAAGATAAAAAAACCTTTTTACATGAGATATCCAAATATAAAATTACTTTTACTTCTCTATAAAATCTTTTAAAAAAAGATAATTCGAAAAAAGATCTTTTCTTCTTAAAAGCTCACCCAAACAAGCCCTTAATCTAGAAAAATTATGTTAAATTTAATCCAAATCAAACAAACAACCAAATTACAATGCAAATAACCATCATCTTACCTAGTAAAATGAATATCCGGCCTATTTTAATTTCTCTTTTACTTTTTTGTTTATATCAACACAACATAGTAATAAATTATACTACAAATGGTATACCTAAAATAATTATTCATTTTAGAATGACAAGAACCATATGTAATCATAGTAAAATGAACATCCCCTTAGTTTAAATGGTTTAAAGTATAATACATGATGTATCTTAATCATTGATGCGGAAAAAAAATCAATGAATAAGAGCAATATAAACAGCAAGAATTCTTATTGTATTAATCAATTACATGAATAAAAAGACATTATAGAACTATGCGAGTCTATTTGTAGCAATACATAAGTAAATTATTCATTGTATATTATCCTGTATTATTAATCAAGAACAGCACTATTCTAAAACTAACATAATAAAGTCATATTCAATTTGTAGTTCGGTAATAAGAGCACATTCCCTTGTTAATAAGAATTTCTTGCCTACTCAAGAGTATAATTTAGAGATGATCAATACTTGCATTGGTGAAATCGGTTGTCTTTGCTTTACCTCCAAGATCAGCAGTTCGGTACTTTGCTTCTACAATTGTGTCGAGGATGACATTTTGAATTTGGTCCGCTTTGTCATGGAGATTCAAATGGCGCAACATTGAAACACCCCTCAGCATTAAAGCAGTTGGATTTGCCAAATTCTACACAAGTACAAAGTTTCATAGATTAGAACATGTTTGTGACCACTACCACAGAAGTAAATTGACAACAATTACTATTCACAATTTTGTTTTTCAAAGAAAGAGAAGATCAAATTAGTTTTATGAAATCACAGAGGGCAAACTGATCTTGAGCACCTTCATGAAACATGCATTCAAATCCCATATTCTATAATAAGTTGATGATAATACCTCCCTCACCAACCTTGCAGGTAAAACATGTATGAAATGATGTCAGAAGATAAGATTGTAGCTTCTAGAATTTGTTGACCAAAGTGCAAAATTTACCTTACTGTTAAACCCAAATCCCCAGCCAAGCCAGCACAAAGGTCACTAATAATATTCCCATAGAGGTTTGACATCACTAAATAGAAAAAAGAGCAGGATTTTTCACAAGCTGTAGATTATAAAAATGAATGAGAGTAATTCCATTTTCAATACTCAAAATGAATTTCCAAATACAATTGCACTCTAAATCCAAGTTCACAAATATACCATCATGCAGCCATTGTCCTCTGCAACCTCACGACTACTCTAAAACAAAATTCAAAAAATAGAAGGTTACTATTAGATTCACAAATAAAATAAGATAGATATTTATATGTAAGTGGAAGGTAATGATAGACATTGAGGAAAAGACCTTCAGTCTTCTGTATAACATTGGCCTTGTGAATAGCAGATACCTGCGAGGACGACGCAAGCGCCTTCCTCGTTGTGGCTGCAGGAACGTTGCAAGTGTTCGTGAACGGCGGTGGCGGTGGTTGTGGCTGATTCCGTCACAGAGAAGGAGCGAGTCGGGAGGGAGACACACGCCAGCTGCGAGGGAATGGCTGCACGTCTGGGGCGCTGCAAGACCGCGGGAACGACGCACACGAACGGAGGGTGCTGCTGGGTGGTTGCCTTTGCGGACGTTGGCGTCAGCTGAATCTGTGTCGGACGGCGGCTGGTGTCTGTTTTGGAGCGACACCGGTGAACTAGGAGGAGACCGGGTGAGAAGGAGGTAACAACAAATAAGGAGAGGAAGGCAGTTTTTGGGAGGGTTTAGATAATCGATGGAATCCTTATTTCTTTTAAATTTTAAATTAAAAATAATTAAAAATTAATTAATTAATTATAATTTGATTTTAATTTTAATTTAATTTTTATTGTACATATTATTCATTACATATATTTGGCTCCTCATATTTTTTTTATTTGAAATAGGTCTTCAAAAAAATTTCATTGAACATGTTTGTTTTCAATAAAAATGTTTAATATGTATTATATAAATAAATTTTTGATCAATTTTATTATAAATTAATTAAGTTTTAAAAATAATTATAAGAAAAATTAGTATTTTTAAATTTGTGCCATTTTACCATAATTTTTAGAAATTTATCTATGTCATTAAAATAGTAGAAAAGCTTTACATCCATGTAATTTTTTCATCCAAACTATCCAAGTAACTTCCTCCACACGCGCATTTCCCCCTCTCTCTTCTGAATGGAATCAATGAATGATTCAACTTCAAATCAGTTGAATGAGAACGACCTGGTTTATTCATCTGAAACGAATAATGCTGATGAGGTTTGGATTGTTCAATTTTGAATGAATTGAATGGAATGCGATTGTGAATTTTATTTGAATTGAATTCAATGGACGTAGGTGTTTTTGAATCTGAATTGAATTGAATCGAATTGAATTGATAATATCTAAATTGTAGATAGAGGTGTTTCGAATTTGCTTTTGTATAATGCATTATGTTTCGTTCACTAAGTACTATACAATTCTTTCACTGTGAGTAACTGTTCGTTTCGGTAAGCATAAAGGAGTTTGAATTTATTTTAATACACTGGATTATGTTTTGTTCACTCAATATTCGTTCACTCATTACTATAGAGTTGTTTCACCATGAGTACGTGTTCGGTTCGGTATGCAGAAATGAGTTTGTAAAAAATATTATAGGAATATATATAATGTATTATGTTTTATTCACTTAGTACTAAATAATTTTTTCACCGTAATGACGTTTTTGGTTCACATGCAGACCAGCTATGTTGTGGATGAAAGATTTGTCCCAAAGGTGGGGATGATTTTCAAGACACTAGAAGAAGCTGGAAAGTTCTACAAACATTATTCCAAACTTGTTGGTTTTTCTACCAAAATAAGGAACACGACTTGGGACGGAGACGAGATTAAGAATTAACTAATCGTATACACCAGAGAGGGGAGGTGGAAATCCAAGATATCTCCAACTTTGAAAACAAATCCTTCAGCCGGGTTGAATTGTCCAGCCAGGGTTTACGTACACATAATGAAGGACGTTGGTCTTTGGACAATTTTCAAAGTTATTCTGAATCAATCACATCCTTGCTGTCTAGACCAGGCAGAGATGCTCAAACAACACAGGGAGCTTAGCATGTTTGTGCGTCACACCATCGAAAGCAACGAGGAAGCTGGAATTAGACCAATCAAAACTTATCAATCATTTGTGGTAGCAGCTGGCAGCCACCGTGAACTAAGTTTCATAGAAAAAGACGTGAGGAATTACATCACAAGGGATGTACGGAATATTTCTGAAGAAGATGATGCCAAAGAATTTAGGAAGTACCTACTAAGAATGAAAGAGAAGAACCAAAATTTCTTCTTTTAGTTCAACCTTGAAGGCGATCACTGCATTAAATATGCATTCTGGGCCGATGCAAGAAGCAGGGCCGCATTTGAGTATTTCAGAGACGTGGTTTCGTTCGACACCACCTATAACACAAATAGGTATTCCGTTCAGTCACATATATTTTCATGTTCAGTGCATGTACAACTTTCGGTTCATCACGTTCTGGGTGCGCTTATTTATCCAAGTACAATCTAGTTTTAGGTTCTTTTGTGGGCGTGAATCACCACGGCCAGTCGACACTTCTCGGATGCGCGCTGTGAAAAATGAGGACATCCAATCATTCAAATGGCTATTTGAGTGTTGGCTACATTGCATGGGAAGGAAGGCACCAAAAGAAATTCTTACCGGTCAATGTTCATCAATTCAAAGGGCAATTGAGCTGTGTATGCCAACAATAATTCACCGGTGGTACATCTGGCACATCATGAAAAAGATCATAAACAAACTAAACGGCTATAAGGGACACGAAGAAATTGAACAAGAGATGAGCCATGTTGTTTGGAACTCGTACACAAAAAATGCATTTGACAGAAACTGGAACGATTTCCTCATAAAGTATGGCCTCGGAGGCAACAAGTGGCTCTCAGGTAACCGATGTTTGAATTCGAATTATTTTCATGTCGTTAAAACATGCACAAATTTCCATTCACTGGTGCTTAGGTTTTCGGTTCATTTTGCAGCGCTGTATGAGGATCGGTATATATGGATTCCAGTTTACCTGGATCACCACTTCTGGGGCGAGATGAGAAGCATACAAAGGAGCGAGAGCAAGCACTCATTTTTCAACAAGTACATCATACGCAACAGCTCCTTGAGATAATTCGTGAAGCAATACGACAATTGCCTAGCAAGCAGAGAGCAAAGAGAGAGAGAATTCGACGCTGTAGACTTTTACACTGTGATATCGTGTGCAACAAAATCAGCAATAGAGGCCCAGTTTCAACACGTGTATACCCACGAGAAGTTCAGGGAAGTTCAAGCACAATTCAGAGAAAAAGTGAACTGCATCACAAGATCAATGCATTCCACCTTAGGTTTCACAACATACGAAGTCGTAGAGAAGGTTTCTAACTCGGCATTCAACAAGTTTTTTGTCACCTACGACGCAGTATCATGAGAGGTAAAGTGCCAGTGCTTGTTGTTCGAGTCAATGGGCATATTGTGCAGCCATTCTCTGAGCATCCTAAGTTTCGAGCGAGTGGATAACGTGGCACCAAAATACATACTGGAACGTTGGAGCAAGAACATAAAGAGGAGGCACACACACATCAAGAGCAGCCAAGATGAGCCTCTACTGAAGCTGAGAAGTAAAAGATTTGACGACTTGGTGTTTCGATCACATAGTATATGCAAATTTGCATCCGAGTCCGAGGAGCTGACCAGAATTCTACATCGGGCGTTTGACAAGGTAATGGCCGAGATGCAAGAATATCAAGAGAAAAGCAAAGAAAAAAGTTCATTATCCCATGAAGAAACGACATTGAGTGATGTGAACGACCTTCAAAGCCCGCCACGCGTCAAAACAAGAGGTCGGCTCAATAACAGACTTGGATCAAACCTAGAAAAAAAGATCTCAAATGCCATGAAAAAAAAAGAAAAAGACAACTCCAAATGAGGTAAATTTTATTTGCTTTCAATTAAGAAAAATTCATTTGTGCATTTTCCTAATATACGATTTTATTATATCTTTTGCAACTGAACCTTTTAGATTGTGGATCAACCATTCAGTCAAGCTCTAACCTTTACAATGCACCAGATATGAATTTTTCCATAGAGGATTATAGGAGTTTTAGTTTTTATTAATATAAATTTTGGTTCACTGTGTTTATAAATTTCAGTTCACTGAGTTTTAGTTTTTTATTAATATAAATGTCAAAGAGTTCAGGTGTTTTTGAAACTGAAAATTGATAGAAATATTTTTTATAATTAGTTCTCTGCTATATTGATATATGTAGTTATTCGGTTCGTCCAGTGTATTACTTTAAGTTCACTGTGTGTTTGGGGTTCACTGTGAGCCTAGAACAAAACAGCAGCCAGACAGTTCCAACAGATATATAAATTGACATCTCAGACCGACAAGACAAGGAATAATCTATTTTGAATCAGATATGAATATGAACGTTAGCTATATACATTGATATTAAGATTAGATATACATTAACATTTAAATTAATATTTACATATATACATTGAAAGAAGCATTGTTTGCTTTTTTAAACAAGTTAAACAAAATATTGTTAATTACAACCAGTCAATCATAGTATATCCTATTTACTATCTAAATCCCTAGATGTGAATTTACAATAAGGGTTGGGGAGGGCAGCAGATGTCGGGAGTCTTATTGCTTCAGATGCCTGATTCACTTGGTCTCTAATTTTGTTCATTTCGTGCAACAGAATATTCGGACCATATTGGTACCTGAAGTCATCAATCTCTTCCTACATTTCAATTGAAAGGAATTAGTTACATAAAAAATGAACCTAAATGAAATAAGAAATGAAAGAACTTTATTAATGTAGAATGTACTTACTTGTGTCCAAGCTCTATATTTATATCTTTTTCCGCTTTTGATCTTTTGTGGATCAATTGTTTTGAGCCATTTCATGACGTATATGCCGCAATCATAGCTAAGAAATAATTGAGTATAATATGATTAAGAGTATACAAAATAAAACACATTAAAAATAGCACTATTGAAGAGAAAAGATTCTTATTCTGTACGTTGACCGTTCAGCATGATATACTCTGCTTCCTCTCCCTTTCCGTCCATTAAGGGTTCTGCCCCAGCGTACACCCTCATCTGGAAAATTATTAAACCATGAAAGGGACACAAAAAGTAAATAAACAGAAGCAACAATAGTGAACCGAACTCCTCTCATGTACTGAATAATTTGAATAATTTACAACAAAATAACTTACAACAAATTTGTTCAGTTTTATTCTCGATTCATGTATATCTTTTTTGTCCTTATTGACAGGGTCAAGGACATAGAATGCCTTTTTTTTTTACATCGGCAATCCACAACCACCAATGCCCTCCGTTGCAAACCTGCACAAACAGCTGAAGTTTGAAAAAATGATAGAATATTTCAGTCAAAACAATAGCAAACGAGAAAATTATCAAAGAATTTTTAGAAATGAATACTTACAAATGGATGCGATGCTAGTTTTCTTTTGTCAAGAAAATGGCGGTGGTGGGAATATTATTCGATATCGAAACGGTAGGCCTTATTTGTCCTTTTATCAGTGTATTCCATGCCATGGTTCCCAACATAAACATCTGCAAAACGAACATCAGTTAAATCAGAAGCAACCAGACTAGTGAATCAATATGAACATTCACACCAAACCGAACAGGAAACATATGCAAAATCAACATGAACAGGTCCACTGAACAGAACTCCATTCATGATTCGAATAAGAGGCGATAAACATCAAACAACAGGGAATAAGATATTTAGCTTGCCACAATATCCAGTGGCACAATATATATTTGTTCCTGATACCGGCGATATTTTATGTCATTAAAAATCATGCTATGTATAGTCACCACCTATAGGAAGAAAATTTATGAGATATAATGTATAAGAGTCTTTAGAAAAATCATTAACGTTAACACAATTGGCAAAGAATGTACCGTGCTTTTCCACTTGTTGTTTGGGCATTAGAGACATGAAATATTCTCTAACCCCCTCGTAAAGTGCCTCATGCTTCAAGACGAATATAGCGTCATATTCGTTGTTATTATCTTTGGTCTGTTTAACAAGTGTCATCCAATGATAACACTTTTCGATCAACTCCCTTGTGATTTTGGCTTTCTCTGGAGTTTTGAAAACTTCAGCACTTGTGAAGGTTGGCTCGGCAGTTGTTGCTTCAGCAAATTTCAATGCAGCCGTCACCCCAGCATCTACCACCACCTCTTCCAGAATTTTCAGCTGTGAAACAGTCGGCTCAGAGGGTTGAGTTGGTTGAGAGGGGGAGTTGCTTGAGATGCTAGGGGACTTATCCCAAGGTTAAAGGAAGGCATGTCATCTTCCCGTTGCGTAGGATGAGCAGCACTACAAGACAATAGACATATATATCAATGATGTTAAACAAAAATGATGTCAAACAACTCCGTGAACCGAAATGATACAATGTGGTGAACAATGGTAAAACTTACAATTCAAGCTGTGCTTCTTCTTTTAATTGTCGTGCCACCGGAGCTTGTTGTTGATGTTGTTGTTTGTGAAGGCTGCTGCATTAAACAGAAAAGATTTCAGTAATGAGGCAGATTTGTTATCTTGTACCATTAAAATTAATAAAAAGAATTTTAAGAGACCACCGAACCGAACCCTGTAGATGCACTGAATAAAACATGATAAATAACGAAACAGCTAGAATATCATTGGTGCATGCAATCAAAATATCCCTAAACCCTGAACACACTAACTATCAAGTGAAATGCAATTAGAATACCCCTAAACCCTAGATACACTAGCTATTAAGTGATTTAAAGTTACCAAGCCCACTAAACCAAACAAGATTCATGTGGTGAATAAATATTTATAAATTTACTCATTATCAGAAGTTTGTTGTGTTTGACTTTCTGGAGCGACATAGATAAAGTCATCTTTGATCAACTCTTCCTCAAGAGAACTTGGAAGAGACAACAAAAGAGGAGGTCTAAGGAATGTAAACAATGAAGAAGTTAATATTGAATAATTAGAATTTGTTCTGATATGAAACAAAAATGATATTAAACAAAGCAATGAACCAAAATGATACAATATGGTGAACAATGATAAAACTTACAATTCAGGATGTACTTCTTCTTCTAATTGCCTTGCCATCGGAGCTACTTGATGCTATTGTTGTTTGGGAGGGCTGCTGCATTAAACAGAAAAGATTTCAGTAATGAGGCAGATTTGTTATCTTATACCATGAAACTAATAAAAAGAATTCTAATTACCTGCTAGACCAGAAGATTATAAAAAATGATATTAATTAAAACTTACACGTTCATTGGAAGTTCTGGCTCCGTATTCCTTGGTGAAGATTTCTCAGCAGCCTGCTTTTGTTGTTTTGATTGTTGTGCCGGTGCTTCTTTGCAAGGCTGTTGTTGCGGTTCCAAGGGTTGCTGTATTAAATAGAAAACAATTCAATAATGATCCTAAACTATTATCTTATTTCATTAAAATTAATAAAAAGAATTTTATGAGACCACCGAACTGAACCCCCTAGATGCACTGAATAAAACATGATAAATAATGAAACATCTAGAAAAGCATTGGTGCATGCAATCAGAATAACCCTAAATCCTGGATACACTAGCTATCAAGTGATTTAAAGTTACCAAGCTCACTGAACCGAACAAGATTCATATGATGAATAAATATTTATAAACCTACTTAATATCAGATTATTTTATTTGACTTTCTGGAGGGACATAGATAAAGTTATCTTTGATCAAATCTTCCTGAACAGAACTTGGAAGAGACAACGCAAGAGGATGTCTAAGGAATGTAAATAATGAAGAAGTTAATGTTGAATAATTAGAATTTGTTTTGAGAAACGGGAATCTGTAGATTGAAAAACTCACATTTCCAAAGGTTCAGAACGAGTTTCTTGTCGATCCTCAATGATTTGTAGCTTAGAATCAGGTGTAGCACTAGTTACATTTAAACACATTTTTCGTGTGATTAATTAAATAAAAATTATTAAAAAAATCTAAAAGAGTAACATAAATATTTTTAACTTGCATTGGTGGAGTTTTAAAACTCTTTCTTAGATGGATTTTCTTTTTTCTAAAATATTTTACCGTGTTTTTCGGGATATTTTTTCTAAAAAAAAGATAATAAATTAAAATTAGAAACCTAGATTAGGGTTTAGGTTTTAGGGTTTAGGGTTTACGGGTTAGGTTTTAGGATTTTAGGGTTTATGGGTTAGGGTTTTGGGTTTTGGGTTTAGGGTTTTAGGGGTTTATCGTTTATGGGTTCAGGGTTTAGGGTTCATGGTTTTAGTTTTAGGGTTTAGGAATTAGGGTTTTAAGGTTTAGGATTTATGGGTTCATGGCTTATGGTTTAAGGTTTTAGGGTTTATGGGTCAGGGTTCAGGGTTCAGGGTTCAGGGTTTAGGAGTTTAGGGTTTAAGATTTAGGGTTTAGTGTTTAGGGCTCATGGTTTAGGGGTTAGGACTTAGGGTTTAGGGGTTTAGGGTTTAGGGTTTAGGGTAAAAACACATGAAATTCATTTTTGGAAACCACCAAACCGAAAGTAAAGAGTGTAACGAACCAATTTACCTGGTATTGTCTGGGGCATTTACAAACAGTGTGGAGCTTGCTTGAGTATGGAAGAGAGGTTCGCTACCGAGATTTACAGTTGGTAGTCTAAGCAAGATAAATAACTATTAGTAATTGAATCCAGAGGAATTAGAAAAGGTTCTAGCAATAGTTAGCAAAGAAAGAAAAATAACTCGGTATAAGAAGCCGAATCTTACGTCTCAGAGAAATTATTTTGTGCTTCCGCTGAGTCAAACTGATCCGGAGCAACGTTTGCTTTTTGAGCTCCATCATTTCTTTTCTTTAATCTCTTTTCTCTTATTGTCTCCAACGCTTGTCTTCTTCTTTCTACAGCACTGTCTTTTACGTATTCAGATCTGAAAGTTCATATAATAAGTCTGAAGGAACCTAAAATGAAAGCATCAATAAATAAAAGAAAATATGATTTGAGAAACTTAATCCTTGTCAGAGTTGGTTTGGTTTTTTGCGACCCTTTTGCGGTTGTTTTCTTTTTACCATGGGTGTTTTTTCAATTTCTTTTTCCCTGCAACACAGACAAACACATGGAATTTATACCGGAGAAAAAATATAAGCAAGAAAAAGACACTAACAATCAAGTGAATGAAACTGACATAGTCCACCGAACCGAAAGCATTCATATGCTGAACAAAATGTGATATTCGTTTAATCATGAAGAAAAATATTTCTGAATTAAAAAGAACTCAACTTGAGCAACTCCAGTGAACAATATCACATCTGTAATTTACTTAACAAGCATACATAAACAATTTTCAGCAAGGAAATGCAAAACTAAACCAGATGAATATTATACAATCATATAAATGAACATCACCCAATACTTACTGGCTTTTAGATTTGCTTGTGCCCTCTGAATCTGTCGCCACAGGCTTCCTTTTTTTGCTTTGTTTTTAACCACCTTCTGTGGTTGTTTTCTTTTCTTTGTGCCCGTTTTTTCAATTTCTTCTTCCCTGCAATACATAAGAACAAGCGCATAAGAACAACTTTAAGCAAATACAAGTTAAATGAAATCAATATGAAGATCAAACTTATTGGTTTTCGGATTCACTTTTGCTTTCTGAATCCGTTGGAGTGCTTTCAGTTTCACTTGTTGTTTCTGAATCCATCTCAACAAGCTTTTGTTTTTTAACCACCCTCTTTTGTCTTGTTCTCTTTGCTGGTGGTGTTTTGTCGGTTTCAGGTTCATATTCAAATTCGAAAAATCTTTCTTCTTCCGAAGAAGAATAAAAAATTTTCTTTTTTCCTTTCTTTCCTTTTTCTTTCTTATCTAACTTATTTGTTTTTGTTTTTTCTTCTTTTATTTTCTTTCTGTACAGAAGTTCCTAAAATAGAAATTTATTTAATTAGAAATACAGTAACAATCAGCTGAATCAACATGAGCAACCCACTGAATCGAACGATAGTAATGTGCTGAATAAAACACCATAAAATGTGATCATTATTTAATGATCTAAGAAACATTTTTGCATGCACAATGACTCAATTGAACACACTAACAATCAGGTGAACCAAAGGGAGCAAATCCACCAAACTGAACAAGATTTATATGGTGAATAATACGTGACAAACATTTAATCATCAAAAGGATAGTGCATGAATGCAAAGGATTCAAATGAACATATTAACAATCAGGTGAAACAAAGGGAGCAAGCCAACCGAACCGAACAAGATTCATATGGTGAATAAAACGTGACAAACATTTAATCATCAAGAAAAATATTTCTGAATGCACAAAGATTCAAATGAACACACTAACAATTGCAAGTAGGAGAAATAAATTAATTATAACCTAAAACACAAGAATCAAAATTTTAGGGGAATTTTTTTGTTTAATTTACCAATGGTCAATTGCTTCCTTCGAAATCCGATCAAGCATCATTTGCTTTGTTCAATAGGCCACCCACGGTGCTGGGGAAGCATCAGGTCCGAACGGGTGAGGGAACTTGGTTTCATGGAAGTATATCAGCATCAAAATAAAAACACAGCTATCAACAGATTGTTTCGTTCCCTTTCTCTTGTTTTCAATTCCTTTCATCAAGAAGTTGAGCACATGTTTTGCCCAATCCCACTCTTGGATTTTTTCCACATGAAAGATAGGCGGCTTATGTATCGGGGAGGCCACGCTTACCGTGGTCGGCAGTAAGAAGCACTTTTGTATGAAGACGACAAAAGTCCTTTTGAATTTTTGCCGTTTCTCCTCCCCTTCAACACTCATTTCCAGAACAGACCTTGTCTTCCGGATTCAGTTTGGTGTAATCAATCTTATCATCAAAACAATTTCCTACAATATTTTAATAGCAAAAAATCAGCCAAAAAGGCTCAATTTAATTTTCTGTACACCAATGAACGGAAAATAAGCAGGAAGTGAAAAGTGTATTACTGTCGTTGTTTATGCCTACTGCAGCTGCTACCTTGCCAGGAGTTATTTTAATATTCCCCTGGAGAATTTTCAAGCATCCCTTATAGTCATCAAAGCAATCAATCAATTCTCTCAACAGGGCGTGAGAGACATTCATTTCTGGGACATGTGCCAGGGTACCAAATCTCATTTGTTCAAATATATCTCTCTTTTCTTGACTCATATTCCTAAATACTATTGCTATTGCCTTTGTTTGGCATCTACAATCATGAATTTTCTGTAAGTTTTAAAATAGAATGTGAGGATATATTTATAATACAAAATAGATATTATTTGAACAAAAGCGGATAAATATATTTAATGTGCTTACGTTATAGTGTGGCTTTTCCTTTTTTGTCACCATTGTCTTGTTGTGTTTTGTTGTAATGAAAAAATTTGGTCAATACTTTACTCAATACACAGAAAAGCACAAGCATGCATATCTTAATCAAATCAATTAAAATGCCCCAGCCTACCGAACTGAACCCACTTTATGCACTGAATAAAACATGATAAATAATGAATCAGCTAGACTAGTTACATTATCACTATCTACTCACATACATTATCTACTGAACTGAATGAAAATAAAAACAAATTTGATTCAAAGCCCTAATTATACTCTAAAAATGCAATCAGAATAAAGCCTAAATCTTGAACACACTAAATATCAAGTAAATGAGAATCACCAAGCCCACCAAACCGAACACAATCCATGTGGAGAATAAATCATTATAAGCTTTCAATTATTATGAATAGTATTTATTCATGCAATAGAAGTTAACTGAATAGACTAACAATCAAGTTCAAAGACCTAGTTACACTATCCACTGAATTGAATGAAAATAAGAACAAATTTGATTCAAAGCCCTAATTGTACTCTAAAAATGCAATCAGAATAAAGCCTAAACCCTGAATACACTAAATATCAAGTGAATGAGAATCACCAATCCTACCGAACCAAACACAATCCATGTGGTGAATAAATCATTATAAGCTTTCAATTATCAAGAATAGTATTTCTTCATGCAATAGAAGTTAACTGAATAGAGTAACAATCAAGTTCAAAGACCTAGTTACACTATCCACTAAACTGAATGAAAATAAGAACAAATTTGATTCAAAGCCCTAGTTATATTGTAGAAATACAATCAGAATAAATCCTAAACCCTAAACACACTAAATATAAAGTGAATGAGAATCACCAAGCCCATCGAACCAAACACAATCCATGTGGTGAATAAATCATTATAAGCTTTCAATTATCAAGAATAGTATTTCTTCATGCAATAGAAGTTAACTGAATAGAGTAACAATCAAGTTCAAAGACCTAGTTACACTATCCACTGGACTGAATAAAAATAAGAACAAATTTGATTTAAAGCCCTAGTTATCAGTAAAAATGCACTCAGAATAAAGCCTAAACCCTGAACACACTAAATATCAAGTCAATGAGAATCACCAAGCCCACCAAACTGAATACAATCTATGTGGTGAATAAATCATTATAAGCTTTCAATTATTATGAATAGTATTTCTTCATGCAATAGAAGTTAACTGAATAGTCTAACAATCAAGTTCAAAGACCTAGTTACACTATCCACTGAACTTAATGAAAATAAGAACAAATTTTATTCAAAACTCTAGTTATACTGTAAAAATGTAATCAAAATAAAGTCTAAACCCTAAACACACTAAATATCAAGTGAATGAGAATCACTAAGCCCATCGAACCGAACACAATCCATGTGGTGAATAAATCATTATAAGCTTTCAATTATCAAGTTTCTTCATGCAATAGAAGTTAACTGAATACAGTAACAATCAAGTTCAAAGACCTAGTTACACTATCCAGTGGACTGAATGAAAATAAGAACAAATTTGATCCAAAGCCCTAGTTATACAGTAAAAATACAATCAGAATAAAGCCTAAACCTAAACACACTAAATATGAAGTGAATGAGAATCACCAAATCCACCGAACCGAACACAATCCATGTGGTGAATAAGTCGTTATAAGCTTTCAATTATCAAGAAGAATGTTTCATAAACTTTCAATCATCAAGAATAGTATTTCTCCATGCAAAAGAAGAACTGAACAGAGTAACAATCAAGTTCAAAGTCCTAGTTACACTATCCACTGAACTGAGTGAAAATAAGAAAAAAAATTATTCAAAGTCCTAGTTATACTGTAAAAATACAATCAGAATACGTTGATATACTGAACGAAGGAGATCAATCTAGTAAAGCTAAAATGCAACTAGGAGAAACGCTACATTGTAAGATTTCAAATGAACAGTAATTTTTTTCATATCTTTGTTAGTCTCTGTTGCTGTTTTTGTTCGTTTTTGCTTGTTAGTGGCGAAATCTTGTCGCGATTCTTTTTCAGTAGTGGTTTCGGCAGAGAACGTGACTGAAGTTTGAGTGATTTTGAGAGAGATTTGAAGAGAAGGAGTGGTTTCATGTAGTGGTTTCGTGTTGAGGAAGAAGTAACGTTTCTTCATAATGAGCGCGAAGTAATGAGTGGGGTTTTTGGGCGCGTGTTTTCACGCTTCAGTAATGCGAGTGAGTGGATTTGGGTTTGGGCCAACTTGGATATATAGATACATAGATGTGTAGCAGGCCTGTTAAAATATAGCACTACGTTAAATCTCTTTATTAATCGTTAAGTTAAAATGATAAAATATTTTATTTATCTTATGACACAAAAATTAAAGATCGCAAAACACAATCATATTTGTCAAAGATGATAAATTAAATAAATTTTTGTTGAGATCATAAAACATAATATTTGGTATTATTTTGAAATTTAAGAATATTATTTATATAGTAAATATTTTTTACTTTCATATAAAAATACGACTGTTATTCGTTTTTTTTTAAAGATAGGGAAACTCAAACTCGCGACTTCTTAAATGAGTATGGGAAGACTATGTCATTTGAGTTATAATTCATTAGTACAATTGTTATTAGTTTATTTTATATTTAAATTATTTTTTAATTAACAAAATAAATAAAATATGTATTTGATTATTAAAAAAATAATGATATTATAGAAAAAACAAACTTAGTGGGATGATTCTAAATTTATTTAATACCATGTGATCTGTAGACTAATTATTTTTATATGAAAAAAATATTAATATTTTTGTTAGAAACGAGATTATTTGATATAATTATAGGTAGGTGAATTTTGTAGGTGAAAAGTCAATACGTGGAGGCGTGTTGCAACACGTGGAGACGTGTTGAACATGTGATAACATCCTAACCAACATGGATTTAAACTCCATTTTGGTCTTGAGATTGACCAGTTGCACTGATTTGGTCTCTGACTTTCCAATTGTCACAATTTAGTTCTCCAAATTAAAAAAAGTGCATCAATGTAGTTCTTAGTTGCCAAAACTCAACGCCATTAGTGGCGTAGCCCAAGTCTTGTCACGCTAGACATATTAAAACGATGTGGTATTCATTTTGGCGATAAAGAAGACGCTAAATGACGTCGTTTGAGAGTTTGAACAATACTAAAACGTTATACCTCCTCTCTTTTAATATTGTTCAAACGCTGAAATGACATTATTTAGTACTCTTTTAGCGTCAAAATGTGTAAAATGTCGTTTTAATATGTCCAACATGGTAAGACTTGAGCTATCTCGCTAACGGCGTTGAGGAGGGACTATATTGGTGCATTTTTTTTTAATTTAAAGGACCAAATTGTAGCAATTGAAAAATCAAAAAGCAAATCAGTACAACTCACTAATCTCAAAGACCAAAGTGGGACTTAACTCGGCCAACATGTAGTATTTTTCACAATAATATGATATACTTTAAATGTTAATATTCAACTAAAATACCATCTTTACTTCCATATTAAAAATAATTTCTGGTAATCTGTATATTAATAAAATAAAATAAATTAGCATATTCCGACGGCTCACGTAGAGAGCTGAGTTTGTCACTTGCAGGCAACCCAAAATCTCAATTGTCAACCTAAACCGGTAGGCGCACTGCGCACTCCTTCTCTTTCCCCGCGCATTTTAGCATCCGAACTTCTTCTTCTTACACTTTCGCCCTTTCTCAGCGAACTCTTCTTCTGTGCCAGCGAGGGGAGAGGGGGAAATTGAATTATGGATAAAACCTTTCTCTCTCCTTCAGCGAAGCGCTCCGTACCTGCTCTACCCGACCCGAACACGTTTCCGCCAAACGGATCCTCCAAGCGCGCCAGGTCTTCGTCTAAGACTCAGCCACCGCCGCTCTCCGTGCCTCAGGGCCACGTGGCATTTCGCCTCCTCTGCCAGGCCTCCCGAATCGGCGGCGTCATCGGAAAGTCCGGTTCCGTCATCAAGAGCCTCCAGCAGTCCACTGGCACCAAGATCCGCATCGAGGACGCGCCGGCGGAGGTGCAGGACAGGCTCATAGTGGTCGTCGGCGAGGGGACAATTTCCGGGAGGGTTTCTCTAAGCGGCGGCGAGGCCGTCGAGGTATCGAAGGCACAGGAAGCGCTCTTGAAGGTGTTTGATAGGATTCTAGAGGTTGCGGCGGAGACGGAGGGGATTGAGGTTGGGGATAGGGTTGTTTGCAGCCGGCTGGTGGCTGACGCGGCGCAGGTTGGTTCGGTGATTGGGAAGGGCGGGAAGATTGTGGATAAGATCAGGAAGGACACTGGGTGTAGAATAAGGGCTTTCACCGACAATTCGGCACCTTCCACTTCCTCTTCCGACGAAGTGATTGAGGTATGAATGTAACTTATTGAATGTCCAGTTTCTAGTTGCAAGTCACGAATTACTGTAGCATTTTCAGGAGTAGGAATCTCAAAACTAGTCTTATTGAATGTCCTATTCTTGTTTAGCATCTTATCTGTTTTCAATAGGATGGTGACTTTTGAATTCTGAAGGATTTGAATGTTACTTGGTTGCTAGTGTCTTGAGGGGGCTAGGGAGAGTGGATTTTAGTTTCATGGCTTAGGAGTTGGTAACATCTTCCAACTGACCAAGCAAAGGGTATTTGAACATGGTAGATGAGATTTGGTTTGTTTATGTATTGCAAAGGGTTTGCTTTTAACAAATGCGGTGCTGTACAAACTGCAACTCATGAAATGACACATGAATCGAGAATGCTATGTCGTGTTGTGTGTTTGCATACCCATGAGTTTTTATTAATTGCTTAAATTTCTTTTTCTATCATCGGGGAACAACATCAATGCTGTTACTTCATTCCATTGTCGCGTAGTGAACAGTTCTGCTGTTTCCCTTTTATTCTGAGAAAACATTCTGATCTGTGGTAGATAGAAGGCAATGTGTCATCCGTTAAGAAGGCACTTCTTGCGGTTTCTCGCCGTCTTCAAGATTTTCCTCCTCCTGATAGAACAAAGATGATGGGAAGCAAACCATATGAAGTGGTTCAGGATGAAACTTTGGTTTCAGTTCCGCATCATGAGACTTTAGCCGCAGTTCAACGCGAGAGTTTTACCGCAGTTCCGCATGAGACTTTCACCACAGCTCCTCGTGAGACTTTAAATGATCTTCATGTGGACCATCTTCTGCAGAGAAGCTCTTTGCTATCTTCTTTCTCCAGCAGCTCTAACAGCTATGCCACTGGAATTCATTCATTATCAGTTGAAGATAATATAGGGTCATCCTTGGAGCCAAAGGCGGTTCAGCTGGAAGTCTGCTTTAGAATTCTTTGTTCAAATGATCGGGTTGGCGGTGTTATTGGAAAAGGTGGTGCTATTGTGAAAGCTCTTCAAAATGAGACAGGGGCAACTATAAGTATCGGTCCTTTAGTAGGCGAGTGTGAGGATCGAGTAATTACTGTCACTGCTTCAGAGGTATGTTAACTAATTTTTTTTTGTCTTGTAGTTGTATGCGTGTCATTATTATTATTTGGTGATTAACTTTTTTAGTTGGTGGTTGGTGGCTTAATTTTTTTTTTTAACAGAATTCTGAGTCAAAATATTCCCCAGCACAGAAGGCTGTTGTGCTTGTTTACTCAAGGTCCATTGAAGCTGGTATTGAGAAGGGGCTAGACTCTGGATTCAAGGGGTCATCTGTTACTGCACGACTTTTGGTTCCATCGAACCAAGTTGGTTGTTTGTTGGGAAAAGGCGGTGTAATTGTTTCAGAAATGCGGAAGGCAACGGGGGCTTCCATTAGAATAATTGGTTCTGATCAGGCTCCAAAATGTTCATCAGATAATGATCAAGTCGTACAGGTCTGGACATGATTCTTTCCTTTATTTCATTTATAATTAAAATATGCTGAGGAATACCTTCTTCTCTGATAAATGTTATTTTCTGCATCTACAAACTCAAACAAGTCTTTCCCTCTTAACCTTGTGAAATTTGAAGACCTCAAGAACACTATTGTGGAATACATGCTTCAAAATATTTATAATTCATAGTTTAAACATGTAATTTCTTCTTGCTTGTTTGCTTCTTGATTCTGAAATCCTCCAAAAATATAACATGTTTTGCACTGCTTGAAAGCAAGCACCTAAGCCTATTTCACAAAACTTGCATTCTAATTCTATTCTTGTTACAAGAATTTTGCTCCAACAGCATACCCCAAGACAGTACTTCATAATTACTTCAGTGCAATGACAATGTACTACTGCTTCTGAATTCACCATTTCACCCTGCATAATTATTAGCATTTTATGTAAAATGATATATGAAAAGTAATTTATGAACAAATTATTCCATATTTGGATAAGTGGTAACAAAAATACTGTTCTATGTTTGCACTTGTTCCTAGAAAATTTGGTTGGAGACTTTTTCTTTTTGGTTTGTAGAATCTTGATTTTCAATTTCTCAAGAGTACGAAAAATGGCTTTTTGCGAAATGTCAAGTTGTACAACCAATTTGATTAAAAGTTTAAAACTGTTGTAATGACTTTTGATTACTGAAAATCTAAAAAACATCACAAGTAAAGCTATCAAAACAACCTTCAGAGGTGTTTTTGAAATAAAAAAAGCAGACCCCTAGAATTGAGTAGATATCAGCTCATATCTTAGATGTTTGAGTATTAATTAGTTACTGTTTTTATATACTTCTTTTCTTTTCCCTAGATATCAGGAGAGTTTTCAAGTGTGCAAGATGCGTTGTACAATGCAACTGGTAGACTGAGAGATAATCTTATTATCAGTTCACAGAACAGTGCTGGAACAAGGAGTCAAAACTCTGTGCGAGCGGACTCCAGCCTTTCCTCTGCAAGAGCTGACACCAGCCTATCCTCTGCACGAGCTGATACCAGTCCCTATGGGCGATTAAGAGATACGGTTCCTCTTAGTGGCCAACCAGCTTTTGGCGTTTCTCCTTGTTTGACTAGACATACATTGTCTCAAAGTATTGATCATCATGCTCTTGCACATAATTTGGATCATAGTCTGGGTAGACATTCTTTGTCACAAAGCCTTGATCATCATGCTCTTCCATATAATTTAGATCATAGTATGGGTAGACATGTGTCACAAAGCCTCGATCGTCATGCTCTTGTGCAGAATTTAGATCATAGTCTGAGTAGACATAGTTTGTCACAAAGCCTTGATGATCATGCTTTTGCACAAAATTTAGATCATAGTCTGGGTAGACATAATTTGTCACAAAGCATTGATCATCATGCTCTAGCACAGAATTTAGATTATAGTCTAGGTAGGCATGGTTTGTCGCAAGGCAATGATCATCATGCTCTTTCGTGGAATGTAGACCATCCTTCTTCCCCAGGGTTATGGGCACCATCGGTATATCTCTTTCTCTTGGCTAGTTGGCTTACCTTCACAAGTTATTAGTTATTTATATTAAATTTGGCTGCAGACAGTGGCTGGCATAAATTCAAGGGGAATTAATGATCTTAGTTGGGGAATGACATCTCGAAAAGGAGGCTTGGAACTTGTCAGGTAGTTTGTTCACATTCATGACAAATTACGCTGGTTTCAAAGCAAATGTATAATTTATTAAAACAAACTGCAGTTCTTCTTAGCATCACAAGTTCCAATATTTCAATAACATAAAGTGCTATTTATGGTGTCATATGATGGGTTATGGATGTCTGTGGTGTAAACCTTCTTAAACTTTGTCAAATCATGGACTTGAATGAAATTACTACTTTGCACTAAAGAGTTTGTTATTTAGTATGAATTCTGCTGCACTATCTGTGCCATGTTTATGTAGCTGTGTGTGTTACCTCTCTTGCAACTCTACTTATACCTGCAGTTTTAGAATTCAATAATATTCAGTAGTTCTGTGTCGTGCATAATACTATTTGATTTGATGTTACTCCTTAGTTTGTCGTTGGTTTGCTCTTTCATTTCAAATCCTGCTTTGGAGTGAATTTATAACTTAACTAGAACTTGGTTTCTTATTGTGTGGACACAGTTGAGCTAGAAGATGCCACAAAACTTATATTTTACTTCTTTTTTTTTTTTTTTTTGGTCCTCAGTGGAAGTAAATCTGCTATTGTGACTAGTACAACTGTGGAAATTGTGGTTCCTGATGATACTATTGACTCTGTTTATGGGGAAAATGGTAGCAATTTGGCTCGTCTAAGACAGGTACGTAATTGGTCATGTTCATATACACATTCGATAATTTGATGCTGAACTTAGTGTTAGGTTTTTCACAAAAGAACATTTAAACAATTATTCTGAAACCTATGTATTTATATTTTAAGCCTTGCTCCTGCAACAAAGGCCTTGTCAAAGTAATTATTTTCAGCAATTTCATTGCTGCAAGATGATTGATTCCATAGTTTCCAATCCATAATATATACTTAAGCTTTCACCAACACACAAATCTTCATATATGAACCTATACATTAAACAACATTCATTAATATATACTTGCATGGCACTTTTTCAATTCTCATATAAACTGGGGAAGTTGGACATGCCACCCATGCTACATTATATAATAAAAAGAACCTACATATGCTGAATCAGATCTCACATTCATGTTAAAAGGTCTCTAGAATATAGTAGAACACTATGGAAAAAGTATGCAAAAAGAAGGTACTCTTTCAGACTATCACAACTAAAATTGTTAAATATAATTTATATATAAAAAAAAATTATCATAACCAAAAATAACATAGAAATGTATTGCAAAGCTCTGGCTAAAAGACTTGATATTGGGAAGCATTAATTCGTTTTGCCCTAGAGTAAAGTTTGACCAAACAGTAAGATTGTTGCCATGTGCCCTTGTATCAGAGGGTGATATTGGAAATAGCCTCCTCTGGCTTTCCGGGGCACGATTTGGTACATCTACCCATCTCAAGCCTCATAGGTGGAGCCTTGAACATTGGACCAACCCTTCCTAATTTGTCTTCCCCCCGTGTCTTTTTTCTACTTTCATTTGGATATATGGAATTGCTATAATAAAAGATTGAACTGCTAACAAAGATATTATGAAGCCTTGATTTTTCATGTGTCTTTCAAAACATAAAAGTTATTGCCATCAACAGATTTCAGGCGCTAAGGTTGTCATACATGAACCTCGTCCTGGAACAAGTGACAGGACTATTGTAATATCCGGTACTCCTGATGAAACCCAAGCGGCACAGAGCCTTCTCCAAGCATTCATTCTCAGTGGATCATCATGACAATATCCTCTCATTCATGTCCCAATGTTCTCCTCGTAGATACTTTTTTTAGTAGTTTTAATTCCTTTCTTTTTCTTTTTTAAAGAAAATATATTTTGTATTTTAACTTACAGTTTTTCCCTAACCTGAAATCATGTAATATGCCGGTTTCCTGGCATTGTATCATTCATTCCTTATCATTCTCATCCTTGCTGAATTAATTCAGCCTAGGCTGTCTATTGAACTGTCAGTGTAGTTATTTTTCGTCAATTACTTGATTCTTTCTTTGGTGCGTACCTTAGTAACAGCGAGGTATTTTAAATTCAGTTTGGTCTGCCTTACACCATTCCTGATTCAATTATTGATCTATATTTTTTGCCACTACTATTGAAACTAAGTTTCTCCAATTCACTCTATGCAATGAACGTTTCTTATTTTCCAGGGAATTGTTCATAATTTGCATCTTTCTTGATTATCTCACAGTAAAAGTATATATTATATTAAAATTCTGCATAAAGCTTTTGGCAATTAAAAAACAAAACAACAATTTCGAGGAGTGGGAAAATGAAACCATTTCGTTAACTCAATAGTAAAATCGAATGCTACACGGCAAAGGTAGCCGTAGCATTTCATACATACATACATTGATACCTCATAATTTCTGACGTCCACCAACCTTCACAAATTGGTATATTACACAAATCATATACTAAGAAGACATTATTATTCTCAAGTCCCCGACTCTTAGGGAAAATGAGTTCATTGAATTGAAGAAGCAAACAAACAAGTGGATCAGTTGGCAGCAGCAGGGGTTGGATTAAGAGTGATTTCGACATTATCATGCACTCCTTGAAGCAGTAGTTCACCGTCGTATGTGAGCACTTTTCGCTTTTTAGCTGCTCTCAGTGTCCCAACAAGCGCTTCAAATATATTTGCACATTGGTCATCGTTAAATAATGTCCCAAATGTAACCTTCACATCAACACAATGGAAGATGGAACAAAAAACACAACAGAGTAAAAGAAAAAGGCATCAGTGAAGTGTCTGCATCCTAATTACAATGATCTAATGATATAGATCCTATCTCATGAAACAAATCAGGATACATGGATCTTTTTATTATTATCTGAATCTTCCCTGTTATTTTCATTTCCAGATACTAGGCTTAGATCCACAAAGATCGATTCCAAGTTCACATAATAGAGATTGAAACTAAAAAGGAGCATAATGAATAGTGGGGGTGGGTAGGAAAAGAGAGAATAAAAGTTTCATACCTTGTAAGAACCATCTGATTGGAGTGTGCCAAGCCTCTTGATCTCTTCCCTGAGGCGCCCAACCTCCTCTTCTACATTCATCCTTCAATGATTTATGGTTCCAACTTCCACTCTCTCTCCTCTTCTCTTCTCCTCAGATCACACCCACCTCAAGTTCTCAACAATACAAAATATCTTTCCCCTCAATCCATTTTATATAATAATTATAATATGCACGTTGTATTACACTTTATTTATTTATTTACTTATTTTACATTAGCAAAAATGAAGTTTTATAACTAACGTTGTATTACGATCAAACTTAATTCAAACAACTTTTACATTATCATTATTAAAAGAAAGGACTTTATATATCCCATGGCATAATTAGGATGAATTTTAGAGAGGAAATAAAAATTATTTTGCAATTAAAGGTGTATTAGAATAAAAATTTTAGGAGACACTAAACTGAAATTTATATTATTATATAAGAAAAAAAATTAAAGTTAGAGCCATTGTCCCCTTTTGCTTAATTAAGCTCCGCTTTATGTCATAATTTTATAGAAATTTAAGTTAAAATTGTTATATTATCTTGGAGAATTTCATAAATTTAATCTTAAAAATATAGTATGACAAGTGGGTTGGAATATTACTTATTTGATGACGATAGGATAAAATTATTTTAATATTATCTGCCTATAAATAATTTTACGTTTTTATGCATATTTATTTATTTAGTATTGTCAACGAATTATAGTATAATTTTTTTATATTTATCTAAAAAATTTAAATTCGAATTTTATTCTTTTTGAATTTGTCTAAAAATTTTATATTCGAATTTCACTTCTAACTTTTAAAAAAAATATTATTTTTTTTTTACAATATACGCGTTTTCTAATTGTGTGATAGTATATATATAGGTTCGAAAACTTGGAAATTAATTTATATTTGATATCTAGATTTAATAAGCTTTTTCCCCACCTTAATATCAGAGTCAATAAGATTCCATCTAAAATTAAAGTACCAATACCAGGATAAAAATGTGATCGTCAAAAATTTCAATTTCATTTAAAAAAAAAAAAGTAAAAACCAGGTTGTGCCACAGTGGAAGTGCAATATTTTGATTTTAAATTAAATAATTAAATAGCAATTCAATTTTTTTGCTTTATTTGATTTGACTTAGAAATTTTATGTTACTTGTTTGCTGCTGTGTCTAGTTTCAGTGTTTTCAGAGAACGAAAGTGTTTGTAGGGAAAGCTTTCAATGTTTCCCATTTCTATGCTTTTTCCTTTCCTACACCCACTCTTCATCAATTCTTCATTAGGGTTACCCAAAAGCTTCTAACTTTCTGTTTGGAAGCAGAGAAAATTTCACGACTTGGAGGAGAAACAAAAGAGAGAGCAGCTGCTGTTAGTGATGCTTGAGTAATGGACACTGCGAATCAGCAGAGGCTGCAAGCAAGAACCTTTGATGATGATGATGATGATGAAGCCCAACAGCAGCAACAACAGCAACAAAAAACTGTGCTTGTTCCCATGCAGGTGAATGGTGCGTTGAACCCTTTTGATGGAGGTTCTCACGAGGTGGAAGAAGCTTTCGTGAGTTCTGGGTTGTCTTCTACTGCTACTTCTGTTCAGCCAAGAACCAGTGAGCTCACCATTGCATTTGAAGGCGAGGTTTATGTTTTCCCAGCGGTTACCCCAGAAAAGGTCCATTTTTTATTTTTGTTGTTAAGTGATCGGTGCTCTTTTAATTTTATTCTTTCCCCGTTGATTGTTCAATGTTTGATTAGAAATTTTTGCTTGAGAATTGTTTCCCATAGATTAGGTGCCCTTGTTTTGAATTTGTGATGATAAACTTTTTTGTTTTTTGGGAAGAAAGAACTCTTATTATATATGGTTCAGGTTGTGATTGCTGGGATACTTACATGCTATCATTAGTTTACATTGGATGCATCATGAAATTAATTTCGTTTCTTCAGTAAAATTTCACTGCTTTTGTATTTTTTATTTTTAATTTTTGTTTTCCTGAACAAATAGGTGCAGGCTGTATTGTTACTCTTGGGAGCCCAAGAGATTCCCAGGATTGCTGCCAGCTCTGATTCTTCGTTGCAGCAGAATTGTCAGCAGATTATGGTGCTCTGTTTGGAAATTAATTTTCTTTCTTGGTGATTCCATCATTTCTTGTCTCTTAACATTTGTTGGGTTTTCTACTTTTCTTATATGTGCAGGGAATAAATGATGCTTCCCGAGGCTCAAAGGTTTCACGAAGAATTGAATCACTTGTAAGGTTCCGTGAAAAGCGAAAAGACCGATGCTTTGAGAAAAAAATCCGGTACACTTGCCGTAAAGAGGTTGCCCAGAGGTAGGGTGTGGGCTTTGGGAGATTGGATTAGATGGTTGGCATGTCCCTTCCCCCATCCCCACTGCTTGACTTATATTTCAAATGGGTTTATTCCACTGCACTCTTTGACCTCTGGATGTTGAGGCTGTTGTTCTTCTTGAGATTGATTATATTTGAATCTCTAACAGGATGCATCGTAAGAATGGACAGTTTGCGTCACTCAAGGAAGGCTACAAATCTCCTGCTGAAAATTTCGATTCAAGCAATGGTGGAGGTGATACTTATTCACAGTCTATGTGAGTTGCAAGCTAAATCTCTGTGTTTTATTTTTAGAATTCACAATTTACATGTTGGAACTAATATGTTCTATTATTCTGTTCAACCTCTGCCATGATTTAGTGAACGTAGATGTCAGCATTGTGGAACTAGTGAGAAGTCAACTCCAGCTATGCGTCGAGGACCTTCTGGTCCAAGATCTCTGTGCAACGCCTGTGGTCTTATGTGGGCAAATAAGGTGAATAATATCCGTATATTAAGCTTGATCTGGATTTATGTTTCTTATTATTGATTGTAGCTAGTGCTGCTCTCCATAATCAGGTTTTGCATGCAATTAAGTATCTAATTTATTGTTTTTTTTGTTTTTATGGTTACAGTAACTAGATGCCCTGTCTGAAGAGTAGAACTTTTGTGTACAATTATTTAAAAAAAGGTCTTTTTTGTCCACTTTTTGTCTCTGAAATCTTGTCATGTTGCCACGAAGACTGTTAACTTATAGTTGTCTATTTGATGTAACCATGGTTGAGGAGTTTATGAGGGAAACAAACAACTTTTCCATAAGTGCTTTCAAGTTTAATTGGTGAATCCTTGATAGATGACAATAATGTGTATCCTCAGTAATTTTATTTTTTACTTTTGGTGTAAAATTGATGAAAATTCTTTATGCTACCCACTGTCCTGATTTTAACCTGGACATGAAAATGTTTCTTCCATCCAACATTTATGCCTGATGTTGTTATCAACTCATAACATGGAATTGCAATTGTTTGAAAGGTGTTTATTTTGCTTTTATGGATTGTCATGAGCATGCATGAATAATTTAATTGCATTTTCCCATGTTGCTGAATGCGATTACAGTAATGTTATTTATATCATGCTATTACTTATCATTAATTACATGCTTAATTGATTTGAAGGGAACTCTGAGAGATCTCAGCAAAGCATCAAGAGTCACTTTTGAACAAAATGGACTGGTACGTACTCGTGTTTTTATAATATTGTTACCTAACAATGTCTTGTCTTCCTGGTTTAGAAGATACTGCTGTAGCCTGTATAACGTTACCAATGATTCGAGTATATATTAGTTATAAATGAGTTTAATCTACGTGTTGAACCTATAATTTTGCTCCTAGTGGTCACCTAATTCGGATTTTCTTATTATAATTAATTCTCAACAGAAGATTTTGGATTTTCAATTCTAATAATTTGTCTTTATCAACAGGATACATCAGCTGATATAAAACCTTCACCAACAGAACCAGAGAACTCTTCTCCTGACCAGAACGAGGATGTATGTTTCCATGGGATTGAACTAAACACATTAATAAAGCTTTTCCTAATGTGGAAAATGCTACTCATTATTTATCAGATCTGCTCATATAGATTGAGTTCTTTTGCTTGCATGAGTGGAACATAGATAGTTGATTCTGTTCTATTGAACTGTCATTCATTATATTTACTCAATTTTATTTCTATCAGATCTGCCTAGAGGAAGCCAAACCTGTGCCAATAGATTCGAGACAGTCACCTGAGAGGAACAATGATCAGGTTCTAGAAGTTTTTCATCCCTCTATTACTCAGTGGAAGCTATGATTGTCTTATATGGTCATATGAGAAATTCCATTGACCAGATAACCGAAGGATGTGATACAAAGCTAAATTGGAGTATTTTGTCATCAAATTTAATTTTATGCTGTAGTCGTTTCTTCATTTCTTGAATATACTGAAAAATGTCAACTTTGGAATATTTGTCATCAAGTCGAATTCTCTGATTTACAGTATACACTTGATACTGCGGAAGCCGTTACCAACGATTCATCTATCCAAATGGAGAATAATGCTCTCAGCATACATCAAGAGGTATTCTTTTGTTTGGAAAGAGTTTTGCGGTAATATTAGCTCCAAACATTTGGAAATTGGCAGTTTGTATGTAATACTTTTGATGGTTGCAGGATAATAAACTTGAAGATTTTGCTGACGCTTCTGGGACAGAATTTGATATTCCTGCCTGTTTTGATGAGCAGGTACCTTTTTTTCGTTTTTGATGACTTATCATGAATCATAATTCTTAGAACATGATGAGACCCTTGAAGGCTTGAAAGCCTGTGTGTGTGGATCAGTTAAATGTGTGAGCACACTTACAGGTTGACATTGACATTGATGATTCCAACATGAGGACTTACTGGCTATGATCTGGGGATATGCCACCAGAGAATTGCCAATTATCCACACATGCATTTTCTGTGATACAACCTAATACGCTATGCTGCTTCAACTAACATAGGACTTCTGGGGATGGTTTGTGTTTTATAGACAAATTATTTCTGGAAGCAATGTGAATTATGACTGTAGAATTAGATTTTTAGGTTCTCTCTCTCTCTCTCTCTCTCTCTCTCTCTCTCTCTCTCTCTCTCTCTCTCTCTCTCTCTCTCTCATTTCTGTATATCCTATCAATACTGGATTCGATTTATATATTGTGAATAGTTCCGTTTTTGCCCTTAACTCTTCAAAATATAAGTGAATTTATTTTCTTTACCGTTTTATGAGGGAATAAAAATATCGTATTAGACATCTACGTAGTTTGGATTTTGCATGATTAGATATTGGGAAGTTTGAATTACTATACTACAATGGAAGTTATTTGTTATTTCTTATTCATATTCGGGCCGAACAGAACAGGGGGTACACATTTATAATTTGGTGTTAACAAACAAATAATGGTGAATTTACCATTTGTTATGTCTCTTTGTTGTCTACAATGATGAGTTTTTAAAAATGAGTATAGATAAATTTTTTCGGTCAGTTTGTTTCTAAAGACTGGAATTGAGATTGAGAGACTGCGATTTAGTATTGTGTTTGGTGGTTAGAAACTAGAATTAAAATTTTAGTTTCAAGACATAAAATTTCAGTTTTTTCAATATCTTCAGAAAGTGGAGACAAAGGGGACTAAAATTTCTGGGACTCAGTAGAGACAGAAAAGACTAAAATTTTTGCAGATGAAAACTTTAATAACATTTTTTTTCAAAAATATTTTTATTTAACTTTTCAAATTTTAAATCTACCCTTTAATTCTTATGTTTATCTTAAACTAAACATGATACTTAGACATAACTTAGTGCATTATATTTTATACCAAACACAATAGAACGACTTAATTTTGTCTCAGTCTCTCAATATCAGTCTCCCTTCTAAACGCAGCATAAGAGTTTGTGATGATTTGAATTTGGTTTGGACAAGGGAGTCGTAATATGGCCATAGTACATCGTCTTGTAGTTCATACTTTTATACTCCAACCATAGGACTAAATTTTTTATTGGTTATTGAGATTTATGACTTTTACCATTTTAGCCTCTCACATTCAAAATTTAATATACTATTTCTTGAAATCTAGTTCTAGACATTATATTGATTCTTGGACCCTTTCTGACATTGGATCAACAAACAGAGGATTAAACTAGTTTTGACTTGCCATGTTAGACACAGATGACATTGTTTCGTTTTGGCACACAATGAAAGAAGAAGAACGAAGTCTCATTTTTTTTTTTTTTTGGTTAGAGCTAAAATTAGATGCTTGAGCAATGTCTTATTTGCCACGAACGATGTATTTTGGCTGAAAAAGATTATGGGAGTACTCTGAGTTACTCTCCCTAACATGGATTCCAAGCTCAACACCAGCATCTCTTGTTTCACAATTAACAGTCACCGACTTCTATCACCAAATATCTTTTATCTCTGCAGGGTTTGGGGGGTTTCGTGCAGACATATACATTTGTTATTTTACTGAGAAGACTGCCTTCCTAATACTCATTTTACACACAAATTCTCTAAGTGGTCAAACATGTTTCACTTTGAGGATACAGCTTGCGGTGGGGATTCACAGGTTGGGGCCACATCGTACTGTTAATCGTATGTACAAATAAAACTCCTTGCTTCAGTTATCATTGTCTGAGTTTCTTTTTAAAAGTACCTAGTGAGATGGCGGCGTAGCCAGAGTTCATACATGACCATATGAAACGCATCTAGTCTAACTGGAGGTGTATTCCACTGGAAATGCTTCTGGACCTGAACCATAAACCGAAAATTAAAACTAGTGTTATCATCTTACAAGAAGCCATGATTTATTTCAACGTATGAAATTTTTGTCTTAAATCACAAACATAAGTAGCTTCATGACGGATATGATTCCATAATTGCACCAACTATCAGCTAACTGATATTTTTAAAAACCAGAAACTGAAACTTATTACCTTTACTAAGTTCTGATTCAATGTCACAAAATCTTTCTGAGATATATTTCTCAGAATGTCTTTGAGCTGATAAAGGTCACTTTCCTTCACTACTACAGAAAACTTCCTCCAATCCAGAATCTCATTAAAAGGCAAGTCATAATAGTTTGACATGATTACTGCAGATAGAGGACAAGAATTTCTGTTAGAACTTAGAAGATTGAATTCACAGAAGAGATGGGTAATCAGTGAGCAACAAAAGTCATGAAGATGTAGTTTACCCGGAACACAGCCATAATGGATTGAGTCCGCGATACGGCTGCTACCAACAGGACCGTGAGGGCACAAACAAAACTTGGATCTATAAAGTTTCTCCAAATAAACAATAGACCCAGTAGCATGACGGTCAATTCTGTTATTCTGAATGTCAAGTTCAGTATCATTGTCCCACACAGCTGCAAGTTCATCTTTCAATTTAGAATCAGAGCGACCAGCCCAGAAAGCAAGTGTTTTCCTGCAGTATTTTCCGGATAGGAATTGGTATTAAAATTAATAAAGATGGCACAGTTTCAGGTGACTTAACTGAAAATTGTGTTTCTAACAAGCAAAAGAATTCGATTTTATGGTACGAAAACAATTTCCACCTTCTCTTTATGTCATTTCCACCTGCAGGGTGAAGAAATGGCAGCTGAACTTGGGGGAGGGTAACATCTTTGTGTGGAATAAACAAACCGTCATAACTGGATGAACAAACCACCCGAATGGAATTTTTGACAAGATATGGAACCCCATTCGTAGCCTTGGCACCGATATCATGGCAAGTCACAAAAAAGTGATCAGCACCCAATGTTCTGTTCCAATAAGGATACTTGAACTTTAGGCTCTCCACATACTTCCCAACTTCATAAATCATACGCTCATAAGTCAACCCCTGCATACTTCACATGCGCGCATTAGACTCTTATATTGAGAACTATGCTAGACACTAGGTTGTTGAATTCATGCGTAGTGCTATCTGCTAAGCATATTCCATATTCTATTATCTGTTGATAGTATTTGAATAATTTTATTCAGGCTTAGATATGTACAAATTAACAGTTCTCCTCAATGATTACGTGATTTGAGAATCAATTATGAGAATTGTGAAATTGTGAAAACAAGTGGCACCCAAAATCTTCCACAAATGCAAAATTGGCTTTATATGTATTAAGCAATTTCAACCTAAAAGTTGTGATTTGTGAACATTTGACATTTCAGCTATTTGCTACACAAGAATAACTAACTAAACATTGATTTGAATAAATAAAAACAGAAAATATATTGCACAATTGAACAGGTTTCTTGTTGCGAGATGTGAGTTAACCCCTGAGAATTATGCAAATCATTCTTGGAGGTGAAATTAGGGCATGCATACCTTGCCTCGCATTTTGTGGCAAGAAATAGGAATGAAGAAGAGGTGAGCTTGAAGAGGATCGGCAGTGAAGAAACGGCTTTCTTTGATGTTCTTGAAGAAATAACCTTCACTGGAATATTTCCCGGTGAGCTTCCTCGGCGTGTGGAAATAGGTCTCAGGATCACCGTCAGGGTACACGAACACCTTCAACTCCTTCTCCATCTTCTCGTAGTCCAATTCGAATGCCTCCGGCGAGTGGAACACTCTAGAAGAATGCAACGTTACTCTGCGCGGCGCATCGAAATCGCGCTGTGCATCACAGAAAGAAGAGACAAAAAGGTCAAAAAATCAAAACGGTGAGCGAGAATTTGAGAGAGAGAGAGAGAGAGAGAGAGAGAGAGAGAGAGAGACTTGGAGCTCGAGGTTGAAGAGTAGCTGCGCGGAGATGAAGACGCTCGTGAGGGTGTAAAGGAGGTAGAGGAGGATGCATGCGGTGGAGACGCAGAGGTATCGACAGCGAGGGTGGTTGCGGAATATTCCGGGAAAATTTGGGAAGGAAAATGAGTTTTCTCGGGAAAGTGGAGGTGGCGCCATGGAATTGGCGGGAAAATGAGGATTCTCGGAAGGTAGTTGAAACATATTTCTTTTTCTCATGTCTTCTGCTTACTGATTTCGTAACTAACTACTAACGAGAAAGTAAACAAAACTTGTTTGGTGGGAAGATAGTAAACAAAACTAGTCAACGTCTCAACTGGCTCCTCTTTTTTAAATTTTTCTAACTACCTCCTAACGAGAAAATAAACAAAACTAGTCAACGTCTCAACTAGCTATTAGCAAGTCAGCACTCAGCAGGGTGATGTGACTGTGAATGCCATGCATCAAAGTTCCGTGGGCCAATTCGTGACCCAATTTTAATGTCAATAAGGCCCGATCAGATATATCATAACCAGAAAGCCCAACTAGGCAACAACAAATATGTCATGACTCATGACATGGTTGCAATATTGACTCCAAAAGAAAATAACAAGGAAAAATACTAGAAAAGAATATTAATGTTCCCCACATTAATAGAATGAAGTTTTGTTTTCTTTCTTATTAGAGTCATAAACTCATAATATATCTCACACAAATATAAAAAAAAGTGTTGGAACGAGATAGGGATGGAATTCACTGCAGCTGTGATGGGGTTTTTTGAGTCAGCACGACTGCCAGCAGAAGCTAATGTCACATGGGTAGCGTTGGCTATGAAATTCGTTGGTGCTAAGGAGATAAAAGAACTAAGACCTATCAGTATGGTGGGATGTGTCTATAAGGTTATTTCTAAATTGTTGACACGAAGAATGAGGAGGGTTATGCCAGGCTTAGTCGGGGAATCACATAGTACCTTTGTGAAGGGAAGAAAGATACACGATGGAGCGTTAATTGCTTGTGAAATCGTGCATGGTTGAAGCTGAAGAAGAAGAAATCAGCGATTATTAAACTGGATTTCCAAAAAGCATATGACAGAGTCAAATGGTGCTTTGTTGATACTGTGCTGGAGAAGATGAGCTTCGGAAGAAAATGGAGGGCGTGGGTTAGGGAGTGTGTTACTTTGGCTTCTATCTCTATCCTGGTTAATGGTTCACCATCGAAACCGTCCAAAATGGAAAGGGGACTACGCCAAGGAGACCCATTATCTCCGTTCTTGTTTGTCCTAGTGGTGGATGTGCTCAACAGGATGATCGGAGAGGCAGTTGCGCATGTCACGCGTATGCGTCAGTCACGCATACGCGTCGATGGTCCTTTTCGCGAGTCACGCGGACGCGTCGATCACGCGCTCGCGTCACTGAGCAAATCTTCAAATCACGCGTACGCGTTAGTCACGCGCACGCGTCGCCATGAAAAGCTCCAAAATCACGCGTACGCGTTAGTCATGCGTACGCGTCACTCTTCACTGCCATCTAAAAATTAAAATAAAAAAATAAAATAAAACTAACTAGTGAACACCAAACTTAATTTCAGAAATTTAAAATATATTAGTGCTATTTATTTAAAAATATTTTTAAAAAAAATAAAACACAAAAATAAAACAAAACTAATAGAATATAAAAAGAAAAAAATGGAAGAAAACAAAAGCGAAAATAAAAGAAAATAAAAATAAAAAGAAAATAAAATAAGAATGAAATAAAAATAAATAAAAACGGACTAAAGTAAAAAAAAATATAAAAGCAAAAAAAAGAAATAAAACGAAACAGAAAAAGGGGGGAGGGGCGAACGAAAGAACGAAGAAAAGAAAAAAAAAATTTACGGAAATGAAAGTAAACAAAAATGAAAAATAAAAATTAATAATAATAAAATAAAACTAATTAAAAAAAATTTATCTAATCTAAGAAATCAAACAACGAGTAGTTGTTAATCACAATCAATCCCCGGCAACGGCGCCAAAAATTTGGTGCGGATTTTTTAACCACAGATTAACCGGCAAGTATACTCGGTCGTACCAAGTAATACCTTACGTGAGTAAGGGTCGTTCCCACGAGGATTGATGGATTAAGAAACAATAGTATTTGATAGGCTTAGTTAGACAAAAAGAAAAGAGTGTTTGAGCAATATAAAAGACATTAAACAATAAAAAAAATATTAAAGATAGGCAGATAAATAAGTTGGGAATAAAATATGGAGAAGCAGTTAAGATTTCAGAGTTATCTATTTTTCCGGATTAACTTTTCTTACTAACTATTTTAATTATGCAGGATTTAATTTATGGCAAACTATATGTGACTAGACCCTAATTCCTTAGACCTTCTTAGTCTCCTCTAAAATTCATCAACAGCCAATTTCTTGGTCAACTAATTCCAATTAGAGGGTGATGATCAAATTCCAGTTTGTATGTCACAAAAACTCTAATTACCCAAAAATAAAGGGATTATATGTCACATATCCCGTTAAATCCAGATAATTAAAATTTAGGAGAATATGTTTTCAAGTAAAGTGTTTTTCCAAGTTTTACAAGAACTCAAGTAGAAAGAGAGTCATACTTCCGTTCCACCCAAATTCATAAGATAAAGAGCGAAAACAATTCTTAAATTATAAATCCATACATAAATTAAAATAGAAAAAGCAATAAAATCAATCCATACGAATAAACAGAGCTCCTAACCTTAACAATGAAGGATTAGTTGCTCATGACTTAGAGAGAAAAATAAGGATTGTAAATTTGTATAGAATTGGGATCCTCTGGGACCTCCCCAAAGGAAGGAAAGTTTCTCCCTTTTATAACTAATCATAATAAATTTAAAATCTAATTTTTAAAATTAAAATAATATCTTTTCCTAGAATTCAAATTTAAATTTAAATTCGAATTAATTTAAATAATCAAGTCTTCAATGGATGGATGGGAACCACTTGTTTCGTCCATTCTGCAGCTTCTAATCTGTGTTTTCTGGGCTGAAAACTGGGTTAAAACAGCCCAGAAATCGCTCCCAGCGTTTTTCTGCGTTTTCTTATTCTGTCCACCGGAGGAGGAGACGCTGAGAAACTATAAGAGGCTTCTGAGGTGCTTTGAAATGATGTCTGGGTTGGGCATTAACTTTGAGAAGTCTAACTTAATACCAGTGAACTGCAGCCAGGAGTGTGTTAATCGGATGTGCCAGCTACTAGGATGTCAAGAGGCAGCTCTACCGGTAATGTACCATGTCATTAGCTTAGGAGCAAATCCGCGGTTGGTAAAAACTTGAAAACTGGTTATAGAAAAGGTGGAAGAGAAGCTCAGCTTGTGGAAAGCAAAGATACTTAGTAAGGCTAGGAAGTTGGTACTTATTAAGTCAGTAATCAACAGCTTGCCTATTTATTACTTGAGTCTGTACAAAATGCCTAACGCGGTTGCTCGAAGACTTATGTCCTTGCAGATGAGGTTTTTTGGGGGAAGGATGATGGTCGACTTGGCATGGCCCTTGTGAGGTGGGAGCTGGTACAGGCACCGAAGAAGATAGGAGGATTGGGGGTGGGTGATGCAGTAGTCCGTAATTCGGCTTTACTGTTTAAATGGTGGTGGCGATTCTCTAAGGAGGAATTTCCTCTATGAAAGAAGGTTGTATGCTCATGTAATAGCTTGAACCCAAATCACTTGCTGTCAACTCAGACGTTACCGAAGAAGGGGGGACCGTGAAAGGACATATGTCATGTGCAAATAAGGGATCAACATGTCAAGCAGAAGATGATTGATGGCCTGGCTATGGAAGTAGGAGATGGAAGATCCACCAGATTTTGGGAGGATACATGGTTGCAAGTGGGAAAGCTGAAAGACTCCTTTCCGAGACTTTTCTTAATTTCAAACAAAAAAGGATCAGTAATTGGGGATTGTGGGTTTTGGGATGGGATAGAATGGGTGTGGCAATTACAATGGAGAAGAGAGCTGAGACAATGGGAGACAGATACACTGAACCAAGTGCTTAATGTCTTGCAATCTGTTAGACTGATAGCGGACGTGCAAGACAGAGTGGTATGGAAATTTGATAAGGAAGGCGTTTATTCTACTAATTCATTTGTGCAAGTTTTGCAGGAAGAAACTTTGGATGAGGAGCTTATGAGATTCAGATTCACAAAGGAGATATGGAAAGGTCTAATTCCGCCTCGAGTGGAGCTGTTCGCGTGGTTTGTCTTGGTAGGTCAGGTCAACACAAAGGACCGACTAAGTAGACTGGGAATCCTACAACAGAATGATCTGGTGTGCATGCTGTGCCAGAAAGAGGTTGAAAATATACATTTATTTATTACATGTGAGTACTCTTGGCAGGTGTGGTGCGCTTGGACCTTGGCGTTTAGACAGACCTGGATTGTCCCTGGTACGTTGAAAGAGCAGTTTGAGACTTGGAGATCAGTGCCAATGAGAAAAGAGAGGCGAAAGCATTAGCTAGTTGGATTCTTCTCAGTTATATGGAGTATCTGGAGAAGCAGAAATGATGCCATCTTTCAGGGCAAGATAACAGAAATTGGTGATTGTGTGGAGCAATCATTCTCATGTGCTAAGGAATGGTGTTGTAAATAACTCATGTTGTTGATAGCTATGCCGGAGATGACATAGGAGTTGTTATGTTTTTATCGTTCTTATTTTGGTTACAATGCTCCACTTAAGTGTTGAGCTCTTACTCTCAAAAAAAAAAAAGATTACCTGAAATTTGGTTACTTTAAATTTGAACGTGAAGTCTAAATGTCTTTGGATAATTTGTCTGACATCCTCTCTAACGAGAATGAATCTGGCCAAGTTAATAAACAAGAGATTTGGCAATTTTGTTGTGGTATCTTCAAGTTTTGTCCGAGTTGTATTCTTCTTTTTTCTTTGTTTTATTTTCTTTGTCTTGAAGTAGATATTGATTATGTTGTCTCGGAGCAAGATCTCTCAATCGAGCAGTTTCTTCCATATTAATGTACTTCTCGGCCCACTCTTATACCTTGTACGAAGGGGTTGGGTGCCTTTTCTATATGGATTGGGAGAATAGGCCTTTTTTTAGGCCATTGACTAGCCCTTTATAACTGTTTTTGTAGGAAAATTTTGAATTTTCAAGATTGAATCTTTCTTTATAAGCTCAAAGAGTTTCTCCGACTTCTTGCTTGACCCTTAGGAGGCTTGGAGCGTGTTTGACCTTGTCTTTCTGAATGGAGAATCGGATAAGGAAACTCCTTGCAAGGTCGTCGAAACAAGTTACTGACTAGGGTAGCAAACTGTCAAACCACTTCATTGCCGTCTTGGTTAACGTCGTCGGGAAAATTTTGCAACGAGTTACATCCAACGAATCAGCCAAGTACATTCGGCTTTTAAAGTTACTTATATGGTGTCTTTGGTCGGTTGTTCCATCATAAACGTTTATGTCTAAATTTTTAAAGTTTTTGGGGACCTTAGCCCACATGATCTTTTCCGTGAATGGATCTTCACCTCCAAAAGGAGTTTCTTCCTGATTCGGGCGAGTTTTCTAACCTCAAAGGTAAGTCTCTAGTTTCTCAAGTTTTTTTTCTAGATCCCTTTGTCATCGTACCTCCCTTTTTATAGCTCGTTTAGATTCTCATCGTCACTCTAATTCCATTTCAAGCTTATCCAACCGCCCATGGTGTCTGTGTACCAAACCCATAAGTTCTGCCGGATTTTGGTTCACCATGTCCTCAAGTGGGTGAATTTTTGAATTTATCCTTTTGAGTTGAGGGTTTCGTGAAGTCCCTTCCCATTAGAGACATTCGCTCTATCTTGTCGTGGAGGTATCACTATTGCATGATCGTTTTTGTGATGTTCTGGTTCGGACTCGAATGTCGTATATTCGTCTTTAGATTGATCATCCGTCATGATTGGGTGTAGACTTCCAGATCCCCGACAACGGTGCCAATGTTTCGATAGTTACTTGAAACAGGGTTGCTTTGGGCTTGAACATGAGGTCCAAACGTCTTTGGATGATTTGTCCGACGTCTTCTCTAACGAGGATGAATCCGTTCGAATTGTTTGTAAGCAGAGGTGGGGGTGATACTTGCAAGGAACTCCGATACTTAAGTTAGCATGCATTTTAGGCAAGCTTTTAGTAAATTGGATTCAAATTATAAATGAAGGTGTCAGGGTATTTATAAGTGTAGATGTAAAGTTAATAACCGTCATTTAAAATCGTTCTACCTTTGATGGTGGGTAATCGTTCCCTTTTATTAGAGAATTTAAGATCTATTTTCTAAATGAGTAGGAGAGATTGTAGGATTTGGTTACTTATTCGGCTAAATAATTCTAAGTCTGACGTCATTACGATCGACCTTTATGAGGTTGGGTTAGTGTTGACCTGATTAATGTCCGTAAAATAGGCTTTATTCATTTGGGTCTGATTGTGTATTGAATCAGGGTATGAACAATACTTTTTAAGTTTTATAATAAATATTATTTTAATATTAGTATTTTTTAACAATTAAATACATATTTTTTATTTTTTTAATTAAAAAATATTTTAAATATAAAATTAATTAATAATGATTATATTTGTATAAAGATATTAAGTGTGTATTTGATTAATTGGTTTATAAATAGTAATTTTGAAAAAAAATTGCTTTAAGACTTCTTATTGAAATGATTATTACGGAGTCTGAGTTACCCATTTGGCCCCCGTGTCTGGTTCCGTTGGCGTATAATTGGAAAACAACCACTGCAGCAATTCCAGCAAGTAGTTGAAAGTACCCCACAGCTCACGAGGACCAATCACATCTTTACTTTACTCTTTGTTATTTGATCACCTCTTTCATTTCAACGTCAATTTTTTGAAACACAAGAAGAGGAGAAGAGTAAGAGAGAAGAGAGGCACATTCACCAAGTCCTTCTTCTCCTCCATCCGCCTCTAAATCACAAAAACCCTAGCTAGGGTTCCTTCCTCTGCCCTTGCTGCTGCTTCTCTTCTCATTTTCTGATCCAATCCAATCATGGCGGACGATGCCACCACAGCTCCTCCTCCATCATCTTCCGCCGCCACCGCGCCGCTCGGCTCCTCCGTGATCTCGCTCGTGAACCGCCTCCAGGACATCTTCTCCCGCGTCGGCAGTCAGTCCACCATCGACCTCCCCCAGGTGGCGGTGGTCGGCAGCCAGAGCAGTGGCAAGTCCAGCGTCCTGGAGGCTCTTGTCGGCCGCGACTTCCTCCCTCGCGGCAATGACATCTGCACGCGTCGCCCGCTCGTTCTGCAGCTCGTTCAGACCAAGCGCAAGCCAGACGGCTCCGAGGAAGAGTACGGCGAGTTCCTACACTTGTCTGGGAAAAGGTTTTACGATTTCTCCGAGATTCGTAGGGAAATCCAGGTGGAAACTCGTATTTATTTTTTCATTTTCGCTTCATTTATAATCTCTGAGTTTTTGTATTAGTAGCTGAAAGTGACAATTTGAAACGAGGTTTTAGGAGCGTAGCTTGAGATTTCTATGCTTGGATTTTTGACAGTGGCGTGGAGTTTTGATTTTCGCTTTTTCTGTCTGCAGTTTCAAATATCATGGTTTTTTAGTTTTTCAATCGGTGGTTGTGATCATTTTGTCATTGAAAGTTGTTGCTGTAGGGACTGATGATGAGGCACATTTTTAAGTACAAGAGCAAGAAATGAAGTTGCTGTTGAATTCTTAGGGATCACCCAAGAATAATAATATAACCTTGAAATTTTCTTCTTAATTTCTTCTTAATTCATAAATGAAGTACAAAGTTAAATGCATTTGATGTCTTGAAAACATAGAAAGAACTCTCATACTTTCCTGGTTTTGGGATTAGGACTATGTTAAAAGATGTACCTAAAGGAGAAATCTAATTCTATTGCAAATTAATTATGTTAAATATTACAGCTATTGGACATCTTATCGTGATGTTTATTTCGCATGTCTACATCAGAATGAATGTAGAGTTGTTAACATCACTTTCATGACTGAAAAACTGAGTGTGACATCTTTCAGTATTTGGCGATTATTTTCTCTATCCAGAGGAGCAAAAAAAAAAAAAAACTGCTCCCCTTAGGGACATGCATACTCAGTCATATTAACCATCATGGAACTAAGTTGAACCTGGATGCAAACAATTTGATAGTGATTCCCAACATTCATGTCTCTAGAGTGGATAAAATTGATGTTAAACTCTTGAATAAGCCATTCTTGTTTTGAGGCTTTATCTACTGATATTAAAGAAATGCAATATAATTAAATGTGAAATGACCGAATGAATTTTGAAAGATACTGTATTCTCACTAGTTGCTGTAGATTTATTGCTACAATATTGGCATCTAGTAGCATTCTTGGTCAAAGTTCCATTCATCCATTGGAACAGGTTTTCATGTTAATAAAGCTTGGAAATAGTCAAACTTTAGTTTTCCATTATTTGGATCTATATAGCATGCGATTTGCTCTTGAATCTTGATGATGTGTTGATAAGTTATACAATGTCCTATTGTAGTCCTTTTTTCATTGTATCTCACTGTTTACCTGTATATCCTTTCCCCCTTTGTCTAGGCTGAAACTGATAGGGAAGCAGGAGGGAACAAAGGTGTCTCTGACAAGCAGATTCGACTGAAGATTTTTTCACCAAATGTTCTTGATATCACGCTTGTTGATCTCCCTGGCATAACAAAGGTTCCTGTGGGTGACCAGCCTTCTGATATTGAAGCCCGAATCAGAACAATGATCATGTCATATATTAAAACCCCGACCTGTCTCATTCTGGCTGTCACTCCAGCAAATTCAGATTTGGCCAATTCAGATGCTCTTCAGATGGCGGGAGTTGCTGATCCTGAGGGTAGGCTATTACTTGCATGTGCTTAAATCAATAATCCTTTTTACGTGTCTTTGATTGGTTTTTGAATGTTTATTTCTTGGTTGCAGGTAATAGAACAATTGGCGTGATCACAAAGGTTCAGAATACTCTTATAGCTTACATTTGTATTTATGAAATGTGAATTTAGGTATGCTGTTGCCTCGTTCTGACATGTTAAGCATGTATTCTTGGAATGTAGTTGGATATCATGGACAGAGGTACTGATGCCCGGAATCTATTACTAGGAAAAGTTATTCCCCTCCGACTTGGTTATGTAGGTGTTGTAAATCGCAGTCAGGAGGTAATGTTATTTTCCTGCTGTGATGAAGGCAATGAACACTTAACATTCACATATGTTCTATTAGTTATTATGTTAGATTTGTGGTCACTAGGTACACTTATTGTGTATAAATAAATGAATACTTGTACTTATGCTACTTGATTAGCTTCAGGTCAACATTTAATGCTAAATTGTTTGTTTATTGTGTCATCAAATTAGGATATCTTAATGAACCGGAGTATAAAGGATGCTCTTATTGCTGAAGAAAAGTTTTTCCGCAGCCGTCCTGTAAGGGAGTACCTCTAAACAGTTATAAAGCATTCTTGATTATGTATTACCTACTAAGTTGTATCCATTTATGCTATTCATAGGTATACAGCGGGCTAGCTGATAGTTGTGGCGTTCCTCAACTAGCAAAAAAATTGAACCAGGTAGAGTACAATGTTGAAAACACAAGTTGTATTTTATTTTGTACTTTGCTCTGCAGAATGCCAGCTTTATTTACCATTTTCAGCCTTCTTCATGAAGACTACATGATTGTCATCCGTTTGCTACCTTTCCCTACTTTATGTGACACTTAAAACATCTGGGATTTTTCCCTCTTTTCTTTATTGTATGGGAATTATGGATGAGTGAATATTGGAAAGACATAGAGCTTAATTCTTTCAAATCCTATAAAAGATCACATGGTGAATTTTTATATTACCTTTTGTTTCTGGACTGATACATGTCATTTGTGTATTTGCCTGCCCATTATTTTTCAGATTCTAGCACAACATATCAAGGCTGTGCTACCAGGCCTGAGAGCACGCATAAGCACTTCACTAGTTGCTGTTGCAAAGGAGCACGCAAGCTATGGAGAAATCACCGAGTCTAAGGTATGTGCTTATACTGTATAGCGGATCTTATTGTTTTAAAAAGCAGCATGTTTTTCTCTGTTTTGTTTCCTCTGGGTTTTTGCTTTAATTATGACTTTTCATCTCTGATAGGCTGGACAGGGTGCTCTTCTCCTGAATATTCTTTCAAAATACTCTGAAGGTATTTATTTAGATTGTTAACTCCTTCTCTCTCTCTCTCTCTCTCTCTCTCTCTCTCTCTCTCTCTCTCTCCATGTGTGTTGTGTGCGCATGCACATGCTTGCAAGCTTATGTATTTACTAATTCGTTAAAATTGTTATTTGTTATTCATTATTTGTTCGATTTTTCTCTTTGTAAAAACAGCTTTCTCATCCATGGTTGAGGGAAAGAATGAGGAGATGTCTACATCTGAGCTTTCTGGTGGAGCACGAATTCATTATATTTTTCAATCTATCTTTGTGAGGAGTCTAGAGGTATTTATATGTGGCAGTGTTAAACAGTATAGCTGTTCTAATGCTAACATGTTTGCCTATGTTGCAGTTGATATTAATAATAAAGAAATCAGCAGATCTATGTTCGGTTTTTATATGGGGTGTTTGACCTTCCCACCTTCTGTTTTTTATTTTTATGTTCATAGTAACTCCGTCTATCACTTATTGGAATTCATGGATGGATGTCAGATACTCCCCCCCCCACAAAACAAAAACCCAACCCAACCCCTTCTTTTATTTTATGCTATGTTATCATATATTATATTACTTATACGTTATTTATTGACTAATATTTGATACTAATATTATCAAATATTTGTAAGTGTATATACTGTTTGACAATTAAACTAAGCAATTTCATTTTTCGTCCAAATTCCGTTTGAACCTTGGCGTTGTAGATTTTAAATGATTCTTTTGCATGTAATTTTATAGCTGGAAAAATTACTTGGGTTAGGTTTCCATGTTTCCATCCAAAGTCGGGGAAAACATTAGTTTATCGTGAGCTCATTTATGGTGAAAATTTTGAGCAATAGGCAAAAATACCAGCACCGGCATCACAGGCTAGACTGTGCTGTTCTGTTCATTCTTTTGAGCTTTATTGTGTAACTTAATGTTTCTTGCAGGAGGTGGATCCATGTGAAGGCTTGACTGATGATGATATTCGTACTGCCATACAGAATGCAACTGGGCCTAAATCAGCATTATTTGTTCCTGAAGTAAGTCTTGTTGCCCCCCTCAGTTTTTTCCACCTATCCTTCTCTCTGAAAAATACCGAGGCAAATATATTTTATAATTTTCTCAGTTGATTTTTTCCCCCTAATCTTGTGCATCCAAGTTCTAATCAGTTTCATAAAAAAAAAATCCATATTCAAGAACATATTTATATGTTATTTGTGTAAATAGGTGCCATTTGAAGTCCTTGTGCGAAGGCAAATATCTCGTCTATTGGATCCTAGTCTTCAGTGTGCCAGGTTTATATATGATGAATTAATAAAGGTAGGGGTTAAAGTTTCACCATCTTTGCTGTCTCATTTACCAAGTATGTGCCTAAACAAATCTTTCTCTTCAGATCAGCCATCGGTGTATGGTTACTGAACTGCAGCGATTCCCTTTCTTGCGGAAGCGCATGGATGAAGTAATAGGGAACTTTTTACGGGAAGGCCTTGAACCCTCAGAAAACATGATTGGACACCTCATAGAAATGGAGGTATACTGAAATTTGAGTAGTTTGAAGTAAATGAATGTATGTATACTTTGTATGATTCATTCTCAAACTAAACTTGGTTACAGTGCCAAAATTTAACCGTGCAATGTTGACCTGTCTGTCTTATTCAAAATTCAAATTGATTTCAACTCCTAAGTTTGCTAAATTTATCTCATGTGAGTATGTGACAGAATCATACAATTATGCAAATAGATTTGGGAAGTGAATAGTGATAGCTGTTGGCAGAATGAATTCGTTTTGTGGAAATCAGCCTGCAAATTTTAGTTGATGGGATCAGGGTTTCAAAAATTTCATAACTGGGATGAGTTTTACCTCCCGCTTACTAGGCTGAGCATTGCTTGGGCCTTGATTAGCTGTGTTAAAACTTTGGTTCACTGGTGTATTATATATCATGAAATAAGTTTGAAAAATAGAAGAATCAAGTGGAAACCATTGACATGTCATGAATCAGTCAGGTCATTTGTGTTGATTGCAGTGGTCTTTCAATCAGATGGAATATGCAATTTCCTTGCCCATAATCTCTTATTATACTACACAATTTTGCAGATGGATTATATAAACACCTCCCATCCAAATTTTATTGGTGGAAGTAAGGCATTAGAAATGGCAATGCAACATGGCAAGTCTTCTAGGATACTACCTATTTCTAAGCCAAAGGTATACATGTTCCAGGCTTGAGTTCCAAATATTTCTTTGTTTTTCTTCATTAGAGAAATGATATTAATTTATGCCACCGTTTTATTTTGGTTTAAAAATTTCATATGAATTTCCAATAGGATGGTCTGGATTCTGATAAGGGATCAGCCTCTGAAAGAAGTGTGAAGTCTCGAGGTATTCTTGCCAGACAGGCTAATGGGGTAGTTGCTGATCCGGTTTGTGATCATATCCTGTCAATTGACCAGAATTTTGTTTACGATTCTTATTTGAATGAGTATCTTATTTTGTCTTTCCAATTACAAATTTAAACCAGGGTGTTCGTGTTCCTTCGGATGCTGAAAAAGTTGTACCCTCTGGTAATTTACTTCTTGTATATATTGTTTGATATTATTAATCTTATTATATTCTTGCTTGTGCTTTCCGGTTATCCAATTTCAATAAAATATTTTTGATGCATTCATCAAGCTTCGTTTTTCTAAATTTTGAATTTTTGGAATTTATCAGGAAACCCTAGCGGATCAAGCTGGGGTATCTCATCCATTTTTGGCGGAGGTGACAGCCGTATGGCTGTGAAGGATAATACAGCTAGTAAACCACATATTGAACCAGTTAACAGCATGGAGCAATCATTTTCTATGATCTATTTGAGAGAGGTATATACATACGTGAACATTTATACTTAGTTTGACCAAAATATTCCATGGGTATTAATCTTAATTTGCGTTGCTTTTGTAGCCACCTCCTGTATTGAGGCCATCTGAGAGCAATTCAGAGACAGAAACTATTGAAATTACAGTAATAAAGTTGCTTTTGAAATCATACTATGATATTGTCAGAAAAAATGTTGAGGATCTTGTCCCCAAAGCTATTATGCACTTCTTGGTAATTCATATCCTTCTTTTAGCTTTGCATATTGTTACAATGATACATTTTGAACAAGTAGCCTTTTGCTATCAATGCTGGACTTCCAATATGCAATATACATAAACATATTGCCATATTAAGTCCGTTTTGTCATCTGCTTGGAGTGACAATATGTCAGTATCTTCTATATGTGATTTATATCCTCTTACCAGTGGAAAATGTTTGGAGTGCTCTCAGTAAGTTTAATCCAGGAGGTGTTTTGCGCTCCTAACTTGTAGGTAGCTTTATTCTTTTGCATAGTTAAAAGAGATATGAATAGTTTTTCATGAGTATTGAATTTAGGTATCTGAATGGTGTTGTTGACTAGTTGGAAGATTTTTTTGGTGCCTGGAAGTTCTATTGGCATTTTTCAAAATAGTTGACAAAATACTCCATGCTATTTATGTTGGAATGGTTGAGAATGAGTGATTTTTCACGCTGAAATGCCAGGTAAACAACACCAAGAAAGAGCTGCACAATGTCTTCATTAAAAAGCTATACAGGTAAAGTAGTGGAAGAGTTGCTGCTTGCAGATTCATTCTAAACTTGCATAAAATTCTTATACGTTGTTTTTTTATTGTGCTTTGTATTTTACATTTGAACAGAGACAACCTATTTGAAGAGATGTTGCAAGAACCTGATGAGATAGCCACGAAAAGGAAGCGCTGTCGAGACCTTCTCCGTGCTTATCAGCAAGCTTTTAAGGTGGGTACTCTGAATGCTATAATCAACATTTTGTTAACCACCCACCCACCCCCCACCCCCCACCCGCGGACAGGTACACGCACACGCGCGCACACACAAAACACACACACACATACAAAATTACTTCTGGATACATATTCTCCTATATTTATATTATTTAGCATTTCTACCTTTATAATAATGGTTGAAAAGTATATTCCTTGCCTGATGACTGTATTTAATCTTGGTAGGACTTGGAAGAACTGCCTCTGGAAGCTGAAACAGTTGAAAGAGGATTCAGTTTGCCTGACACAACTGGTTTGCCTAAAATTCATGGGTTACCAACTTCATCAATGTATTCTACAAGCAGTTCTGGAGACTACTATGCGTCTCCTAAGAACCCCAAGTCTAAGAGGTCCTCCCATTCCGGGGAACTTCAATCACCGTTGCATGCTAATTTAGATTCCAATGGAAATGAAAGGCCATTCTCATCCGGGTTCTATCCTGCGGTTGATGCGTGAGCTATATCTAACCTTGCTCATTGGTCCAATTAGTTAACCCAAAAGGCATTTTATTCATTTGATTACACTGCAACATTCGGGAAATAGGAATTCTGCTCCCTTAGCAGGAATGCGTGATATTTAGATTTTACTATTACTAAACTGAAGTGGTCTTGAATGTTGGTCACTGTTTTCGATGCTTAAGTTCACTTTTGCCTCATAGCTTTGCGTCGTCACTATTTATTAGGCTCCAAAGAGAATAACACAGGAGCACGAGGTTCTTCACATTTTTGAAGAGTTGATTGCGTAGTAATATTGTATATTTTTTTTCCCTGCGGTTGGCCAGTCATCGTACCTAGCAATTTCGCAGTTCCGCAGTTTGTTTGGTAGTCATAGTAGGAAATATTAACTATGCGAATTGTCCACCGATATTAAATTTATTTATTTTTTTTCATTAGATGCAGGGATTTCCGTTGTGAATTTTGTTACATTGATCGCCAAAAGGTTTGAACCTATATTTTTAATTTTTTATACGTAATGTTTAATTTAAACCTCTCTCTATCTACTAAACTTTTTATGGCTTTGATTTCCCGGTCATTGTGATCGTTACGGAAATTATTTAGATTGCTTTTGTTAATTTAATCGCTTTGTTGAATTTTTATTGTTGACTTGCTTTAATTCACATTGTTCCAAGTAATGAAGTAAACATAACTCTGGTACGAAAATGTGCAGTAAAAATTTCGTAGGAATGGTCCTCCCTCCAGTTATTTATCTGCCACAGTGCCACTCCCGCCATGCTGATATCTAAATTCCGACTTAACATATGGGTTGTTATCTTACTTGTCTCACCTTATGATTTTACACCAAAATATAAATTTATTTTGTATATAAATAATTTAAAATGATCCAAAAATATAATAAAAAAAAAGTCAAGTTTTTTTTAAAGGTGTTGGGTAAAAAGATGGAATCTAAAAGAACATCTTTAGTAAGAATTAAATTGATAAAAATGGATTTGGTTGGATTTGGAATGTAAAAAGTGTTATTTAGTTAAAAGGAAATTAAACTACATGTCCTTTTACTAATGTCACATATCATGAGTATTTTTTTTATCCAAATATTTTCTTGTCATGGACACCCACAATAGAATTTTAGCTTAACTTGTGGGAATTAATTTTTTTTTTTATTTCTAGTTAAAAAGACTTGAAGTGATGAGAATATCTACAAAAATTTTTTGTCAACTACTTTATTTAGTAACAAGCTTTGGGATAAAAAGAATAGAATAAACATCACATTGTAACCATTGAACAATGGACTCCTTTTAAAAATAGCTTTACACTATAAAAGAACCTCAAGCCACCTCTTTAGAGGACTTTTTTATTATTTTTATTTTCTGAAACTTGGAAGCTCATATTCATCTTGAGTGAACTACCAACCCGGCCCTGTCCATTTTCAAGAATGACAACACGACCCCTCAAAATAAAATCGATTCACTTCGGTCCCTGTCCCCTAATTCCGTCACACAACACGGTCCCTGTGCGTTATTCTCCGGCGAGACTTGACGGAAAACGCTGAGCTATCACATTTGAAGCGTGACCTGTCACATGAGCTAGATGACGTGTTTATTCAGTGGCTAGGTGGACAAGTTCAAATGGACAGGGGTTAAATTATCCAACTCCTTCACCCTATAAACGACGTCGTTCGCGCGGGAATTAACGTTTCAGTTGCTTCTGAAACCTGTTTCCATAAAACCCCATCCTCCAGCCTTCACATTTACAAGAAAACCCATCAGGAAGCATGAGCGTCGAGTTCCATTGATGGGAGTGGAAGAGAAGTTTTTAAAGAGGAAGTCAGAAGTGCTCTTAGCGTATCTGCAGGAAGTGTTGGTGCGCCGAAGAAGAAGTTCATTGCTCCATGATGTCGTTGTGGGGCGCATGCGATACTGTTTCTCTCCTCAACAGAGCTAAATCCTAACAGGTTATTTTATGGATGTCCACACTTCAAGGTAATCTGAAATTTAATTTAAGTTTCTTTGATTTTAACTCCCTGTGACATCTTAGCTGTGGGTATATTCTATAGAGTTGCAAATTTTTTGCATCGTTGGATGATTATGTTGCATTATTTGAAGAGTTATCTAGAAATTCTCCTTTTATGGAAGGTTGGAAGCTAGATCAAAGTCAGATACCCAATGATGCTGTTGTTGACGCTGAAAAACTCAGGGAACTAGATGGTAGAGTGACTGGGTTAGAGTTGGAAGCTAAAAATTGTAATACCAATAGTGGTATTAGCTGTGTTAATGTTAAAGCTATGGTTATTGCTTTTGTATTTGGAATTGTGATATCCAAATTTGTTTAAGGCATTTGGCTAGCAGGAAACCTTATGTGATACTAGGTTTAAAGTGTATGTTGTTTAATTTTTAATTTGTGTTACTAACTTCAGAAGTATGTATGTTATTTCAGATGAGATAATGATTTGATTCAATGAAAATGGTCTGTTACTAATTTGATGCATTCTATTTCTAGTAGCATGTAGTTACACAAATTAATCAATGGAAAATGTTGGATAAAGAAACCAAAAAGATGCTTTATATAAAACATGTACACAAAACAACTAATCATGTCCTTGTTCAGCATAAGAAAGGGAAAACATATAGCCCTTTAACAATAAAAAGAAGGCCAACATGTAGTCTTAAACCCAAAACATCTTCCAATTCAGTCTAGTAGAGTTTCAAACTGACTTAAACATGCATACATACACTTTAAATAAAGCAAAACTTTTCCTAAATTTGTAAACACCAACATTAAAATAATAACAAAAGGAGTTCAATTTGATATCATCTATGTCAACAACAACACAACAGACATCAAGTCTATCTTGGAGGTCTAAACCCAGGAGTAGGAATGAACTTGAAAAGCCTTGCTGCAGTCCTGGGACTCGCTGTAGCCATGGTCTCAACAGAAATAGCACTTTGTTGAAGGGGGACAGTAACAGTTGTTGTCCTCGGGTTCACATTTTGTTCGGTTGGAACACAGGGTCTGAGACCTGATGCTGCTTGAACATGTGGTGGAGTAGATAGTCCAAATGAAGGTGGAGCTGATATAGGAGCAGTCGGAGGCCTAACAATAGGGTGTTTTTTTCTCTGGGCATGATTAAGGTTGGGGGTGGAGTTGGGTTGAAGGGGTGACTGATTCAGGTTGATAGTTTCTCTTGGAACCTGTAACAAAAAATTAATGAGTTAAAAGTAACAAACAGGTTAAACAACAGTGACAAATCACTATACCTCTTCTGTTTGGGGTGCATTTTGTGAAAGGGGAATTTCGTGTCTCTGTTCCTGAGGGCCAAAATTACCCTTCCTGGGTAATGTCTTTGGAATTTTCTTCTTGTTCTTCTTTGCTTTCGTCTATCACAGTAACATAAACATGTTAGTATAGAGAGATTCAAATGTGTAAATTAAACAACAATAAAATATTACCAGTGGATCCATAGGTGGTGTAGGTTGTACATTATCATTGTTCAAATTAACATTAGAACTTCCATCTTATTCATATAAACAAGCTATGATGAGTGGTATTTTAAAATGAGACACATAAACCCTTCACAATTTTCAGATGTGACTCTTAAACCCCTAACAATTTATAAAGTGATCCAATTCGAACCCCAATTACCTGACCTTTGTTCTAGTTTGGGTCAAAGGGTACAATCTACAACCCTTTTCCCTTAGCAGCTCTTCTATCCTTCTTTGTCAATGGTTGCCAGTTTGGATCTTTTGGGTCATTCTTACAAGTCTTGTAGTAATGGCCAAGCTGTCCACACTTGATGCACGTCACTTCAAAAGTTTTCCTTGTTTTAGTTATGTGCATCTCAGGTTCTACAGGATCTACCTTCCTCTCCATTTTGGGGCGATGAGCTGGTCTCTTAATGTTGGAGCATCACAAGGGGTCCAGTACTCCGCTGAATTAACTGTTTGATGCAATGCATGTATGTTGCTTTAATTGATTGCATGGTGAGCCATTTATGCACATGATCCTCTGGTTTAAGACCAATTTTATACATTGCTGCAACAGCATGACAACAAGGCATTCCTAAAAATAAACACAATCCAGACATGCAATCCACAACATATAAGTATGAATTACATATCAATGTCATAGTAAGACAATAAATCAAAGTATAAATAAGGATGGATTAATAATCAAAATTACCAGTAAGTTGCCAAACATTACAAGTGCAGGTCCTCATTAGTACTCTTATCTTCAGTTTCATACCCAGCAGCCTCATTACTCATCTTCTTCTTTGCTGAAACTCCCTTTTTTAGAATCTTTTTCTTTTGTTTTTTTTCTTCCTCACTACTGCTATCATATGTCTCAAATCCAGGAGGAGGAGACTTGTAAGGCTCATCTTTTGTTGTCTCATATCCATCATCAGATGATGATGACGATGATGAATCCAGCACAACAGTCTCCCCAGCCATACCTTCTTCAACTACTTCAAGCTTGTCCACATCGTGTTCAAAATAGATGTATAGCTCATCAGTTTTCTTGTACCTCAGCTTACCCCCCCTCATCTGATTAATCTCTATATCTTCTCTAATTGCATGAAGTCCATCTTTCATATTAGGTTCTCCATATCAAGCCAAAACATCTGCTTATATTCCCGGTAACTCAATTCTTTAAATAGTTCAACGAAGTCAAAGAAATTTACGTAAAACCAAGTAGCATAAAGGGGAAAACCTCTTCACTTTACCATCCAAGTAGCATAAAACACCCTCAGAGTTTCTGATAAATTTTTCCCTATGGTGAAACACAAGAATGACCATATATTCAGACATCTGCAATTAGATTTATTCAAGCCTTAATAAACTCTCCCTAACAATAAAAATGTTTACACAGGAATGACCATCACTGCATTATTTAATTTTTACGAAAATGCACAAAGATTAGGGTTATTTAAACTTTTCCATAACCAGGACCACAAAGGGTTGCAGACAACAATGGTGCGTTGTTAGAAGGAGAATCAAAATGTTGGACCACACAAAGTACAAGGGACAAATGCTATATAGAAAATCACTAACCTGAACTGTGTGAAGCGTCGTTACAGGATTCCGTCCAGCTCCGTCAACAACACCATCAAATCGCCGTCAACTATGACATCGTCAGCACCCTTGTAAGCAGCAACGTTAGCTCTTCCCTCTACCAACCCAGCATCTACAGTGGTCTCGAGAAGTGAGGAAGCTTTAATCCTAGGGTTTTCTTGTAGATGTGAAGGCTGGAGGATGGGATTTTATGGAAACACAACGTTTCAGAAGAAACTGAAACGTTAATTCCCACACGAATGACGTTGTTTATAGGGTGAAGGAGTTGGACAATTTAGCCCCTGTCCATTTGAACTTGTTCACCTAGCCACTGAATGAACACGTCATCCAGCTTATGTGACAGGTCACGCTTCAAACATGACAGCTCAGCGTTTTCCGTCAAGTCTCGCCAGAGAATAACGCACAGGGACTGCGTTGTGTGACGGAATTAGGGGACAGGGACTGAAGTGGATCGATTTTATTTTGAGCGGTCGCGTTGTCATTCTTGAAAATGGACAGGGGTCGATTGGTAGTTCACTCTATTCATCTTCTCCTCTCCCCAAATCCTTCTCATTGTTCGTCATTTTGTTCATCAACTTCATACATAAAATTAGCATTCAGGTGTTCTGCCAGAATATTCGACAGCAAGATTAATTAACCCTTGTCCATTCTAGAAGAGCTCATTCATCCTTTTGTGACATTAATGAAGGTCTCAACACTTATTCTCCACCTCTATTTTTCATTATTAGTTCTTGTATTGTTTATTTGTCATTAATAAAAATATTTTTCTCACGAGTATATTTACTCCAAATCTCTCATCTTAATCTATTTTTTACAAAACTCACTCGAATCACCGTACTTGCACAATCCACTTGGTTGTTGCCATTCAAGTACCCTGTTTGGATGATTTTGATGTCAACTTTAGAGTAGTATTTTATATTTTAAGAGCAATTAATATGTATACACATTTTACTAGCTGTTCTCTTTTTTTTTTTTTTTATGGAAATTAGATTACTTTTGCATTTTGATATTTAAAATTAAGTGAAAAGATATTTCAGATTTAAAAAACTTTAAGTCAGAATAATCTAAAAGAAACAATCAATTTTATAATGCATTAAACATAAAAATATACCTATTCTTGAGTAGGATTGTACATTTTAAGTCCAAAATATGGTTAATTAGTTAAAAATTTATAATCACATTTTGGATAATCAATTTTTTAAAATAATTTTAAAAATCATAACCATATTTAGTTGAATTTTAGTTAACAACTCAAATTCTAAAAATCGGTTTTTAACAAACCAAATAATATTGTATAAAAGGTTAAAAACCAAAACCATACCTATTATTTCTGTAACACCTATAATGTCATTATACTCTTAATTCATCAATAAAATAGTACTATATAAATTAAAATTAAATTTTTAAAATATTCAAAATTAATTTTTGTTTCGAAGTTTACCTAGAACCAGGATAATTTAGGTCTTAACGTGAGGTTCAGATGCTTTTAGGTGAAAGATCCGACGTCTTGTCCTGCAGGGGTGAAGTCATCCGACTTCCTCGTAAGAAAGTGGGGGATGGTACCTGTAAGAGACTCTGATATTTAAGTTAGCAAATGTTTTAGACATATTTTTTAGTAGATTAGGGAGGTTGTTGATGTCTCCTTTCTAGAGAATAAGAGAGATTACAAGAGTTAGTTACTTATTTACATAAGTAGATTAGGCCATGTCGTTGCGTCCGACCTCTTATGAGGTCGGATTGATCGTAATATAGAATTGAGCATTATTCGTAAAGTATTGATTGAGCTATATTCTTTTTGAGTTTGGCTAAATTGCGGGTCAGGATACGAGGATCTTTTTATTTTAATAATAAATAAAATAAATGTAATAATTACTGAAATAAATAATTTCAAAAGTAATTACCGATTTAAATTCTCCTAACTTATCTTGTTTACACTGTAAATAAGATACATGCATGCCTAAACCCAAGGTTGCGAGAACCGGACCGATCATTGAACCGGTTAAGTAATTGGTTTAATGGTTCAATAACCGGAGTTCAACTGGAATTGAACCGGTTTAATTAAATATATAATAAATTTTTTAAAAAATTAATTCCCCCATATGTGAACTTCTGTAAATCAATCAAGTCACTATTCAAAACATCCAAAACATGTACCCAACCTAAGAATCATACTCAACCAAATCATATGAAGCCATATAGTAATTTCAATGCAGAATTGTGGCAATGTTTTGATTTTGAATCAATAACAGCAAGTCAGCAAAACAACAATTTACCAAAACAAATATAAAATATTGGATTTAAAAATCAATCTCAGCAGAATTAATGAATTATACAATTGAATTTATAACTCAATCTCAGCAGAATTAATTCAAGATCAACGGACTGAATTCAAATAAAAATTCAAAACATTAATATCTCAAAATTCAGCAGAATCATCAATAATACATCATATGCATGTTTAGAATAAATTTCAAATTTCAAAGTTATAGAATCAGGGAGAGAAGAAGAGACTTGAGACCTGAGAGGGTTGTAGCAGAGACTAGAAACTCCACGCGAAGAGAAGCAACGGAGACGAGACACGGTGCTGAGCAGAGAAGCAGAAACGACACCGGCGAGGGGGGAGAAGCAGAAACGACGCACTGGGAGGAGGGGAGAAGCAGCAACGACCCACGGCGAGGAGCAGAAAAGCGGCGACGACCCACGGCGAGGAACAGTGATAGAGAGAGCTCAGACAGAGATGGCGACAGAGAGAGAGAGAGAGAGAGAGGAGGGAGAGAAGGGTTCGGCGATGAGTTTTAGCTCTGAAGTGGAATGGTGGGAAGTGGATATTCTTCAAGGAGAAGAGAGGATTATGGGTGGTGGCTGTTCTTCGAATTCGAAGAGAAGATTAGGGTTTTCTCACTTTCTGCTGGGTGAGGGTATTGTGGGGGGAGGTGTTATGCGCTGGGTGAGAGAGAGAAAGGGGTGGGGTGGGAGGTGTTATGCACTGGGTTTTCTTTTTCTTTTTTTTTTGTAAACGGCGCCGTTTTGACTTGGAGGAGTGAACCGGGATTATAAAAAATCGGTCCGGTTCACTGGTTAACCACTGATTCGACTAGTTTTTGACCGGTTTTTTCCATAACGGTTTTATAGCCTAACCGGTTTAACTGGCCTATCCGGTCTGGTTCTCAGAACATTGCCTAAACCCTAAACCCTTGTAAACGAGATAAGGCCTATCCACGCCTATAAGAAGAAGTCGTTCATTGCATCATTCTGGGCCCCAATTTGACTTTGTCAACCACTTTCTCCTCTCTTTTAACCCTTTCTCACCCTATTTTAGACTCATATTGTGATGGCGCGTCAGGCGGGAAACGACGGAGACATCAACAGGATGAACGAGACGTTGCATTATGCCGGGGCGGCCGACTTTGAGGTTATTTTTGTTTTGTTTGTTTAATCTAAGTATGTGGCCATGGTTAGGGTAGTCGCGAAGAACCAGAACGTAGTTTGTAGCTTTAGTAGTAGGTCTCTAAGAGGAACTTAGAGCTCTATTTCCTTGTGGTTATTAGTTTTGAACTGTGTTTTTCTTGTGTTAGGTTGTTACCATTTATAACGTTCCAATTAGGGTTTGGTTAGTATGCAATATGTAATCTATAAACGTGTGTAAGTTAGAAACATAGAAATACGTTTTTAAGTAGAAGTAGATGTAAGTTCAAAGGAATATTTATTTAACTGTAATTTTTTGGTATATAATAGTAAATTGACATATTTACGAAACTAGAAGAAATTGTCAGAAATAAATAAATAAATAAATGTTATGGTTATTTGTTTATAAGGCTGAATTTTTTTTTTATTCTTCAGAGGCCTCACATTCTACTGCTCCGGCGAGTGAGCCATACCCTTCCTCCACTCGATGCCATCGTCCCGTATCTGGCTGAGGCCGGATTCGGCGACACAGTGCTCCTGAGGGACTTTACTTTTGACAATTCCCTGATTTCGGCACTCGTGGAGCGATGGCATCCGGAGACGCACACATAATCAAGGCGTCCATATACCACTCATACCCAGCCTTGCTTGGACTGTAAGCAGCATTTATGAGGTATCTCTTGCCCTCAGCAGACTTGAACCGAGTCATGAAATTCGCAACTATGTGTCTGATACAGTAAGCATGGAACGCTCTTGGGGGATTCCAACCACTCTCATAGAAGCTTAGAACGGCCTTAGTAGCCTGAGATCTGTCGGAGATAACCAGCAACCCGTCTTGTGGAGTGATATGGCGTCTCAGATTAGTAAGGAAGAAAGACCATGACTCGGTAGTCTTGGACTCCACAACGGCAAAAGCAATCGGCAGGATGTTGCTGTTGTTGTCTTGCGCCACCGCAATAAGCAACACATAACCAGCAGCCCGTCTTGTGGGGTGACATGGCGTCTCAGATTAGTAAGGAAGAACGACCATGACTCAGTAGTCTTGGACTCCACAACGGAAACACATAACCAGCAGCCCGTCTTGTGGGGTGACATGGCGTCTCAGATTAGTAAGGAAGAACGACCATGACTCAGTAGTCTCGGACTCCACAACCGCAAAAACAATCGGCAGGATGTTGCTGTTGCCATCAAGCAACACTCCATTGTACCTGCCATACATATGACCTTGTAGATGAGAGTCCAGGACTGGCTATACATACCCTACCCTACTCGCACCCCTTATATATAACATGTTTTATAAATATTATATGCATAGTGAAAGAGGTGAGAGTTGAACCTTCAACCTCTTTCATGTGCAGCAAGTAAGCAACCACTAAGCTATCTACTTACTTTGGTAATATATTGCATTTGTATATTTACGAAGTTAACATAAAATAAAAATTAAACAAAAATAAAAATCATATATAATTCATCATTCAGAAATCAGAAACCCTAAGAACAAATGGGAGCGCCGTTTCTTCCCAAAGCCATAAGCCTCAGTGCCTCACCGCAAGCCCCAACTCTCCTTGCGTCCTTCCTCATTCCTCCATTGCCGCAACTCTTCTTCCTCCTCCGTGCTCTCCTCGCAATGCCGCTGCTTCGTGCCCTTCTCTCCTCTCTACGCTGCTGCTCTATGCTCTTCTTGGTATTTTTCAACATGCTTATTTGTTCTTCATGTAATGTTTAGTTCTTGTAAATTTTGTGTTCATCATGTTGATTCGTTTAGTTGGTTGGACATGAAAATTGGGGCTTTACTTTGCGTTTGAATCTGTGACTTTGTTTCCCTACTGATTTATCCTTTTTAGCACACATTTGGTGTTGACTAAAAATTTTCTCAAAGTGATCTTTGACTTGCAATATTTTAGGTTCTTTTTATAATTTATTTATTTATTAGGGATTTTGCTCCTTCTCTGTATTCAAAAGATTATAGTTCTAGTTCTAGGGTTCATGCTTTTTCTGTTTCTGTTGGTATTTTTTTTGGCTAATTGGTTCCTCCTTCAACTCTGTGCCCATGAGGCCCTGATTGATTTTTTCCCATTTTTTTAAATTAACTATGATGAATGTAACCGGCTCCTTCGTTGATATTTTTTTTTTGTTTGAATAGATTCATATTAAATTGACTTTTTGTATATTGCATTTGCTTGTTTATTGGTCCTTGTCCATCTCAATCTGACTTGTTTTAAGACAATAATTCTTGCAGTTTTTGTGCTTGTTCTGAATCTTAATGATTTTTCATCATGATTGAATTTTTAATGTTAATTATTTATTTTACTGTTGTGTAGGCAATAATGGATAGTACCAACATGGATGTAGTAATGGCTCAAGAACAACAAGAAGAAATTTCTGTTGAAGAAACTGCTAATTTTGTTCCAGACGAGTCTGCCTCGAGTGAAAATAGAAACAAATCTTTATTGAAAAGTATTTATTGGCAATACTTTAGTAGATATAAAGAGGAGAAAGAGTGGAAGGCAAAGTGCAACCATTGTAAGTCTGTTCTTGGTGCCAATCCAAGGAATGGGACTACAAATTTGAAGAAACATTTGCCCCATTATTGTAAGAGAATAAAATTAGCAAATTCAAGACAATCAACAATTGCTAAATTTCTTTAAAGACATGGAAATAATAGTTCAGATGCTTTTATATTTGATGTATCTCACACAAGAAAATTGATTGCCAAGTCCATTTGTATGCATGAGTATCCTTTGTCATATGTGGATCATGTTGCAACAAGGGAAGTGTTTACTTCAATGCAACCAACGTTTAAGATTCCAAGTCGAAACACAATCAAGAAGGATATCTTTGAAATGTACGAAGTGGAGAAGCTTAATATAAACAAGATGATGGATGCAAATGATAGTTGAGTAGCTATTACAACTGACATGTAGACTTCCAACCAGGAAAAAAAAATACATGGTTGTTACAGCACACTACATTGATAGTTCATGAAATTTGCAAATGCGAGTATTGAGGTAATACCTTAAACTTATGTTCCTGCTCCTCATTCAAGTGAAGTTCTCTCTAATGCATTAATGAAAGTTTTGTTGGAGTCGAACTTAGATAGAAAATTATCAACTATTACATTGGATAATTGTTCTACAAATGATGCTATGATTGATGTGTTGTTGGGACGTCTAGACTCAAATTATTTGTTGCTAGTGGGTAAGTTATTGCATATGCGTTGCTGTGTTTTAAACCTAATTATGAAGGATTGTTTCAATTTAGTTAAAGAAAGTGTGGAAAAAATTCGTAATAGTGTGGTGTATTGGACTTCAACTAGTAAAAGACATGAAACCTTTGTGAGTTGGTGTAGTAAGTCAGGTGTTCCCTTTACAAAAAAAAAAATTATCTTTTGATTGTATAACTAGATGAAATTTCACTTATGTGATGTTAGAAACTGAATGGTTGTACAGAGATATCTTTGCTCGACTAAAACAAGAAGACTCCAATTATAAAAGTGTGCCAAGTAATGAGGAATGGGAACTTGCAAAAGAAATTTGTGGTAAACTAAAACTTTTTTATGATGTGACTCAGTTATTTTCTGGAACTCAAGTTCCAACTGCCAACATTTACTTTAATAAAGTATGTGATATACATGTTGGATTGGGAAAATGGGCTGTTTCTCCTAACCCAGTTATTAGTAGCATGACATATATGATGAAGAGAAAGTTCGATAAGTATTGGAAAGAAATTCATGGCATTATGGGTGTTGCTGCAATTCTAGATCCTAGGTATAAACTTAATGGGCTTGAATATAAGTTTGCTAGGGAATGTGAAGATCCTAATGAATGCACAAGGAAAGTTGAGAGAATCAAACATGCATGTTATGAGTTACTTCATGAATATCAAAAGAATACATCTAATTTAAGCAATATGTTAGTAAAATCTACACAAGAGGTTAGGGTTAATGCATATGAATATGATGATGTTGGTTATCAATTGTATATTAGACAAAAGAAGAAGGAAAAATGTTCATTTGTGAAGACAAAATTTGATCACTATGTAGAGGAAGATGTTCATCCTCTAACTCCTGATTTTGATATATTAGCTTGGTGGAAGATAAATGGAGTTAGATTTCCAACTCTTCAAAAAATTGCAAGAGACATATTTGCCATTCCTGTGTCTAGTATTGCTTCTGAGTCTTCTTTTAGCACAATTGGCCGTATAATTGCTACTCATCGTGGTAGTCTTCATGAAGATACGATAGAAGCTCTTATGTGCAATCAAAATTGGTTGTGGGCAGAATATTATAAAAGAGGTTATTTATGTTTTCAATTTTTTAATTTGTTTAGAAATTATAATTATGTTAAAATTATATATAATAAAATTATTGTATTTGATTTTTAGGTGGAAAACCTGATTATCAAACTGCAAATGAAGATGATGATGCATTTTCTGAACTGACAGAAGAATAATATTGTAAGAACTTGGAATTAAAAGAAATGTTTAAAGACATTTATTTTTGTTTATGTTATTTTAATTTTATTAAGAACTTAATAATTATGCTATTTGTAATTTTATGTTGGATTTGTTTAGGACTTTATTGTTTTTAATTTTAATTTAAACTTAATTTTTTATTTTATTAATATAACAATATGTATGTTTGTAATTTTATGTTGGATTTTTTTAAGATTTTATTATTTTTAATTTTAATTTGAATTTGGTTGTTTATTTTTTTTATTTTATTAATATGTATGAAATTTGGAATGATTGAGTTTTATATTTATTTTAAAAAAAATTGATATTTCTGCGGGTAGGGTAGGGTAGAGTTATAATGAGATTTTTAACCTGCGGGTAAGGTTGGGGCAGGGTCCAAACCCTATCTTACCCTTAGGGGTGACAATATGTACCCTACCCGCGGGTATCCAACCCGACCCCACCCGATCGGGTAGGATTGTCGACCCGATCCGCAACGGGTAGGGTAGGGTGCGAGTTGAGTCTCAACCCTACCCAACCAACCCGCACTCTATATATGTTTATGTTATATACTTATATAAAAACATGTTTTAAGTGGATACTGAATCAAAGACCTCAACCAAAGTTATTACATTCTCTCAGAAGGAGGGATGGAACTCTCAACAGGAGAGACAATTAGAACTCAAGGTTCTATCTCCGTGATCTTAGCTCCAGCCAAGATTTCATTTTCAATCTTCTTTCCACAACCATTACCTTAAGGCACGCTCACCATCCAATTAACTTAGAAGTATTACAACCAATATTCCCCAAATCATTCTAACTATCTTCCTACTATTGTATCATTTCCAGTCTGTTACTTGTTCACACCAATGCTCTCCCAACTCCCACACTCCAGCCCTTCCCCCCATCAGTCTTTAACCAATATGACCATACCAAACATGGGTACCGAACCAATAGAAGGCACCACCATCACCCTCAATAATCAAACAAGTCCAGGCTTTCAAGATGATTGCGTCAACCTGATCAGAAAAATTATCACTAACAAAGAGATAAATTACAAAACCATCAAGAACTCGCTAATGGGAATGTGGGGCAATCTGAAGAACGTTGCAATATCAGAGGTAGGAAGGAACAAAGTTCTTGTAAGCTTTAAAGACAAACGCACAGGGAATAGGATCATAAAAAATGGTCCGTGGAACGTCAAAAGGCACCTGATGAATTTGCAGAGGTGGCTGTACGGAGAGGCAATACTGGACGTTAGCCATGACTTCTTGGAGTTCTGGATACAAGTGCATGGGTTACCAATAGAGAAGTTAAATGCCGAAACAGCAAAGAGTATTGGTAATATGATTGGAATTGTTGGAGAGGTTGAAAACCCCATTAAAGAGGGAACCTTACAGAGGAACTTCCTAAGAATCAGAGTAGCGATCAACATCACTCAACCCCTCCAAACCGGGTTTTGGCTGAATAGAGGAGACAAACCCAAAACCTGGATAAGCTTCCGGTACGAGAGATTGTTGGATAGTTATTGCTTCAAGTGCGGTGTTATAGGCCACGAGAAGAAGAACTGTGACAAACCAGTAGCTATGGCTTGTTGGGATACCACCAAGCCGAAATATGAAGCAAGATTAGCAGTGGATAGAGCTAGACCACTGTACACAACAAGGGAGGAGGAAGAAGACTGGAAAAAACACCTCAGAGAGAACGACGAAGCGCGTGGAAGTCAGTTGCGGGGAGGCAAAGAAGGGAATAGCCAAAGCTCAGAAAACAACTACAATATCCAGCGGATAAAAACAACGATAGGAATGGAGACCCAATCAGGAGAAAGCAAAGAACAACAGACTGAAGAAAAAGGCTGCGACAAGATGGTTGACCTGAGAGAAGTTAGCCGACTGCCATAAGAAAGAGTCACAGAGCACCGTGAAGCGAGCCTACTCAACCTCCTCGAATCAGTCATTCACAATCTGCAAAGAGTAAAAGGAAAAGGCATCATGAGAGAAGAAGAAGCTTCTAGTAAGAAGAAAGGGGCAGAGAAAGTAATCATGCATCCAAATCAAGAAAGAGACCAAGTTGGGCCTTCTAACTGGATGCAACCCAATCCAACATGGGCTCAAGAAATAAGGAAGTATGAAATGCAGGTCCAGCAGAATGAAGGAAAAAATAATGTCCCACATGAACCAGGCCCTAACATAAACATCACCAATAATCCAAAAAACCCATCAGATCTCCAATCACATTATGCAAGCATCAAAGCAGGCCACCAAGACCTTATCTGCCAATCTGGGAATCCGCTCAATACCCAAACAAGCCAATGGAAGATGGATAAAGAAGCAGGAACAAAACATATAGAAGAGCCAAAGACGGAAGGAGCATACAAAAATATCAGCCTCAAATGGGCCATGAGAGAAGAAGCAGGTAATTGGGCAATGAAGAAAAACAAGAAGAAAAAGCAAGTACATAAGAACCAGGAGGGAGAAACTTACTATGTGGAGCTGGCTTCGGATGAAGAGAATGAAGAATCGGAAGCTAGCAACCAAGTTAACAAGGAAAAGGGAAGTTACAGACACCAGAATTCTCGCTGAATTCAAGTGGAATGAAGATCAAGAGTCAAGAAATAGCAAGCGGAGCAGGACAGAAGCGGCTGAACAAGACAACAATATGGACATGGAAGAGCAAGAACCAACATTCAAGGCCGAGGAGGCGGGCCCAAACATGCCCCCACCCCAGCCATGATTGTCCTAAGTTGGAACTGTCGAGGCATGGCGGCGGCCCCGACAGCTTCTGAATTAAAAAATTTGTGCAAAAAGCACAAGCCAGCCATAGTTTACTTAATGGAAACTAGATGTAGAGAAGAAAATGTAAAGAAGTATGCTAGAAAGCTGCAGTTTAAAAATAGCTTTTGTGTAGAACCCCGGGGCTTGTCCGGCGGTCTATGTCTACTATGGAATAAAAATATCAATGTTTCTGTTTACTCTTGGTGCCAAAACTACATCATTGCAAACATCAAAAGCTACAACAACCCAGAGTGAAAATGTGGATTTATCTATGGCAATCCTGTGTTCAAACAGAGGAGGAAGACATGGCAAGCATTGGAGGAATCAAATGACTTGGAGGAGAAACCAAGCTGTCTCATAGGTGACTTTAATGACATCCTTTGTCAAGAAGAGAAGGTAGGTAAACACCCCAAGCCACTCATCTAAATAGAGGTATTCAAGAATTTAGTGAATAAAAAGAATCTCATGGATTTAGAACTGAAGGGCAACAAATTCACCTGGTTTAGCAACCCGAGAAATGGGCTTGTGACTAGAGAACGACTTGATAGAGCTATGGTGAATTGGAAATGGAGGCAGGCCTTCAGCAATGCTAGCCTGACGGCCTTGCCGACAATTACATCAGACCACTGTCCTCTTATTCTCAACCTAAAACCGAACAGGAATGTTCCAAGGCAATTCAAATATGAGGCGTACTGGGATGACAAGAAGGAATTAAAGAAGTGGTATCCAAAGGATGGAGAACTGAAGACCAAGAAGGAGGATATTGGAGCACTTTCGTTAATAAAGAAGCAATTGTATTAAAAAAACTCAAGGAATGGAATCAGAGGTGCTTTAAGAGAGCGGACAAGGAAATTATGAAATGGCAACTCAAGATTCAACACCTTCAAAATCTTTCCCACAATCAGAGACAACAACAACTAATCGAGTAGGCCAAGCAAAAAATCAAAGAACTGTGGAAACAGGAAGAGAAGTATTAGGCTCAAAGAGCAAGAGTCAAATGGCTCAAATGGGGAGATCGAAACACAACCTTCTTTCATGCCACTACCCTACAGAGGAGAGACAAGAATCGCATAGAAAGATTGAGAAATGCTGAGGGGAGATGGACGCAAGATCAAAATGAGGTTACAAGGCTCATAGAGGACCACTACACCAAGTTGTTTACCTCCAATGGTAGCACCAATATGACCGAGTGCACTAAGGATATTCCCAAAAGAGTGACTGAGGAAATGAACAAAAAGCTACTGGAAGAAGTCTCAGAGGAGGAAATCAAAAGTGCAGCGTTCAGTATGGATGAGGCCAGAGCACCAGGTTTGGATGGTCTAAATGGTCAATTCTACCAAAAGCATTGGAATATCATTCAGAAAGATGTTTGTGCAGTGGTTAAGAATTTTTTCGAGGAGGGCTACCTCCCTAAGGAAATTAATGAAACTCAGGTAATTCTTATTCCAAAGACCAAACAAGCAGAGACTTTGAATCAGCTGAGGCCCATAAGCTGTTGCAACTACATCTACAAAATTATAGCCAATGTGATGGTGGCCAGGTTAAGAGGGATCATGGACAAGATTGTATCCCCTATCCAAAGTGCATTTGTCAGGGGCAGGTTCATCTAGGACAATATAATCATTGTGCAAGAAGCCTTCCACAGGTTAACAAGCAAAGGAAAAAAAGCATCTCAAGACTTAGCCATCAAGCTCGACATGAACAAAGCATACGATGGATGGAGTGGAGTTTTATGGAAGAGGTCCTCAAGAGGTTCGGGTTTCATCAAAAGTGGATCAAGCTCGCCATGGAATGCATTAAAAGTGTGACATACAAGATAAAGATTAATGGCACGTTGTCAAAAGAAATAGTTCCACAAAGAGGCTTAAGACAGGGAGATCCTCTTTCCCCTTACCTTTTTATTATTGCATCTGAGGTTTTCACAATCTTGATGGATAATGCTTTAAATAAAAAACAGATTTCAAGAATTAAATTAGCTCCTACTGCACCAACCATAACACATTTATTGTTTGCTGATGGTTGCATCATCTTTTCAGGAGCTAAAGAGGATGAGATTTACCAATTGATTCAAATCATTAACCTATACACCTCGGCTTCTGGTCAAGTGATCAACCTGGAAAAATCCGAAATAACCTTTGGCAACCAAATTCCAATACAAACTAGAGTCAATTTAGAAGAAATCTTGAACATTCCATCTTAGGACAACCCAGGAAAATATTTAGGGCTCCCGGATCAATGGGGAAGAGCAAAAAGCAAGTCCTTAGAATGGATCATGGAGAAAGTGGAAGAAAAGATTGAAGGGTGGAAGGAAAGTCTTTTAAACCAAGCTAGAAAGGAGGTCCTAATCAAAGCAGTTATACAAGCAATACCAACCTACGCCATGAGCATTCTCAGATTTCCGAAATCGTTTTGCAATAAATTAAATGCTAAAGTGGCAAAGTTCTGGTGGAGGAACCAAGGAAAAGAAAGAAGAGTGCATTGGAAAGCTTGGCCAAAATTATGTAGGAGCAAAAAAGAGGGAGGCTTGGGGTTCAAGGAATTTTATCATCAAAACACTGCTCAGCTGGCGAAACAAGCATGGAGAATAATAAAAAATCCGGAAGCCACTTGGGTGCAAATACTTAAAGCCATATACTTTCCAAATTGCAAATTTTGGGAAGCGCATAAGCACCGGAATGGATCTTGGGTGTGGAATAGCATATTGCAGGGAAGAGATCTATTAGGAAATAAAATCTATTAGGAAATAAAGGTATATGGAGCTTAGGTAAAGAAAGCAAAGTCAGAGTCTGGGGTGACAATTGGATTCATGGTATCAACAAACCCCTCAAAAAAGGATGCAATGACAACCAAAAAGTGGAAGAGTTCATCACCAACTCAAGATCATGGGACAAAGCAAAAATTCAAATGAGTTTTTCCCCGATTGTGGCAAATATGATAGTTCAGACTCCAGTCAGCAAAACCTCAGATTCAGATAAGCTTATTTTGCCGTACAGGAAGGATGGAGAATATTCAACAAAAACAGGGTACTATGCGGCAAAACAAGAAGAGGATGAAAAAAATCCAAAGACAACCCCTCAACAAGCAACTCAATGGAGGAACTATGGCAAGGGATATGGAATATGAAGGTTCCTCAGAAAATTAAATGTTTCTCTGGAAGGCTGCACATAATCTAATACCGGTAAGGGCAAACTTAATGAAAAAAAAGCTTACTAATTCTAATATTTGCTCAATTTGCTTGCAGGAAGAAGAGACCAACGAACATGCCCTACTTTTATGCGACTAGACAAGAGCGGTGTGGTTTGGTTCTCAGTCACAGTGCATTCCCTCGAAGGAGAACGTCAAATCTATAGGGGATTGGCTCTAGCACATGTACAAAAATGGTAAGACGGCAAACAGGGCAGAATCGACTCAAAATTGGAGTAGAATTGGCATCATTTTGTGGTCAATATGGAAGGCAAGAAATATGCAAGTCTACAACTACATAGAACCTAACCCAGAACTAGTCATTAACCAAGTAAGGAAACTAGAACAAGAGTACAGTAGCCATACAGAGGAAGTAAAAAAAATAATGGAACCAAGCACAAGAAGCAAAGTACCTGTTAAATGGAGACCTCCACCACAAGGCTTGCTCAAGTTGAATACAGATGCGGCCTTCTTAAACGTAACCAAAACAGGTGCAGCAGCTGCAGTGATCAGAGACCAGCAAGGGAACGTGCTAGGAGGAACAGTCAACAAAATAACAGCTCGATCAACGCTGTCAGCAGAAGCACAAGGGATTAGAGAAGCTATAATCCTGGCCAACAACCTAGGACTTCAAAATGTTACCATTGAATCAGACAATCAAGTGCTAGTTCAAACTCTCAAAATAGGAAGTACAATCTGGGAGGTAGACCCAATAATTCAGGACATCAGAACAATCCAAAGAAAAATGTCAGATTGCGGTTTTACCTGGACGCCTCGTGACGGAAACAAGCTGGCGCACACATTGGCACAGTTACATCACCAGAACCAGCTTCTCAATTCATGGATTACTAATCCCCAAGCGCAGGTAGCAGACATCATCAAAAAAGAGAGGTCGGGGATCCCCCATTTTAGTCCCGTCCAATCCTTTTGAGTGCAACCAGCGATGGGATCAGAAGCCACAGATCAGAGTTGAAAACAGAGTTCTCCAGTCGCATCGTTCTGTAATCAAGGAGGGAACTCGCAGCCATGAGCCTGTAATGCTCATCCGTGGGTTTAAATTGTCATTGGAACCTGAGAACCCTTGTACCTAACTAAAGCAATGCATCACTTTCGGAATTGCCTCCTTCTCCCTGGCCATCTCCTTCATCATGCACAGCAATAGCCAAAGCAGCAACTCCCATCTCCTTTCATCATCGCCGGAACAACAATAATTCACCATTGGTACCATTTCGGAATCAGCTATAGAGAGAAAGTGAAAGAATTTGGGGAGTGAATGTAGTTGATGCGGGAGGCACATATTGAAAATTGAATGGAATTGGGCATAGTGAATGGGGGGCACAATTTGAAAATGATCGAAGCTAACAGGGAGGCATAATTGTTTTAGGGAGAGTGGGTTTGGGTGGGCATTGGGTTTGGTTCCTCTTTGGTGTGGCCGGGTTGTCCGGTACTCACCAAGTCCAAAAAAAAAAAAAATCAAAGACCTCTCACTAAATACAAAAGATCCTTAACCACTAAAAGAAAATCATTAATTGATAATTTAATATTTTTTTTTACATAAAAATCAGTTCTATTTTAAATTATCATCAAGTTATATAATAATGTTGTATATTTTTTTGTAACTCGCGGATAGGGTCGGGTACCCACGGGTTAAGAGCGGGTAGGGTTAAGGTTGGGATATTCTCAACCCGCGGATAGGATAGGGTTGAGTTTATATAAAAATCTCAACCCGTGGGTAGGGTTAGGGTTAGATCCAAACCTACCCTACTCTACCCATTGCCACCCCTACTTACCCTACCCTATCCATTGCCAGCCCTAGATGAGATGGCTGTATAACTGACGATGGTCTTGAGATATGGTAGGTGCTAGACAACTGTGCACTCCACCAACCCTTCGAACCTCCCTGAACACAACAAAACAGTATTGCTTCAGCCATATCTCAAACCCACTTAATATATCATACAAAAGTACTCAAAAGCACAATTAAAGTCGAACTTACCAATATTCGAGGTTCTGCCGAAGGGCCATGCGAAGCCTCCATTGACACCCATTTTCAGCTTGATGACACTGCACATAGTACTTTAACCGGTCCGATTCGATAACCCGGTACTCAACACTCCTACGAATACTGTAGTTCTTCACACCCTGAAGCACTGCCTCTCGGGTTTTGAACCTATGGCTGACCCGAAACTCTAGCCCGTCGTCTAGGTTGTAATTCTCTTCACCCGTGTCAGAAAACGGAGTCCTCTCATGTATGGTGCCCAAATCCAGACTGTGATAGTGACTTGGCACTGCTGATAGCGCCGAAATTGGGTGAGGTGGAGGTAGCACATGGCACGCCATAGTCTGGGCAGACGTCTCCGGCACAAACTCATCCTCATCGCTACCTTCGGAAGAATCACTGTCCACGCTATCCGCCACGTAATCTCCGTCCGACTCCTCCTCGCCCTCCTCGCCCTCCTCTGCCTCATCCACTGGAATGGCGACATGAATGGGCAGTGGTGCGAGAGGTCGGTCATCCTGTACATAGGTCGAGTGTACAGAACTACCACGACCAATATCTCCCACCTCGGCGGAAAGCTCCATTACCTGTTCCGCCATGATCCTCCCATGGATGTCGAACATCAGTCGCACATGCTCGTCCCCTTGAAGTCGGAATAGTTGAAACCGGAATACTCCGTTACCCATGGGTGCCAGCAACCTGTACCCCACCCTTCTAATCTCCCTCACTGTTGTACCACCGAGCTTACTTAATATCAAACTCTTCAAATCCGGCAACGTATTCACACACTGAGTTCGAAACAATATCAGATCCTCGCACTCAAATGTCATCCCGTTGTCGCCATTTCTCATACGACAATTGGGATAAACAAGCACAACTATGTATACACTGTTACCGGCCATTGTACACTTGTTTTCGTGAGAAAAACGAGACAGAAAAAAGGATAGTGAATGTTTGTGAAAATACCAAGGGTCCCATATCGTTTATACTGTAAACGAGATACATGGAATGTCATCTCGTTTATAGTGTAAACGAGATAAGTTAAAAAAATTTTAATTGGTAATTAATTTTAAATTATTTATTTCGATAATAATTACAATTATTTTATTTATTAAAATAAAAAATCTCATGATATGAACATTAAAATTAGGGTTAACCACCAAAAACGTCCCCAAATTATTCAAACGCTGACAAAAATACACCCAAATTTTACTATCGAAAAAAATGCCTTCAAATAATTTAAAAACACAACAACAATACCCAACAATAAATATATATTTTCAAAAAATACCTTAGAGATTGAATTTTGATGTAATTTTTTGCAAGAATGATTATAAAAATAAAATATTATTATACATAAAAATTGGTGATTTTTCGTTAAGTATATATTTTTTATAATTTTTTTTGTTAACAACTAATAATACTTAACAAAAAATCACAAAATAATATATACTTAACAAAAAATACCAAATTTTAAGAATAATAATATCTTATTTTTATAATCATGCTTGTAAAAAATTACATCAAAATTTAATCTCTAATGTATTTTTTGATAAATACATATTTAATGTTAGTTTTTTTGCAAGATTATCTTACATTAAATATGTATTTCTCAAAAAATACATTAGAGATTGAATTTTAATGTAATATTTTTAATCATGATTAAAAAAATAAGATATTATTATCCTTAAAATTTGGTGATTTTTCGTTGAGTATATATTTTTTTTTTTTTGTAATTTTTTTGTTAACAACTAATGATACTTTTAAAAAATCACAAAAAAATATATACTTAGAAAAAAATTACCAAATTTTAAGAATAATAATATCTCATTTTTTAATTATTCTTGTAAAAAATTACATCAAAATTCAATCTCTATGGTATTTTTTGAAAATATATATTTACTGTTGGGTATTGTTGTTGTATTTTTAAATTATTTAAAGGTATTTTTGTCGATAATAAAATTCGGGTATATTTTTGTCAGCGTTTGAATAATTTAGGGGCATTTTTGGTGATTAACCCTTAAAATTAACATCGTATAAAATTGATTTTTTTTAAATAAGTTAAAAAAATTTAGAAATAAATAAATTTTTAAAAATAACCATTTTTGTGTGAAAAAACGGTTTTTACATGCAAAAATTGGATATTATACCATTAAAAACTAATTTTTAGAATTAAAATAAATATGATTATGATTTTTAAAACCATTTTAAAAAATTAACTACCCAAAATGTGGTTATAAATTTTTAACTAGTTAATAATATTTTGAATTTAAAATGTAGAGCCTTACTTTTTGCGTGTTCCGGAAGGTAAATTGAGGTTCTTTTTGCGTTGTGACTGGTTAGAGTAAGAGTAGGACATATTTCTTCTCCTCCAGGAAACAAATTGATTTAAAGACCTCTTCTCTTCACATTTGGCAACAAATACATTCAATTCTCTTTTATGGTTCGCAAACGTAACACCATGAGTAGTGACTGTTTCATTAGAGGTACGCATTCTTCATATTCTTCTGCGCATGTTAGTGACTGTTTAGCTAATTTAGTTTATTTACATCATCGGTAAGCAAAGGTTGGATGTCTAGAAACTTGAATCCAGATTAGTGCTTGAAACTCCCTTGCGATTGCTTAGCTTTATGCATTCAAATTGAGCATCTCGGGGAGCCAGGAGCAGCGACGCTGGGTATCTCAGCAGCAGCGGAGGACATCGTGGTGGTGGCTTGAGATCTGCGACTGGGAAGCGCTCGTAGGTCTTGCGGGGGAGGAGTGTGTGTTAGGTTCCGGAACGGCCGGTGGACGTCGCGGATCACTTAGCAGCGGCGCGGGTAAGAGGAACAGAATCGGCGTGATGGCTCGAGTAAGAAGGGAGGTCTCGCTGGATAGCATCCGGGTCGGGTGGGTCTTTGGGTTATTTCCGGGTCGGACTGGTCTATCAGCCTTGATGCGCGACCGAAGGAAAAAAATTTGAGCGAATCAAATTATTCTTCATTTCCCTACTCACAATCTCACATCAAACCAACCATTTATTTATTGGTGATAAACCCAATAATTTATTGGATATTTGTTTTATATATTTAATAGATGTGATTTGTGTATAGGACTGGTATTTGGAGCTGGATTTGCATTGGCAAACAGGGTTTTAGGTCCCAAACCTCCTACCGTTAATGTCACTGCACCACCACCTCCTGCCGATAATGTCACTGCAGCACCAGCATTGCAGCAGGTTGATGGCGATCCGTGCTCTCTTCGAGCTATCACCAAACTCTTAGATGTGTGTACAGCTTTCACTCTCCTTTTATGCAACAACAACAACATCAACAACAACAACAACAACAACAACAACAACAACAACAACAATAATAATAATAATAATAATAATAATAATAATAATAGTGATGATGTTGATTTGGAATGTTACAGTGCATAAACAGCTCTAAGGATGAGAAGGCGATTAACAAGTGCCAGGTTTACATGGACAGGCTTGTAGCATGCAGAAAAGATCATCTTAGTAAGTTCATTAGAGCAGAGCCTTTGAGATCACAAATAAAATAACAATTCGGTGTTCATTATTCTTGTCTATTACTTTCTCTAAGGTTTCGGAAAATTCAATTTGATTTTCCTACATTTCTAAGACCATGTGTACACCTTCCCTAAAATTTGTTGTCATAATATGCTTAGGGTCAATTTGGTTAAATAATTTTAATTAAATTTTTTTGAAAAAAAAATTAAAATATAAAGACATATATTAAAAGCCGTTAATAATTAAGTTTGTTGTTTAAATTTATATTATAAAAATACTTATTTTAAAATTATTTTAATAGATAAGAGGATGAAATAATTTTTGAAAAGAGAAATCAAATTTTTTTTTTAAAGTTCTTAAATAATTTTTTAAAAAATTTAAAATATATTTAAAAAATTATACCAAACATCATTAATTTGACTTTTTACAAGTCTAAAAAAATAATTTTTAAAACTTTTCAAATAAGTTATAAGTATTCTTGTATAATATTTTGTAAACTGCTTAACAATAATAAGATAATTTGATTATATAACATTCATATTCTCACAAGATATAAATAAACCTTTTATGTCAATTATATTGAGTTTTTTTTTTGGTGAACTCAATTATATTGAGTTATTGATTATATCTGCAGGCAGATCTGCTGGCCCAGTTCCACGTCCTGCTCCAGGTATGGATGAATGTGATATAGTAATAGGCTAGGCTAAGCTCGAGTTTCAATAGTCTTAAAATATGAAATCTGTTCTGTATCTTCTTATGAAAGTACATGTAGTGAATATTGATGAAATTTATGTCTTCTGCAAGAAATTAATATCGAATTTATTCTGCTGACTTGCCGTCCATTGCTGTTTTCTTGCAGTTCACCAAGCTCCTGCTCCTGCTCCTGCTCAGAGCGATGATGGATCTATGCATGATGATGCTGCTGCTGCCGCCCCTGTACCTACCGCTAATAGTATGGATGCATGCAGCATTCACTCAAAGGCATTCCAGGATGTATGTGTACATTTGTTTTATACCTAGTTGCGTCGTCTTCTGTTTGAAAACATTGATTAATATTTCTTCAAGACTAAAACCAGTCATAAAAATAGCATGATTTTTAGCACTATGCCGCCCAAATGGATCTAAAAAGCAAAATTGTGTTTTTGGCTTGTGCTGTTTTTTACTTGCAAGTTTAGATGTGTCATGTGAAATGTGATAATATTACTTGACGCTAAATGTTATTGGTTTCGTTGCAGTGCATCAACAGCTATGGAAGCGATATTAGCAAGTGCCAGTTTTACATGGACAAGTTTGCAGAATGCAGAAAGAACTCCGGTGCCCCAATGAGTGCTTTGAACGTGCTCTAATATGTTTCGTTTTTCGAACTGCATGTGGTTTGTTAAGTATATTCTTCATCAAATAATCCTAGTTGAAACTTAAGACCTTCCCAAACTGGTATGAAACCAGTATTCATTTCTACTTGATTACATATAGCTACATCTTGGTCGGAAATTTTACCTGGGCTGCAATTTTCATGGTTTTATTGATATTGGTTCATGCTGCCCATGTTTCTTGAGAGACGGATCCTTGTTATGGGGCTGCCATAATTTGAAATGCTTAGTGATGGTACTAAACCATATGATGGCAGAGTGGGATATTTTCCTTGTATGACTGTGTCATCCATAGGCAGGGCAATTTTCCCACCATAACGGACATCCCGGAAATTATCCGCCGGAAGACGGATTTGAGGAGGAAAATTAGGCACAGAAACCCATATAATAAAGGAGGCCGAAGTAGGAATAGAAATTCCCGTGGAGACCGTGTATTCTCTGTTTATTAAAAATTATTAATATATGGTGATCATTTTAATAAAGATATTAAAAATATTTTTTTAAAGACGTTTACATGTGTCATATTATTATTGAATATTTTTATTAAATCGGTTAATAATTTATTTTTTAACAAATCAGAACAAAATTGGTTTATTATAGCAACAATAATAAACCTAATTGTCCGTATTATAATTATTAGATTCGATTTGATCTGATCGATTTACACAATTTAAATCGAATTATATTTAAATTTTTTGATAAAAAGATAAATATATCTCTAATTTTTTATTTTACGGACATTTAAATTCCTAATAATTTAAAATATAATTAAGTCCCTAAAAAAAAATCTAACCATAATCCCTCGTCGCAAAAGCATACCCTATTTCCAAGCAGAGTTTCAAAAAAAAAAAAAAAAGAATCAATAGATAGATAGATAGATATAAAAAAACTATAAGGTAAAGAATTGTGGTTTCAGCAATAGTTAAATTGAGGACTGACTATCTGTTAAGTAAAAAATTAAATGCACCTATGAGCATCAGTAATTTTTTTCTAATATACATATACTGATGCAGACTATTTGGGATTATTCAATAAGCAATATCTGCTCAAGTGGATTTTCTCATGCATATATCTTTCATGTCCCATCAAAAGACCTCGGATTTGGTTCTGTTGTTTATTAGGAAGTCAAAATATGGTTGGAAAAAATGATTTCAATTTTGAATTTGGTAGAAATCAAATAAAAATTTCTTTTTTTTTTTGGTTGGAAAATGCAGTCATTTTCTTCTATTGTGATCGTTTTTCTTACCATTTTGAATACTTATTATCCTTTATACTTTTGCAGAACTGCCACCATATATTAAACCTATCAACCAATCTTATATAAAATGTCTTGTTTTGTTTACACAGAGAACTTTCACAAATTAGCACTAGAAGGCATCCCAATTTTCGCGCTTCAAATAAAATAAGCTGCACATAGATTTATCACATTAATCGAGGTTCAGTATAGTGACGGTGAGGAAGGAGTTTGAGAGTTTAGGATTTAAAATGACGTTGTTTGTGGAAGTGAAAAAATCCAAAAAAATCATGGTCCAGTCGGAATTATGTAAATTGGTCAGTTTTACCGGATAATAATTAGGTTTATTATTATTGTTATAAAAAAATAGAAAATCTTCACATACAAGTCTTTTTTCTATACAAGTCTTACAAGTCCTCCATACTCCTTATCCCTAAAACGCACTTCTTTTTGGACGTATGTTTCACGCGCTTATTTAACAGATTTTTCAATTAAGGAATGCGCGAATATATAACTTTCTTTTTCAAAAGGATTTCGTTTCCTGTTTTGAATTTCTTCTGTGTTTCCTTGCCTTCTCTCTTCGATCTCTTTCGAGCGTTTCTCTGTGCCTTCTCCTATATCCTTTACCTGCGTTTCTCTCTGCCCTACGTGCTTCAGATTTTTCGTTTCGTTTTGCGTTTGAAGATAATGGATGATTCAACTTCAAATTCTCAGTTGAACCAGAGCGAAGTGAATTTTGAAACTAATAACTATGAAGTTCCTGAGGTGTGATTTAGATTTAGTTAGTAATTGAATCTGAATTTGAATTTGATTAGTAGTTTTTTTATTGTGTAGCTAAATAATATGTGTACGTTGCCTGTGATATTTTGCTGTTTGTTCTTGCTTATTTGAATTGAATCTAATGCATTAGTTCTCCTTAGAATTAAAATAATTTTGTCCATTTTATATCAGACATTCGGGTGTAGATCAGTAATAATTGGGTGCATTTAAGGCAAATTTGGGTGCATTTAACGTTTGTTACAGTTTATTATTTTAGTTGAATTTGTTTTAGTTTCTGTTTTAATATAGTGTATTTTTTGAGTGTATATTTGCAGACCTTCTGTGCAGTTGATGACCAGTTTGTCCCCAAGATTGGGATGACTTTTAAAACCCTTGACGATACTGCAAAATTCTACAAGGATTATTTAAAGCTTGCAGGTTTTTCTACAAGAGTTCGGTGCACAAATAAGAAGGGAAACGAAATTAAGAATCAATTGATTACATGTACTAGAGAGGGAAAATGGAAATCAAAAATATCTCCGACCGAGAAGACAAATCCCTCAGCTGGTTTAAATTGTCCTGCAATAATTTATATACACGTATTGAATGATGTTGGTATTTGGATCATTTCGAAGGTCGTGTTGCATCATTCACATCCTTGCTGTCCAGATCAAGCACATATGCTCAAACAGCACAGGGAACTAAACTTATCCATGCGTCGTACAATAGAGAATAACGAGGAAGCTGGTATCAGACCTAGCAAAACTTTCCAATCATTTGTTGCAGCAGCCGGGAGTCACCGCGAGTTAAATTTTATCAAAAAAGACGTGAGGAATTACATCACTAGAGAAGTGCAGAATGTTTCGGAATAAGAGGATGCAAAAGAATTCGGGAAATACTTATTAAGAATGAAAGAGAAGAATCATAATTTCTTTTTCGAGCTCGAACTCGAGGACGATCAGTCTATTAAGCTTGCTTTTTGGGCAGATGCAAGGAGCAGAACTGCCTGTGAGTATTTCGGAGATGTTATTTCATTTGACACCACCTACAATACAAACAGGTAACATGGTGTTCTGTTTTATGCTGCTGAATTTATGTTGTTTTATGAATCTGCTGCAGAGGTGTATATTGACAGTTTTTGGGTGCACAGAATCATTATTTGGGTGCATTTTGTAGATTATAATTCTGTTTTTGTGGTAATCTGTTTCAGGTATAATCTGGTTTGTGGTTCTTTCGTCGGGGTGAATCACCACGGTCAGTCAACACTTCTTGGATGTGCTTTGATGAAAAATGAAGAAATTGAATCATTTAAATTGTTATTTCAATGTTGGCTTCGTTGCATGGGAGGAAATGCTCCGAAAGAGGTTCTCACCGATCAATGCGCGTCAATGAAAAGGGCTATCGAGGCTTGTATGCCCACAACAATTCACCGTTGGTGTATTTGGCACATCACCAAGAAGATTCCAAGCAAATTAAACGGATTCAAGGGACACACAGAAATCCAAGAAGAAATGAGCCAAGTTGTTTGGAACTCTCATACCAAAGAATTATTTGATAAGAATTAGGATGATTTTCTGTTGAAGCATGGTCTTGTGGAAAACAAGTGGCTTTCAGGTAATGACGTTTAAAATCTGCAGCAGAGGTGCTAATTGCATGTTTTTGGGTGGATTGTAGTCTGATTTGGGTGCATTTTGCAGATCTATATGAAGACCGTCATATATGGGTTCCAAATTATTTGGATCACCACTTCTGGGGTGGGATGAGAAGCACACAAAGGAGCGAGAGCATGCATTCATTTTTTAACAAGTTTATTACCCGGAACAGCTCGCTTATTCAATTTTCCAAATAATACGATAATTGCCTCGGAAGCAGGGAGCAAGCAGAGAGAGAATCGGATGCTGCAGATTTTCATACGGTGATACCGTGTGCAACAAAATCCTCCAATGAAGCTCAATTTCAACATATGTACACTCACCAAAAGTTTAGGGAAGTCTAAGCACAATTCAGAGGGAAGGCGAATTGCATCACAAGATTAACAAACTCCGCTCTAGGCTATTCAGTATATGAAGTTGGAGAACAAGTTTCCAGTTCAATATTCAATAAGTTTGTGGTTACTTACGACTCAGTAGTAGCCCAAGTGAAATGCCAATGCTTATTATTCGAGTCAAGAGGGATATTGTGCCGCCACGCACTAAGTGTGTTAAGCTTTGAACGAGTAACCCAAGTGTCACCAACATATATATTGGAACGATGGAGCAAGACGGTAAAGAGGCAACACACACACATCAAGAGCAGCCATGATGAGCCACTATTGGAGCCAAGAAGCAAGAGATTTGACGAATTGGTGTTTCGTTCGCAAAATATTTGCGAATTTGCATCAGAATCGGAGGAGCTGACTGCCATTCTGCATCGTGCGTACGATAACGTCATGGTTGAAATGGAAGAACTGAAAGTAAAAAGGCAGGGGACATGTTCATTATCTCACGAAGATGCCAACATGGAGTCCGTTAACGAGCTTCAAAGTCCTCCAAGGGTTCGAACAAGAGGACGTCCAAAAAATAGGCTAGGTTCAAAGTTGGACAAACAGATTGCAAATGCCTCAAAGAAGAAGAAAACGAAAGCTTTAAACGAGGTAAAAGTGATGTTCTTTAAATATGTGGTGATTGAGTTTAATTTTCTTGTTAATAGTTTTGCTAATATGTGAGTTTATTATTTCCAGTTAAACCACTTTGATGCTGCATCAGTGGTGCGTCCAAATTCCAGCCAATATCAAGGATATGTTATGAATTATCAGTTCAGGGAACCAGCAGCAGGGCATAGTTTTTTGAGTGTATAGTTACAGAATATGAGTGTAAAGCTTACTTTTTTGGGTGTGTTTATGAATTTTCTTGTGTTTTACATTTTACATTTATATATTTTCAGATGCTGCTGTTTATGTTATAAATTATTGTTTTGTTTAGTTTTTATGGTTTAAGTTTTAGTGTTTTAGGATTAAAGGTTTAGGGTTTAGGGTTAGTTTTTAGGATTTAGGGTTTAGGATTTAGGATTTTTAGGGTTTAGGGTTTTAGGGTTTTGGGTTTTAGGGTTTAGGATTTAGGGTTTTATGGTTTAGGTTTTAGGGTTTAGGGTTTATGTTTTAGGGTTTTAGGTTTTTAGGGTATATATTTGGGTGTTTATGGGTTATATTTGGGTGCATATTTAGGGTTTAGGGTTTAGGGTTTAGGGTTTTAGGGTTTAGGGTTTAGGTTTTAGGGTTTATGGTTTATGGTTTAGGGTTTAGGATTTTAAGGTTTAGGGTTTAGGGTTTATGGTTTTAGGGTTAAGGGTTTAGGGTTTTAGGCTATATATTTGGGTGTTTATGGGTTATATTTGGGTGCATATTTGGGGTTTAGGGTTTAGGGTTTTAGGGTGTAGGGTTTTAGAGTTTTAGGGTTTAGAGTTTTAGGGTATATATTTGGGGGTATACGGGTTCTATTTGGGTTTATAATTAAAGTAATTGGGCGCATTATTTGGTTTGGTTTTGTTTTCCTTTATTTTCTATGTACCTGTAATTTCAGCCTTTGAATACAGCACAGACAGTTTATTTATGCAAACAAATTTTATAATACAAATAAATAAAAAATTCACAAAATTTACAAGTGTTCAAACTATTTCAAAACTACATAAAACTGACCTTCAATCACTATCACTTTCAATATCATAAGAATCTACTTGATAATATGGGCTCAACAAAGCTGCAGATGGCTTCGACAATCTCATTTTTTCACTTTCCATGATTGCTGCATCTCTGTCCCGATTCATGTCATGAAAAAGAATTCGGGAAGCAAATTCAACTCTGAAGTGGTCAACATCCGTCTACAGTTTGAAAGAATATTATTTGAATTAAATCTGTTAATTTAAAAAAGTAATTGAGAGATATATAGTTTTAAATATAATTACCTGAGTCTAATTGTCCCACTCATACTTCCCCTTTTTAATATTTTGAGACTCAATTATTTCAAGCCATTTCATGACATAAATAGCACAATCATAGCTTAAAAACCAAAAATAATTTAGCAAATTAAAATACGACAGCAATTGAAAACACAATTTTTCAGAGTGAACGATTTGTACTCTGTTTTTTGGCCTGAAATGTCAATGTAAAGAGGCTCAATTTCACGATCTTTTCTAATTCTTGAAATCACATACCCCTAAAAACAAAAAACAAAGCCGAATATAAGAAGGAATAAGTCTAATAAATCAATACACCAAAATATAAACAATATACACCTTACTTTGAATTGAAATGCACCCAAATCTCATAACGCAAAAAACATTACCAACTTACAATAAATTTATTTAGCTTCATTCTGTCTTTGGAGGGACTCGTCTTGTGATAAGGGTCAAGTATATAAAACTTTTTCTTTCTTACATCAGCCACCCATATCCACCAATGATATGAATATCAAACATGTGCAAAAATCTAAAACATCTCCACATTGAACAGTGTCTTAGTTTAATTCTTAAATAACCAAAGAATTGTGATGAGAAGTTTTAGAAATGAAAACTTACATATGGATGTGATGCTAATTTTTTCCGGTCCAAAAAGGGTAAAAACATTGGGTAGTCTTCAACATTAAATGGCTTTTTAGACTTTGGCTGTAAGAACTCCCCATTTGGAAGATTTTCAATGGCCATGTTCTGTAGCATTTGTGAAACACCCAAAGAAATCTTTTAATGCACCTAAAAGATAACAACATGCACCCAAAAGATAATAAAATGCACCCAAAATTTATTACATTACACCTTACCACAATATTAAGGGGAGACAGTAAATTTCTTCCTGGAATCTTTTAATATTCTGTTGGTTGAGAATCAGGCACATGGCAATGACAATCTATAAAAACAAATTAGCCAAATTAATTACATCAATCAATATTTGCAGTCACATGTCATAACATAATCATTAATCTTATTCTAATCTTACGTCAGCTTCAATATATGATTTAGCTTTTAAGGATGCAAAGTGGACTCTTGACAGCACCAACGGTTGTTGGGCGTTCAGTTTGCAAAGTGAATTATACTCATCAGTGCTGTCGTCCGCGTATGTCCTGATACGTGTCACCCAGAGGTAGCATTTTTCTCTCATTTCGGGCGACATTAAATTTCTCTTCAAAGGAGTTTCAAATTTCTCAAAAATCTGGCCCACTGTTTGCTTTGCAGTTGGCAGAGTTTTACCATCTGAAAAATCTGGTGTTTTCTTTTCTCCACTCTTTGCAATCTTTTCCACCAGCACATCTAATTCTTCTATCAGTATTGTGGTTTCTGGATTTTTTACCACCTGAGCTTCTGCTTGCTCAACACCTTCTTGCATCTGTATTTCTTCTTGGCTTGAATCAGTAAGCCAAGGCTGAATGATGGCAACGGTAGTTCTTTGGGTACATAGGACGCTGTCCTGGCCATCATCAATAGTGCAGCAGTAGTCGCTTCAGGGGCTGGATCCCTGCGTGTTGACATAAATCGTACTATATGAATAAGAATAAACGAATGATACCGAAAATCAGTTTCTATTTTGGTGAACTTACATTTTAGATGGAGCTGGTGGCATTGTTGGTGTGCTTTCATCAACTTTTTGGGGTTCTGGAGTGCTGTGGGGTTAGAGAAAATAAATGAGATTATAAAAAAATCAATTTCAGCTCAATTTTCAGGATATATACCCCAATAAGATAATAATATATCCAAAGAATAACGAAATACACCTGAATACATTTGCTCACCTCTCTGTTGAGGAAGATGGTTCAAATGGTGGCACAGGGCTTTCTAATGTTGCCTGGGATGAAGGGAGGCATAGTTGAATTGGAACTCTAAACAAGACAAAAATTAAATGTTAAGAAAAGCTTTTTAAAATAGATTAGAGGATTGAAATTTAGTTATAAAACTTACATATCAAGCAGTTGAGAGGATGGTCAAAAAATGATTCTTCTTGCTGACTGAACCTGAGATACACCCAAATAAGATAACAATGCACTCAAATAATAACCAAATGCACCCAGGAATGCTTTTTTTTTTTAGAACTTATGTAGTTGTAGATTTTTATTTTTTTTTTCCTTCCTTTTTTTTCTTGAATAAAACTTTAAAAGGTTCTTTGTGCTAAAAAAAATATATACAGAATTAGAAGAATAGGATAAAAAAAGAATTTAGAAAATGGTATAAGAAAAAGAAATTACATGGAATCCGAAGGTTTGTTTACACTGCTTTATCCCGTTTGTCCTTGAAATAAAGGATCAGTCTCGGTTGCTAAGCTCACCTCCGGCATTCTAAGTACAGAATAAATATCATTAAGTATATCAAAATTCTATCAATTAATGAAAGATAAATAATCAGCAACCAAAACACCTTAAAAAAGGTAATATGCACCCAAATTCAACATACCCTTATTGATGTTGTCTTAAAAATTCTTCTATTGTTTCAGTTTCAGTTTCAGTTCTGACAGTACATTCAAAAGTACATGTTAACAAAATATAGTTATGATTACAGAGTTTAAGATAGGTTTAGAAAGTATCTTACCCATCGTAGGAATGATTTTCTTCTTCTGAAGACGAATCCTCAATTACGTGCTTTCTTTTTCTGGATTACGTCCTGAAAATAAAAAAAATTATGAATCAGACAAATACAACAATATTGATGATGAGATACCGTCGAAGGCAATTCATACTTTTTGGCGGCAGTGTGAATTTTTTTGCTTGTTTTTTGTTTTTTAACTGGCAAGGATTCTTCACTCTTGAAATTAAATGAGAAACCCTGTGTTAATACATTAAATTTTGATAGAAACAGGAAAGAAAGTGATGATAATTCCAGAATCTTACTCATCAGTGGATTCACTTTTGCTTTCTGAAATGGAATCCTCCAAAATCTGCTTTCTCTTTCTGGATTCCATTCTGGAAAGCAAACAATTATTAGGGAAAAACACCCTAAAATTGACAAAATACACCCAAAATATTACTTACTTTTTGGCCCCCTTTTGGGTTGTTTCTTTGTAGGTTCCTCTGAGTCTTCTTCCGACTCAGACTCAGAGGAAACATCAACATCAGTCTCTGATGAATCATTCTCAGAGGAAGAACTTGGTTTCTTTTTTTTGTTTTTTTCTTTTCTTCTTTCTTTTCTTTTTCCTTCATTTCTTTTAGTTTCTGTTTTGTCTCCGCCATCTTGACGATGCCCTGAAACAGTAGAAATGTTAGTTTACATCATCTAGATAAATAAAACACAAACAAATTAGAGAACGTATTCTGTTTGGCTACCATATGGCCATTTATCTCTGCCCTAATTCTTGCAACCAGCTGCTCTCTGTTCCAGTTGCTAACCCAGGGCACTGCAGCTTTTTCCTCTCCTTTCTTCTCCTTGTTTTTAGTGAAATGGAAATAGATTATCATCAAGGCATAGAGGCACCCGTCAATTGATTTTTTCTTTTTCAGACGGAAATTTGTTATGCCTTTAATGATGAAATTCAGCACATGGGCTCCCCAGTTGCCCTCTGTTATTTTCTCCATCTCAAAAATTGGAGCTATGTGCACGGGAGATACTTTGATTATTGTACTTGGCGGCAAGAACGCCATCTGAATATAGAGGATGAAAATCCTCTTAAACATCAGCCGATCTTGTTCATTTTCAACACCGATACTCATCATCTCATCGGTCAGCTGCTTCAAAGTGTTGCCCTGGAACCTTCTAAAATGAGTTGGTTCTCTTCGGAGAGATTCTTATAACTCACTTTTTCAGGAAACAGATCTCCTACAAAAAAAAAATAATTTATTACTTGAAATACACCCAAATACGATTCATATGAACCCAAATATCGCTCGTGTGCACCCAAATATCACTCACATGCAACCCAGATATCACTCATGTGCACCCAAATATCACTCATATACATCTAAATTTATTACTTGATTACATGAGATCAGAATAAGATATTGCGAAGAATATATTACAGATAATGAAACTATAGAGGTTTTCTGTAATCTGTTACCTGATGCATTGAGACCAAGGCATCTCCTATTATTTTGGGTTTAATCTTAAAGGAACCATAGCTGGTTTTCAGTGTGTTTTTCCCCAATTTAAAGGAGTTAGCCAACTCCTTTAAAAGTTTGTGGCACATTCATAGGCGGGATGTGCACGAGTCTCCCAAATTCCAATTCACGAACAATTGCTTTCTTCGGTTCACTCATCTTTTCAAATTTTTTACTCAGTAGCCTGGTAGCACACTTCAAGTCTTTGGTTTGTTGTAAACAAAGCAAAATTAGAGTCATTTAAATAACTTATATTTGTATTAGGAAAAATTGACTTGTTCTAAGATATGTATATATTCACTTACGTTGTATTTTTTTTCACTTTGGTTTTTGGTCGTCATTTTTACTGCAAGAAAAAAGAAATACTGTCAATAGATAAAAAATGCACCCAAATACCAGAGCCATACACCCAAAAACCAGTCACGTGCACCCAAATACCAGGCACAAACACCCAAATCCTGTCCTATACACATTTTGTTTTTTTCAATTAAACGAAATTAAATGAGTTCAAAGTCATATTCAACTCAACCAAACAACTAAAATCATAAATTAAACAAGTTCATAATGATATTTTAGTTCAAAATGTCACTAGAAACAACAGTCACATTCCATACTGACATATATACCCAGAAATGTTCCATACACAGTTTATATCTATACAAACTTGCTTAAAAGGCATCCAAACATTCACAAAACAAAGTTTATATGTATACACGCAAATATCATTTCACTAGAACTACGTAAAATAGCGTAAACGAGTTGAACAGTTTCATTAGAACATTAATATGAGATTTAAACCAAGAACAGTGAAACAGAGAGAAAAATACCACGATATAGTACTTCAATTTCGAAAACAGAAATAGAAATGTGAAAAATCTAGAAGAAAAATGAAACAGTACCTTGAATGATGTTTGTTCATTCTTTTTAGTGTTTTTTGATAGAGATTTGAATATTTCCTTCTTGATTTCTTGTACTTTTTGCGAAGACTTGGACGGTTTCTTCAGAGCTTTTTTTTTTTGTTTTGAATGTCGCTTGAATTTCGAGGGTTTGTGTATTGATCGAGGAAGAAGAGCAAGAGTTTTTCATTATGAGCGCACTTTGGAAAAGTGAAACGGTTGGGTAACGCGCGTGGTTTTCACGTTTGAGTGTGGAGAGAGTGGGTGCGTGTCGTTTTTTGTTGGGCTTGGGCAACTTGTATAACTTGTAAGCCAAAAAGGCTTGTATGTGTAGCAGGCCTGATAAAAAAATTAGTTTTATTGGTTTATTAAAAAATTAAAAAATAACCGATTCATTAATACGTCCAATAATAATACGACATGCAAGCGCCTTTATAAAAAGACGTTTTATGCGTCTTTATGAGAGCATCCCCCTTCATATATATATATATATATATATATATATATATATATATATATATATATATTAGCTTCGCTCAATGTAATCTTAGTATCAGTGCCTCAAATTACACTTTCTCTAGACATGAAACTTTAGCTTAGTCTCTTTTCTCTTCTGACTCCAAGACACCCACCTCTCTTCAACTTCTCACTGCTGGCCGCCGCCCCCAAAACCCTCTCACTATTGCACTACCCCTAAACCCCCTCGCCGTTGCAGATTACCTCCCCCAAAAGAAGGAACATCGTTGCTGTCTTCATCATAGAAGTGAGGGTTCTCTCAACGAAATCTTCATCGCACCACTGCAGCAGGGAGGGTTCTCTAAACGCCGTCTTCATCGCAGTAGGGAGAGTTATCGTCGCCATCTTCGTCGCAGCAGTGAGGGTCACCGTCTTTGCCGTTCTTCATCGCTATCGTTAGCCTCTACCATTGACTCCTCCTCCTTCTATTAAGTCAGCTTCTGTAATTTTTATTTACGTTGAAGCATTGTTAATTTTTATCTTCTGTGAATTTGTTGTTATCCTTTATTCTGTGTATTTTGATTCTGATGTCAAAATAATTTTTGTGATTTGTTATTATCGGCGCCTCTTTGAATTTGTTGTTATCCCTGTCTTTGTTCTGCGTGTTTTGATTATGTTATCAATGTTTTTTAAAAGATTTTCGTTTTTAAAAGAATTACAGAAATCGGCGGATACCTAGACCTCCAACGGATATGGAGTTTTTGGTACCCGTCGCGGGGTAATAGAGAAAGAGAGGGCATCTCCCCGTCCTATTGAGACCTATTATCATATCTACATCCAACAATAAATCAGATAGGTCGATTTGTCTTTTTTAAAATAACAAATTTTTAACATTAAAATTCGATAGTACGATTTGTGTTTGTTGTAAATAAAAAAAATTATATTGAAATAGAATCTTTTATTTTTTCAAAAATAAAAAAATTTAAAAATATTAATTAGATCCTTCCATTTGTATTTTGTTTTTCTCTCTTTAAATAAATTGGATCATTCAATTTGATTAATATCAAATTATAAAAAATAACGTCATATCATCATATAAAAAAAAATCTAAACTTTTAATAAACAACATATTACACATATTTAATTGATATTAAAAAAATTAGCCGAAATATTATGATTCAAGGAAATACAATCACCTCAAAATTTATGGCGCATAGCAAGTACGTATAACAAAAGTGAAACTGATATTAATATAACGAATGCGTATTGTTTTAAAAAGACTTTAGTAAGGTGGTTTGTTAATAGTTGTTAGAATCGAATTGATAATTAAATTAGTTAAATTATTAATTTATTAATTTATTGATTTAATTGATAAGTTATTGATTGAACTGATAAAATTAGTCTTATATAAATAAAAAGTATAAAATAATTAAAATTTTAAAATTAAAATTTAAAAAATATATTTTTATTAATATTTTAAAAATAATAAATTTTAATAAATTATAATTTAATTATTATTAAATAAATATATAAAATTTTAGTATTTTTTATAATAAAAATATTTTAATTTTATTTTTATATTAAAATAAATATTTTTTATTTTAATAACTAATTAATTAGTTTATATTTATTATATTGTTATATACTATATGTATTATTAAAAAATAATATTAATAAATATCATATAATTATAAAAAAATAATTATATTATAATTAATAAAAATATTTGATTTTTTATTTATAAATATTTAATTACATTTATATTAATAATTATGAATAATAAAAAATATAATTAATTTAAATATAAGTGAATATAAAATTAAAATAATATCTAAAAAAATTAATGTATGTTTTACTATATAATTAATAATTAGAATTTAAAATAATAAGGAACAACATAGTTTTAGTGGCAATGAGAATATGTAAGCACAAAAAGAACTTAGGTTTAAACCACAACTTCATCAATTTTAAAATTTTCTTTTGAATAATTCAGTTGAACTAATTTTTACTAATTTTTGACGGTTTTCACTGACTTTGATCGGTTCTTATTCTTAAAAAATTCAAAAACTGGACTAAATCAATTAACAATTTAGTTTACCAATTTTTTAATTGAACGGGTTCTTATTCTTAAAAAATTCAAAAATTGGACTAAATCAGTTAACAATTTAGTTCACCAATTTTTTAATTGAACCGATTAATCTGATTTAATTCTTACAACTATGATTTATTAAAAAGGGTTTTTTTACTTCATGTTGCCTAAATGTAAAGTACGACACAAATTATGTGGGAGAAGTGGAGAACACCACAATGCAAAAAGGATCTTCGAAGAACAAAGAAAAAAATATTTATACACCAAGAAAAAAAAAACAAATCAAATTTAAAGAAAAGGGATCAAAATATAATAAAAAATAATTTATATGAACTAAAAATCAGTCACTATTTAGTTATTAAATTAGTTATTAATATTTATATATAAATATATATATTCGTTTAATTTATTTTTAATGTATATTTAATATTTTAATATATTTTTTATATAAATAATTAATTTAATGATTAATTTTTAATGTACACTTAACATGGTTAAAAAATATAAACAACATGCAACTCCCAATTTTTTGTTACCATGAAATTTATTGTTAATTTTTTTATCTTAATTAAAAATAGTCATATTATGTGTATACAAAAAATCATTCATTAAATTAGTCACTTATATAAAATACATTTTCAAATACAAAATACAGATCAAATATAAGTTAAATAATATATATTTATATATAAATATATTTGATGAGTTTGGAAAACTCCTATTTAATTTTGATGATGAACAAACATTATTGAAATATTTAATTACAAAATTATTAATTTGATTTCACTTAACATATGTTAATTAATAATTTTGTGGTGCAGATTTTACCTTGGGCCGGAAAATAAAAATGTTGCTAGCCCAAATTAAAAATCAGCTTTGCTGCATGTGTTATATTTAGTGGCTGAATTTTTATTGATGGGCCAAGTTCAATGTTATTATAGCTAAGCCCATATTTAATTTTGATGAATGCTTCCTATGCTTAATCCGAAATCAAATTCATCAAGAAAGCAAATGTTAACCATTTGGGCCAGATTAAATCTTAATGCTACCAAGCCCAACATTATTTTGATGAAACTTTCCAAGTTTGGTCCGAAACCAAGGTTAAATGAAAGCTAAATGGCTTCATGCTTTTCAACGGATTCCATCTCTTTGTTAAGAATGAATTTCAAATTTTAATATGTTAGTATTGGAAACATGAGAGAGAACATGACTTTGATTTGATGGGAATCATTATGATTAATGCTATACGCTACTCAAAGCAAGGGAAGTAAAAAGCAATCTATCAACTTGTTTCATTTTCACTTAATTGCTTTTACTTAACTTCACATTCTCTCTCATCTCTTTCTTCTTCTTCCTTCGGTCCTTGTCCAAGAAGCTATGGACGCAATGCTCATCAACCAAGAAAAGGAAGAAGTTGCATGCATCAAGACCATCAAGCTAATGATGGCAAGAAAACATACTAAAATAAAAATGAGCTGTGGCTGAGATATTCACCATATTTGGTTAGATTTGGTGATGTATCTTGAGCCTCTCATGCTCAAAAATGGACGTTGAAGATTCGGCCAGCATGGAGGAGATTCTTGAAGCATGGCTTGTCTTTGATTCTGCTCAACCACCACAGGGAGTAGCTAGAGTGGCGAAGTGATGGTTGAAGGCAGAGATTGAAGCAGATGAAGTCATCATCATCATGAAGCATCAATGGCCAGAATTCCATCTTGGAGAGCAAACCAAGGATGAAGAGCTCGGATTGATGAAGGGTGATGATCAAGAAAGGTCCAGAGGTAATTGCATGTTGGATTTTACATGGTTATCTCTTCTCTCTCTATGTGGCCGAACCAGTTCTGTTTGTTGAAGGAGGAAGAAGTTGGTTCGGTTGTTGGCTTCAATAAGTGGAGGCTTCCCTCTTCTATAAAAAGAGAGAACAGCCACTGTTTGAAGCAAGGAGTAAGATTTGAGAGTGCAAGGCACAGAAGTCTCAGAGCTACCTAAGCTAGCAGTTTCTCTTCTCCTTCAATGTATTCTGTTTTATATTTTTCTGTTTAATTTTGTCATGTCTTGAGTCTCATGGAAAAAAAAGGCAAACAGTGAGGTTTGTATGAAAAAGCCATAGAGCGGAAAAAGGCAGAGAGTGCAAAATTAAAAGAAAAAGCCATAGATGTCTTAGAGTTCCTTTGTTCATCTATGTTGTGTTTCATGATTCTGTGGGAATCCCCTTGTAAGTTGGGTTAGCACTTTACAAGTTGTAATCAGATTGATTATAGTGAAATTCCATCATGTTTGTGATGGAGACTGGATGTAGGCTGCACTGCACTTAGCAGCTGAACCAGGATATATCTGGGTGTAATCTTTCTTCTCTCCAACTCCATTTCTGTTTTCTACTGCACAGGAGCAAAAACTAAAATGTCTCGTGCCAAGTGACGAGACAAAACAAAAAGTCTCGTGTCCAGAGACGAGCTAAAACAAAAAGTCTCGTGTCCAGAGACGAGCTAAAACAGAAAAGTCTCCTCTGAGTTCAGCAAGTGTTAGCAACAAAAAAAAGAGGGCTAAGATTCAACCCCCTTCTCTTAGCCACTGAAACCATCAATATTTTCTTTGATTTCGTAGTTAATTTATATATATATATATATATATAATATTTCTAATTAAAAAATAGTTTAGAGCATTATTTTGTTATTGTCAAGATTTTATTTTAAAGTAGTTGTAGTTTCATCCTTGTGTTAATATTTTTTTGTTGACTATCTTTTTTTTGGTGACTTAAAAGAAAAAAAAAGGAACTACTTAAGAAAGATAGTTCTGCTTAATACTACTTTCAAACTCCTTTCAAGGCAACGAAAACTCCATTTAAAGAGAAAGAGTCCTCATTGCAGTATTTGTCATGATAAATGTTACTGTATTTATATCTCCCAAAATCAATCGAAAATCAGCACGCCATTTCTAAGTCTTTTGTTAATATAAATATAAATAAATGTACACAGTAAAAATCAGAAATTATTAATAAATACTTTTTTGGGTTAACAATAGAAACCAAAAATAAAATCCAAGATATCTAAAGCATCATCTGTAGAGTCCAGCTATGGATTGGGCTAAGACCCACTACATTTCACCCTCTATGAATTCAACAAAAACCCAATAAAAATGTAGATATACAAGTACAAGTCGGGAAAAAAATGTATAAAACAAAAGAGTCCAAAACATGGAGTTAAGCCCAAAATGGTCCTTGAGATTGGCGTCGTGCACTAAAATCGTCCCTGAGATCCCAATTGCACCAATTACGTCCCTGAGATTGAGAAAAGTGCACCATATTAGTCCCTAACCCATTTTCCCTTAACGACGTGATGACATGGCTGGATGACGTGGATGGTAAGTGACACGTGTCACTCCATGATTTGGCCACGTGTAATGATATGATGAAGTGGTGACCAGTGACACGTGGCATGCTTACGTGGATAGTTGTGCCACGTGTCCGTTTGTGCCACGTGTCGCGACAGTATTCGTCCACGTGTCATCCATTATGTCATCGTTGTAAATGCACCAAATTAGTCCCTCACTTTGCATTAAGTGACTCATTTTAGTCCCTGAAATTGAATGTCGTGCACCAAATTAGTCCCTTCACCAATTTTTTCTCATTTTTTTAAATTTGAAATTTTCAATATCTTAGATGCACTAATTTCAATTCTATTTTTTCATATATCATTTAAATACAAGTGCTTTCATAAAAATTTGTAAGATTTTAGTTTTAATTATATAATTTTTTTAATAATTGAACATTGGTAATTTTTGTAATATATAAGTATGTTATTATAAAAAAAATAATTATATGATTGATTGGATACTTTTTGTTTTCATAAAAAAATATGTGCTTTTAACAAGAAATCAATAATTAAAATATATATATTTTTTATTCTTATGAAGTACACATTTTCGTTATGTGTAAATGAGCTAGATTGAAGGTATTTCAAGCACTCTCACTATCATCTCCGACCTTTGCAGTATAAATAAAAGAGGTCGGAGATGGTAATGAGGGAAACTTGAAATGCCTTCACGTCAACTCCAAGACGTCGGTTAGAGGTATCTGCAAGAGAAAAAAATATTTTATAAAAGTACTGAAAGAGGTCGGAGATAGTAGTGAAGGTGCTTGAAATACCTTCACGTCAACTCCAAGTCGACGGTTAAGATATTCGCAAGAGAAAAAATATTTTATAAAAGCACTTTTATTTGAATAACATGTGAAAAAATAGAATTGAAATTAATGTATTCAAAAATATTAAGAATTTTGAATTTATAGAAAAAAAATAAAAAAATATTGGTGAAGGAACTAGTTTGGTGCACGACATTCAATTTCAGGGACTAAAATGAGTCACTTAATGCAAAGTGAGGGACTAATTTGGTGCATTTACAACGATGACATAATGGATGACACGTGGACGAACACTGTCGCGACACGTGGCACAAACGGACACGTGGCCAAATAACATTGTGACACGTGGCACAACTATCCACGTCAGCATGCCACGTGTCACTGGTCACCACATCATCATATCATTACGCGTGGTCAAACCATGGAGTGACACGTGTCACTTACCATCCACGTCATCCAGCCATGTCATCACGTCATATGGTGCACTTTTCTCAATCTCAGAGACGTAATTGGTGCAATTGGAATCTCAGGGACGATTTTAGTGCACGACGCCAATTTTAGGGACCATTTTAGGGCTTAACTCCCAAAACATGTTAACCAAAACCCCCTGCTTCTTCTCCAAGCAAGAGAAATTAAAAAAGCTTATCTATCGTTACTAACCTACTACTGAGCACGTGGAGAACACATCAACAGCTCCAAAACTCACGAATCCGGAATTGACACGTATCCCTCGAACCGCGACCCCTCCACAAATGTGGCTATAAATTAAACGCTGAAGGTTTATTGAAGGTTTTGTGATCTCTTTATATACAAAAACTAATTGTTTTTCACGTAAAAATGGATTTTTTTAAAATTAATTTTTTATTTAAAATTAATTTAGTTTATTAATTTAAATAAAATTTTTTATTAATCAAACTCAAATTTATTTTTTTGTTAATCTTAACCATATGTATTTCTACATATTAATAATAAATTTTAAAATAAAATAATTATATTTATAAATTTTATTTTAATATAAATACTAATATATTTTTTTATTAAAATTTTTTTTCTTTTCAAATATTTTTTTAAGTACTCCTACGTACTCTCATTTTTTATTAAATTAATTTGTATTCACAGGACTATTTTAATCATTTTATATAATATTTTAGTCTTGTCCATGTGTATCCAAACATAATACTAGACATTACATTAATAGTATTCAGAGGCATTTCAGGATGTATGTGTACATTGGTTTTATACCTAGTTTCGTCGTTTTCTGTTTGAAAACATTGATTAATGTTTCTTCAAGGCTAAAACAGTCATAAAAGTTGCATAATTTTCAGCACTATGGGCCCAAATGGATCTAAAAAGCAAAATTGCGTTTTATGATTGTGCTGTTTTTTACTTACAAGTTTAGATGTGTAATGTGAAATGTGATAATATCAAGGTTGCGAGAACCGGACCGGTCATCAAACCGGTCAAGTGACTGGTTCAATGGTTCAACTGTGATTAAACCGTGGTTGAATCGGTTTAATATATAGAGTGAAATTATAAAAAATTGAATACATAATTTTAAAAAGTTAAATTCAATAATTTTGAAATTAATAAAATTCAAAATTTAACAATTTCACAAAATGTACAATACATAATTTATCATTAAAAGGTCATAAACAACTTCAAATGACAATATTCAAAACGCACATAAATGACAAGGTATGACAAGGTAATTGCAGTAAGGTAACCATTGCTACTTAAATCTCTCCTTTAATAAACAAAAACTTCCATAGAAAGTTATATCACTTACGACTTTTCATCCCCAAATTTCCACCATTCAGGCTCATACCATGCCTTGCCCCTGAAAAGCAACCAAAATGATGCTTATAAGCTTAATCCAAAACTGGCAAGATTCAACTTGTATTTGGTTACATATTTAACATTTGGTGAAGGAGAACCAACAACAAACAGAAGCATAACCATAGGCAGGCAAGGGGCACGGATAACTTATCATGAAATAAAATATATGAAATCATAATTCACAAAGTACTCTTCTGATATCACTTCTCCAGATTTCATGCATCCAATATATGCCCCATCCTGACCGCGGCGGCGGTTAAGAAGGTCAATTAATCCCTCTGTTAGGCCAGTCAACATATAAAAAAATGTGTCAATAATTTCATATTGGAAAAAAAACAGTTAACTGCTTATCAAAAAAAAAAACACACACACACACACTATATAAGGAGATCAAAATATAAACACTCTTTACCCAGATCAATGTCAATACTGTCATCAACTTTCACATAAAAGTCAGCATCCCAGTTCTGAACTGCAGTACTAAAGAAGATTTTTGCTTTCTTAGGCAACTCTTCTTGAGCTTCCTCATGACCTTCCTGATATAATGAAAACAAATTATCAATCTCTACATTTAGCTTGTTTAACAATATCCAAAGGCAAGTAAGCATGTCAAGATAAATCAATATCAACAATATCTTTCACATAAAATTGTGTCTATAAATAAATGTCCCTCAAGGGATTACCCATTGTGCATCTATACTAAGTCAAGTGCATATTATATAATTCATTTCTTCCTGTTTGATAAAACCACCCACCACAGTAAAAAATATCAAACTAATTTGAATTTTAGCAAATTGTAACCAGTTTTTGGTGCCTATTTGAAAAAATTTTCACTTACAAGAATCAAGAAATCCTTTGTATGCAGGCATGCAGCAGCTCCAGGGGAAGAGGAAGACGACGGACGCTCGAGGAAGAAACAGCGTGCCTGCGACTGGTGAGTCTGAGAGCGAACAGGGGTCGGTGCGACGAATGGCGCAGCGGCAATAGAGGCACAAGGCGGTGGTGGAGGCTAGGCTTGGGGGCAGGCTTCCCGGATTAGTAGATTAGGAGGAGGCGAGTAACGGCGAGGACGCGGTGTCGGCGACGACCAACGAGTAGGCGAGCTCGGCGACGACCAAGGAGGAGGCGAGCTCGGCAACGACGGTGGTGGTTGCGGTGGTCAACATCGTCGCTGCTGTGGCTGCTCGTTTGGTGGTGGTGGGCTGGTGGGTATGCGACTGCGAAGAGGCTGATGGCTGTGTGTGACTGGGTGGTGAACTGTGCTTGGGTGGTTTCTGCCTTCTGGAGCTTGGGGCCGTGGGTGATCTCTGGAAGGTGGAAACTGATTAGGGGATTTAGGGCTTCCTTTCGTTTAGGCGTTTTCTTTTTTTTTCTTTTTTTTTTTTTTAAAAAAAAAAAGAGCCAAAACGATGCCGTTTAATCTTTTAACTTCCCTTCCAAAAACCGCAAAAAAACCGGACAGTTCTTCCGGTTCACCGGTTAACCGCCGATTCGACCGGTTTTTCTCTCGGTTTTTTGCCAGACGGTTTCTGGCCTTACCCGGACCGACTAGGTGACCGGTTCCCGATTTTTCCGGTTGAACCGGCCGGTCCGGTTCGGTTTTCAGAACCATGGATAATATTACTTGACGCTAAATGTTATTGATTCTCTTGCAGTGCCTCAACAGCTATGGAAGCGATATTAGCAGGTGCCAGTTTTACATGGACATGCTTGCAGGATGCAGAAAGAACTCTGGTGCCCCAATGATTGCTTGAACGTGCTCTTCATATGTTTTTCCCTACAATGGAGAATAATAGCTTACAAAAGTACTAATGGACCCTTCAATTTGAAAAAAATTATATTGAAATTAGATTTTTTAATTTTTTTTAAATAAATAAATTCAAAAGTATTAATCGGACTCTTTAATTTATATTTTATTTCTCTAAACAAATTGAATTGTTCAATTTGATTAATATAAAATTATACAAAATAACATCATATAATCATAAAAAAAACACTAAAAATTAATGGGACCCTTTAATTTGAAAAAAATTATATTGAAATCAGATTTTTTAATTTTTTTTAAATAAATAAATTTAAAAGTATTAATTCAACCCTTTAATTTATATTTTGTTTCTCTCTTTAAACAAATTGAATCGTTCAATTTGATTAATATAAAATTATACAAAATAACATCATATAATCATATAAAAAAAACACTTAAACTTTCAATAAATACCGTATCGCACATATTTAATCAAAATTAGCCGAAATATTATGATTCAAGAAAATATAAGCCACATAACAAGTACGTATAACAAAAGTGAAATTAGTCAGATTATTGGTTTATTAATTTAATCGATAAATTAGTGATTAAATTGAAAATATTGATCTCATATAAATATAAAATATAAAATATATAAAATAATCAAAAATTAAAATTTTAAAAATATATTTTTACTAATATTTTAAAAGTAATTAAATTTTAATAAATTATAATTAATAAATTATAATTTAGTTATTATTAATAAGTATATAAAATTTTATTATTTTTTTATTTTATTTTTATATTAAAATAAATAATTTTTATTTTAATAAAAATATTTTATCTTTTTGTTTATACATATTTAATTACATTTATATTAATGATGATGAATAATAAAAAAAAATTTAATTTAAATATAAGAGAATATAAAATTAAAATAACATTTAAAAAAATTAATGTACATTTTTACTATATAATCAATAATTACTATTTAAAACAAAGAAGAACAACGTAATTTAGTTGTAAGAAGAGTACCTAAGAGCAAGAAGAGCATATAGGCACAAAAAAGACCTAAGTTCGGATAACAATTTTATCGATTTTAGAATTTTTTTCGAATGATTTCGTTGAACTAATTTTTATTAATTTTGGACCATTTTTACAGACTTTGATTGATTTTTATCCTTAAACGATTCGAAAATTAGATCGCATCGGTTAAAAAATCAGCTCATCAATTTTTCGATCGAATCGGCTAATTTGGTCTGATTCTTATAACTATGGTTTATTAAATAGGTTTGTGACTTTGTGCCCAAATATAAAAAACTACACAAATTATGTGGGAGAACACCCCAATGCAAACAGGATCTTCGAAGAATAAAGAAAAAAATATTTGAACACCAAAGAAAAAAAAAGAACAAATCAAATTTAAAAGAAGGGGATCAAAGTATAATAAAAATATTTTATACAAACTAAAAATTAATCGTAAATTAGCAATTAAATTCGTTATAATATATTTATATATAAATATATATTTATTTAATTTATTTTTAATGTGTATTTTATATTTCAATATATATTTTTATAAATAATTAATTTAATAATTAATTTTTAATATACACCTAACATGATTAAAAAATATGAATAACATGCAAATCTCAATTTTTTGTTACTATCGAATTGATTGTTAATTTTTCTATCTTAATTAAAAATTGTTATATTATGTATATATAAGAAATCATTCACTAAATTAGTCACTTATATAAAATATATTTTTAAATATAAAATATACATTAAATATGAGTTAAACAATATATATTTATTGATTTGTAGTTACTTTTTCTGTGTATACATAATAATTTTTAATTAAAAAATAGTTTAGAGCATTATTTTGTTAATTTGTCAAGATTTTTACTTTAGAGTAGTTGTAGTTTCATCCTTTTGTTAATATTTTTTTGGTGACTATCCTTTTGTTAATATAAATATAAATAAATGTACACAGTAGAAATCAGAAATTATTAATAAATACTTTTTTGGGTCAACAACAGAAACCAAAAATAAAATCCAAGATTACTAAAGCATCATCTGTAGACTCCAGCTATGGATTGGGCTAAGGTCCACTACATTTCACCCTCTATGAATCCAAAAACCCCCTTGCTTCTTCTCCAAGCAAGAGAAATTAAAAAAGCTTCTCTATCAGTGAAGAGGGAAAACACGAACAAAGATTTGGCGCAGCTGAGGCCCAGCACAGTTGGCATACCTGTCCGCCTCATACAATGCTGCATTCGGGTTCAAATCTCAGCTGAGGCTGGTTGTTGGTTTAAGAACCCATGATATTTATGGTAATGTGTATGAGTGTGTTGTGTATGTGAAACATGGGTGTAATGTCTAGGATTGGGGGCTGTCCAATCCACTTGACCCAAAAAAAAAAAAAAAAAAACAAAGATTTGGCTAAAAGGGAGCTGCAGAGCGGAGAACACGAACACAATTGCTGGAGCTTCACGGCGGAACCATCACTAGGAGCTTCACCGAGTGGCGCCCGCGGAGAGGTTCGTTTACGGAAGAACACAAAGGGATATAGTGCGGATGCGGGCTGAGGACAACAATGAGGAAGAAAGATCTCGGCTTCAGATCCATGCATCAAGTATTCGGCCTTTTGAGGGAGCCTCCGGCGACAATGGCAAAGCTCTGATAGATTGAAGTCGAAGAAGATTACCTTAGGGACTATTAGGGTCGGGCAGCAAGGGGTCGGGTCATGGGGCGAATTTTGGTTCTGGTTGTTTGCCTGGGTCAGTTCGCTCCCAAGGCCATGTCCAACAAAGAAAAAAAAAAAAAAAAAACTTATCTATCGTTACTAACCTACTACTGAGCACTTGGAGAACACGTCAACAGCTCCGAAACCCACGAATCCGGAATTGACACGTATCCCTCTTACCGCAACCGCCTCCACAAATGTGGCTATAAATTAAACGCTGAAGGGTTATTAAGGGTTTTATAATCTTCTCTTTAGATTTTCATTTTCGCAACAACCTCTCTCACCTCAGCATATTCCATATTCCCTTTCGCTTCTTCACCGTCTTTGCCCTAACAACCAATCATGCCTCGCCGCAGCTCCGGTGGTAAGCTCCTCCATTTCTAATCTCTCTTTGTTTACATTGTTTATGCATTCTTGCTCCCAGATCTGTTATTTACTTATTTATTTATTTTTGTATTTTTTTCAGTTCTATGCTCTTTATTTTGTTATTATTTCGAGTATGCAATTTTCTTGTTTAACTCCCTTTGTTTAATTGTTCACGGAAGTTAGAAACTCTAGGCATAGATTGTTTGACCTAGCTATCTTGTGATTTTACAATGAATTTCGTTTCGCCTCTTACACTTCCCGGCAAATATTGGTTAGGGATTTCTAGTTTTTTTTTTAATGAAATAAAAATAAAAGGAAAGATGACTTAATTAATTACCTGTTTTGTGAAGTTGTTATCTTTTCTATTAATTGTTGTGTTTGGTATGAAGCATGAATAAATTTATAGGGATTTTGTCATGGTGCTTTTGAACGGAGAATACTGTGAGTTAGGGGTGTACATGACTTGGCCCGACCCGAAGATCCGAACACTTTAAAGGCTAATTTAGTGTGATTTTATTGGGTCTAGGGTCGGATAAGGATCTTAAAAATAGACCCGGTCATTATTTCGGGTTGAGTCAGGGTCATAGTTCGGGTCACCCGAATTCGGCCCGATGGCCCGGTCATCATACACAATTAATATTTTGTG